>NC_064459.1:1729260-2476897 GCF_023343835.1 Lagopus muta
AACAAAGAGGTTTTGTGAGTTTTGCTGTAAGAGGAAACATGAGAAGAGTTCAGGAAAAAAGCCAGGAGCTGGGCAAGAAAAAGTGCGAATATCCTCAGCTGCTGTGGCTAAAAATGCTGCCAGTATTGCTGAGAATAATTTACTCTCTTTAACACTGGCGATGGACCCCTGGGCCCCCAGCACTTTGCTTTGGATGACTGCAATACTGATGGAGGGATGAACACCAGCCAGCTCTGAACTCGTGCAGAACTCGCTTGTATACCTGCATGTATCTTAAATCTAGCATTGCTGTTGGCCTTTTTATTTATTTTTTAATGGAAAGAAGGGGAAAATTTAATAGATGTTGTTATCAGTGGAAGGCTGGCATGCAAATCAGCTGCAAAAATAATTATTTTCTCTAATCAGGGCGTTGATTAAGGATCTCTGTCAGCTCCTGAAGATGGAATTAGAAATTCATGTCCTGTCCTTTCTTTTATTTCTAGTGAGGATGTGTTGGAGAAAGTCAAGTGCATTTTTCAGTATTTTTACACTCCCTGTGGGTTTTTGACAACTTGGGAAGCAAAACTCCTTCAGCTGGCAAACTGTTTCAGAGATGGAAGAAAACACAGATATTGAATGTAGTGGGATAAGTAATAGAATCATAGAATGGCTTGGGCTGGAAGGGACCTCGAGGATCTTCAATTTCCAACCCGCTGCCACACGCAGGGCCACCAACCTCCAGATCTGCTACCAGCCCAGGCTGCTCAGGGCTCCATCCAACCTGGCCTCCAACACCTGCAGGGATGGACGGGGCATCACAGCCTCTCTGGGCAGCTGTTCCAGCCCCTCACCTCTCTCTGTGTGAAGAACTTCCCACTGATATCCAGTCTAAACGTTCCCTCCTTGAGCTTAAAGCCATTCCCTCTTCACAGAATCACACAGAATCACAGAATCACCCGGGTTGGAAGGGACCCCAAGGATCATGTAGTTCCAACCCCCCTGCCCAGCAGGGCCACCAAACATCCACATTCAGATCAGGTTGCCCAGGACCCCGTCCAACCTGGCCTTAAACACGTCCAAGGACGGGGCATCCACAACCTCCCTGGGCAGCCCGTTCCAGGGCCTAACCACTCTCTTGTAAAGAACTTCCCCCTAACATCCAACCTAAATCTTCCCTCCTTCAACTTGGATCCATTTCCCCTCGTCCTGCTGTTGTCAGCCCTTTGGAAGAGTTTACTCCCCTCCTGGGTGTAGGTTCCCTTCAGGTATTGATAGGCTGCAATGAGGAAGTCAGCGTCACCATAAGAAGTTCTCAATGAAATCAGGCTATGGTCCCACAGAGTCACTCCCTATTGCTTCACATACAGCCCCCTTGTTTAAATTCCTCATTTCTGTATTCCAGGCTTCTTCCTTCATGGACAGGAATCTGCTCTGGGTAGAACATGGTTTTAACTCTCCTAAAGCAAAAGGGTTTTAACTCTCCCTCTTGTCCTATCGCTGTCTACCCTTGTAAAAAGTTGATTCAATAGGTAACTTTTTGGCTTCCCACTTGAACGAGCCGGATCTGGAGGATGTGCCAGCCCCTGGGAAGGAAAGCCCATGGCAAATCCTGTATGCTAACTTCAACAATTAAAGCTTGTGAGAGTGTCTCTGACAGGTGGAGATGTTTTATGGGAAGTGAGACACCCCATAACTGCATCTTGTGTAAGCTCCAGCAGGGCTCTGTATGTAGATATATGTTGAAATGGCAGAGTTGTCATGGGAGTTATGCCTGCAGGTTGAGGAGGTGGGAGAAGCACCATGGGTTGGACACAGCTGGTTGGGCTGAGTGATGCAAAAACCCTGCTCAAATCCCTATCCACCAAAATACTGCATTTAAAGGCTGAAAAGAAGATCTTACCTTGGCCCTGTGTGAATTTGTCTGTGCCTGTTTGAAGTGAATGCCGGCAAAACAAACAGTTTTTCATCAGTCCTTCTGCTCTCAGGCTTCTCAATTCAGTTCTACAAACCAGGGCAACACGAGACAGCAATATCCCAGGCTGCAGATGTTCCTTCTGTGCCCCTTCTGAGTGTCAGGTGCAGGTTGGGAGCTTTTGTTGGACGTGGTACACTGCTCATTTGTTTGAGTGGCTGCTTTGTGAGCTTGTCTGGAGGAAAGAGCCTGAAACATGGATTTGGAGGTCATTTGCAATGTGTCGTCAGCCTGTCATTGAATGCAGACCTAAAGCCATCCCATTTTCCGAGGGGGGACTTTTCCTATTATAGATCCCTCCAAAGCATTGCATTCCATCTCCTTGGGCATCTCCCAGGGCAGGCTGAGTTGTATTAATGAGAACAGACATCCTCCAAAATTTCTCTTGCTATTTTGAAGAGCCTCATCTCCAAGGTCTACCCAGGAGTAAGGAATGAGCAAATATGCACCTACTGAGGGGGCTGAGATGGGATCCTCATCTCTGAGTACTTTTCTCAATGATTTTCCTATGCATTTATTCTTCTTGTGGGGAAAGTGTGGGTAGCTGTGCCTCTGCCAAGCACAATCCTTTCAAATTGTCACTGCTGACATCGGGCACAAGTCTGGGGGGAAAAGCAGTCAGTTATGAAAAGCATGCAGGGATCACAGCCTTTTGCCATTGGATGCCTTAAAATGTCTGGGTTTGCTGCTGTTTTGGGCCTCTGGATGCATCAAAATTAATTCAGGTACAATAAGGGCTGTCACCTCTTTTTGTATCAGGAATATCCATTCAGCTCTGACCTTTGCTTCCATCTTGGCAAAAGATTGATCGAAACTGAAACATTGCTTTTCTCCTTTCTGCATTTGACCCCAATGCAAGTTCTTGAGGGAACAGATGGGCAGGACTGGGGGTGACTGAGAAACCCTTCAGTATTTGATGCAAGAAGGAAGAAAAGTGGCAATTTGTTCTGCAGCCAGATGTTCAAATGGAGGAGCCCTACAGAAAGCAATTGTGTCACCAGTAAGGATCCTGTGACGTCCACATGTGAGCAGCAAGGCCAGCTGAAAGCTGCCAAGAACGATGGTTTGGGGTTGTTGGGTTTTTGTGAATTTCTCTGTTTATAATGCAAATGAAATGGATGGATCCTCCATCATGCACGTGTTCCTTTGTATCGCTGCTGGCAATGGCAGTGAGAGAACTGCAAGTTCTCCATACCCCTATTCTCCATTTCATGGGCCAAACCCAGGGTGGGACCTCATCCCAGAAACACCAGCAGGTGCTTTGCTGCCAATCTCTGCATTCCCTTTAGTAGGCACAAGGACTGATTGGTCTCCTTCATCTGTAAGTAGAGCAAGTGATGAGAGAAGGGATTTTGTGAGCAATGTAGATAGTCTTGGTAGAGTATCACTGGGATGATTTCCCTGCCAATTGCAGAAGGAACAAGCTGCAGCTTTATGGCTGGGACCAAAAAGTGCACATTTCTTTTATACCCTGTCTTGCAGGAAAGCATAATTTACCCCTAAATGTGCACATTTCTTTTTCATCTCTGTGCCTCCAAAAGCACCTGAAGTTTTTGTTTTGTTGTCCAGGAGCTTTTGCTGGTTGCCAAAGCCATCTTTCTGAAAGTGTGATCATTTCAGCTTGTTCTTATGGATGCAAGGCCCCTTTAGAATCTCACAGCATTATGGAAGATGCTGTTTTCCTAATGAAATAAGCCAAAAACAGATGAAAAGCCAACATCAGAAGATCAGTCCTGAGAGATATGAAGTAATTTGACTGGCTCAGGATGTGCTGGAGCTACACCCCCTCAACGTGGCTTTTCATGGATGAGTAAGAATTGGTTTTGAACCGATGCTAGAAAATGTTGTATTCCATTAAAAATGTACCCCTTCCATCCTGATGGAAGCAGAAGAATTTGGACTGATTTCATTTTATAGAGCTCCAGAACAGCAGAGTTTGGCTGGGATTCCTCTCATTAGTTGCAGCTCTTGAAATGCATTCATTGGCCAACAGTGATCGAAGCACAGAGAATCTAAAATCCCAAAGTTTCTCCCTGAAGTGCTGGGAGGCTTTGGGGAAATTCCTTTTTGGTTTCTGGAAAACCAAATATGTTTAATCCTGGTGAAATTCCCTTTGTTATGAAGGAGAGGCGCAGCTAAAAATGTGAGAAAAGGAGGTTTGAATTAAGCAAGGGGAAAATGAAGGGAACGTCTTACAGAGCTGCTTTGTTCAGTGCTCATGTAACATGGAGGTGTCCCAGCTCAAATCACTGGACAGGAGATGAGGAGCGTCCTCTGAAATGGCAGAAACCAAAGGGGAAAGTAGTTCAAGAAAATCATTTGCTTATTTCCTATCTGTTGCCTTTGGTTTCCTCCGGCCCAAGTTTCCATCTCTGTTTGCAGGTCCCTGGAGAAGTCATTAACACCCTGTGTGGCTACAGGACACTCGAGAAAGAGGTAATCTTTGCTTTTTCCTTCTTCTGTACAAGAAACCCTTGTGAAGCCCTTCCCAAAGCACCCCTAACATGACCTGAAGCTCTGCCTCACAGTGGAAGGCTCTTCCCAATGGGGACAGCTGTTGCTGTGGCTGTATATAAATTTATTTCTATTTATATTGATTGGCTTCCCAAGGTCCTGCATGGGCTCCAAGGGTGTGAGCACGCAGCACGTTTGGGCGCTGTGTGCAGGCTTTGGAGGGGCCTTCTGGGGAGAAATGAGCTCTCTTTGGTCAGTCCTGGCAAATGCTGACCCTGAGTTTTGGTTTTGGTGTATCACAGAATCACAGAATCACCCGGGTTGGAAGGGACCTCAAGGATCATGTAGTTCCAACCCCCCTGCCTGGCAGGGCCACCAAACATCCACATTCAGATCAGGTTGCCCAGGACCCCGTCCAACCTGGCCTTAAACACGTCCAAGGACGGGGCATCCACAACCTCCCTGGGCAGCCCGTTCCAGGGCCTAACCACTCTCCTAGTAAAGAACTTCCCCCTAACATCCAACCTCAATCTTCCCTCCTTCAACTTGGATCCATTTCCCCTAGTCCTGCTGTTGTCAGCCCTTTTGAAGAGTTTACTCCCCTCCTGGCTGTAGGTTCCCTTCAGGTATTGATAGGCTGCAATGAGGTCACCCCGCAGCCTTCTCTTCTCCAGGCTGAACAAGCCCAACTCCCTCAGCCTGTCCTCATAGGGGAGGTGCTCCAGCCCCCTGATCATCTTAGTCGCCCTCCTCTGGACCCTTTCCAAAATCTCAATGTCTTTCTTGTACTGGAACTTTTTGTACTTTCTTGTACTACTACTTTCTTCTACTGTGTAGAACTGATTGTGAGGCCCCCAGGGGTGGCTGTAGGACTGTGTCACAGCAGAGAGATGCAGTGTGGACTGTGACTGTAAAGGGGCTGGTTTTTGGCAAGAAAACCCAGGGAAAAGAAGTCCAATCTAAGAAAGGGATTCCCAAACACTTGCCATGGCGCTCCTTTGCAGAACAGAACGAACCCATCCAAACCCACAACCTCAATTCTGACTTTGGTGCTTCTTTTCGACCTTCCTCCAGCGCCTGGAGCTGCTCGATGTCATCCACGTGCGAGGCTGCATCCACGCTGTGGGGCTGTGGCTGAAAGATAACTTTGAGTCCACTTTGAGCATTGTTTGCTCCCTGCTGCTTCCCCAGGTAGGTTGTGGGTCAGGTCAGCACCCTCTTGGCTTCTTTCTCTGTTCTGGGGGAGGAAGATAATTTGTTTTTAGGTAGTTCCCCCTGCTGCATTTGTATCTGAGATGTGTGTCTAAAGTGGGAATGTCACAGCACTTTCTAGAGCAACCTTAGCAAAATTACTAATTTACTGCTGTGGTGCTGGCTGTCTCATAGCACACTCCCACATTTAATTAATGTTCAAGTAATAGCACCTGAAAGCAAGACGTGTATATGATACCCAGAAATCATGTTGCATTTGTTTCTACATCTCTCTTCAAACAGTGCGTAAATATCAACCAAAATAAACCATAATCATAAATTCAGCAGCTATTTCCATGCATCATGAAATCTGTGTTTAAATCATTGGCCATTACCAATGCTTGAGAATCCAGGCAGCTTTCCAGCACAGGTAATTAAGCTCTCCATCACAAATGCTGGGTATGGAGAGAAATCTTTAGTTGCAGTGGGGATTTCTCCTATGGAGAACTGTTGGCACTGTGCTTGCAAAGATGTGAATATCTCTTAGCTCTTTCCACAGTAATCTTCAACAGAACTGTAGTAATTTGGTGTTGATTAAGTCTTTTATTAGTAGTAGTAGTAGTAGTAATGTTAACTTCCTTCAAGGCTCACATATGAAAGCTTTCTCTTTAACTCCTTGGGTACAAGTTGGGTTTTCCACTGAAGGTACTTGGTGGTTGGTGCTTTCTGGATATGGGGTTTTATCTAACTGAGGGTGAAATGATTATGTATTTTTCCTGGGCTTCCACTTGCAGTGATGTATAGAATAGTGGCTCAGTAAAGTAGAAGCTATTTGGGAAATATGTGCCACACTGAGTTACTTCAAAGGACTGACTGTCCTGGATGTCTCAGATGATCACAGAATCACCGAATCACCAAGGTTGGAAAAGACCTACGAGATCATTCAGTCCAACCACCCACCTACCACCAATATTTCCCCACTGGACCACGTCCCTTAGTGCAGCATCTAAATGTTTCTTGAACTCCTTGATCCATTCAGACCCATTCTTGATCCAAATGAAATAACTGAGGTGGGGAAGCAGTTTGCCCAGTCCCAGCTGCAATGCTTCACATTTATCGAGTGCCATCTCTGCAGTGTGCAGATGAGAATGGAACCTCTGCTGTGCTACCAGCAGGAAACACAACAGGCACAGGAATGGGGTGAGAAAGCACCATGAAAGAGGCGACCGCTTCCATCTGCCTTGCAGGATGTCAAGAGCCCATTACAGGAGCTGCCTGTTGCGTTATCCATTAACCTACCAACGTGCTGCTCTTAATTAGGAAGGACAGGGAGACAAACCAGTGATGGCAGTAAGGATTGCTGAGCCTTGATGAATATCAAGTGCTTTCGAGCGAGCGTTGTGATTTTTCTGGCATCCCCTTAAATGCTCTTCAGATAAAGAACTTTTCTTCCCATCTGCTGCGACTTCTAGGTTTTAAATATAAATTGGATTTGATGCTGTCAAGTTTTGGAGGGAATTAAGTTAGAAATGGCCGTCTGCATTGCCAGGAGCTGTCAGCTCAGAAACAGCTTCAACCCTGGCAACTGCCAATGGAAAGCCAGGATGAGAATATTGTCCTTGAATTGCCAGTCTGAGGAGAGCTCTGTTGACATGGAAGGGTGATGGTGCCTTGAGCTTTGGGTAAACCTGTTAACACGTCTTGTCTCTGGCCATTGGGCATTTGTTGTGTTTCACTATACACTTATTCTAGTCTCAAAAAGGGCCGCAAACCACCTTAATGGAAAGCTTGCAGCAAGCCATTGAGAAGGTTGGGACCCAAATCCACATCCTGAGTACAGTTTTGGGTTTTGGCCAATTGTCCAAAAGCTGTGGCCTCCCTTAGGATCAAACTTTAACCTCAGTTGTGATGTCGAGCAGCTCAAGGGCTGCTGAAAGATGGGGTTTTGAGCTTGGCTGATATCCATCACCAAAGTGCCCAAGATTTGTGCTTGGATTTGGGATGAGCGACGTTCTTAAGCCCTTCTTCTGCAGAAGGAAGTACCCAAGAAGAATTTGAACTGCCATAGATTGCCCTTGGGAAGGATATCCCTGGGCAATTACTGCTCTCAGCACTGGCTTTCCATCTTATTCAGATGTTGGAAACCACCACATTTTGATTTTCTCTGTTTTTTTCCCCCTAAATATATGCACGAGAGGCCCGACAGCACAAAGCTGGGCTTTGCTTTCTCACAAATCTGATTGTCTCTTTTTGGATTTGGGAAATGTAAATCTGATGTGCTCCATCAGGTGCTGAACTGATTGAGGCAGGGAAGACGTTCCCTGGGAATGTCACCAGCTGCCCTCCAGGCCATTGCAGGGCACAAGGAGTCTGTGGTTTTATGCTCACTCCTAAATCATCGATGTCTTCATCTTTTCTAAGCAAGCCATCAGGAAACTGGGAGAGGGGAGGGGGGTTGGGAGAAATACTGTTTAGGGGGTGAGGATTTGATTGTTTCCATTTGTCTTGCTTTGTTTGGAGCAAAGCATAAATGCATCCACTCAGTTGTTTTTCTGCCTTTGCAGAATACCTTTATTCCTCTCTTCCTGTTTCATTCTCTTGTAACAATCCTCTCTCTTTCCCATCCTCAGCCAAGCTGCAGTCAGTGGCAAATTCCCACTGTGTCCTTGTGCTATTTGTGTTTCACTGTGAAGCAGCTCCAGGTTTTGCAGCAGTAAGCAGTGAAACACCTGAGTTTGTTTTTATAGCTTCTACCTCCCCAGTTTCCCAGCATCTGCACAGGGAATCTGCAGCATGCTCTTTCCCCTTTGCATGCCTGGATGGTCTCACAGCAGCTCCTATATTAACCCAAGGAAAAACTCTTCAACTTTCCTGTTCACTGCTCCTTGCCAAAGATGTTTTCCGATGGCGTTTAATCCTTCTTAGCAAGATGGAGAAATAGCCTCTGTAATAAGGAAGAAATAAGGGGGTGAAAAAAAGCTCTTCAACCCTTTCTTTTTTTCTTTCTCCATTCTAAAGAAGGGGAAGATAACACAAGGCCAATTAAACATGAAATCTCTGATGGGTCATCTCCAAGGGTTAATATCTACTGACTCTGTAGTGCAGCAGACTTGCAGTAAATTGTTTCTATCTGTGTTTCACTTTGATATTTCATCAATCTCCAAAGCTCTTAGCTGGGAGCAGCTGCAGAGTGGAAGGGAATTCTGCTGTGTTGCTTCAGCATGGAGGCAGATATGGAAGGGCTACAGTCTGTGTCTCTGGAGGTGTTTAAGAGATGCGTGGACATGGCATTAACAGCGTAGGGATGGGACTGTGCCAGGCTGATGGTTGGGCTCAGTGTTCTCTGAGGTCTTTTCCAACCTAAATGACTCTATGATTCCAAGAGTGTGAGTCCTGAAGATGAACTATTTTGTGCATCTTGCAGGTTGGCGCCTGCCTCTCTTGGTGACAGTCATCTTAAACATTTTCTTGCCTAAAGGAGCTTCTTTCTCAGTGGGCTTTTGCTTTGCCTTGCCTTGCCTTGCCCCTTTCTTTCCCCTTTCCTCATTTTTTTTCCCTTCCCTTCCCTTCCCTTCCCTTCCCTTCCCTTCCCTTCCCTTCCCTTCCCTTCCCTTCCCTTCCCTTCCCTTCCCTTCCCTTCCCTTCCCTTCCCTTCCCTTCCCTTCCCTTCCCTTCCCTTCCCTTCCCTTCCCTTCCCTTCCCTTCCCTTCCCTTCCCTTCCCTTCCCTTCCCTTCCCTTCCCTTCCCTTCCCTTTCCCCTTCCCCTTCCCCTTCCCCTTCCCCTTCCCCTTCCCCTTCCCCTTCCCCTTCCCCTTCCCCTTCCCCTTCCCCTTCCCCTTCCCCTTCCCCTTCCCCTCCCCTTTTTTCTCCTCCCCTCCCCTCTCTCCCAAGATTAATTTCTGTTTTGTTTCCTTTTTAATACCTAAGTTGCTCCAGGGACTGGCAGGCATTATATTCCCAGGCAGCTCATGCACGCTGAATGGAATAGGAACAAGGAGTAAAAATAATTTTTCCATCTACATTCTGTGACCTCTGTGAGAACCCTGCCTTTAAATACCAATTTGTGGAAGGGAGAGACAATAAAACATAAATACTTTTACTTGATTAACTCTGGGAAAGCTCAAAATGATTTAGCTCTTCTTGTTAGCATCATCCATCCTGCTTTACTGTTGCCCAAATGGGAGAGGACCTCCATAGCTGGGAGGAAAAAGCGTTTTCCTGCAGAAAATTTTGCTTGCAGAAGACCCCTGTTGGGCCAGTGGATTATTTCCTCCATGCCCAGAGCTGCCCTTACCAAACCATCTCTTCCCACCTTTCCTGGGTACCTCTTAAGGCATTTCTTCGTGCCTTGGAGTAACAGTGGTGGACGAGGTGACACATTTGCTGTCTCAGGTTCGATAACAGTTTATTTTCTGCAGCAATGGTTTGGAAACATCAGCAGATGTTGTCCTGCTGCTGCTGCTCAGCTGGACAGGCAGACACCCATAGTTAAAACATAATACGGTGCCCAGTTATAATTAGTGTCACTAATCTAAGTTAGCTAGAAATAATTATAGGCTCAGGATCAAAACGTGTTTTTAATTTGCTTTTTGAGCTTTTGCTGTTTTGCATAGAGAAAACTCACAGGTGTTCCAGAGAAAGCCAGTAGCACGGAATTGCAGACGTTCATGGGAACCTTCTGGGTTTAACTGAGCAGTGATCATCGGGTCTTTGAGTTAAATAACAAAAATACCAGGCTGCCTACCTCTCCATCCTCCCAGGTGGCTCATGGTCAGGAACAAGGGCAAAATTTCTGACAATCTGTGCTTTGGAGAGCTTCATTTTTTTCCCTCTGGTAGCCCTGAATTTCCTTTAGCTGCTCAGGTTGGATGGGAGAGCTTACAGATGGCCCTTGCTGATCGCAGAGGTCCCCCTCTCTAGTTCCTTCTTGCTGGTTGAAAAGGAAAATGAAGAGGTTGCTTTGCCCAGATTGGGTGCTTTGGGCAGAGTTCAGCTGCAGCTTTCTGGGTGAGACCCAGAGCGATGCTGAAAGATGGAGAAAAAGGGCATTGGCTGCAGTAAGATGCTGCTTTATCAGCTCAAAGCTGCTCATTTGCAGCTGGGAGAAGACAGACAGATAGGAAACAGCAGAGAAGTAGGGACCTCGTGAGGCAGCAGCAGCGCTTTCTGTCCCTTGCTGAACACCAGCCAGAAAGAACAGGCAAATCACTGCTTCCAGTGACCCGCCAGCAGTTGCATGAAGTCATTGCAAGGGGAAAAAGCAGAGAGAAGAACAACTTTTTTTTTTATCTTTCCTTTTTTTCTTTAATCTGATGCTTCACCCATTGTGGCAACTCCGCAATAAAGCCTTCCTTCATAGCGCAGCACAATAAAATCAGCACTCCCATTAGAAGTCTCTTTACTTCTGGAAAACATGGTGCCCTTGGTGCTGGGGATATTGAATTCATCTATATTCCTGACAGCTTTTTCCATTTTCATTAAGTGGAAGAGGATATTTAGAGCTGAGCTGGAATGGCACTTGGTTCATTACTCAGAAGAGAGCGAAGGCGTGGGGATGCAGGCTGCTGGCTGAGGACGTGGGGTACCTTAATGAAGTTAAATAAATCCCCTGCTTCACCCCAATGCTGTGTCCCATCAGGAGGAGAGAAGCAGGAGGCAAATTTCCAGTGCTGCATCCCCAAACCTGGCTGATTTTGCAGAATGGGATCCATTTGGATTCAAGTTATTGTAGACACGGATCTTTTTTCCTGAATTACTGTTTGGTTAACTGAGGAAAAATTTTATGTGCTTGCCTAAAAATGTGTCCCTTCAAAGAGGTTTGCTTTCCTGGTCCCTTCACTCTAACAGCAGTGGGCTGTTAAGCTGCCCAGTGACCTCTCAGAAGTAAATAATGCTGGAGCATGGCATATATTTGAGTATTATTTTAAAACTTTTGAAGTCCTTGGGGGCTCTGCTGTTGGACGTGGATGAGAACAATCTTATTTTCACGTGGGCATTGCAGTGGTTGCTCTGTGTTCTCTCTTGTTTCCATAGGGAGATAAAGGTGCCCCCAAGCACCGCGCATCGCCTTGGCCTCCTGCATCCCTCCTGCCCACAGGTCCCTGCAGCCCAATTTTTCTTGCAGTATCTGCAATCCTGTTTCCCAAACAAAGAACCCTAATGGCATTCACTCATTCTTTCTGCATTTTGGAGAGAGCCCTGCTGGCCATAACCACACAGCAGCCCCTGCACCGTGCCTGTTATTCTGGTGATTCATCCTGTTATCAAGGGGGTGAAGATGCTTATTATTTGCCCTAATTAGCTGGAGTGTAAAATAGGCAGGATGCTGTTTGAGGATTGATGGAGTCAAGCTGAGACCCAGAGTGGGGAGCAGACCTCAAGGGAGGGCTTTGTGCTGGCAAAGCACCCCAGTGGATGTGGTTTTCCCCATTTCATGCAGAGCAAAGAGCAATCAGCTTTGAGTGGGTTTCCCCTCTGGATCCACCTCCAGGAGAATGTGGGGAGGGAAAACCAAGACTGAGTGGTATGGAGGTGTCTTCTGTGCAGTGGGCACTGCTGGTGGGGCTGGTGGAGCATTTCTCTGTCCCTGAAAGGCAAATGGATGAACCTGATGCTGTTTGTGTTGGCCTGGGTTTGCTTTCAGCTCACCAGGTAACACTTTTTATGATGTGCTTTTTCCCCTGTGGAATCATAGAATCACCAAAGTTGGAAAAGACCTACGAGATCATGCAGTCCAACCTGTCACCAATAGTTCTCACCAAAAGGAGTTTGCCTCCTTTCCATTTGGGAGTCCCACTGATCCCTGGTTTAAGCTGCATGACATCCCCGTTTGTCTTTTCCTACACTCCCCCTTTGCAGACCCTAATGGATCAGCTGGGACTCAGCTCAGTGATCAAAAGATGTTATTTTTTCAGCTCCCAAAGCAATGCACTGCAGGAGATGCCAATGGATGGGTGGTACAGGTATCACCCCAAAGGAAGCATCGGGGGAAATCAAGTGATGGACTTGAATCCCTGGGCTGCTGGAAATGCTTGTCTTCACCCTCCTTAAGATCTAAATTGTTGGGTTTTTTTTTTCCCCTGAGAGCCAAGCAGGGAAATAACCCAAGTGGCACCTTGCTTGCAGCGTTACCCTAATTTTAGCCAGAACGCAGACCTGTGCCACTCGCTTTGCAATGCTCACAGTGATATCCAGCATAGCCCACGGTCAGGGCCAGTGTGGGAAGTCATGAGACAGACAGAGCTGTCAGCAGATTTAGCAAAGATCCTCCTGCTCTGTCAGCTGGCATGACTGCATCTCGTCCTCTCCCATCTCTTGCTCAGGCTGGGGAGTGAGGGTGACAGCCCCTCTTGCACACAAAGACCTTTGGGGATGGTTTGCACGCCTGTGGTGGCTTTGACGTGTGCATTTTGCAGGTGGTCGGCCTGGTGATGGCGTGGCTGTATTGGCAGAAGCTCAATGAGATTTACTCTCAGCTGGACACCGTGGACTTCAGGATGCTGGAGGTGCGCGATTTCAGCTTCGGGGCATTGGATCTGAGCGGTGCGGGCTGGTGCTGGTGCTTGCCCAAGGAAGGAGGATACATCCCCATCAATGCCATGGAGGAGGGAGAGGAGGAAGAAGAGGAGGAAGGCTTGTCTGTTACAGCCAAAAGTGAGGAGCTGGAGGGCTGAAAGCAGCGGTGGAAAAAGAAGGTTGGAGTAAAACTCTCAGTGAGGCAGCTGATGCTGAATGTGAAAATGTCGCATCCTCAGGTTCAGGAGATCCCTTTGGGGAAAACTGCAAAGTAGCTTTGGGAGGCTGGAGCAGTGCAATGCGTTGTGTGGGCACATGAGCTCCCCAGGGCCCTTTTACCACATTGCTGACTTGAAGTATTTGTACATCTCTTTTTTAAAAGTTTTTACACAATAAATGTGACTGCTGTTCTGTTTTGCAGTGTCACTGGCACTTGCTGCATGCTGGTTGAGTTGCTGGGGGGGGAAGCAGCATCACCAGTGCACGTTGGGGTATCCTTACGTTCCTTGTTTAGCCTGACCTCCTGAAGGATTGAGAGACCTTTTGGCTCTCTACAACCGCAGAAAGGAGATTGTGGTGAAGGGGGTTGGCTTCTGCTCCAAGTTAGCAGAGATAGGACAAGAGGTGACGGTCTCAGGTTGTGCCAGGGGAGGTTCAGGTTGGATATGAGGGCAGATTTCTTCTCCAAAAGATTGGTTGGGCACTGGCACGGGGTGTGCAGGGAGGTGATGGGGTCACCATCCCTGGAGGTGTTCTGGAACCATGGAGATGTGGCACTGAGGGATGCAGTTGGTGGGCATGGTGGGATGGGTTGGGGTTGGAATGGGGGATCTTATTGTTCTCATCCAACCTTAACAATTCAGGATTCTTTCACAGACCAAATCTAAAGACCAGACAAGGAAAGGATTTTTCTTTTTAACGTTCATTGTTTTTACTGCAGCATCTTGGTGATCAAAGCAGCCATTCCCTTCTGCATTGCTCAGGATATAGGAATTAAATATGCTGACTGGGATAGATGGGCCACGCTGGGAATCACGCTTACAGAGCAAAGCCCAGGGCAGATGGATTGCAAAAATATGACTGCATTTGTATCAAAACAAGCCAAGAGTGAAAGCCTTGCAGAGCTCCCCTGTGCTGGTTCAGCTGTAACCCATTGGTGAAAGCTTTGCCATCCATCAGCCCAAAGTCAAACACAGCTCGGTGAGTGCAGAGGAGGAGGCATCGATTGGAGATGTTTTCCCCCAGGAGGAACCCATGGGCGCCCTTAGGGCAGCGGTGGCAGCTGCATCCATCAAGTGGGCAAAGTCACTTCACAAGCAAGAATGGAAAGAACAAAAAGTCTGCTCTTAAAAATGTGGTTTGGTTTTGTTTTCTGCTGCGCCCCCCAGCAAAAGAAAGGCTGCAGTTATTAGATGTGCTTCTTATTAATAAGGGCGTCTTAGAAGCCAGGAGCCAAGTTCTGTAATGTGGGCCCCCATTGCACTGCACTGCACACAACTGCTGGGCTCTGTCTCCCTCTTCTGCCTGTCTTGAGACTTTTTTCCTTTAACCAAGTGAGAAACCCTCCCCACCACAAGCCTGGAAAGGGCTTTTTGCAGGTAATTCCTGTAGATTGCACTGAAAATGGAGCTGTGAACCAGCAGTGGGGTTGTTGAGTGGTTTTAAAGCAATGTGACCAACACTGTGGGATTTCTTGCAGGTGAAGAAGGTCAAAACCTCCAGGTGCTTCCGATCATTTAAGGAATAACAGGTGTTTGTCTTCATCCAGGTATCTCACAAGCCCCAAAGGTTTTGCTTTTTTTCTTCCTTCCTCCTCCAGTCTCTGGGGAGGCACTTAATAAAACCATTATATATACAAGCTGATAAATCCAGCCTGCTCTTTGGGGCTAATTTTCGTGTAATAGCTGGGGAAAATTCATTCTGTTATTTTTCTCTTTCTTTATTACTGGACAAGCTGCTGCTGTTGCCTCTGTACCGTTTCCTGGCTGGGCAGAGCCTATGAAGGCTGGAGTGCAGCACGTAGCAGGCTTTCCTACCTGGACTAACAGGAGATGCTTTGTAGCAGGCACTGAGTGGTGGAGATACACTGCATGCAACGTGCAGGGAGGCTTGGCACCCTGCTCTGCTATTCCCATTTAGCAAACAGGGATAAAGCATCAAACAGACTTTGCTTCTGCTGAGACTCCAGATGATGCCAGAGAGGTGAGAGGAAAATCTGCTATCAGACAGCTTTAAAGCCTAAGGCAGGATTTCTCTGCTTGCTTGCTGAACGATGGGACTGTCTGCAGCCAAGTGTCTGATGCTGCTTTGATGCAGATTTATTGATATTCCTGTTAAAAGGCTGAACAGGCGTGAGCAAGCCAGGCGTTAAATGGACTCACAAAGCCAAGAGGTTGGTTCTCTTGTGCTCAAGTTTGTGGATATTTCACGTGTCAAAGGCAAAATGTGGAACGTGTATCAAAAAGGAAAAGACTTTGGTGGCACTTGGGCTGCTCCTGTGGTCCCTGATGGGTTCAGGAGCTTTCTGCCTCTTGGCAGTGCTTCCCCACCTCCCCAAGTAATTTCCTCATGTTCTTTGCTGTGTGTGAGGTTGCACTGAGCCAAAGAGCAAAAGCTGTTCCTCTCCCCATTCCCCGTCAATCGAGGCAAAACTGATAGGAATCAATAATTAAAGAGGTAGCAATTAACTCAGGAGAGGCAGATCATGGATGGTAGGGATTGGCAGCCAAAATATTGTTACATCCCATCTGGAAAGCATCATTGCACGCCACCAGGTCTCCATGGCATGAATGTCACAACCTCTCTGAAGGTCTATTTGCATCCCATGATGCTTTTCTACCCAGAAAGTCAATCAGCATCACCCAAAAATACATTTTAACCTGGCAGCTACAGAACTGCAGCCAATGGGTGTCAATACAACGTTTGCAGGAGTGGTTTCCTCCCGAGGCAGTCCAGGCTCCTGCATCCATCAGCACCCACTGCATCCCCACACCGAGCGCAGCCCCTCCAATTTCTGAGTGCTTCTGGAGAGCCAGAGGTGAGTTTGTTGGTGTTAACATTTGCTTTTCTGGACGTGAAAGCTGGTGGGGATAGTGGGGTTTAATTGGGTGGTATGGATGTGCTCTTCTTTTCTCTCTCCTTTTACTTCTACGGCACTTTAGGTCATGTTTCCCCTCCAGCTCTAGTCTGTGTCACACTTGTGTTTATATGCAAAGACTTCTGGGGGGAAATAAAACTGCCTATGTAAGAAAATGAGATGAAAAACATCCCGAGGCACAGCTTGGATGCTTCAGTCAGGACCTTCTATTTATCAGCGGATTTAGCAAAGTGTGCTTTTGTTGGGGAAATGAATTTTGTTGGGTTTTTCTTTTCTGCCTAACAGAGCCGTGGTAGAAGCTCATGTTGGCCAGGATAGGCTGTAAAAAAAGAAATAAAATAATTTGTATTTCTTAGCAATGTAAACCCAGCAGGAGGGCTGCGTGTCCCCATCCACACCCAACACTGCTGCCCTTGGGGAAATCTCTTGGGGGGGTTCATGGCATTCATCTGCTGGAACAGTTTTAAAGCAAAATTATTTATACCCTCAGCTGGGTAAGCATAATGCTGTTTCTCTTGCCAGCATCAGCTTCCTGAATCCCCAAATTTAGTCCCATAATGTTATTTGCAGGAAGCCAAAGCTCGCAGCTGATGGGTTTTATCCTCCAATACAGCCAGGTTTGGGGCATGGTTGTCCACCCAGAGCTGTTGACCCTTAATATTGATTGATTCCTACACCTGAGCAAGAACTGTTGGACTAATGTGGTCAAAAACCCCAAATCTGTTAGATCTTCATGTCTTCGGGAGGCAATTAGCTAAGGCTGGAGCCTGTGTTGGTCACAAGGTGGTCTCTGCCTTAGGGAAAAACAAGTCAATAATTCAGCAACTCAAGCAGAGCTGACCTGGCCAGCAAAGGATCCTTCTGGCTCCTTGTGCGCACATCTAGTTTGCTTTTTATTTTAAACTTTTTGGGGATTGAATTGGGATTTTGCTTCCCTGCAGGAGATGAATGGCAGTAAATTGCCGTGGATGCAGGCAGGCAGAGCAGGGGATGCAGAGAGAGCTGCTCTCAAAGTGACTTTGGGAGGCATCGACTGGGCTGCCACTAGTAGTAACCATTCCCCCATCCAAGTCAAGTGTGAAAGACAATCCCTGGAGGTCAGATAATTAGGAAGATTAATTAGTGTCTGTGGCAAAATCCAAATAATCTCACATGGGGAATAAAAGCATAGGTTTGTAGGAAGATATCTGGAAGTGGAAACGTGTGCAGCAGAAAATCAGATTGTGCTCAGGATATGGGGAAAGGCAAACTCTGCTTTGACACAACCCCTTTTAGCTGTGCTCGTCCCCCTAGAAGTTAAATATCTGTTTATTCCCCAACCAGCCCCACTGCAGCAGCTCTGTTAGCCAAGCAGGTCTGCAGCTTCATACTGGGAAATCCTTCTAATAATCGCTTACACCTTCCTGCCAGCAGCAGGAGGGAAGGATGGAGATGTCACCCCAGTCAAATCCATTTCTGAGCTGTGGGGATGGGGCGGGGGGGCAGCGATGGTGCAGAGTGAGGCAGGGCTGAGCTGCTATGGGGGAGGGTCAGCACATTGCAGGAGGTGGCAGATGCCAGTGTGCCCTCAGCCCTCCGGGAAGGTCCCTGGGGTTTTGGCCACATGCAAGAGCTTCCCGTAGCAGGGATGACCCGTAGCACGGGCTGCTTCCCGGCACTTCTCACCACCTCTCCCCTTTCTCTGCCCTTGACTCCCCGTTCAGCTCTCACCACAAGTCAGGACCATGCTGGAGGATGAGGATGGGCTGAGCGAGAGGGGGCTGAGCAGCTCGAGGAGGAGATACGACGATGAAGAAGGTGAGCGACACAGCGATCATCCCCGTCGTGTGGCGGCCGGACCTTCCAGAGCGCCCAGCGTTCTGGGCTGCGGATGCTTTGAGCGGAAGGCTTTACAAGCTAGAAACGCTCAGACCCGCTTTCTGATTCTTTTCTTCCCATCCCAGATTACCATTCCATCTACATCGGGGTACCGGTGCCCCGGGGATACCGGAGGAAGCGGCGTCGGCGGCGATCAGCCTCCAGCCGGGACCGGACCAGCGAGAGCGAGCGGCACTACGAGCGGCAGGAGCGCTCCGACACCGACGACGGCGGCCACGTCTGCTACGAGAGCGGCAATGATAACGCCAGCAGGACCAGTGAGTTGTCCTCTGGCTTCCTGAGAAAGCAGGAGCGGTTTTGCGGTGTGATGTAAATCAGGGTTAAATCACCCTCGCGTGCGCCCTGCTGCGTTTCCTGCTTGACTTTTGCTTTCTGCTCTGGTTTTCCCGATGTCTGAGAGCTGTGCACAGGGCATGAAGCAATATTTGGGACTGCTTGTGTGATGGGTAGTCTGAGAAGAGATCCTCCTTGCTCTTGGGAGGTTGCATGGAGTTGTACAGCGATGTCTTGGGGGTGCAAACATCCAACTCCCCCCCTTTCCAGCCCCAACTTTGTTCCCTTTAGTCTGTCACTCAGGACCTTACCCAGCCTCCATAATTCTCCTTATCAAAGATGAACATTTTGCACAGCAAAGTGTTCGTTGATCTCTTGATTTATTTACTTTGTGTTTGGCTTTATGTCAAACCAACTGCTCTGCTGCCATGTCTCAGCAGCGCGGGAGGGATCTCAGCCGTGGTTTTCCCCACAGAGGGAAACGTTCTCCAGCTTTTTGCGTGGGTTCAGAGTTCAGTGTTTGCAGCCTGAACTCAGAGGAAACACTGCAGGTGGTTTTCCCACTTGGCTCCAAGTGGAGGGAAAGAAAACCACCTCCTCCAAAGCAACCCCAGACCCGTCCCTGGGTTTTGTTCTGCCATCCCTCCCCTCCCTCCCCTGGCCCTGCTGCCACACATGCTCCCAAGTGCTCACCTCTCCTGAACGCATCTCGCTTGATTTGGTAACTTCCCGTCATGAGAGCTGAAGGGAGAGGAAAGTGCTTTATATTCTCTATAATCTGCTCCTTAAGCCTGGGAGTTTAACGGGCTTGAGTGGATAAAGGAGGAAGTTTGGGGGCTTTTGTGCTGCGCAGGGAAGGTTTGTTTCGACGGGAAGAAATGGGGGAAAAAAAGGACAGCGTTCCAGGTAGGAGCCAACACTGTGTGCTATTCCTCCTCTGTGGTCACGGCGGAGGGAGCAGGAGGGGAAGGGAGGAAAGTCCCCATTGCTTTGGGCTTTGCTTCTCCCTGGGGTCAACGTGGGGCTGGTGCAAGTCCTGGTGATGGCAGTAGCTGGGATGAGCCTGGGGACATCTCCAAATGGAGCCGGGGGGGGGGGGGGGGGACACACCTCTGTCAGCACCTGTCCCAGCTCAGGGAAGCAGCACAGGCAGTGTTTGGGAGGATAAATCCAGACCTGGGGCCATCTGATTTCTTGAAATGAATGGGAGCAGAGCTTCTGGTCGCATGGGATGCATGCCCTGGTCTGGTGTTATTTGGGGGAGGAAGATCCATTCTGAGCCACGGAACTCAGGAAAAAGGCTGTTGTGGAGTGACAGTGGGTGATCAACGTGTGACAGCCTGAATGGGAGCTTGTGAAGGGAGCTGTGTGTGGGGTCATGCAGTACCTCTGCCAGTTGCTATCCACGAGCAGCAGCCATGGATTTCCCCCTCCCCACGGGGCATCAGCCTATCTTTACTTCTCACTCTGCATTTGGGGCTCACTGAGGTTGTTGGTTTGGGTAGGTGCTGTTGGCTGTGTGGTGTGAAGGGCTCTGTGCCCCTCCAGTTGGTGTAACTCATCTGTCCCGTGCAATGACCCACAGAAACCTCAGCTCTTTTGTGCATACAGCTATCCTGAATCATCAGTGTTAATGCTGAGATGGTCCCACATCTCTGGGCTTGATTTGGATCCACTGCAGCTTGAATTGAAAGTGATTTGCTGGGTGTAAATCAGAACAGAGAAGCTGTGAGCATCTTTCCACCTTAAGAGTTGATTGAGGGAGGTACAGATTTATCGTGTGCACGATATCTTGTTTCTGTGATCTCTTGTGAGATGTAGGTGCTGGTTCTGGGTGTCTCTGCAGCAGTGTTGCATTTCCCAAATGAAAACCACATCCTCCAGCACACAGCATCCTCAGGGGATGTTGCTACACAAACCAGTGGCAAACTGGGAGAGCAGCAAGATGGGATGGATGTGAATGGCAGCTCCCTGCCCTGCCCACATCCTCTGAGGAGATGCCACTGTTCAACATATCCTCCCAAGCTGGTGATTTCTGAGATTAATTTTGTGGCTGGATCATGTTTGCAGAAGGGGCAAAAATCTGCAGCCTGGTGCTGGGCCAGGAGCGTCCTCCAGGTGAACAAATCATAAGGGTTTGTGGCACAGAGCTTCAGCAGTCAGTTCTTTGTTTGGGTCTGTGGTTTGTGGGAGGTTCAGCAGCTCCATGCACGCTGATCCACCTTTCAGCAAGGAGCCATGGCACATGTTGAGAGACAAGGCTATTCCTTCAGCTGGCAGTGGGAATATGGGCAGTGCTGTGAGCAGTGGTCACAAAGGGGATGGAGCTGCACCCCACGCTGACCCATTCCTGGAAAACTGAAAATCCCCTTTCTGTAATGCATCTGGAGATGCCACCTGGAAAGGGCATTCCCAGCAGCTCGTTCTGTTGCAGTGCAGCTCATGGCAGCGTTTAAGGTTTGTGGTGAATTCAGGTTTTGCAGTGAAAACTCGAGTCTGATGGGGAGCAGCTGGGGGAGCTGGGATGGTTCAGCCTGGAGAAGAGGAGGTGCAGGGGTGAACTTACGGCTCCCTGCAATGCCCTGAAAAGAAGGAGGTGGTGGTGAGGTGGGGTTGGTCTCTGCTCCCAGTAACAGCGATGGGATGAGAGGTGATGGCCTTAAGCTGCAATGGAACAGGTTCAGGTTGGATATCAGGGAAAAATTCTGAGAAAGAGCAATGATGCAGTGGCACAGCTGCACAGGGAGGTGCTGGCGCCCTGGAGGGGCTCCAAAACCATGGAGATGTGGCACTTGGGGACATGGCCAGGGGGCACTGATGGGTTGGGATCCTAGAAGTCTTCTGTAATGATGCCATGACGATAAAGGAGGATAATTGGAGGATAAAGATCCTGTATTCATCCAGGCGTGTAGCCCAGCTCTAAAATTAACAGGAATATTAAGAATCTTAATAATCAACATTATGGAAGTGCAAGGAGGACTTGACAACAGGGCTTTAGCCCTGGTGGTGTGGCTTAAAGTGCTTAAGCAGTTAAGCAGGCTGAGCTGGACTGCAAGGGACATCCTATTCTTTCCCGGTGGCCACAACTCGGCCTTCAGCTGATCTGCTGGCAGGACAAGGCAACGCTCCAGCAGCGCTGTGAGTTTGTCCTCTGCATGGCAACTTAATGAGCCGTGTGCTGCATTACCCGACTTTCTTATTCCAGGGTTTGGGAACAGGAGGATTCTGCTAACAAAGACATTTTCATTGCTGGATTAACTCCTGCCATATTAGGTGAGGGCTAAGACCCAAGATTTTATTAAAAATACACCATTTCCACGGAGCCTGGCGTAGGGCTGATTATCCTCTTATTCAAATAGCTGGGCAGCTATGGGGAAAGGAAGAACGGCCCAAGCCGCCCTGTGTCCATCTGGGTTGAGCACCTCGAAGGCACAAAACCTTTTTTCTACCCTATTTGAGAATGGGCTGAGCCACAGAGGTTGGCAGCTGGGTGCTGTGCTGCGACTGTGCTGCCCAAACAGAGGGAAGCAGGAGGCAGGGGGGGTTCTTCCCAACCCAGCCTGCAGTTTGTGGCAAAAGAGGCGGATTTTCCTGCAGAAATGGTAAATTTGGATCATTCCTCTTGAAAAGGGGGGTTGGAAGCTGGAGGGAAAGTTCTACACAGAGCAGTCGTGCATCCTGATATGCAGTGCTGGAGAGTAATGATGTGGATGGGGATTTGGTTGCTGATGACAGGCAGCTCTGACCTGGCAAACTCCATGGATGGGGAAAAAATGCAGGAGATCCCATGGAAATGAGGTGCAGAATGCTCCTGGGCTGAGAATTTGATTGCACTGCATGTAGGGCTGGTTGCATTCTGCAGTTCACAACCTGCCCAGTGCCCACCAGGTAGTGCATAGGTGTGTATATGTAAATATATAGGGATATATTACCCTCCTGGCTGCTACACCCATTTCTCTCACCCTTTCCTTCAGCATCCCATGTCTTTAGTGGGCATGGGAGGGTTGGGTTGATGGTTGGACTGGATGATAGTGGTCTTTTCCAATCAATTTTTATCTCTTTGCACAGAGATTTTGGGACAGATGTACTCAGAGATGCCACACTCTTCAATAACTGCTTGGCACCTTCAACGTTTTGCTCAAAGTCCCTCTCATTTTTATTTTTGAACCCTGGCATCCTATAGAACCCAACAAATCAATCTCCTTTTCTTGCTGGGCCCTTCCTGCAAGGGCTTGGCTGGAGTTCATCTTTTCACAACGTTTTTTCCCCCCCTCCATCAGTGTCTCCAGCTGCTGAACGTCTCCGTTACATCCTGGGTGATGACGATGAGCCCCCCAACCCCACACTCTTCACAGAGATGGACACACTGCAGCACGACGGGGAGGAGATGGAGTGGAAGGAGTCAGCCAGGTGAGACAAGCCACCCCTGAAGTCAGAAATGCATCAGCCATAGCCAACCCCAGCTGTTCCTAGCTGGAAACACTGCCCTGTGCAGTGAGTCAGTGGATAAGCATTGTTTCAATGAGGTTAAGTACAATCCTTTTGGCTTTTGGTCATGTCCAGTGCAGGGAAATGCAGAGAGCACAGCATTCTCTGGGCCATTGCTGAAGGTATAGAGGAGGGAAGGAAGAATTCCCATCTTTCCCACATCTCCCCAGGCTGTATCAATCCCAGAGCTGGGGCTCTTCCCCCCTGGATACACCTAGATATTCCCCTCCTGCCTGCTACGTCTCTTCCACTCATCCTTTCCCCCATCAACCCACATCACAGGGACTTTGGGACAGTTTTACTTAGAATTTCCCTACTTCTCAGTAACTGATGTTGGCACATTCACTGTTTTACCCAAAACCTCTTTTTTTTTTAACCTAGCCTCCTAAATAGCTCTGCAAATCCCCTTTTCTCCTGGTTGCCAGCCCTGCTCTAGAAGCAGCATTGCAGAGATGCTGTTGATGGTATATATTTTCCTCCCCATTTGGTATGGCTGTGTTACATGTGCACATCACCCCCCCCTTCCCAAAAGCACTCAACACACAAAAAAAATCCCAATGCATTGGGCTTTTCATCAGGCACGATGTTGGCACGAAGGTTTCCAAATCCCTCCCATGAGAATGGAGTTCTCAGTACCCAGATTTCCTCTCTCCACTGAGGAGCAGTTCAACCTCTTGAGCTGCAGGAGAGCTGCTCCTTGGCACGGCTGCACTACCTGTGGTCAAACCCCGCTGTGGGATTTAGTCCCTGAGAGGGGAAACAAAGAAATGAGCACAGCAGGTGGGGGTTTTGCTGGAGCTTTTGCAAAGGCATCGTGGGGTGCTGCTCCCAGGGCAGAGGAGACATGCCTCAGGTCCCAACGCCATCCGGAGCAGCTCTCACAGCAGTGCATGCACGCTAACCCACCTTCGGCAGGAAAATGGGGCAAAAGAGAAAGGAAAACCAACCTAATCGGCTTTGGGTGAGCAATGTGTCTTAGTGGTGCTATGGCTGGGGCAGGGAGAAGCTGGAACTTCCTCCCAATAAAAGCAGTGTTGTTTGGAAGGCTGCAGAAGGGGTTCCTGCGAATAAATTGGGATGAGGAGCTTTGGAGCCACGGATGCAGTGCTGGTCTTAGGGACAAGCTCTGGATTTCTGTCCTCTGCATATTCCATTCCTGGCACTCCCAGGTGGTATTTTGTGGCCTTTTTCCCTTGCATTTTCTCTTTCCAGCAGCACTTTAATGCACCTCCTGCAGCTCACGCAGTCCCAGGCTCTCCATGAGCCATCAGAAACTCCCAGAAGCCATGCTCCTCCAGCACCCTTCTGTCTGTGCCCTCTGCAGCAGCAGGGATCCAAATCCACGTTGTAGCAGTTAGAAGTTGCAAGGTTGAGCCTTGCCAGGACTAATCCATGGAGCCTGCAGACCTGCTTTAAAACAAAAAAAAAAAGAAAAAAAGAATAAAAAGGCAGCTTTCTTCCCCAAATTGACGTCTCTCCAAGTGCTCTGTTCCCAGGGAGCTGGAAGAAATCAACCACTGCTCCCAGATCTGCCTCAATGTCTCTGGTTTGTGAAATGAAGGAATGGAGGCAGAAGGGCTTATTTCCAAGGGACAGGAGCTTGCGTACCTTCTCCTCTCCCACCTTGGGAATGAATTGCATTGAATTTTGAGCATTGCTAAGATGTTAAAAAGATGCAACACTGTGGGTTTATGCATCCCTGCATGCATAGAGATGAAGTTCTGCCACTCTGTGTAAGTGCAGAGCCTGGCTGAGGCAAGGTCAGCTCTGTGGGAAAACCTCCCACATCAGTACCAGCAGTTTGTCAGCTGCAGGGCTGCGTGGTGGAGACAAGTTGGTTTTGCTCCACTCTGCAACTGCACAAGCAATGAGAATGAGGTGGCTTCATTTCTCTGTTCTCACCCTGAACAGCGAGCAAACCCTTTGCAGGAGGAGGTGATGAATTAACTCAGGTTTGTAAACTTCCTGCAGGAATGCAGTTCACTTCTTCCCCTCGCACAGCAGCTCCACTCCAGGCCCGTTCCCAGCTCTGCTGCTGTCGTTTCAGGTGGATAAAGTTTGAAGAAAAGGTGGAGGAAGGCGGGGAAAGGTGGAGCAAACCCCACGTGTCCACGCTGTCTTTGCACAGCCTGTTTGAGCTGCGGACGTGCCTGCAGACAGGAACGGTGCTCCTGGATCTCGATGGTTACTCTTTGCCCCAAATCATAGGTATGAGTCTGCAGGTAGCAGCGACTCGCACCAAGGGAAGTGAAGATGGCAGTTGAAAGCCATCAGATCGGTCCAGTAAGAGTCGATGGCTTTTTAGGTTTCTGGGAAGGGGGAGAAGGTTTTGCAGTGGGGTGACTCTCCCTCGTTTGATGCTTTCAGACGATGTCATTGAGAAGCAGATAGAGGACGGTCTGCTCAAACCTGAGCTGAGGGAAAAGATCAGCTACGTGCTCCTCAGGAAGCACCGCCACCAGACCAAGAAGCCAATCCACCGCTCCTTGGCCGACATCGGCAAGTCGGTGTCCTCCAACACAAGTGAGTGCTATAGGGGCGAAAGACTAATGGAACCATCTAGTAGCTGGTTGGCATCCCTATTGCATCCCAATTGCATCCTTCAATCTTCACTTAGCAGTCCCTGGGGGAAGCAGATCTCGGGAGACAAAGAAGCAGAAACGCCAACCATCTGGGGCATAAAACTGTTTATGGCAGCAGGAAAGACCCCAGAAGTTTTGCCACCCGCTGAATGTGGCAGGTCATGGAAGCTAAAAGCCAGAGAAGTGTCTGCTGAGGTGGACAGAAGCATTGGCGGTCACTTGGCCAAGGGGCAAGCAGCCTACAGACAAATCCAGTCTGCTCCGTCACTGAACCTGCCTATTTCTGAGCCCTTATAAAAGGGGATTTGTTTGTTTTCACGCTAGATTATTGACTTAGATTTAAATGGAGCTCATTTGGTGGAGCCCAGGATTTGCCAGGCTACAGCTGCTCTCTGGGCAGACAAACAGCAGAACCCAAAGTGCACGTGGAAGAGGCTGTCAGGAAGCAATATATCCACCCCATGGGCATCCCGAGGTTTTACAGCAGCCATCATCCACATCACAGGACTAGATATTGGAGCTAATATTTGTCCAGAAGCTCTCAAAACAGAGCACAATTTGGAAATTTTGTAGTTACTCCCTGTAGATATGGAGAAGAGGGGTTTCTTTCATTCATTTCTTGTGTTTTGCTAAGATGATGGCATTGCTTTGACTTTGCAAGGAAGAGCAATAAGGAGTAGCAAGGAGGAGCTACAAAGGTGGTTGATGGCAGGGACAGGTGTGTCCTCACGTCTCTTGTGCCAACAGGAAATCTTCAATGCCAGAATAAATACTGCTGGCACACAGAAATAGAGGACGTACCAGGTTCCATCCTTATTTCCAGTTGCCTTGGTGTTGGGTTGTATAGAAAAAGAGGACGGTTGCTGTGGTTGCAGCTGGTGTTTCAGAGAGAAGCAGTGCAGCCCTTCAAACCTGGAGCAGAAGGTTTTCCCCAAGGAAAACACTCTTTGGGAACTTTTTATCATGTTGGCCCACAGTGCCAGAAGCAGATGTTGGCAGGATGGCAGTGGAGGTTGACCCTTTGCACCAATATCCCACTACATGTTGTTGCCATGTGACAGATGGCAGCAGAGGGGTAGCTGGGCAGAATGGAACTCCTGGCATGGAAGTGCTGATGAAGCAAAGGGCTGGAACTGAATTCCTCCATGTGGAAAAAATGGCCCCCATTGACATTTGCCAACACTTATGAATGTTTACAAAGAACAAACCGAATGTGAGCACAGTAGAAGTAGGACTGCATGGGGCAATATTTTGCTAGCAATAATGCTGTCATAGCAGCTGTGCAACAGTGGAGCATCTCTGCTGGTGCAGGTTTTTACAAGGGTGGCATGCAAGCTCTTGTTCATCGCTGGTGAAAATCCACAGCTCACAGTGGTGATTTTGTTGGAAAACCATGATTTGTAGCTGAGAATCTGCTCCATCAGAGAGTGTTACTGTGCTCTTCGTGTCAGTTTTCATGGAAATAAATAGGAGGCATTACTTTTGGAGTGACCTACGTAGAATTGTGGGCTTCAAAATCAAAATGTGAAGCACTGGTTCTTTAGGAACAGAAACTGCCGTCTGAACCCAGCGATGGCCTCAAAGAGAGCCTTGCCCAGGCTCTGGGGGGTGCAGGCTCTTTGCACAGAGAGCACGCGAGGCTTAAGGCAGCAAAGTCTATTTCTCACTAATGGAAAAACTACTATGGGTGGAATAAATTGCAGATGAGTTCAGAGGCAAAAGCAAACTGCGGGTGTAGCGGTGCCATAAAGGCCCCCCCAGCACCAGGAGGCCGATGACGAACCTCCTGCCCCCTCCCTGTGGTTCCCCCTTCCTCTCTATCCTTTCTTTTCCCAGGTCGCAGCCCCGTCCGCAGCCCAGCTGCAGGTGCTGCCTTCCATCGCTCCACGGAGGACCTTCGGATGCGGCAGAGCGCGAGCTACGGCCGCCTGCGTAAGCTGGGGTGGGCAGCAGGGAGCTGAAACCATCCGAAAAAGGAGCAAGGAGGGGAGGGGGGGGAACAAAACTGAGCTGCAATGTGAGATAGAGTCCTGCCATACACCCCTCTTTGGCCACCAATGTGTTGTGCAGCTGTAGGATGGCTGGTGTTAGAAAAGCTGCTGTTGTTATTGAGCTTTTATCTTTGTGCAAGCCTGGCTGTGCTAAATAACAATCTGCTCGCACTGAAGTCGTGGCATCACAGAATCACAAGGTTGAAAAGGATCTACAAGATCATCCAGTCCAACTGTCCTCCCATTAGCCTTGCTTCCTCAAGCCACTGAACCACATCTCGTAGCTCCTCATCCAGACAAAGTCCTCCTGCCCTGTTTCGTTCTTCCAAGTGGGGCTGAAATCCAGCTGCACACTGTATGGAGTTTTTCTCACCCTGCCTCTTTCTTGTCTCCAGGCCACGTGCAAAGCCGAAGCATGAATGATATCTCAGACACACCGAGCACCGACCAGGTATAATGCCCAAATTTTTGTGCAATGTAATGAGGAGCATCTCTAACACAACTGGCTGCTGTGGGCCTGCTTGCAAACGAGCTGTGATGTGTGGGGACTCCATGAGAGTTAAGGTCCATGTGAGCACTGTGCAGTCAATAACCACACAAATTACTAATTAGTGAAACGAATACGTATTGATCCTTGTTCATTCATGGGGAAGCTGTCCCAGAAACAACCATAGGATCACAAAATCCTTTACTTTGAAAAAGACCTTCAAGTTCATCAAGTCCAGTCATCAACCTGACCTACCAAGTGTTTCCTTATGGAAAGGAGTGACTGGGTGTTGGGACACGCTGCCCAGGGAAGTGATGGAGTCGCCATCCCTGGAGATACGTAGGAGTTGTGCAGATGTGGCACTTAGGGATGTGGTTTAGTGGTGGAATTGTGGAGGTAGGGGGATGGTCGACTTGATGGGGTTGGATATTAAGAAGAGTTTATTCTCAAGAAGGGTGTTGAGGCACTGGCAGAGGTTGCCTGGAGATGTGTGGTGGTCACCATCCCTGGAGGTGTTCAAGAAAAGGGTAAATGTGGCACTGAAGGACGTGGTCAGCGTGCATGGTGGGATGGGTTGGGCTTGGGGATCTCAGTGGTCTTTCACTGCCTTAATGATTCTACGTGTGGTGAAAACATAGGAAAGGAAATGGGTTTGACAGTGCATGTGTGAACACATCCAAAACAGTGCCTGCTGGGTGCAGGCAGCTTGCTTGTGCTAAATCCCAACCAGTACTAGGGGCTGCAAACAAGAATACAGCCCAGAGAGGTTTAATGCTGTATTTAAAATCCGTTGTCTGCAAGAGCAGTGCAGTAATTAGGCATGCTTCCTGTGCCATCCTGCCAACATATGGCTTACAGGGTGGAGCTTGCAATTCAGTCCTGGGAAATACATTTGATGTTTTCCTACAGCTTTCAGTGTTTTGTGTATTTGACCTGAGGCATCTGGTGGATATATTTGAAGGACAGCTGCTGGAGCCAGAAGCAATGCTGATTGGGGGAAACATGGCACAAGGGCTAAAACTGTGCAGGTTGAGTACAAAATCTGTCAGCTGTGAGCTAATTAGCCAGCCCAGAGAGTGGGGATGGAAGGTTCTGGCAGGGATTTGCAGGGTACGGTGTGGTGTAAGTGGTTGCCTTGCCCCAAGGGACATCCTCAATGCTCTTATCTGATGTGATGCAATGGATGGAAATCCCCATTTTCCTGGGTTGCCTGAGCATAACGCTCTGGGGCTCTTCATGCCATGGTAACACCACCAAGCTTGACCTCACCCTTTAGTGCTGGCTTTGAAATATGTCATCGTCTGCCAAAAGGGATGGTGTCCCCTCTGCCTGCTTCTCTTGCTCGCTGCCATCCAGCACGTGGCACGTCCCCAAACCCAGGCACTGGGCATGAGGAGGGAGCAGCAGGATGAGGAAGCCATGGTGCATGAGAGACAGCTCACAGAAAGAAGTTTTTGCAGTGCACCTTCCTATATTACAGCTGCAATGAAGCAAGCAAATTGCCCTGCAATGGACCCCAAATACCAGCCTCCAGTGGTGGGATGCAGAGAGTTAATTCCAAAATATGCAAAGCATGTAGTACCAAGAGTGCTGGACATAATCGCTCTGTAGGCCTGCTACAAAGGGACTTGTTCAATGTTACATGAAGCTTAGTGGCCACAGTTAACTCCTGCTCTTGCTTGTTCCAAGCTGCATTGGAGGAACTGGTTTATTATTATTTTTCTTTTCTTTTTCTTTTTTTTCCTTTTTTTTTCTTTTTTTTTTTTTCCATTCGGGTTTAAAGGATTAGAAAGGGAGAGCTTGCTGCCCGACTCACATGCCTCCCCTCATGCTGGCATATAGATTATAATAACACCCTGCCTCGGTTTGTATTGAACCATTTTGGGCTAATAATGAAAGAGCTGCAGGGGAGAAGAGACCCAGGGAAAAAAAATCCATGGTGGAGGTTTCCTGCTTGCATTATCCATTCCTGCTCTGAGGATGGAATGTGGGCAAACGAGCTACAAAGACCGAGCTCAACCCACCTGTGCAAAGCAGCAAGTGGTGGCTCAGCCTTCCAGGGGAGCCTGGGGCTACGGGGCTGCAAGCAGGTTTAGAGAGACGCCTGCAGGCTTCCCACAGAATCAGTATTTTTGGCTTAGATTTTACGCAGTCAGTCTGGGGATTGCCGTGGACTTTCCTTGCTTAGACCCCAGCACAGCAAAGCACCTTTTCCAAAACACGGAGTTGCACGTTTGCATTAAGCAGCCCGGAGCGCGTGCTCCCAAGTTTATCTTGGGCTTAGAGCTGCTGTTGAAATTCACAGATTCAGCTTTATGAATTCTCCCTGTTTTATTTGTGGAAATGGCCCTCACATCCCTTAGGAATCCCAGGAGCATCAGAGAGCTGAGGTTGAAGCCTGCAGCCCAACCTGGTGCTGCAGCTTTACTGTTCGTAGTCAGAGTACAGGAGAGGAGGACGGGTTGGATTTTAGCAACTGCTCGCTTCCCTACCTCATCTTCCCCAACAGCTGAAAAACAAGTTCATCAAGAAGATCCCCAAGGATGCAGAGGCCTCCAACGTGCTGGTGGGAGAAGTGGAATTCCTTGAGAAGCCCTTCGTAGCGTTCGTGCGGCTGCTCCAGGCAACCATGCTGGGAGGGGTGACGGAGGTGCCCGTCCCCACCAGGTGAGCCTGGTTCTGAAGCACTGGCTGGTCTCCTGACAGGGGATTTGGCAGTGTGAGGATGCCAACACGGTGCCACTCCCTTCCCAGATTCCTCTTTATTCTCCTGGGCCCCGCAGGAAAAGCCAAATCCTACAATGAGATCGGCAGAGCCATCGCGACCCTCATGGTGGATGATGTGAGTAAATGCCAAACCTGGCCCTGCTGGGAGCCCTCTTGCTCAGAGCTGAGAGAAAAATGCAGTTTGCATCCTATTGCTCAAATGAACAAACTTTAAACATCCATAATGACGTGGGGGGGGACATATGGGCTCTGTCCCCAAACTGACAGCTGTCTTGACCCTTAGCTCTTCAGTGACGTTGCTTACAAAGCCAGAGATAGAGAAGACCTGATTGCTGGCATAGATGAATTTCTGGATGAAGTCATTGTCCTGCCACCTGGCGAGTGGGACCCCAACATTAGGATCGAGCCACCCAAAAAAGTGCCCTCAGCTGAGAAGAGGTGAGTGGGAGACGTGGGGTTGGCCCCAGCCCTGTGGTTGTCCCCATCTCTCTCGTTTTGGAGATGCTTGTCCTCATCCCTGTGTGTAACCTCTGCAGTAATAATAATTCCCACAGGAAATCAGTTTTCTCATTGAATGAAGTGGGGCAAATGAATGGCACAGCTGGAGGGGCAGGTGCTGGGAGCGGTGGAGGAGGCAGTGATGATGGGGAGATGCCTGAAGTGCATGAAATTGGGGAAGAGCTCGCATGGACTGGGAGGTGAGCATCACCTGGCCACCCAAAAACCCCAGAGGGTGCTGGCACCCATCAGCATCTCCTGCTGCTCACCCTGTGGCTTCCAAGGGTGCAGAGGGGTGAATTCCTAATGGGAATTTTGTACAGTGGTGTACGCATTTTAGATCTCATCCTTGGTTTTATTTCCACAGGTTCTGTGGTGGCCTCTATTTGGATATCAAGAGGAAGCTTCCCTGGTTCCCAAGTGACTTCTATGAAGGCTTTCATATCCAGTCCATTTCTGCCATCCTCTTCATCTACCTGGGCTGCATCACCAATGCCATCACATTTGGGGGTTTGCTTGGAGATGCAACAGAAAACTACCAGGTGGGGTCCAAGGACAGGGGTCACTTTGGCTTAGCAAAGGCAAATGGGGATGAGATGGAATGGAGTGGGAGCCGTGCCAATCTTTGATGCTAGGGGTGGAAATTCATTCCCAAGTCATAGAATAGAATCATAGAATTGCTCAGGTTGGGAAAGACCTTAAAGATCATCAAGGCCAACCACATTCTAACCACCCACCACTAAATCATGTCCCTGAGCACCACGTCCAGATGATTTTTAAACACATTCAGGGATGGAGGCACAACCACCTCCCTGGGGAGCCCATTCCAGTGCTTAACAACCCTTTCTGTAAAGAAGTTCTTCCTGATATCCAAGCTAAACCTCCTCTGGGGAGGCTGTCCCCAGATACTTGGAGGATGGGAAAGCCCATATCAGCGACAATACCAAGAGCAAGGGAACATGATCCCAAGCCACCCTATGTGAGTCCAAATAGGAGTCCGTAATTCCCATCTCTACCTGGGGTATCCCTGGGGATGTAACCTGGCACTGCACCACGTAACCCTGGGTTTAATCTGTTCCCAGGGTGTCATGGAGAGCTTCCTTGGCACAGCAATGGCAGGTTCCATGTTTTGCCTCTTTGCTGGGCAGCCGCTCATCATCCTCAGCAGCACCGGCCCCATCCTCATCTTTGAGAAGCTGCTCTTTGACTTCAGCAAGTAGGTGCTGAGTGATGCCAGAGGGATTGGGAACTCCGTTACCGGGATGGGGTCTGACCCCCAACCCAACGTGTTCCTGAGCTGCTCTCATTTTCTGCCTGCCTTCAGAGGTAACGGCATCGACTACATGGAGTTCCGCCTCTGGATCGGCCTGCACTCTGCCCTACAGTGCCTTATCCTGGTGGCCACTGACGCCAGCTTCATTATAAAGTACATCACCCGCTTCACAGAGGAAGGCTTCTCCACCCTCATCAGCTTCATCTTCATCTACGATGCCATCAAGAAGATGATAGGGGCCTTTAAGTACTACCCCATCAATTCGGACTTCAAGCCAGACTATGTGACCATGTACAAATGCGAGTGCATTGCTCCTGACCCAGGTGAGTACAAACCTTTCTCAGCGTTGGATGGGGATGGTGAGGGGAGGTGGGTGCCTGCGGGGGGTCCCACTGTAGGTAGATCCCAACTGGATCATCAGCCAATGACATTCAAGGAGCTACCAGTGAGACTGGGGCAGAGAGACCTCATCATCCTACATGGGGGGTGATTTGGGGCAAGGTGATGGAAATGGAGCCTCATCCCATGGCCAAGTGTGTCAGTGCTTGCTGGGATGTGTTGGAGAGCCCGGAGCAGCGGGACCTGGATGGATAAAAAGATGGAAAGAAAGATTTTTATTTATTTATTCATTTTCCTTGGATCACTGATTCCACCCTGCTGCCAATGGAAACTTCTTTCCAGAAAACACACTGAGTCCTTTCCTGTTTCTGAATGCCGTAAGGATATCCCAGTTGGGTTTGGAAAAACTCTTGGGCATTTTTTCTTTTGGTTTGTTCGTTTGCTTTCCTCTTTTTCTTACTCCTCTTCAAAAAGAAGAGGCCACAAGGCTCTGAGCAGGCAGCCTTTTGGCATCTCCTCTGGTTTTGATCCAGTTTCTACTAAGAGGAAGAAGCTGCAATTTCTTATCAAAACAAGCTGTTCTTTGGGGGAAGTGAAGCAAAGGCATTTTCCAGACATAGCTTTCTCTGATGGTGAAGAGGACTATAATTCACGCTGCCTTTTGCCACCAATACCTCTATTTGCTCCTGGATAGATGTGCAATGATCCCAAATCCACATCGTGCAGCTCAAACGCTCCCAGTGTGGAGCTAATGCCAGTGACCACCTTCTCTCAAATGGGCCAAATTTATCTAAAAAGTAGAAAAGCAAACCATCTGTGGGGTGTATCAGCTGCAGGTGGAGGAGAGAAAGAGGGGTGACAGCAAAGAAACAAAAGCTTCCAACACCTGCCATACAACCTGCCCCAATGCGTCCATCGCTTCAAGAAGAGATCTGACATGCCAGGATGGAAATAGCATTCAGCCCCTTGTTTGATGGGGTTTTGTGGTGGTTGTTCTTTTGACTCAGTTCCCATTTACTCACCGTGCACTGAACGACTCGATCCCATCAGGTTTTGGGTGGAAGCTCCCAGCGATGGCACTTGTCCTTTTGGAAGCCAGACTCCCCCAGTGTTGGCCAGCTTAGCCCAAGTGCAACCCCCAGGGCTGAAACATCGCAGCCTCAGAGAGTTCTCTCCCTTCCAGAGCCCCCACCCCAGCCTCTGCCCAAAGCAAGCCCCCCTGTTGGCACCAAGAGCCATCCACAGCCCCAAACCTCCAACCTCTGAGCAATCCGGCCCCTCTTCCTCACCTTTGCTGCCCTGGGCACCAAAGCAATGATGGATTTTCCATGCCTCTAGATGTTGAGAAGTTGTGTTTATTCTCCCCTCCATACTCTTTTTTTTTCCTTCTTCTTCTTCTTCTTCTTCTTTTTTTTTTTTTTTTAAGTAGTTCTGATTTTTTATTATTATAACTGATTTGTACCATATTTGTCTCTGCTGCACACATCAATTTGGGCTGATTTCAATCTCAAGTGAGTATCACCTTCTAAATATTAAAGCTCTTTTAATATTTGATACTCGTACCACCTCCATTGGGGCTTTTGTTGTTATTTTTTTTCATGTATTTTACTCTTCTCTCTGCTCCAATAGAAGGGTTTATGTAGAGCCTTTACAGGTTCCCATGTTCCATACTGCCAATGCTACGCCATTTGGGTTGTAGAAGTAATAAAAAAAAGAAAAAAAAATCTAATTTCTGGAAAAGCAAAAGGTTATGGAGGGAAATAAAAATGATAACAACAACAACAACAAATGTTTTAATGCTGTAAACAGGGCTGGGTTTGCCAGCACTGCTTCCTGGAGCCTGGTTCCAGCAGCCCCCAGCATCTCTGCTTCTAACCCAGCAATTGCTTCTCCTTCATTAATTCTCTGCACCCGGGAAGGCTGCAGCAAGGTGGAGCAGCCAAACTCCCACCTGACCACAGGAAGAGGATGGACCCCAGGGACGGGGGGGGAGAGCAACCCCAGACCCCATGTAATGCAGCACGAGGAGCTCCCGACACCGCGGAGCTGCATTGCCTGAAGAGCAGAACCTCTCTGTGCTGGAGGAGAAGGTGCCATGGTTAGAGAGGAGAGCCCAGCAGGTTGCCTTCTACTGATTGCTTTGCAGTGAGCCACAAAAACACCTCTCTAAAAAAATAATATATATATATATATATACATACATAAAATAACGCCAATGCCAAGCTATGCCAACAAATTGGGCGTTACTGGGTTCCACCTCTCCAAAATGGACAGGCTGCCTTCTTGGTCTTTATTCTCCCCCCTTCCACCCTTTGGATTGCACCTCTGTCCTGGGTGGCTCCAGGGGGAGTGCATGGGATTAATCAGGGAGAAGTTACTGTGGGGTTAGAAACAGGGTGTGCTCCCCAAACCTTGGTCAGCCCTTGGGTGTTTGACCGCTGCACGGGGCTTCAGAGGACGTGCTTGGCCCCACGTTTGCTTTTACATCCCCCTGTCTAGGCTGAGTCATGCTTCTCTGCATGGAGCCTGGCCAATTTTTAATGCAGGAACCTCTCTGTTAGCCAAGAACCTTAATAACAAACTTCTTTCCTGCAGCCAACATGACACTGTTCGATGCTTCAGTTCCAGTAGCACCAAACACCACTAACGTGTCTCTGGTAAGCGGGGTTGTGTGGTCCCATGGGGGGAGGTGTGCCATGGCTGCACTGAGGGCTGGCACCCGGGTTGAGGTTTGGGGGAATGCTTTGCAACGGTTTGGGCTCACAGTTTGACTCGGCCGCACCAAATCCCCACCTTTGAGCCCAAATTAATGGCGTCTCTGGGGTCTTCCCACAGTTACGGGGTTGGAGCAGCTCCCATTGGAAATTCCCCTTCCTTGTACACTACCATTGCTTAATGCTAATTTTGATTTTTCTTTTTTTTGGGGGGGGTTCTCCCCAGTACAATGCTATTAACCTCACAGCTCTGGATTGGACTCAGCTGAGTAAGAAGGAGTGTCTCAAGTACGGCGGCAGCTTAGTGGGGAAATCCTGTAAATTCGTGCCCGACCTGGCCCTCATGTCCTTCATCCTCTTCTTTGGGACCTACTCCATGACGCTCACCTTGAAGAAGTTCAAATTCAGCCGCTACTTCCCCACCAAGGTAAGAACAGCACCAACATCTGCAGGATTTTGCCCCAATCTTTCCCAAAGGTAGGAAAAACAGGAGCTGCCGGTCTCCTTGCTGGGTGAGAAAATAAATCCGTGTTTCTCTTTTACAAGAAAAGGAGATGTTGGTATCAATAAGGACAATCCTCTCCAAGCTTTCAGATGCTGCTTGGGCTCTTGTGTGCTGGATGTCCCAATGCCATGCGATGCAAAAGGGGGAAAAATGCTTTTTGTGAGTTATGCCCATCCGTGTGCAGAGCTGGAATGCCAGGGGGAAGCATCAGACACGGGAGCAAATTCCTCCATCCCATTAATTGCTCTTTCTGCCCCCATTTCCCATCTGCCTCCAGGTTAGGGCCTTCATTGCTGACTTTTCCAATGTCTTCTCCATCCTGCTGTTTTGTGGTGTGGATGCCTGTTTCGGCCTGGATACCCCGAAGCTGCACATCCCCAGTATCATCAAGGTTTGGCCGCACTGCTGTGGTCTGTGCCTCTCCACCGCTCTCTTCAGCTTCTCAGTGTTTTTGGGGGGACATGGTGGTCCCCTTCTTTTTGGGGCAAAAAACGTGATGTCTGAGTGCCTTCTGAAACACTGCTTGGCGTTTGGGGGGAATATTCTAATTCTGTGACTTTTCTTCCTTCTTTTTCTTTCCTTTCCCCTCTCTCTGTTCTTCCCACCTCTCACTCCGGCAGCTCCGTAAGCTCATTAGCGATTTCTCTATCTTTATGTCCATACTAATGTTTGTGGGGCTGGATGTGCTTTTCGGACTGAACACCCCAAAGCTCCAAGTGCCTACTGACTTTAAGGTAAAAAGCAATAAATCCCTTTCTGGAAGTGTTGCTGAAAACATCTCTTCCCCATCAGTGGTGTGGGGCTCCTCCCCTGTGCAAGGGCAGCCCGGTCCAGATGAGCATCTGGGGAGTATTTGGGGCTGCAGCACGTGGCTCTAGGGGTGGATGAACATGGGATAAAGTGATGCTCATAAGGAATGGGGTGTGAGGTGATGTGGGGCTTGCCAAAATTTCCAAGCCTAGGATTCCTCTCGGCTGTGGCATGCAAACTGCTCTCTCCCTCCAGCCCACGCGTGTGGACCGAGGGTGGTTTGTGTTTCCCTTTGGGAAGAACCCATGGTGGGTGTACCTGGCCAGCGCGCTGCCTGCCCTGCTCGTCACCATCCTCATCTTCATGGACCAGCAGATCACAGCCGTCATCGTCAACAGGAAGGAGCACAAGCTGCGGGTGAGCCGGGATGCATCCTCACATGGGATCGTAGAGTCATGGAATTTGGGTTGGAAGGAACCCCTTAAGGGTCATCTGGTCCAACTCTCCTGCAGTGAACAGATCCATCAGCGCTCAGAGCCCCATCCAGGTTCATAGAGCAATAGAATGTCTTTGGTTGGAAGGGACCTCAAAGATCATTTGGTTCTGACCCTCCTGCCTAGTGCAAGGTTTCCAACCACTAAATCAGGCACCAGATCAGGCTGCCCACAGCCCTGTACAACATGAAATGGGTCATCACCACTCTGGGCAGCAGTGCCATGGCCTCAATGTCCTCTTAGTGAAAAATTTCCCCGGCATCTAATCTAAATCTCCCCTCTCACGCTTGGCCGTACTGAACTTCATTAAGTTCCCATGGGCCAACTTCTCAAGCCCAACCAGGTCCACCAGGATGCCATTCCTTCCTTTTATTGTGCCAGCTGCACCCACTCAGATTGGTGTCATCTCCAAACCTGCTGGGTGCTCTCAATCCCACTGTCAGTGTCACTGATAAAGATGTGAAAGAGCTCCAGTCCAAAGAAAGGTGCCCAATCCAGGGGTAATGCAGGGCACTTCATGGGCTGCAGGGTGCTGCCAGGGGAAATCTCTGCCTTGCTGGGCTCTGTGGTGTACAGAGGTACCTCCCCACACCCCCCTGTGACCCCTGCACTGTGTTGCAGAAAGCAGCAGGCTACCACCTGGACCTCTTCTGGGTGGGCATCCTCATGGCAGTGTGCTCCTTCATGGGGCTGCCCTGGTACGTGGCAGCCACCGTCATCTCCATCGCCCACATCGACAGCTTGAAGATGGAGACAGAGACCAGCGCTCCTGGGGAGCAGCCCCAGTTCCTGGGGGTCAGGTGAGGGGGGCTCAGCCGTGCTCTGCCCCAGTGTTGTGGGAACCCATCGGCACAGCATCTCCCCCCTCTTTCCCCACCCCAGGGAGCAGAGGGTGACGGGCATCATTGTCTTCGTGCTCACAGGGATTTCTGTGTTCCTGGCCCCGATTCTGAAGGTAAAACATCCCCCACTGCCTCATCCCTGCTCTGCAGGTGGTTGGGGTGGATTTTTTCCCCCCTGTTCGTCCCCCAGCATTTGTCCCCCTCCCCAGGAGTGAGCTGCTGCCTTCCTTGGGGTAAGGGCCATGTTTTTCCATGTCCCCAGTACATCCCCATGCCAGTGCTGTACGGTGTCTTTCTGTACATGGGCGTCGCGTCGCTGAACGGCATCCAGGTGAGCACTCCTCCTCTCCTGCCACAAAAGGGCCCCGCACTTGATCAGAAATCAGAGAATCGCAGTATCAGCGTGGTTGGAAGATCCCCAACCCATCCCAGCATCCCCACTGACCACATCCTTCACTGCCACATCTCCACGGTTCTGGAACACCTCCAAGGATGGTGACCCCCACCACCACGCTGGGCAGCTGTGCCAGTGCCCAACCAGTCTTTTGGAGAAGAAATTTGTCCTCATATCCAACCTGAACCTCCCCTGGTACAACTTAAGGCCATCACCTCTCTTCCTAATGCTGTTACTTGGGAGCAGAGTCCAACTCCCTTCCTCTCTACACCTCCTCAAAGATGAGGATTTTGGACCCTAGAACTTTTCCATCCCCAGCATTTCCAGCCACGTGGGGCAGCAAATATCCAAACCCCTCTGTGAAACATCACAGAGTCCCAGCTGCCCCATTTGTGGCACAAAAAGAGGGTTTCTCTGGGCAACTGGGAGCCTGCATGGGGGCAGTGGGGTTGATGGCTCACATCAGTCTTCATCCCACCCCAGTTCTGGGACCGCTGCAAGCTCTTCCTCATGCCAGCCAAGCACCAGCCCGACTACGTCTTCCTGCGGCACGTTCCGCTGCGCCGCATCCACCTCTTCACGCTGGTGCAGATCGTCTGCCTGGCCGTGCTCTGGATCCTCAAATCCACCGTGGCTGCCATCATTTTCCCTGTCATGGTAAGGCTCAGCACTGCAGCGTTCCCCAGGCGGTTCTTGCTCGTGTTCTATTGCAAAAAAAAAAATCACACTGACTTTCTGATTTCCCATGGGCATCGCCCTTATTGCAGCCTTGCCTGCAAGATGCTGGGGTTGAAGCAAATCTCGGCAAGTGGTGGCCCCTGGTCCTCACTCTCCCATCCCTCCCTCTCAGATTTTAGCCCTGATCCTGGTGAGGAGACTGCTGGACTTTGTCTTCTCCCAGCATGACCTGGCCTGGATTGACAACATCATCCCTGAGAAGGAGAAGAAGAAGGAAGATGACAAGAAGAAGAAGAAAAAGGGCAACAAAGGGGACAGCAGCAGTGATGAGGAGGTGTGCAGCTGAGGGGGGAAGGTTGAGACAGCACAGACATGGGGAGGGGAAGGGCCCTACTGAAACCCCCAGGGCTGCAGTTTGGGGAGAAGGTCTTTGGGTTTGAAAGGGCAAATGAGTGCAATTTGGCCTCACCTCGTTCCAAAAGCATCCTGGCTGACTGCTGGGCTCAGTTGGGACAGCGGGTTTCTAGGGGGCCTCCTTTCTCAGCTGGAAGTGTTTCACCTCCGTGTCCTTCCCAGGAAAGAGGTCCCCCACCTGGAGCTCTGCGTTCTGACTCCTCTCCAAATGGTTCTGACATGGATCGTAGGTGAGCAGCACCCACAGCTCCAAAGCTCACCCTCATGTTGCCCCATCCTGACAGGTCCCCATCCACACCATGAAACATTTCCAGGTCCAGCAGCCAATGCTTCCCACTGAGCATCACTTTTGCCACTACCTTGAGCCAGTTCCCATCAGTCTTTGGGCAATTCTGAAATGCTGAAGTATATTTTCACAGCATCCTTTATGACTTTTCAACTATTTTTTCCCAGTAGTAGCAATATCCGGAGCCCTTCCATGGGGGAGTTCTGGGCTATTTGGGGAGCAGGTGGGCACCGTGCTCACCTCCACGTCCCCCTCCTCCTCCTCCTCTGCAGCATTACACTCCACCTGAAGATTTCATGCCCATCATCTCCTGCATTTAATTACTCCCGAAGCCCCATCTGTGCTGTGCCCCAGGTGAAGATAGAGATGGAGTCAGACTATGAGGACACCGACACCGAAAAGGCACCGCGGGACATGGGCAGTGAGACCACGCTATAGTTCCCTGCAGTGCTTCCTCTAATTTATATATATATATAGATATTTATATATTCATATATATATATAAAGCAAATTGGACATATTTTTCTACATGAGACTGAGGAGAGTGCTGGCCCCCAAGGCTGCTGCTCCTGTAGTTACCTCTGTCACATTTCCTCCCTCTCTGTTGGGCAAAGGCACCGGCGCTGATAGCAAAATGGGGCTCAAAATGCAGAAATGAGCATTTTTGGCCTCTGAACCACTGCTGGGCTGGAGAAGCCAAAGGCAGCTGGGGGTGGTGCTGGGGAACGTCCCAGCCATCCCATCAGGGTCCTGCTGTAGGGGAGGGGTTCTCCTGCCCAGGGGGGCTCAGCACAGAGGCAGGGGATGAGGATGCGTTGGAGGCTGAGGACTGGCAGGAGGAGGGAAAGCTCAGGAGCTGCAGTGCCTGAGGTGGGTGTGCTGTGGGAGCAGCAGGAAGGAACAGAGCTTGATCACTGCTGCGGAGAACTGGGAATGCTTTCCATAAGGAACTGGGCAGCAGAGCTGAGCACGGCCATGCCTGACCCCGTGTCACTGCCCCAGCAAGGCGCAGTGCTGGGTCCCAAAATCCAGGAGCCCTGTTGCTGCACCCAGCCAGGCCTTTCCTGCACCTTCTCCTTGCTCCATACACACCAAGGAGCCTCCCAGCTCCTGGACAAGGGAGTCCACACTCCTCAAGCTCCTCCACCCCCATTACACACACATGGTTTAACAGCAAACATCCCCCCACGTAACCCCAGGATGGGGCTTCTTCTGCCTTTATTTTAAGGCTGCAAAACCCCCTCTCTCTTCCCCCAGGCAGAAACAGCCTACCTGGTATTTATAGGAGCTCTGTGCTCTTGCCAGCCAGCAGCTCCTGGGACACTGACTAAATATTGCACCTGGTCTGAACCTCCACGTGGGACAGCCCAGTTCTTTGTAAATAGTCAAGTCAAACAAGAAGGACTTGAATGCAATTTTGTGTTTATAGCAGTGTTTTTCTGGTTCAAGAACACCTATGGAACCATGGTGAGCTTAATAAGACAGCATTACTCTGGTCACCACTTTAGCTTGACGTTAACATTAAGAGCTATTGCAGCTTGGGTGCACCGTGTCTATTTTTTAGTATTTTGTACCAATCTCATGCATGGTAGCTGAAGCATGGCACAGGTAGGTTTCTGCTTGTAATCACTGCACCGTGGTTAATTTGCTTTATCCACTATGTCAGCTCTACTGCACAGCAGCCCTGGAAAGGCTTCATGGACTCTGGGGGCTGTTCCATAGGTCGCAGCTGAAGCCTCAGCTCAGCTCCTTCTAGAACACAGCTTGTTTCCATTTATCCATTTTGCAAAATCTCACACATGGTTTATACTTTTTGTATATGAAATACTGGAGCATCACAGATTTGCCAGCCCCGTTACAGCACTACTTTTAGCCATTTTGTATTTACCAGTGATACAATCCAATAAATCTCACTTAAATTAGTCTCAGCTCTCACTGTGTTTCTGGTGCAGCCTCAGCCCTTTGAACCTCAGCTTCCCTTTCCAGGTGCATTCCCCTGGCCAGCATTTGTATAAGCATTCTCCCCTCCAGGAAGAGCAATTAAAGGTGACTTTGCAGATGGCTGCAGCTCTTGCACAGCAACAGACCCTCAGCTCTGCAGCAAAGCTTGCCTGCACCCAGAAAGGTGGGATCAGTCTTCCCAGGGATCTGTGACCACAGGTAAGGGCAACTGTAAAGAAAAAGTTATTAGGACTTTGTTTGCTCTTCCACTATCAGCTGTTGTTTCTCAGTTCAGAGCCATAGCACAGTTGCATTTTGGTCAAACTCAGAGAAAGGTTGAACCATCCCTGCTCTGAGAGCACAGGGAGCTCACAGTGCAAGTGTGGGAACTTGTCAGGGAAGTACAGAACTTGCTGAGCAGCGATTCCAGGAATCAAGCAGCATTCCCCTACCCCCATTCCTGCTTTATTCAGAGTCGGCCCCACTCAGTCCTTCCTCCCTTCATGTCCAGGAAGCTCCCCATGTACCCAATACAGACACACCAACCGTCCTCCATTGTTCTTTGGTTGAAGAAAAAGTTTTTAAAAGTCACCATACAAACAGGAACAAACAAAAAAGCTTAGCTGCACACGATATGAACATGGGACATCAGCTCCACCACTGCCCAGAGCCCCAGCCAGGCTGAGAACACGGCTTGTTCCAGTCGCTGCTTCTACAGAAGAGCTCAACTCCAACTGAACACCCATCACAGAGTTAAATGCTTCAGAGCAAAGTCTGAGCTGACTGAGCATCTGTGAGAACAGAACCATGAAGGCCGTTCTTTTTGCACTGTGGAGCACAATCCGCTCCACTGCCCCCAGGCCTGCTAACACTGCAGCAAGCTCTGCACACCCAGAGGGTCTCCCCTGCTGCTCAGTCCCTGCCAGAACAACACAGTCTGCAAGGCTGGCTCCTCTAGAGAAGTGCTGGTTTAAAAAGCAGCTGTGCTAGAAGGCCAGGAGTGTAGGTGCATATGCCTTATTACAGCTAATCCGCATATGCTTCAGCTTCAAATAAATACCTATGACCTCAGAATAGTAAATACCACCTCTGTACAATAAATAAAGTATTGCATTTTCTATCGGCCTGTCTAGGAGTCATCTTGGAATGTTGTTTTCAGAGCTAAAAAGAGAGTCCTGTGTTAAGCAGTTAAGGCTTCCAGTGCTTTGGGTTTCAACAGCTTTTTGGCAGCAATGATGGTGTTCTTCATCAGCATGGCAACTGTCATGGGCCCAACTCCCCCAGGGACAGGAGTGATGTAACTGGCTTTCTTCTTCACCCCTGCAGGAAGGACAGAGAGAGTTCACCATGCAAGTCAAGTGCAGTAGGGCTTATCAAGCCAGCTGGTCAGCATGCAACCATAAGCCAACCTAATATTATTGAATTCCTTCATGACTATTAGTTAAAAAATACATATATATTAGTCTCTTAATTTAGATGTTTGCCCCCTTTGGCCAGGGCAGCACAGAGCACACCGCATTCTGACCATCCCCAAGCTCACATCAGAGCCCACGCTGGGGAAAAAGCAAGGTCTAAATAGCCAGATTTATGCAACACATACTGAGTATGAGACCAGATTCAGGCCTGATGCATGCTCTTGAGAAGGGCTCCAATGAAGTAACAGTGAGCGTTTGCCCCCTTTCTTGCAGAAGGTTCCAGTACATTTTGCTGGGCACATGGACATGTGGGGCTTCCTTGGGCACTGCCTGCAGCTAAGTGGTGAGCAAGGCCAGCAAACAGCAAGCCAAAAGGGAAGCTCTGCATGCTTTTGGTTTGCCTGGGGGGCAGAATTTAAAAGCAGGAGTGTGGGTTATAAACTGGAGTAGAGGCAAAGCACCCCAGCTGCCTTAGATTCAGAGTCAGTCTCCTCTATATGTCCCTATGGCATATTACAGGAAAGCTGCTCCCTTGTACTCGTATAAAACTGAATGCAAAAGAAAGAGAGCTTCAGGATTGGTATGATCTGCTCCACTGCGTGAACCAGGACTCTCCCCACTTCTCAGCTAGATGTTTAATGCTCAAAGTATGAGATGTCAGAGCCTTTTTACCTTCAAAATCCACATCGCCAACCAGCCTTGATTTGGCAGTGATAGGATCCTGCACTCTAGTTATCCCCACATCAATAACTGCAGCTCCTTCTTTGATCATATCAGCTGTGATCAGATTAGGAATACCTGCAACAGAACAGACCCATGAGCTCATAGTGGTGCTAAGCAGCTCCCTGTCCCCCATCACCCCCATCTCACTGCACAGCCCAGTGTGTTTTGACCCACCTGGGCTTTTTTCCTGCCTCACCAATGCGTTTGTCACAGACAAATCCAGAACTACTCCTTGGGATGTTCAGCTCACCCAGAAATCAGGGGTTTGAGTGATTTATTTATAACCTCTGAATAAAAAGAACTGGAATCCACTTCCAGAAAGGTGTCTGGCAAAGAAGCTGCAGCCAAAGTGCTCTCCAATTTGAAATCTTAATGTCTATGGTTACACAGTGCTGCCTTCACCACCGACACCACTTCTAATCCTACCTGTACCTTATGTCTCCTTATGCCCAATTTCTATTCTAACCCACACTTCTCTCTCACCAAGCTTCTGTTGCCAGGCATGGACACCCCAAATCAGCTCAATTCTCCTGCTAATGAGCTATCCCCACGCCAAGGGCACTGCCCAGAGAAGAGCACGCGTACATGTGGGGCCTCTTGTGCTCTGAAGAGGTACTGCAAGAAGTCCTTCAGCACTTTCAACATCTCCTGTAAGTAGATGCTGTCTCAGTATTTTTCTCTCCCCATAAGCACGGAATGTCTGTACTTATAACACAGGCTGTATAACAGCCTCTGTTAGCTGCTCTCTAGGTCTGATCAGGTGCTTGCTAGCACACCAAGTCCTCCTGCCAGGTGTCATTTTGCATTTCCAAGAGCTACAAATAGTTCTATTAGTCTGTCTAGGCTTTATCACAGGATTAACTGCCTGTTTTAAACAGCCCACCCTTGCCTGCAGCAGTTAAAAGGGTGTCAGATTCTCCTATGCTGCCACAGCTGCTTCTGGCATGGAGCCCTTGGGACACGTACCAACAGGACCTATTTCCTACAAGGAGAGATTCCCACCAGAAACAGCACACAACCTGCACTGCCTCTGCTCACATCACCTGCGCTGGCAGTTCACTCTTACCTGCTGCTGCTACCACGATGTCAGCACGGATCGTGTGTTGTTTCAGCTGCTCCTTGGGAGTATAGCGGTGTGATATTGTGACTGTGGCATCACCTGCAAGAGGGGTTACATGAAGCATTTTACTCACATGCATGGCAACTTCTCTAACCCTCCACCTTCAAGATCACCCAGGAAAGTACCAGAAACACAAGAGCTTGATGACAAAGAAACACAAGAGCTTGATGACAAACCACTGGGAGCTGCCTACAAAGTCAGCACCTCCTGTGGACCTTTTCACTTCAGCTGGGAAGGGATGTCAGACTGAAATCTCAGCTCCAAAGAAGGTTTTAGTAGCACAGAACCCAGATCTGGTGAAGAACGACTAACTGAAGAAGGCTCTGATTGCCTGTGTGCAGAGTTAACTCCCCAGCCTCCACCACAGCACACGAGCAGGCCTGGGGCTGGTTTAAGAGCCTAGCAAGGATTGCGGGACAGGTAGAGGGCTTCCTCCCACAGCTGCCTGGTACACAGAGACCAACAAGCTCCTACCTCCTGGGCGCTCGTGCCTGCCATCTGTGTGCAGCAACATGGCAATGGGCATCCCCACATTCTTCGACCGGCCAGCCACCACCACGTTCTTCCCCAACGTTGGGATGCCTGAAATAGACAAAACAGAGTCTTAAGACAAATACAAGCTGGAGCTGGACCAAGCAGCAGCCAAATATTGCAGCAGCTCACCTGTTCTCTTTATGATCTCCCACACCCCCCACGGGGTGGCTGGCAGCATGGAGTACTGGTCAAGGCACATGCGCCCCACGTTTATCACATGAAAGCCATCAACATCTTTGTCTGGAGTCACAGCATTGCAAATCTTCCGCTCATCAATGTGTTCTGGAAAAGAGAAAGAAAAGAAAAAAAGCAAAGCATCAGCCAAAAAACCTGATTTGCTGCACCAGTCCCTCAGAATCATTACAGTTTGGGGGTTTGAAGCTATTCCAAGCTTCCAGCAAGCTCAAGGCTAACAGCTCCCAGCAGAAGGGGACTGGGACCACTTGGGGACTACACTGCTGCTAATGGAGCACGGATATTTTTAGACAGCTGCAGCTTTACTGCCAAGTTTGAGCTCCTGGTGCACGAAGCTGATACCACCAACAAAGATCAGATTTCCACTGCCCCCAGCAACTTACAGGCACTGTATGATGGAGCAGTGTTATCTTTAAGCTTGCACCATGGCACAGTGCCACTTGTCACGTCACAGGAGGACTCCTGAGCTACAACTCCTTCTGGCATGTAAACTCATAACAGCCTAATGCAAAAAATGAAGCAGACTGAGACCCAGCTACTCACCAGGTAAAGGAAGCTGCACTAACAGGCCATCCACGTTGGCATCGTTATTCAGTTTGCTGATCAAATCCAGTAGCTCCTCCTCAGTAATTGAAGCTGGCTTGAGGATTGTTTCACTGCTGATTCCTGTGCAAAGTGCTGCATTAGAGAGTGGCACGTACACAAGTGGGACAGCAGCTTCCCTGATCCATGCTAATTTGAGCTGCCTGGTTTAAATTCTACACAGAATCTGATATGGGCACATCAAGGATCGCATGCTTCACACAACAGTGGCTGCCTTCCAGGCTGCAGACTTTCACACATCTTCCAAGTCATGATTAAAGACCATTTGTCTGTCTGTGCAGCCATCCCTGGGAAAGACCAGTTGAAAGCAGACATCCTCCAAGAGTGTAGAGGGCTTGGAGGAACCACACAGAAACATGTTATGATGCAAATGCAATTGTACCTCCTGTGGACCTTTTCACTTCAGCTGGAAAAGGATGTCAGAGTGAAATCTCAGCTCCAAAGAAGGTTTTAGCAGCACAGAATCCAGTGTGGAATTAAACCACTGTGTGCATGGAATTAAACCACATCTTTCTCAATACATTTTCCCCAGAAGCACACTTGGGAAACCAAGTAGGATCTCAGCTTGCAAGACCGAAAGTGTCACAGCACAACATGACTGTGCTGAATGATGAACACATCTTGAACAGGCTATTAAAAGAAGGCAAATCAAAGCCCTGCTGGTGCTTTACATCGGCCCACCAAGGCCACAAATCCAAGCTGCAGAGCCTGACGCTGCCCTGGAGGTTTCAAGCAGCATAATGCACGTGTGAGCTGTGCCTATTAACAGCATCGCAGCGCTACTAGGAAGGCAGCCAACGCAGACAGAGCAAACTCTGCACTAAGCTCATGCAGCAAAAAGCTGCTGGGTGGATGCATCCTAAAAGTTCCCGCAGTATCCAGCAGAGGACTCCCAGCAAAAGCCAACAAGCAACAGTTGTCTGAGTTTTTCTGCTCCAGTTTTTCAGAGCAGAGCACAAGACTTACCCACATCAGCAGCCGCTTTGGTTTTGTTCAGCACATAGGAGTGACTTGCAGGATTTTCACCAACCAGAACCACGCTGAGGTGAGGTCTCTTGTTCCCAGCTGCTACCCACTGTTCAACTTCATGCCGGGCTTCTTGTCTGATCTGCCGGGCCAGCTTCCTTCCAGAAATCACAACAGCATCATCTCTGCAGTATGAGAAGTATCACCACAGCAGTGTTAGGGCCAACACATCCAAGTTTTGTGCAACATCAGCACAGCAAACAGAGACAAGACGGGGGAAACGCAGTTCTTTCATCTGAGCTCAGTACAAGCCTTCATTTGTAAACCTGTTTTCTTTTTGTGCCCATTATGTTAAGTAATATATTCCAGTCTGCAGCCCTACTGCCAGAGGAGGAACAGAGCAATTCCTGCAGCCTGAGGAAGCACTCAGTGAGTTCAGGAGCCCACGTGTGTGTTGTTGGCACATGTGCCACACTGCCAGCTTCCCTTTGGTGCAGTCGGTCTCCCTGCCCCTTCTAAAGCACGGCAGCTTTGCTCTGCGAGGCAAAACTCATCCCATGTAAGTGGAGTTTGCACTGCTGGAAGTGCTGAACAATTCCAGCCCATCTCGAGGCTGCAGGAGGCACAGCTGCCGCGCACAGCCATCCCCCAGCAGCATCCCAGAAAGGCGTCAGTCCTCCAAGCGCAGTCTGAGCTCCAACCTCACTGCTTTGCCCATCTTTGCAGGGTGACAAAGCCTGATAGGGGATATAGGATTTCAATCCTATCGAAGAATCCCAACGCTCAGCTGAAGCCGAGGAAGGCATCCGCCCATCTGAAACGTGTCACAGCAGCTCCTCGCCTGCATTTCTGGTCTAAATCGGTAGCAGAGGTTCTGCCAACGCATTCCAGGCAATTGGACACGCTGTGTGCACGGAGCCGCTCCCGTCCGCTCCCCCTTCGGGTTCTGACGATCGCTCACATCTCAACGCCGTTCTTATCACAGAATCTCTCCCGGAGGGTTTCACATCCGCCAGATTCACCTGCGGACTTCTCCGCAGCACCGCCCCCCTTTCCGTATGGCCCCGGCCGGTGCTCAACCCCGCCGTTCTGCCCCATCTCAGAGTGGACGGAGCCGCTGCCCCGCAGCCCCGTTAGCGGTGCCGCCCCCGGCGCTGGAGCAAACTGCGAGCAAAACGCATCGCAACGACACACCGCGGCGGCTCAGCGGTCAGGCATCCCTTGGAGACCAGTTTTCTGACCCCAGCTCCTGTTCTGACCCCAGCTCCTGTTCCGACCCCCGCACCTCTCACCCCCCCCGGCCCCACGCAAGGCGGCAGCGGGATTTCATCAGCCTGCAGCGCGCGGTACGGCCGCTGGGGGTCCGCTCCATTCATTCCGATGGCAGCGGTGCCGCAAGCCGGGCTGAGCCATGCCCTACCTGGGTGCGCTAAGGTGCAGGCGGCGGGCGCGGGGCCGGAGCGCGGTCTGGCCGAGGGCTCGGAGCGGGCAGAGAGCGGCTGCCATGGCGACAGCGGGACAAGGAGAACAGAAAACACACGACTACAATTAGGCGCCGCGCCGCGCCGCCGACCGTTTATATAGCATCCGGGATCCGCCCCCTGCTGGCAGCAGAAGCCAATCGAGACGGCGAGCGACGCGAGGTTGGGCTGTGAGTGGCGGAAGACAGGAAGAGGGCGGGGCGGAAGGGAGAGTAAGTTGGGGAAGGGGGCGGGGCTTCCCGCCGTAATTGGGCACAGCTGCGCCCATTGGCTGGGCCTGGCGAGCATGAGGGGCCGCGGCGGGAAAGGGCGGGGCGAGGTTACACTTGTTGCCATAGAGATAGTGCCGCTTGAGGCCACGCCCCGTGATCCGCCTCTCGCGAGAACTGGCGGCTGGGGCGGGAGCTGCGGCTGCCGGCGGCACTCTGCCTCGGGCCGCGCCGCTCCGCCATGAGCTTCCTCTTGTGAGTGGGCGGGGGTCGTGGTGCCGAGGGGAGAGGCCTCGCGGCACAGCTGGGTGCGGGCCATGAGGGCTTTGGGGGGCCCTGTGCGTGAGGGTTGCGGGGAGAGGAGCGGCCTTCTGGGCTCGGTCCGTTAGGGGAGGCCTGAGGGCGTCGTGTGGGGCCTGGTGAGGGACTGGGGGAGGAGGGGGGTAGGGCTGGGGGGGACGAAGAGCTGGGGACGTGCAGATGGGCTGGAGGGGTTCATCTGTTGTGGGGCGGTGCTGGGGGAAGGCTTTGGAGGGGAAGAGAGGGGTAAATAACAGCAGGACAAGGGGAAATGGTTTGAAGTTGAGGGAGGAGAGATTGAGATTGGATGTCAGGGGGAAGTTCTGTGCTGTGAGAGCAGTGAGGTGCTGGAACAGCTGCCCAGAGGCTGTGATGCCCCATCCATCCCTGGAGGTGTTCAAGGCCAGGTTGGATGGGGCCCTGGGCAGCCTGGGCTGGTGTGAAATGTGGAGGTTGGTGGCCCTGCGTGTGGCAGGGGGTTGGAGCTTCATGATCCTTGAAGTCCCTTCCAACCCTGGCCGTTCTGTGATTCTGGGGGCCTCATCCCTTCAGGCTTGGGGAGCTGAGGGGGGAGACAGAGGGGAGGGCGAGGAGGAGGCCTTTGTGCTGTGGATGTGGGGCTCAAAGCTGGACGGGCCGGGGGCTCGGGTGGGGGTGGTGTGCCCAGCTGTGTGCATGGTGCCCTCAGGGCAAGTGGGTTTGACCTGGCTGCAGTGGGAATGGCGTTGGTTTGGCTGTCTACTGTAAGAGTGCATCTGTAAGCAGCTGTATGGATGGGCTGTTATGTATCTGTGTGGGAGATGTGAACCCTCGTGCAATTCTAGCCCTTAAAGATGTCAGAAGGAGCAGCGACGTCTTGAGGTGTGAGAAGGGGCTGGGGAGCCTCATTCTGTTGTTAGTGATGTGTTGGGACCCTCTGTCCAGTATCAGCACTGTGCTGGGCCCTTTGCTCCCTCCTGCAGTACAGCAGGCGGCGGTGGCTGGGCTGAAGAGCGAGTTGGATCGAAGGATCTTTTATTCCCACTGCACATAAACAGTGTGCAAAGCCATGGGGCTGTGCTGCAGCACTGCATCAGGAAGCTGACGCCAGATGTGTGCAGGCTGAGCGCATCCGGCTGTGTGCAATGGGGGGGGAGGTGGGCAGCAAGCCAGCAGTGCCAGGAAATGCGTGTAACCCCCAGCGGTGCTTTGGCTCTCACAACCCCACATCAGAGCCAGCACAGAATGTGGTGGCTGTGAGCTGTGCGAATTGGGAGTCCGAAAGTTAATGTTTTGTGGTTTGGAGGCATAAAAATGCCGTCATCTCTTGGCAGCGTTGGTTTTTGTGCGTGGGTATAAAGCCAATAATGAGCTCTGACACTGGTATTCCTCTGAGCGCTGCTTGCCCTGTTACAGGGTGGTGGAACAATGCAGTTGTATGACTGTTGGTTGACTGGGAGGGTTAAAGCTGCAATAGAGATGTGTGTTTTAGAGTGTGTTAAGCTGCTATCCTGAGCAGGTTGTTTCCTACACAGCGTGCCTTCGCCCTGTTAAGTCAGCCAGTAGTTTTGTTCCTCATTGGAGTTACATTGGCTTGTCTGCAGTGTGACTGAATGCAGCCATTGCTGGTCTGTCTTTGAGCCTTTGCACCAAATGCTCCTTGTGATTGGAAAAGGGAAGCGTGCACGTGGCTGTCAGAAATGCTCACATGTAGGTCTGTTACCCTGATGGTGGAGGAAAAAAGGTCTGGTGTCATCGCAGCTGGGCCTGCCAAGTGGCAAAGAGCAATGGGCGATGCTGCAGCGGGAGGGAAATGCTTCTGAGAAGGGATTGCTGCTCACTGGAAGTGTTTCTCTTTGTTTTCTCAGTGGGAGTCGTTCTTCGAAAACATTCAAGCCCAAGAAGAATATTCCTGAAGGCTCCCATCAGTATGAGCTCCTGAAACACGCAGAAGCCACTCTTGGGAGTGGCAACCTCAGGCAAGCAGTTATGCTGCCGGAGGGAGAGGACCTTAATGAGTGGATTGCAGTGAACAGTAAGTCCTGGGAGACAGAGATCCACCAGTGTGTGGAGGTGGAGTGGAAGGACACAGATCTCTGCTTTTCATCCTTAAAAGAAGCAAACAGAAAATCTCCCGAAATGAAATTCCTATTCCAGCTGTATTCTCTTTAAATGAGTAAGGATAAAAGGGCAGTAAGAGTTGGGACATGCTGACCATTTGAGTGTCAGAGCAGTGCTGTGCTCTGGAAATATGCAAAAAGTGAGAAGCAAATACATGCAGTTGTTTCTGAGTGCATTTTCTTGAGTTCAGACTTGTAAAGGCAATTACATTTGTGAATGGCTGTTTTTGGAGCTGGGTGTAAGACCTGAGGGCTGACATTTGGAATTAAGGTGTCTGGAACCTAAAGCAGTTATTTACGAGCTGCAACTGGAATCATTTTGGTGTGTTTCCTTTCCAGCGGTGGATTTCTTCAACCAAATCAATATGCTGTATGGGACCATCACAGAGTTTTGCACAGAAGCAAGCTGTCCAGTCATGTCTGCTGGACCAAGGTAAGAAGTTTGTGGTGGCATACAGCTGCAGTTTGTGCTGGGGAAATGGCTGGATGGTTTCTGAAGCGTGTGTCCAAAAGCTGAAGAGGATGGGATGTATGTGGATGGGGTACAGCACTGTGCTCCTGCAGTCACTCACCTGTGTCTGAAGCCCTGTGGGCTGTTAGGGAGGCTGTGTGGTACCAGGAGCAGATTAACTTGAAGGAAAATTGATTTAACCTGACATGGAAGTGGCAGATCTTGCTGTCAGTATTTAGCCATGTCTCAGTCGGAGAGGCCACTGTGTGGTTTTTGAGTGCATGCAGTTCTAAAACCACAGCTGCTAATGGGGCAGGACGTGAGAGAGCAGGAACCCAGCAGGCACTGAGATCAGATTGCTGGAGAGAGCAGGGGATTTGTAGGAGAAGGCTGAAGCACCATGGAAGGAGAAAACAAAGCGGGGCACGGGGGCTGGCTGGGGAGCAGTATTTACAGTGCTGTGTAGAATCCTGCCCTGCTTTTCTAACCAGGAGCATTTAGATTGCAAGTTCCTGTTTCTATATGTGGGGACGCTTCCTGTAAGGACTTCCTGTTTGAAGCGCACTCTTCATTTTCACTTGTTGCTTGTTGAGAAACAACAGCCGAAACGTCATTTTCTCCCCTTCTCTGTAGGGATTGTACAAAAGATTGCTGAGGAAGTTCCTTGCTGCTTGGGGTTGACGTCTGTCCCAGTTCTGGGGAGCTGTGAGACCAATAAGCACACGTCACTTTGAGAGGGTGGTTTTCAGAAGGCTGACGTGGGGCCTCTGGATGGTCTTTGGAAAGTCCCCCATGTGCTGGGGGCACTTCTGAGGGAGAGCTGAATTCCTGGCTGGTGGCTGAAGGCCATACGTGCAGTAACTCAGGAGGTGGGGGGTTGCCTCCCTCCCTTCCCCTTCAGCCAGTTTTTGTCTCACTTTAAGTTGGTGTCACAGGAGGTTGTGGCGAAGCTGAACGTCACTTTTGAGGGTTGAACCCTGGTGGCTGTTGCTGCAGTTGTTGGGATGGAGATGTGACCCCGAGCTGCTGCACTGGGCTCGAGGAGCTCAGACATCAAGGCAAAGCACCACACAGAATATTTGTTTTGCAAAGTCATTCCTTGCCACGATAAGGAGGAAGCTGTGGGGCCCAGTGGCCAGAACAGGGCCTGAAGATGCTGCTTCTTTCCCCATTAGGCCAAGGAATGTATTTTTTCTTTCACCCTACAGATATGAGTACCACTGGGCAGACGGTACCAACATAAAGAAGCCAATTAAGTGCTCAGCTCCAAAGTACATTGATTACTTGATGACGTGGGTTCAGGATCAGCTGGATGACGAAACCCTCTTCCCTTCAAAGATTGGTAATTGCAGTGGTGCAGCATGGCGTGCCTTGTGTCCAGCACCAAGCCTCAGTGCCACCAGAAAGTCTCAGTATTGTATTCAAGTCTTGGTGGTTTGTTTTGTTGTTTCATAAACACTTGTGACCCAACTGAAGCTTGCCCATGCTTTTCAGGTGTCCCTTTTCCCAAGAACTTCATGTCTGTGGCCAAGACCATCCTGAAGCGACTCTTCCGTGTCTATGCCCACATTTACCACCAGCACTTCGACTCCGTCATGCGGCTGCAGGAGGAGGCACACCTCAACACCTCCTTCAAGCACTTTATCTTCTTTGTGCAGGTGAGGTGCACAACAGCTGCTCAACTGCCTCCACCGGGGTTTTTTGTTCCCATTTGCTTTTAAGGGGAGTTAGAATTTACAAGCCTGCTTTCTTGCTGAAGGGCTGCAACAGTGCTGTGGGGGAAGTAGCTCAGCTCTTACCCTCCATGCATGAACTGTTTGGGGTTTACTTATGCAGGCTGGCTGAAAATGCTTGAATTTCCCTATCTACTTTTATTTATTAGCAAAAGCACCAGACTTCAAAGAGAATCTGAGAGGGGAAGGGGTTATAATTCAGTAACTCCTGAGATGGCAACAGCAGCTTTTCTCCCCTTGCCCATTTTTTCAGTATCTTGTGACAGCGTGGCAGCCCATTGCGCTGAGCACTGGCACTTCTCAGCCACACAACTAAGTTCAGTTTGCCTGAAATGCTTGAATTTCTCTAGAGAAACAGCTGAGGTGGCTGCAGCTGTATGCTTGTTGGCTGGACCTGGGGCTTTATTTCCTAGGGGTTCTTTCAGCAGCGCGTTCAGTTCTGCTGTTGCTTTTTTCCTGCCAGGAATTCAACTTGATCGACAGGCGGGAATTGGCTCCGCTGCAGGAACTCATTGAGAAGCTGGGTTCCAAAGACAGATAAACTTTCCCTGGGAGGACCCGCTCAACTTCCAGTCGTGGCCACTCCTTTCTGCTTTGTCCACAGCCATTCTCCCCTTTACCCTCAGCGATACAAGCCCCAAGGAGCCGGATGATGTGCTGGCTGGCGCTGCCTCACTTGGTCTCACAGGCCTTTGGCAAAACAGTGCTTGTACTGTGCTGCAGCAGCCTGCGTTACCTTGTAACTGGTGGCTGAGCTGTGATGCCTGGCACTGTTTTGTCCACTTTTTTTCTAAACTACATACTCAAGTCTGGCAAGAATTGCAGTGGGGAAGTCAGACGCACAGCTTGCAGTGGGTTGTTTTGTTTTGTGCAGGCGAAGTTCCAAAATGCCACACTGCTGTTTTCAGTGCTGGAGCAAAGCTTTCCTCAGATCCCACGTGGCCGTCCTGGGGCTGCGTCCAGCCCGTGCTTCCCATGGGGGAAGGGCAGCAGAGGCACAGCTTATTTTTGGAAGTGCTTTTTTTGGATTTAGATGCACTTTGGCCAAGAGCCTTAAGCTCCCCTCATGACAACAGTGATGGGGGAGGGAAAAAAAAAAGTGCCTGGCAAGGGGAGCCTGCCCCTTGGGGTGCAGAGCAGCTTTTCTGCCCCAGCTGGGGGAGGGGGGAGGGCAGGGGGAGGGGCAGGGACCATGTTGGCAAGGCAATAAAGTTTCTTCTTCCTGCTCTCCTTTCTAATGGCTGTCATGTCTGTGTGCCCCCCTCCTGCTTACACTCTCGGTGCGTTATTCTCTTTGCGGAGCTCCCCTTGGGTGGGGGCTGTAGCAGCACTGTCCCTCCCCACCCCCCCCAGTGCTGGTCCAGGAGCCTCCTCATGCAGCTACACGTTTATTGGGCAGGTCACCCCCTGCAGCCCCCCCCCCCCCTCACACCCCCTCCTGCAGCGCTCAGCTCCATCAGGATTTGGGCACGGAGGTGAAGATGCGCAGCCCATGCATGCTCTTGATCTCCTCGCTCAGCGCCTGCAACAGATGAACATAAGGGCCGAGTCCCACCGCAATACAAAGGCGGGTGCCTTGAAAAGCAGGGCTCCCCATTCAGGGCCGTGCAGCCCAGCTCTGCGTGCCCTCACCTGATTCACCATCTGGTGCTGCTGCACCGTCCGCTTCTCCCGGAACTCCTCCGATTCGATGTGGATCTCATACATGGCCCCGCAGCCGCCTGCAAGGAGCGTGGCGCCACTCAGTGCCACAGAACAGCCAGGGCTGGAAGGGACCTCAAGGATCACGGAGCTCCAACCCCCTGCCACATGCAGGGCCACCAACCTCCACATTTCACAGCAGCCCAGGCTGCCCAGGGCCCCATCCAACCTGGCCTTGAACACCTCCAGGGATGGACAGGGCATGACAGCCTCTGGGCAGCTGTTCAGCCCCTCACTGCTCTCACAGCACAGAACTTCCCCCTGACATCCAACCTCAATCTCTCCTCCCTCAACTTCAAACCATTTCCCCTTGCCCTGCTGTCATCTCCCCTTTCCAAGAGTTGACTCCCCTCCTGTTTGTAGGCCGCTCAACGACAAGCACGGCCGTTCGGGAGGGCAGAAGCCTTTTCCTTACCGGAAATGTCCACCACGCGGATGGCGGAGGCGCGGGGGAATTTCTCGCGCAGGACGCGGCTCACGCGCTCCTCCCCGTCCGCCCCCGCGGAGAAACCGCGCCAGGCGCCGCGCGGCACGAGGAGCTGCGGGCACAGAGACGCGAAACGCTCCGGGGGCTGAAGGGGGGTTGGGGGACGGGGATTGCAGCGGTGCCCACGCGGGGCCTCAACGCCGCCGGAGCGGGGAGGAAGGGCCGCAGAAGGCACGAAGGCCTCGGGCTCTGTCGCTCACTCACCGGCCCGCGGCTCCGCAGCCCCGCCGCGGCCATCGGGCGCGCCAGCTGCAGGAGGAGAGAAATGACCGCCGCCCGCCAATCTCCGAGCGCCACGTCATAAGGCCGCGCCGCGGCACAGCGCCCCCTGCCGGCCCGGAAGTCTCAAGAGAAGCGTAGGGGACAACAACCCCACCCCCCCCTTCCCCCCCCACCACGCACACCGCCCCCCCCCCCCCCCCCCACCACGCACACCGCCCCCCCCCCCCCCCCCCCACCACGCACACCGCCCCCCCCCCCCCCCCCCCCCAAATCCCCACAGCGCACAGCGGCCTCACCTCCCCTCCAGCGCCGCCCGTCCCACCGCTTCCCCCCGGGCCTCATCCTGCTCCATCCGTCCCAGAGGGCCTCATCCTGCCTCACCCCTCCCAAAAAAACCACTGTGCAGAGCCCATCCCGATCCCAAGAACCGCCCCGCAGCGTGGGCCCCAAACCAACCCCCCCAAACCCCCCCGCGTCTGAAAGCAGAGCCAAAGAAAACGGCCCCCGATTTGAGTGCAAAAAATAAATATAAAATTTATTAAAACACCCACAATATTTTAAAGATATCAGGAATAATACATTTTGCAGCCGGGTGGGCCGCGTGTAACTTAGAATAAAATACAAATTAAAAAAAAAATCATGGGGGAGGAAAAAGGGGGAGGGGGGGGGGGGTCCATACTTGCGATTTTTAGGCATCCTAAAAAATAAATTTACCAAAACACTGAAGGGAGGAGGTGGGGGGAGGAAAAGGGTTTGAAGAAACGAGAAACACACAAAAGAGGAGAAAGAAAAGGGAAAATTATACAAAATAAAATTATCGGCATAAATTTACTGTCCTAGGAGTTATCTACAGTTTAATACACATTAATCCTATTGCCTTGAGACATGGGAAAAATCTACCGCTCCTCGATCCGCCCCGGAAAAAAAACAAAAAAACAAAAAAACTTCATTTCAAGTAACCACAGCCCCGAGCCGGCCAAGGAATCTTCAAGTGTGTCCCTGGGGGGACCCCCTGCCGCCTCCACTCCGTCCTCTGAACCCCACCAAACCCCACAGCAACGCAACCCCAAACCCTCCTGCCATCGAATCCCGAGCGCTGAACCCCACAGAAATGGCGCTTTTTATTTCGTTTTAATTTGTCGTTGGTTTTTGTTTCGTTTTTCTTGTTTGCTTCGTCTACTCGTTTCCTTTTCCTTCCCATTCTCTGCGCCGCGGTGCAAAACCCCACCGGCGAAACGCTCCCAGAATAAAACAAGGCTGAAACTACGGCAGTTTGTAATCCCTGAAGGATGCGAAAATGAGGAAAAGCCCGGGCGGAAAGGGTCAATGAAAGGAAAAAAAATAAAAGTAGGAACTAACACCGCTGCGAAAGGATCCCTGATTTCGGAAAGATTCGCCCCGGTTTCACTGCCTTCTCTGCCGCGGCGCTGCGGGGTGTGGGGTTGAGGTATTTGCCTGGTTTGGGGCACGGGGGGCTGCTGCCCCCTCAGCTCACGGGAACCCAAAGGGAAGAAGTAGCACCAATGAAACCCAAAAAAAATGGAAAGGAGAGCAGGGAGGTGGAAAGGGAATGAAGAGATGCGAGAAGCGTGAAGCCCAGCTATCCCCTGCCACAGCTCCCCGCAGCCAAAGCCCACTGTTCCAGGGAGGGAAAGGAGCTCCGCGGCTAGGAGGTGCCAGCACCGTGTTTGGGTGCACTGGATCCAAGCACCACGGCCGTGCTCGGGGGGTGAGCATCAGGTCCTCGTGTCGTGCCAAGCACCCCAGGACCAAGCACCGGTGGGAGAGCGCCGTGCCCCTGCACCACATCCACACCCCACGTCTGAGCACCACGTCCAAGCACAGTGTTGGTGAACGGTGGGCGAGCACCACGCCTGAGCAACTGTTCCTGAGCACCACGTCCACGCACTGCGCCCAAGCACTGTGTCCATGAACCTTGTTCAAAGCACCGTGACTGCGGACATCGTCTGAGCACCGCGCTCGGTGCCTGAGCACCATCTGAGCGAGCACCAGCTCTGAGCACCACAGCTGAGCACCACGTTCCCCTCCCTGGCTGAGCACCACATCCAAGCACCACGTTCACACACACGGCGGCCGAGCACCGCATCCATAGCACCGCTGAGCGCCGAGCACCAAATACCGCGCTCACACCCCCGGCTGAGCACCGAGTCCATGCACCGCTGCTGGGCACCAACACGCAACCAAGCACCGTGTTCACACACCTGGCTGAGCACCGCAGCCAAGCACCGAGGCCACGCACAGTGGCCGAGCACCGCGACCAAGCGCCACAAGCAAGCACCGTGTCCACAGCGCGGGGCCGAGCACCGTGCCCGAGCACCATGGCCACACGCTGGGGCTGAGGAGCACATCTGAGCACCGCGTCTGCCCACCCTTGGTTCCTGGAGGGGAACGAAGCTGCCGCAAAGCAAAGGTGCCCACAACGCTTCAGCGTGGCACCGGTTTCTGTTTGCATAAGAACAAGATGCTCCCGGCACGCTTTGAGCTGTCGCTCCGGAAAAGTAAACTTCCTTCTCAACGACATCATTGCTTTAATTTTTTTTTCTTGGTTCTCTAGTTTCGTATATACATTAGTAGCACCTCGGCAAGATGGAATCAGGCAGAAGCATGATACAGTTTGTTAAAACACCATAGCACCATTTTGATTAGAAGATTTCATTTAATAAAAATATGCCTTAAAGAGCCCACAAAGCATATTCCAGTACTAAAAGGAAAAGTTAGCAATTGAGGCACCTCAGGGATTCTGGTTTCCTTCTCCTTCCTGAGCCTCGTCCCAAGAGTGCCAAGAGGAGGAGCGGCCCCCGGCCAGCACCGAGGTACCCACCATGGCCGGGAACACTGCAGTGAGCATGGAGACCTCCCCCGCTTCCCATCGCGGGTGTTGTTCTAGCACCAGTGTGGCTGCGACCTGCTGCAAAGTGTCTTCCCCCTCCCCCCTCCCCCCCCCCCGGCCCCGATGCGATTAAAAACGCCGCCCCCAGCGCACCCCACTGCCCACCCCGCACCAGGACGTCCCCGCAGTGCTTCCACCCCATGGCTTCTGCGCAGGTGGGACAAGCGCGGGTGCTGGTAAAGATAAAGAAAAAGATTTTGCTTAAAACAGACTCTCAGCAGCAAGGGGTTAAAGAGCTGTGCATAGTTTTCTAGTTTTCATATAAGAAGTCTGAAGCATGCTAATTTTCAATGACTGAGATTTGAGGTAGGTTATACGTAATGTAGTGTAAAAACGTGAGACTGCAGCAGTTCTCGCCCTGACCCACACATCACTGCCCCCCCCCCCCCAGACCAGTTTGAGCCTCCCTTCAAGGCAGGGGGGACGCCGCACGGGAGCGAGCCCCCAAACCAGACACCTCCAAGGAAGCAGGACTTAGACAGGTTGCACGGACCGAAACATTCTCCAAACGCGCCCCTTTCTCCCAAATTTCTTGCTAACATCATCTACGCAAAGCTTTCAAGGCACCCCTGCGACAACCTACAGCACGGAAGTCAGACAAGACCTGGGCGAAGCAAACCAAGGCCGGCACCCGAATCCGACCTCTTTCATTCTTAGACCTCCAAACAGCACTGCAGCTGCACCACAGCTGAGCCCCATGGCTGAGACCCGTGGCCAAACACTACAGCCAAGGCCTATAGCCAAGCTCCATGGCCAAGCTCCATGGTCAAGACTCACAGCTAAAACCACGACCAAGCCCCATGGCCAAGCTCCATGGTCAAGATCTATGCCCAAGCTCCACGGTCAAGACTTACACCCAAGATCTATGGCCAAATGCTATGGCCAAGACCCATGGCTGAACTCCATGATCAAAACCACGGCCATGACCGATGGCCAAGACCAACAGCTGAACGCCATGGCCAATACCCATAGCCAAGCCCTGAGGCACGCAGCCCCAGGACACCCGCAGGCCAACCTAAGGTCTGACTTGCCATGAACTCTACAATCCTGATATGCTATTGGGTACTTATAAGAAAAGCGATAATAGCTCATTGAATTTCCTTGTCAAATATACGCGACTTTACAGATTACAGTTAAAAAAAAAACAAATTATGAAGGACGGACAAAGCATGTTAAATATTCTGCCAGTATTTACAGTTCTCCCACCATACCTGTGTCTAAAACATACTGCTTTCAAGTTGTCGGGAGGGGGGAGAGGGTGTTTGCTTTTTTTTCTTTTTTTTTTCTTTTTTTTGCTTTTTTTTTTTTTTAAGTTTTGCTTTCATTTTTAAATCTAGGTGAAAGTGCTTTTTAAAAAAATTCTTTCCCTATGTACAGGTTTTAAAATCAGACTGACTACACAAAGGTTCAGGCTGTTTTACCGAGATCCTGCTGAGCTGCGCCGGTGCGTGGGGTTGCAGTAAACGCACGCGGTGACTTCAGCACGGTGACGGCGCCGGCTCTCGCTCGCGTGCTCCCCAAAAGGCACCTGGAAGTGCAAAGCGACGGCGCAGCCCCGTCCTGCACCCAGCGCCCAGCATGGCTCGAGGGTGGCAGCCTCAGCTGAGGTTGTTGGGAAAGCACCACGCAGTGTTGTTGGATGGTGGGTGGGTGGGTTGGAAAGGTTGTTGGTCGGTGGGTCGGTTGGTTGGTTTTCTTGTACTGTGGGAAGAACAGCAACCTGTAGGAAGGTGAGATGATGGCACCTGGGGAGAGAAAAACGCGGAGCGCGCCGCCGCGCCGACTCACCCATCGGACTGAGAGTGTGGGGAGACGAGTCCCAGAGTGTGGGTTTGCTCCTCCCAGAGCCGCTCGTACGGCCAAAGTCCCCCAGAGACTGAAAGCACCAGACTTCAGCAACAGTGATGTACAGAGAGCAACACTAGCTATTCACAGTTTTGTGTTGTTTTTGTGGGTTTGTGTTTTTTCTTTTTCCTATTTACGTGTTTGATTCCTGTTGGGTTTCTCGGAGACGCAGCCGAGCTGCTCCTCTTCTCCTTAGGGCAACGGAGCCCCAAACGAGCGCAGAGCCCCGGACCCAAGCATGGAGCTCCGGGAGCAGCACCCTCCACACGATGCCCTGAGGTCTCCACCCATGGGGATGGACTCCTCCAGTTGTAAAACAGCCACTGTGGGTCCTTGGGAACCAACAATTAAAAAAACTGGATGTTCGGTGCATCCGGCTGACGTTACAGCACTCATTTCCAGGTGGCTCTGTGAGGCCGCCCCTGATCCGCGCCGCCTGCACGGCGCTGCGGAGATCCACCTCTGCCTTTATACGCTGGTTTGGTGTTCGGGTTGTTTCTCATTTTTTTCCTTTTTTTCTAATTTATCCATGTATTTTTTTCCTCGATGTTCGCTTCGTTTTTTGAAGGTCGGCTTCGTCATTCTCGTCAGATTAAAAAATAATAATAATAATCCAATAAATACGCGGTTTTAAGTGGAATTAAAAACCTCTCCTTTGCGAAAGGACGCTATAAACTTCTCTCTCCATTCTTGCAGTGCACAAGGATAGATTAAAAAAACACAGAGATATAAATATTAGGTTACCGAAAAACGTCAAAGAGCATTGTTCCTTTCCTATTTTCCTACTCTTTGCCAAGTGCGGCTCGCACCCGCGTCGGTTCCGTTGTTTCCAAGCGTAACGTTGGTTTATTTTGCTTTCTTTTTTTCTTTTTTTTCCTGCTTTTTTTTTTTTTTTTTCTTTTTTTTTTTTTTTTCTTCTCCCCCATGCCCGAGGAGAAAGCACCACGAAGCAGCACCGGGACTCCAGTGCTGCCGACTTTGAGGTAAGAAGGGCTGCGGCGGCCGCCTCCGCCTCAGACCCAGCGGCTGTAGGGCCCCGTCACCTTGGTGTACGCGTAGGAGGACACAGTGATGGCAGAGTTGGTGGGGATGGCCACCGCCTGCCGCGTGGGGACCGCGTTCCTCCGCTCCTTGGTGGCCGCCTCGGCCGCCAGCGCGCCGCCCCACTTGCGCTTCTTGGCGAAGGCCTTGGCGTCCTGCTGCAGCCCCAGGCGCGCCGCCTCCTCCTGCCGTGCGCGGGCGCGCTCCGCCAGCTGCTTCATCTTGGCCTCCCACAGCGCCAGGCCGTGGTTGGGCTGGTTCAAGTTCTTGTGTTGGTAGAAGACCAGGGAGATGCGGGTGGGGTGGCAGCGGTTGGGTTTCTTCAGTGGGGTGGTGGCGTGCAGCTCGCGGCGGGCGCACTCGATGAGGATGGAGCCGTGCGCGGGCGCCACGGCCACGCCGCCGATGTTCTCGTCCAGGAAGTTGTGCTCGCTGTCCGACCACTCCTCCTCTTCCTCTTCTTCCTCCTCCTCCTCTTCCTCCTTCACCGCCTTCACCGACGCCTCCTCGACGCCCTCCTCCAGCCCAAAAGGATCCCACGGCTTCTCCTGACGGACCCCCGCTGCCCCCTTCTCACGCACCGCTGCCTCCCACGGCTTTTCAGGCAGCCCTGCCGTGGGTGCCGGCGTCCTCCGCTCCTCCGCCTTGCCAGAACCCCACGGCTCTTCAGAGAAGACAGGCAGCTCCGGCAGGGCCGAGCCGAAGCCCAGCGGTCCCAATTCCCAGCCCTTGTCCCGCAGGGTCGGGGTACCCGCACCGCCCAGCACCGTCTCCCCCAGCTTGCAAGGGCTCCACGGCTTCGGCAGCAAGCTGGAACTGCACGACGACGACGCTTCTTCTGCCAGGACATTGGGCCACTGCTTCTCCGGCAGCGGCAGGCGCACGGCAGCATCGAAGGCGCTCAGCTTCTCCCGTCCTCCGGCACCTGGCACCAGGCTGCTCCACGAGCTCTCAGCCGCACTAGTCCGCTCGGGGGAAGACGAACCTCGGGACGACGTTTTGTAAGGACTCCACTGCTGCTCCGGTACGGGGACAGCGGGTAGAGCCAGGCCGGTGCCGGGCACAGCTGCCGCAGGGTTGCTCAGGGGCTCGATGCTGGGCGGAGGGTCCGGGGGCTCCTGCTTGATGGCCCTGCTGCCAAAACAGTTCTGTGCAAACGGCGATGCCTCCTCCGAGCCTGTGCTAGTCCTGTGCACCCCGGCCGCAGCCGTCTTCTGTTGGCTGGCATAGCGGCTGGCCCGCTCGTAGGTGCGCTGGTGATGGTTTTTGCTCCGGACGCTGTGTGGGATGGGCTCAGGGAAATCCGTGTTCCTGTAGGTATGGTTGAGGTTCTCCTGCAGCACCTGAATGTTGGGCTTCTTCTCGTAGCTGTTGCTCACCCAGCTCTCGCCCCTCTCGGGCACCCCGTAATTCAGAAACTGCGAGGGGAACACGTGGTTGTTGGAAAAACCGTAATACCCAAAGGAGGGCAGCGTGAACTTGGAATGAAACCCGTTCACGGAAGGCAGATTGGGCTGTGCATAGTAGGAATGGTAAGAGTAAACACTGTTCATGCTGTAAGGATCGGAGGGCCGGCAGCTGCCCAGCACCGAGTAGCTCTCCACCACCGCATTGCCGTTGTACTTGAAGGCGTTGTAATGGCTCTGCGGCTCCACTTTGATGGAAGGTTTCAGCGGCTGTGGGGAGAGCCCACTTTTCAACGCCATACCTGTGGGCACAGCACACACAACCACCATGACCAGCTGGCCGAGGAGACACCAGAAGGAACTGAGGATCCAAAAAAGCCAGTCAGCCTCAAAAATCCAACAGCAACAGGACCGCTGGCTGAGTCAGAGCCTGGCTGTGACTGGCATTACCCCATGCGCTGGCAGCAATTTGCACCCACATGCTGAGCTTCAGCAAAAGCATGGGCACCACAAAAACCACAGTGCAAAACCAGACCCCACAGCATAAGCTGGTAATGCCAACTTACACGCAGCACTGCTGGTGCAGCACTCAAGAAAGCCCCCAACCATCACACCTCCCAGAGCCACAAGGGAACATCCTCATCCCCTCACTGCTTTCTGGATAGCTTGGGGCTGTGCGATCTCAGCACTGTCCCCATTACCTGCATTTTGTTGGAGTGTAGGAAGTTCGAGCGCTTCCTGCTTGATCTTCTCTGGTGTCATCAGCTTCTCCTTCTGCAGTTTCTTCTTCTCCGCTGCGGCTTTCTTTGCCTCCAGCTGTCTCTGCCGACAGGACTTGGCGGGTTCAGGCAGCTTACGCACCTCGCGGGGGAAGGATGTGAGCACCTGGATGGCCCCGCTGCCCACCTTTGCGTTTTGGTTCTCCTCGCTGCCAAACTCATCCGTGCTGGACATCTTGTAGAGGGGGAGGACGTGCAGCTGCTCATCTTCGGGAATCTTCCCCACCACGCGATTGTCTTCCTTTGTCAGCGTGCAGACCTGGAGGAGTGCAGGAGGCCATGAGGGGACGGGGCTGCCAAGCTCTAGAGATGCTGACAAATGCAGCCCAAGGGGGACAATGGTGACAGCCCTGACTCAACACCAGTCCACACCCCAGGCTTGCAGCAGTGTGCATCCCCCAGCCCTCTCCGCTCCCCTGCTGCTGTCTGGAAACTTCCCACGGGGTTTGGGTCAGACAACAGCAAACGTGCAGTTCACACTGGTGCCTTGCTTACATCTGGTGGGGACAGCTTCAGCACCTTGCAGACACGAATGCTTCAATTTGAAGGACTGAAGCATCGAAAAGCAAATTGCGCCGTGAGTGCAAGCACAGAGGATCAGCCACCAATCTGGGGTGACAGTGACTCAGATATCTCTGCCTCAAAATGCTCCCTACAGGATCAGCTGGACACCACGCAGCTCAAAAAGGCACCAGCAGCCAAAGGGAAACCATCCCAAAAAGCCTCACCAGTGCCTACGTACCACTGTGCAGCCATTGTAGAGGTTATGCTGATCTTTGTGAGCATGAGCACAGAAGTCCATGCATGCTGTCACCCCTGAAAATGGCCTCCCCTCCTTCAAGCCCAGCCGGCAGTCTATTGCGATATCCTCGTTGGTAACCTAGCAGAACAAGAAGGCTCTGGTTACCAGAAATCTGCATGCTGCCACCCAGCTCCCTTTCTGCTGGCCGCCAGGCTGCAGAGCCCAGCAGAGGGTGGGTGGTTGGGTACCTGATTCTGGTAGGCCTGTGGTGCCAGCCTCTTGTAAAGCGGAGCAACCTCAGTGGCCAAGTCCTGAAAGCTTTTCCGGAGCAGCTCTTCCTGCAATAGAGAAAACTGGGTGTTTGTACACAAGAGGACATCACCCAAGGGTTTTGGCAGCAGGGATGCAGTCAGGGATGCAGCCCATGTACGTCACACTGCGTCCAACCTTGTCTGCCATCACACAAAGCACACAGCCTCAGTGTCTGGTGACATCTGGGCTATTACTCAGTCTATTGTGCTTCTAACAGCACAACACAAGAGTTCTCCTGCACCTCTCTGGGGTTTCTAGGGAGGCCCCATTTGTCAAACCTGGCAGCAATGCCCTGAGATATCAGTGAGAGCCTTACCAGGTCAGGTCGTCGTTTTTTCTCCCCAGTTCACCAAATCTACTATATGGGACCCTATTTTCAGACTTCCTCCTCCCAAAACTTGGAGTCAGGGCTAAAAGGAAACCCCCCCCTCTCTCCCCAGTACTATCATGCCACTCACCTCCTTGGGATTGTCCCCCACCAGCCTGAACTTCCGTGGAGTTTTGCTTCGGGCATATTTGCAGCCATTAAAATACATGCTCCAAGAGCAGCCGAAGGAGAAGGAAGCGCCGCAGGTGTTGGGGTCCTTGCCTTGGCATGCACAAGTCCGGCTGCAGGAGGGACAGCGAGGAGGAGCATCAGTCACCACCGCACTGACAGCATCCCCCTCCCCATGGGTTGCAGGGCTGACAGCCGCCCCGCTGAGTGAGAAACATGGGAGGACGCCTGTGTCCCCTTCTGACCCACATCCCCAAGCCGGTGTGGTGACCCACTGACACTTACTCGTCATTCAAGCCGCAGCGGCGGCTGGTGGGGTTGCCGTACTTGGTGAGGGTGTCAGTGAGCTCCTGGTACAGCGTGTCGCCCAGCGTGCGGGGGATGCCCTCCCAGGCCAGGATCAGGATGATGATGACAGCGTTCTGGCAGTGGTGGCCAGCTCGGTGACGCACCAGGCATAGCAGCTTCTCCTCTTGGTTGTGTCTCCGGATCACCTGTCAAACAGCCGGGTCCAGTTGGCACACAGGTCTCCACCAGTGGGTGCTGGCTGCCTCTGCATCGTCCCACAGCAACACAGAGAAGAGAGCCGCAGGAACAACCCTGGATATGTTGTTCCCCGTGGTCTTTGGGGTACCAGAGTGACCCCAAGGCACTTGGTGGATGTCACTGGGTGAGCACTTTGGGTGCTGGGTCAATGGTTGGATTAGAGAGTCTTAGCAGTCTTTCCCAATCTTTTTGATTTTATGATTCTATGGTTCTATGAGTGTGGGAAGCCCTGCAGAGGTTCCCAGGAGTGGCTGCCACTTTTGCTTTGCCCTTCACTGCTACATCTTGAGCATCTTGTCCTGGTCTCCACGACTACCAACAGTGGGGACCTCCCTGTCCCCAAGCAGAGAGGGGACAGACAGCAGCATTACGCTGAGAATGGCAGAGGTGGGACAGAAGCCCTGAGCCCGGGGATGTTTCGCTCCCCCTAACCCACGTTTGACTGAATGGCACTGATGGAGAGCGATGTACAGCCCCGGGGACTTCTGGGGCCACTTCTGCACTGCTGGTGCCCCAAAGGGTCTGGGGGCTGCAGGCACTCACTCACCCACTTGGCGATGGGGCAGCCCCGGGAGCTCTTCCCCTCCTTCCCAGTGTAGATGACCTTCTCGATGCGGATGGCTTTGCCCTTCTCGCCGTACCTGTGGGCAGACCCACATCACTCACTAGTGTCCTGCTGAGGCCTCACGCCACTCACCTCCCCCCTCTGCCCTCTGAAAACCCCAAGCCCCTCTCCGACAGCCCATGGCCCGGCCCAATGTCGGGGTCCTGCAAGGGGTTGGGGTGGGGTCCCTTACCGCTCCTCCATCAGCTCCCGGATGGATGCCACGGTGGGCCCTGAGCCCAGGTGGGTGTAGTACGGCCCCTCGTCCTTCTCCACGATTTGCTCTGCAGGAAAAGGCGTGGGGGGGGATGAACAGAGATGTCAGGGTGTCCTCTGGGAACCACATCCCCCAGATGTCAAATTCCCTCAAATGAAGCACTTTTGCATGAAAAATCAGGCACCTCCTCACTGACAGAGCACAAGCCTCAATCCTGACTGCACTATTTTGGCACTGAGTGTTTTAGGGCTGAGAGAGTTTTGCTCTGGTTTTACAGCTCCTGACAGCACTGGGGGAAACTGGGAGATCTATGGGAACAGAGAGGTCATAGGGGGAAGCAAAGGGCAGTGCAGGGGTAGGACCCACAGAATAGGGTCAGATGTGCCTCAGCCCATCGTCTGCTCCCAGCACTGATTTTCATTCCCATCATGTTCAGCAGCTCTGCTGCAGCTTCCCAGGCAGGGATCAGTGCAGGATGCACAGCAACAGCCAACTGCATCGCAGCATCCAACAGCACGGGCACCTCATGGAGCACTGAGCCCCACCTCCCACTTAATTGCTTTCCCTTATGGCTTTTTCTTGAGAAAACAGAGCCCATGGGAGAAGGACACGGTGGAAGGAGCCGGGCTGCAAATACTGTGCTGCAAAGTGTAACAAATCCAGCACAAAAACACGTGGATCAAGCGTTCACTCGCCACTGACCACCTGGCCATGAAAGCAAGAGGGAAGAAAGCCCAAACTTGCCCTGTAGCCAACGCAGCTGCAGGGTTTGGCCATAAAGACAAGTTCCACTAAGGATGCAGAGCAGCCTCCGTGCCCCCCAGGTGTTGCCGGGGTGACGTTCCCAGCCCCACTGAAGGACCTCCCAGCATCACAGCACAGCCCCAGCTCCAGGCATCACCCCCACACCCCCGTGCCCCCACTCACCCACACAGTCACAGGTGGGGAACTCAGCCTGCGCACGCTTGGCGGGGGTGTCCAGCAGGCTCTTGGTCGGCGTGTCCAGGTATTTGAGAGGCGACTCCAGGAACCCGCTGAGGGTGGGGGTCAGCGGCACCTCATCCTTGGTGGGCGTCCCCTCCGCCTCATCGGCGTTCTGGCTCTCCTCAGAGTAAAAGCACGTGGTGGACACCACGGTGATAGCACCAGAGGACTCGATTTTGATCTGCTTGGGTGAGCGCACGGAGAAGAGGTGCTCTGGGGGAGGTCCCTTCTCCGGAGACAGCGCGGAGCCCCCAGGGCCAGCACTGCTGGGGGCCACAGCGGCGGTGCTGGCGGTGGTGGGGGGCACCTGCGGGGCTGGCAGCTGCCCCTCTGGCAGCGCAGTGGTCCCGGTGGGCGGCAGGCTGAAGGTGTCCCCGAACTCGGCCTCGAACTGCCGGATAAGCTCCTCCAGCTTGTCATCCACCATGGCGGGCGGCGCTCCCTCCGGGCCCGGCGCCAGCGGGTGGCTGTGGGTGTCCCCCCCAGGGGTTCCCCTTTCCTGAGAGTCGGAAGCAGTGGGTGGGCACGGGGCGGGCGGTGGGGGCTCGGGCTGCGGCGCTGTGGCGGGGGGCTCGGCGGGGGTCCGCAGCCCCTCCAGGCTGATCTGCCAGAAGGGCAGGAAGAGCGGCTGTGAATCCTTCTGCTTGGGCTTCTTGATCTGCACCTGCTTGCGGGCTGGCTTGTCTGGCTGCATCCTTTTCTTCTTCTCCTTGGCCTGCTTCTCAAAGGTCTTGGGCGTGCTGGGGGTCCACCAGCCAGGTGGGCGCTCCGGGGGGGTCGCGGAGAGGCTCTGCTCGAGGAAAAGGCTGCGCTTGTGGTGCAGGTGCTGCTGCAGGACCATCTGTGTCTTCCTGTGCAGGTCAGGTTCCTGCAGCACTTGGGGGCTGCTTGCCGTCTCCTTGCCCGGCGTCCGATCCGGGGGCTTTGGGGCTGCTGCAGGGGGGGCTCTGCCAGCCTCGGGCCGCTTGAAGGCCACAGCGATGTATTCGGTGCTGCCCAGGAGCTGCTCCAGCTCCGCCATAGGGTCAGTGGTCCCAGACGGAGGCACCACGTCGATGGATGGCTCTGGGGGGGCAGGGGGCACCGGGGGGGGGCGGCAGCGGTGGCGGAGGGGGGGGGTGGCCCATCAGCACCAGGTTGAGGGAGCGTGGCTGAGAGCTGCGTCAGCGCCTCGATGGCGATGGCCGTCTGCAGGCTGATGTTCTTCTCCTTGGCAATATTCAGTGCACTTTGGGAAAAGGGGAGGCCGTCCGACGGGCACGGCTCGGCGGCCTCCAGCACCGCGGGGGGAGCGATAGCACCTTTGTCGGGGGGCGGCGGGGCGTGGGGCAGCGGGGCCTCTCCCAAGGCCACCTGGATCTTCTGCTCCAGCCACTCCAGGTAGTCAGGGCACTCGGGGCCGTCGCAGTTGCAGTTGGGGGGCTTCATGCCGTGTTTGGCCAGGGCGAGGGCGGCCTTGAGGGCGTGCAGGTCCTCCCCCCTTGGCACGCCGTCCCGCGGCACCAGCCCCCCCCGGCTCATCTCGGTGTCAAACTTCTTGTAGAGTAGCGAGGGCGAAGCCGGGGCGGGCAGCCGGTAGGAGGACACCGCTTCGGCCACCGCCGAGAAGGCCACCAGGTTGCGGGCGTCCTCCAGACGTGCGGGGCCGGCAGGGGGGCCGGGCAGCCACCCGCTGGGCTCCATCAGCGCGCTGCCCCCCGCCTGCGGCCGGCCCCCAGCGGCCAGGCCCAGCCGGCCGCCCTCGCTCAGTGTCCTCTCGCCGCCATAGTCGATCAGCCCTTCTTCCATTGGGCCTCTTCTGGGGCCATCAACCGGATTGCCCCCCGGACCTGTCTGAGAGCGGGGAGAGATGAGAGGTGTGAGTAACCCCTGCAAAATCATGCGCCCCGTATCCCACCCCACAGCCTACCACCCCCCCGTCCATCCCAGCACAGCTGCAGGTGCCCCTGTGCTCCTCCCATCCCCACGTCCCAAAGGCCCACAAGGAGCTGTGCTCTCTGGGACCTCAGCTCAGCACCGCAGCGATGGGACACTGAGCAAGGAGTGGGGCAGAAAGGAGAGAAGGGGGTCTGGAGCCCATCGTCCCAGTGGGTGCATGAGATGGGGGGGAAGGGGAGGTGGCATCTCTGTGCCCATGGGTGGGAGTCTCAGTGCCACACAGGATGGGATGCAGAGCATTTTGTGGTTTGTCACTAATAGGAGAGCCCCATGCGGGGCCAGGGGATGCCTTCACCCCTTTCCAGGGCTGCATACAAGCAGGGAGAGAGGGAACAACAGGCAGAGCAAAACCCCCGTGGAAGCAGAGAGGAGCATCTCGAGTCCTCCTCACCTCAAACATCCCCCCGGGGGGAAAAGGAGGGGCGAACCCCATTGGCAGCGACCCTGTCCGCCCTTCCCACGGCCCCTCCGCAGTGGGGAGGAAAGGGATCCCCCACTACCCGCCCCCCCACGCAGAAACTCCCGCACGCGTGGCCCGGTCCCGGTTGGAGGCTTCCCCAGGAGGGCCGCCCCTGCGGTTCATCCGACCGGGGGGGGGGGGGGGGGGAGGGGAACACGCGGGGCTGCACGCGGCCTCCCGCACCGCTCCTTTTGTTCCCGGCACCGCCGCGGGGGGGGAGGGGGGGGCACGGGATTCCATCCCGAAACCAACAGCGATTCCCCCCCAGCGCCGCCGCGAGGAACCCACCCGTGCGCACCCACCGCCCGGGGGGGGGGAACCGGAACGCCGCGGTGCGGAGCGGCCCCGTCCGCGCGTCGTGAAAAGAGGGGAAAATCCCTCCGAGGAACTAAAAATTATCTCCGCTTCATTTATTTATTATTATTTCCCCCCCTGCCCCCCTTCCCTCTTTCTGTTTTCAATGCTTTGGGAGGAAGGAAAACAAAAAAGGCCGCGGCACGCACCGACCCCGCCGGGAACCCCCGGCCCGCGCCGCGCTCCTCCGCAGCCACCGGGACCGGCGCGGCCGCGGCGCGGCACTTACGCTGCGGGGGAGCGGCGGCGGCGGCGCGGAGGGACGGAGGCGCCCGCGGAGGGACGGAGGCGCCCGCGCTGCTCCGCGCCGCACCGCGCCCGGCCGCGGCTCCCCGCCCCCCGCGGCAGCTGCAGGAGCCATCAGCCCCGGCGCCGCGCGCACGTACGGGCGGGGAAGGAGGGGGTGGGGGGGTGGTAAGGGGGACTGGGGGGGGGAACGTGAGCTCGGCCCCGCAGCCCCCGGACCGCACGGACGGCTCCCGAGAGCCGGCACGTGTCACGCGTACAGCCCGCAGCCTCAGCGCCCCGCGGCTCCGTGTGTCCCGTACATCCCATAACTCATTGCATCCCATAAGCCATGCATCCCCCAGCCCCACACATCCATAGTCCGTGTATCCCATAACCCCTGCATCCCATAACCTGTACATCCCATAAACTCTGCATTCCATAACCCATACACCCCATAGCCCATCCATTCCCCACCCCATACATCCACAGTCTGTGCATCCCATAATCGCACAACCCTATGCATTCCATAACCAATACATCCCACAGTCCATGCATCCCACAGCCCCGTGAATCTCACAACCCATACATCCCAAAGCTCTGTGCATCCCACAGCCCATACATCCTGCAGCCCTGTATACCTCCCTGTATACCTCCCATACATCCTGTATACCTGTATACCCACACCTTTGTACACCCCACAGCCCCGTGCATCCCACAACCCATATCCCACAGCTCTGTAGATCCCTTTGCCCATACAACCCACAGCCCCATATATCCCACAGCCCTATAGATCCTGCAGCTCCACACACTGACACACAACACCATGCGATCTGCAGCCCTACACATCCAGCACTCCTACATCCTTAGCACCTCTGTATGCTCAGCAAATTACGACCAGCAACCATCAGCCGTCTGCAACCCTACAGAACTGTGTTACCTGCAACCCTACACAACCAGCAACCCTACAAACTCACGCTAGTCTCATCCAGCAAGCGCCGTACCCAGCAGACCCACAGACCTGGCAAGCCATACAGGAACCCCCTACACAAACAGCAGGGACCTACACCAACAGCAGCATCCCATGGTGAACAGGCATCCCCGGCTGCAGTGCCACAGCCACCACAAGGCCTTTTTCTTTTTTTTTTCCCTCTCCCTCCCTATTTTTTATGTTACTGTGCCATATCTCCCCCTGGCCCTATATGAAACATGGAGCGAAGGCGCCCTGGAGAAGCAGGCAGTGTTCTGCTGTGCTCCTGCTTGTCCCAAACCACACATTTGGGAAACAACAACCTCAACACCAGGCAAAGGATTGGTTCTCATCCCCAGCACCCAAAGCCACCCAATGAGGCCCATCCAGCCCCATGAACAGGGGGATGAAGCAGCAATCCCTTATCTGGGTGCTTGGGGTATTTGTAAACCTCCCCCTACACACACGCATCTCAACTGATTTTGCAGGCGTTGGGCTTGGAGCAGCCAAGCGCTTCATCCCACCACAAATCATTCCATTGCAAGAACAGGATTTGGGGGATAGAAGTGCCCAGATGTGGCGATGCACAGCATGGGATTTTTTGGGGGGGGGTAGTAGGGGGAGGGATGGATGCAGTGCTGGCGTAGCCAGGGCACGGCAGGGTGCTTGGGAGGTCAGCAGTGCTGCCAGCGCCAGCGGCTGGGGCCGGCCAAGAGGCAGGCGGCTGTTTGGCTGCCGGCCCCGTGCCGCGCTCGTGGTTTTCTTCCCCTGGCAGCAGCCCCGGGATCCTCCGTGCTCTGGGGCAACGTGGGGCCCCCGCGGGATGGGGAAGCCCAATGTGGACGAGCATCCCTGAGCACAGCCCAAAGGAAGGGCAGGCGGCCGGCAGCACGCCCTGGGATGGATGTGCCGCTCAGCCACAGCGGGCACGGAAAGCCACCCAATGCCACCAAGGTGCCGGCAGCAGGGGATGCTGGAGAGGAGCCCGGTGGCACGGATGCGACAGCCCTGGGAAAGCAAACTGGAGAGCTGTGGAGCCCCTCCCGACGCTCCCAGCCGCTCGCTTGTTTTCCAAGCTGTTTCCGTGGCCCCGGCTGACCCCAGCACTGGGTTTGAGCCGCTCGCTCCTGTCCTCATTTAGCCCGGCGGAAAGGCAGAGCTACGGCAGGGCTGCGTTGCAGGGAACCCATCCCTGCTTCCGTGGGCCTCTCAGGGACCCCCGGAGCCATAATCCTGCTCTGGATACCATAGGGGCAAGCATTTCATCCTCTTTTCCAAGCTGGTTTAATGACACATATTCACACTGCTCCTGCACCAGGAGCCTGCAATAGGGACAGGGAATTTTTCTCCACCAGAAAACATCTCCAACCCCATCCCCTCTGGTGGGGCTCCAGGAAAAGCATTTTCCCAGCCCAGCCAAGCTGCAAGCAATGGGAAAGCAGATCAAAGCAAGAGAAAAAGATGGGAAACCAAAGGTGTTTGGGAGCAGGATTGCCCAGCGGCAATGTGTGGAGCAAAGGGGAGCTGAGTGCCTGGATGCAGCTCCTCCAAAATCGCCCTGACTGAGAGCAGCTGCGCGCCGGCATCTGTTCTTAATCCACCCTGGATGCCTTTCAAAGCCGGGTTGGAACATTCATCCCCGCGCACGCAAGCGGCCCCTGAGGTCCCTCTCCAGCTGGGCAAAAGGAGGAACCTGCGGGGCACAGCACTACGGGATGCTCAGCACCAGCACAGCCAGATCAGCTCCTCAGGAGCTGCGCAGGGCTGGCGTTCCCATCGCGGCACTGAGCCGGGAACCAGCATTTGGCAAGAGGAAGGGAGAACGGCTTGCCAGGCTGCGTCAGGCTGCTCCGACCGGCAGCGAGGGAGGGGAGAAAAGCTCTTTGAAGGAAAAAGAAAAAAAAAAAAAAGGGAAAAAAAAAACGTGGCGCTATTTTTGTTTCTTGGAGCGGCTTCAGTCCAACACAGCTGACTCCTCTCGTGCAGGCGCTCAGCTACCAGATTGGCGCTGCGGCCGGCCGGGCAATGCCAAAAGAACGGCTGTAGGCAAGCGGTGCTCCAGCAGAAAGGGGAGGGATAGAAAGGATAAAAAGAAGAGGAAGGGATAAAAAGGAGGCCAAGGGGAAGGAGAAGAGAGGAAGGGGAAAGGAAAAGAAAGAACATAAGGTAAAGGAAAGAAGGGACGTGGACTCACCTGGGAAGGAAAAGTGCGTGGGCTGTGGCAGAAATGCCTGAGGCTGTGCTGAGCCTCTCCCTGTGCCGGCAGCACTTCGCCACCCACCCGAGTACCCATGTGGGGCCAAGCTGCGCTCTGCAGCCCCTCACACCCTGATGGCACTGCCTGCAGGGGGACAGGGCACAGTGCCCTCCAGCACGTCTCCCATCAACCCCAGTGGGAACTTCCCCCTCGCCCAGTTCCTCTGCCTCGCAAGCAGGGTGCAGAAATCCGGCCAGCCTTCAAGAATAGGTGGCCATGGCGCAAAGCTGCCCCACTCCCATCCCATAGGGGCTGTGAGCACTGCTGGGATCGAGCGTCCCATGTGGCACCATGGGTGCACGGCTCTGCAAAGCCCACCTGACGGCCCGCTGTACCTGGGGGATGCGCAGCCCTGGCCCCGCTCCTCGCTTCGTGAAACCCTTCAGCAGCCCGAGCTTTCAGCAGAGGAGGAGGAGGGACGTGCATGCGGCAAGCACAAACACGTCGGCAGCACGATGGCTGGCGGGCAGGAGCAGGGAGATGAGTGGGAGCCCGGCCCTGCCCAGTCTGGGCGCGGGGACAGCACCGGCTCCCCCAGCCGGTTTCACCGCCACGACCCGTCCCAGCAGGGAAAAGCAGCCGGGGAGAAAGCGAGATGCAGGGCGGGCTTGGCACGGCCCAACACAGCGCGCCCGCGATGCCCCGCCTGCTGTATGCTGCTCCCCCGGCCCCCCTGACTCACCCCAAAACACCACCACCGCCACCCCATGTGTTCCACCAGGGCCGGGGGGGTCCTGAAATGCCAGAGCGGACGTGACGGGAACCGAGTCACATCCAGGAAGAACCTCTTGGGGGACACATCCTGCTCTGCAAGTCGGCACAGAGACACGGGACGGCCGCTTCCCCTTTCACTGGCTTCAGGCTGAGATCCTCTTTCTTGCAAGTACAGAAGCGGACGGTGCGTTTTCCTGCTTGGCTCCAATCCCTGTGTGCACGCACAGCTGAAAGCTTGGCGGTGCAAGCCAGCTGCCCCCCCCAAAGGGAGCACTGTCACAGCCGTGTCCCCTTGCCGAGTGCCCTCCCCACATTTCCCTGTACTCACCCCGGCACGGCGGCCGGCAGCTGGCACCGGCACACAGAAAGGTCCCCATGGAGGGGAAGGCATGAAGACCCCCACCATGAGGTTAGCGAGGCAGCAAGGCTGGGGTTGAGTAGGGCAAGCTCCTTGTCTGCCCTATGTATGGGCTCAGACACATGCTCAGTCAGAGCTGCTGCATCTCTCCTACACACAGCGCTGAAGAACCACCTGAAAAGCGAGCAGGAGCCTTTCTACACAAGGACGAGTTTGCATCACATCCTTTCAATGCAGTCCTGATCAGCACCGGCACAACGGCTTCTGCAGCACACCGCACAAAATCTCCCTTTTTTCTCCCCCAGAAAATGACAGCCCCCTCCCACCTCAGCTGCCTCCTGGGGTCCGCAGTGCCGCTGAGTCAGCGCTGGCGCTGCTGAGTCACCGCAGCCACATCAGCCACGATGAGCTCAGCGCGGGGGCTCCAGCACCTCCGTGCACGCAGCCAGAGGCCGATGCTCCATGCCATGTCAGGGGACACGCACAGCTCCGAGCTCAGCCCAATGGATGCCACCGGTTCCTCGGCCCTCTCCAAAATCTCTGGGTGTAACACCACATTCGCACATCCCCCAGATAAAGGCTGTGCTGCCATCCTCTCCCAAAACGCCCCATCACAGGCGATGCCACAAACAGACGTGGCATCATCACGGCCGTCACCGCCGCGCCTTCTTCATCTCGCTCAACCTTTTCCATGACCGAAAAAGGGAGGGGAAAAAAACACCCAATTTCTATTTTTTTTCCTCCGCTGGGGTCATCAGCGCCAAGGGGGGAAGCGCAGACGCCGCCTCCGGCTTCCCTGGCCTGCGCTCCCCTGCACTGGTGACGGGGCTGATGACTCACGGGAAGGGAGGGGGGAAGCGACGTGTGCACGGGGCCGTAATGTTTGTAAACCTAAAAAAAGCCATGTGCAGGCAGGCAGCGTGCTCCGGCCAGGAGCTCCGGCTGCCAGCGGCTCGGAGAGGCTGCGGCCGCCAGCGAGGAGCCCTGGGACAGCAGGGACAGGCAGCAGCTGTCTCTGCACGAGCATCACCAGGGAAGGGTCAGCCCCATTCCTCTGCTACAACACCTGTAACCGGGACGGCTCGAATCGCCACGGGTTTAAAAGCAGAGGCTTTAAATACATGCGCTTTAAGTGCGACGGCTCTAATTGTAACAGCTCCAATGGCAACACCAAGCCAGGGCTTCCGGGGTCATTAAAGCCCTGTGCTCTCGTGTTTCTCAGCCTTCTGCTGCACCCGACTGCCTTCTGGCACGGCACTCACACAGGCCCACGGCTCCCTGTGCCCTCATCCACCTGGGGAGCAAGAAGCTGCTCCAGGGAGTGCGGTGGCCATGCCACCAGCAGCCAGCACTGCAGCCAGTGAGCTGGAGCCGAGCCCTCCAGACATTACACAGCATCCCCCGGCTTCCACGCTGACGACTGCAGCAATTAGAACTTGCTCCAATCAATTTTTTACAGCGTTTGGAGTGCTCGGAGTGGGTTGGTCCACCCCCATCCCCCCTCCCCTGCTCATTTGGCTGCATTGGAAATTGCAGCAGTGGGAGCTCCCAGGTCCCCAACTCCACCACTCGACAGCAAAACCTCGTTGAATCAAAAAGATGCAGTCAAGAGATGTGCAGAAACCATCTTTTTTTTTTTCCTTTTTTTTTTCCCCCCTTTAAGAACTGCCATTTTAGCTGAAGCAAACAAGCATTCTGCATCATCAGCCACAACAGGACCCCCTACAACATCCAGCAGACACCTGCCCACCGTTCCAACACCACATATCCCTCACCCCATGGGCAAAGGGATGGGGAGAGAGCAGCTCCCAGTGCTGGCAGCAGTGTGGTGGGTGGATGTGGAGCGAGGACAGCTTGCAGCTGTTCCACCTCCAGCCCCTTCCTGTTTCATTTCATCTCCCCTTGGATCCCAGCCCAGGGGAAAAAAAAAAGCTCTTTTATCCTCAAAAAAAGAAAAAATAGGGTCTGGCACCCTCTTGCACTGAGCTCAAAGGAGAGATAAAAGAAGCGCTGGAGCCTCAAGGGTGGCACAGATGGGGCTCAGGTTGGGGAGCTCCCACTCGTGCCCTGTGCTGCAGTGGGGACAGAACATCAACCATGGTGAAGGCAGGGCTGTGCCATTAGAAACACACACACAGAACAAGGCTATAGGGTCAGGGACTGAAGTGGGCACAGGATAGGGACCCCAACACACACAGGCAGAGGGCTGAAGACCCCAAGCCATGGGGACAAAGACAAGGGACACATGCAGGCAGGAGACCAAGCAACCTGATAACACAGGACCAAGGACAAGGGAGCCCAGCACACATGGGAAGGGGACGAGGGACCCTGAAACCATAGGGATTCAAACCAGGGAACCTGACACTGCAGAAACTAGGAGGAAGGACCTTTGCATGTACAAGCAGGTGTGGGATAGCAATGTCCCAAGGATGGGGACACCAGCATGCACAAACAGGAGATGAAGGACACTGATGCAGTAGGGATAGGGACCAGAGAACGGGCACACAGGGGAGAGCCAACCCAATAGCCTGGGGCTGTAGGGGCAAGAGAGGGACCTCAGTACCAGGTGACACAGAGCCCAGCACATGTGGGCAGGGAACCGAGGGCTGTGACACTGTGAGGATGGGGGCCCCAGGACACGCAGGCAGAGGACTAGGGGACAAGTTGCTCCCCAATGTGCCAAGACCCCACGGGAAAGGCTCTCTAGGGCACAGACAACAGCACAACCGTGTCGTTGCCGTGCCACCCCACATCTGGGGACAGCCACACCACACCAGGGCTGGGCTGGGGGCACCACGCCACCCTCCAAGATCCCAGCAGCTTCCTCCGTCACCTGCAGTCACGGGTCCAAGGCTGGAGACCGGGACACCCCCAAAAGGTGGCATTCCGGGGCCACCGCCAGATCCATCCCCGGGGCCACCCCCTCACCCCCCGCACCCCCCGGTACTCCCGCACCCGGCGGAGCCTCGCGGTAGCCCCGGCACACGGCTGATGGAGGATCCCCACCGCGTTCGGGGCCGAGCCCGGTGCCGCCGCCGGGGTGCGCCGAGGGATGAGCTGGGGGGGGACGAGGGGGGAGGGGAGGAAGGGGGAGGGGAGGGAAGGGGGGGGGACCCGCGGCCCCCGCCCCGTACCCCGCAGTGACGCAGAGCGGGGACCGACCCGGTGCGGGGTGACAGCCGTGACGTCACCGCGGCCCCCGGCTGCCATGGCGCTCGGTGCAGCGGGGCACGAGATGGGGGAGGGGAATGGGGGGGGGTGGAGGAGGGGGTCGGGGAGGGGATAGGAGGGGAGAACCGCGGAGAAAGGGGAGGGGGTTGGGAGGCAGGAATCGCCGGAAAATATATTAAAAGCGGAAAAAACGGTATTTTTCGGTAAGGATGGGGGGAGGGGGGCACCGGGGCGGGTTGGGCGCACGGGGAACCCGTGTTGGGGGGGGCAGCCGAAGGAGGGGTCCCGCCCCGCCGCCCCGCTTTGTCCCCAACCTCCGCCACGCCGCCCCCGCCCCGGCCCCACCGGGCCCCGCCGCTCCCTACCTCGCCCCGCCGCTGCCCCCGCCGCTACGAGGCGGCCATCTTGTGCGGCGCTGCGCCCGCCCCGGCGCGGGGGGGCTCCGCCTCCACCCGCCGAGCGGCCCCGACCGGGGGTGGCCCGGGGACGGCGGCCAGCAGCGAGCCGTCCCGGAGCGTCGGGCGGGGGAGGCGGGGTGTCGAAGCGGGGGAGGGGGAGAGGGCTGCGGTTTGGGGGGCTGCAGGCCGACCGCAGGGATTGGGCGCGGGTTCGGCTGCAGGCCAAGCACGGAGCAGGACAGCCGAGCAGCTGCAGGTCCAGCGGCAGCACCAGCCACAGGCCCGGCTGGAGACATGGCTGCAGTCACAGCCACGGGAGCAGAGACGGGTCGTGCTGCAGGCCGGCTATGGATCCAGCTGCGGGCCCAGCCAAGGCCCAGCTATAGGCCGCACTGCAGCTGTAGGTCCAACCTTAGGCCCAGCCACGGGCCCTGCAGCCACAGGCCCTAATACAGGCCCAGCCACAGGAGCAGCTATAGGTGTCCAGCTGCAGGCCCGGCCACGAGCCCAACCAGAGACATGGCCACAGAGCAGCGTAGTCTGAAGTTGATAGCAGTAGCCACAGGCCCAGCCACAGGACCGGCTCCAGGCCTGGCTGCAGCCCAACGGCAAGCCCAGCTGCAGGCCCAACCGCAGGCTTGGCCACAGGCCCGGCTGCTGTGAGCTGACCTGGCCAAGACGTTCTGCCAGCACAAAGTGGGTCACAACAAAGCAGGAGCAAAGCATCAAGAGTGGGTGGTGGTTGAAGGTACCAACATAGAACCAGAGTGCTGTGATGCTGTCGTGCTCCATGTTGGCAGTGGGACCAGGCTGTGGTGAACGGGGTGTAGATGGACTTGTGGTCTGTGTGCCCTACATGAGGAGGTGGCAGCAGCACTGTGGTGGTGTGGCAGGTGTCACACAGCCGTCCCCAAAGTGGCTGAATTCACACCCGGCCCGTAAAACAGGGTCCACTGCCTCCATTTAGGCTGTTATACCACAAAATCACAATGGTGGTGTAATATTCCTCTCCCCAGTACCTCCTCAGGGACAAACCTGCCTTGTCCTGGGTTGGAGTGATATCACAGCTTTTCTGCCAGCAAACACTGACCCATTTGGGTGTCAGGATAAACTTCTGTCAGACAGAGTGGTGATACACTGGCACAGCTGCACAGGGAGGTGGTGGAGTCACTGTCCCTGGGGGTGTTTGAGAGCCATGGAGATGTGACACTTGGGTCAGTGGACATAGGGGGTGGGCTGGGGTTGAACTTAGGGATTTTAGAGATCTTTTGCAACCTTTATGATTCCATGAAATCAGGGAAACCCTCCTGCCCAAAAGATGGACAAATTCAGTGCAGAACAGCTCAGGGTCCCGTGCACCAGTACCAGGGTTTCCCTTCGGCATTTGCTCCCTCAAAGCTGATGGAGGGCAGCCAAGAAGGGGTTTGCAGTGTGCTTTTTGTGTTGATAGGGAGCAGTTGGTGAGAAGCTGATTTTTTACACTAATGAAGCAGGAAGACGGAGAGCCATTTGAGGAGGGTGGCATTGGCAGCATCACTGAGCAACGACAAATTTCAGCCTCCAGCATCCTCCTTCTCTGTTTTGCAAGAATACCCATGGCTCAAAGAAACCCAGCAGGAGGAGGAACAAGTGCAGTGCTGGAGTGATGGAGATGCGAGGGCTGAGCACAGGAGGTTCACAGCCAGCGGCGCTCAGGGAGGAACAGGCAGAACCGGTCATGGTACAGCCAACCCTTGGGAGAGGCAAGGGGACGTGGGAACAGCATGCTGAGCCCAGGGCGTGCAGAGACCCGCTGGGAGCTCTTGCCCCTTGACATGAGGGGGGCTTTGGGGAAGCCCCTCTGCTGCCACCATCATCCCCAGCGGTGTCTTATTGAGCCACTTTTAACGTTGCAGCGACGCAGAAGGGCAGCCTCAAAGTCCAGGCTCAAGGATGTTTTTAATGGCTTTTTGTCAAGGGCAAAGTGCGTGCTGCTGGGAGGCAAAGGGGCTGATTTACAATGCAGGGGCAGAAAGCCCCAGTGTCCCCAAAATCAGCTGCTCCCTGGGCCTCAGCTGTCACCTCGCCTGTGGCTTTAAGGCAAAATCCTGCCCTCACAGGCAGCCACTCATCCACCTGCAGCGGCTGTGAGGCCCCAAAAAGTGAAGCAGCAACGCTTGGTGCAGGGCAGAATCCCACAGAGACGAGCAGGGAGCGCTGCCCCATCCACACCTCTTGGCTTAAAGCTTTGCCTGAAGTAAAAACTGTGCTCTGAACAACCAAAAAGAGCCAGGAACCCCCCTGAAATCGAGCCCCAGAGACAAGGGAGGGCCAACCTTCGCCATCTCCTATGGTTAAAGAACCGTATGTGCCGTATCATAAATCAGCTCACTGCAACCACCAACCACCCAAAGCCGGTAAAACCAGAAATGTGGGTGCAAGGTGCTGCACTCTTTGTCCCGTGTGCAGATACAGAAATTGCCCTGACTTGTTGGCCTCACAGCTGGTGCCAGGGGCGCTGGGCAGGGCGGGGTGGCCTGGGGACAGGGCTGTCTCCTTGTCGTGGGGCCCCCCAACAGCACAGGGGTGGGGATGGGGGTGGCGGTGGGAGAGCTCTTGCACAGTGTTTTGCCATTCTAACACGAAGAATTGGCAGAAAGAAACAAGTCATAGTGCTGGGCGATCCCCCATCCCCACGCACTGGCATTTTGAGGGGACCAGCTGAGATTTTGGGGGCCATCACTGCAGCCTTTAAGCCAACCTAAGCCCACAGATAAGCACCCTCTGACCCCGCACATCGCCCCGAACCACAGCGGGGGGGTGCAGGGAGGGCAGCACTCACCTCTCAGTGCCCCATGGCCAAGGGAGAGTGATGCGCTGGGGGGGGGGGGGGGTGAGGAGGGGCTCCCTGCTTCCCCCTCCTGAAGGCTCATGCAGGGACAGAGGGAAGCGCGGGAGAGACGACTTCACTTTGCTACCCTGCTTCCAACAGACAGCATCCATGCGCCCCAAACTCTTGGTAAAAAGGGGTGCTTTCCCCTTCCCCCCCCCTCTTTTTTTTTTCTTAATTCTTTGCAAAACTTCAGCCTTCGCTCGTGCAATTTCAGCCCGAGGCACAGCGGCAACTTTCTGTCTGCCGATACGTACAGAAAGAGCGTTATCCGATTAAGAAAAGGGGAGGGGGGAGGTCGGCACGGCTGGGGTTGGGGACGGAGCGATGGAGCCGCCGCCGCCGTCCTTTGTTCTGCGGCCGCCACTCGGGGGGGTGCGGGGAGGGCAACGCGGGGCTCTGCGGGGAGCGAGGGGAGAACTGAGCCCAAAGGATGTGGGGTCGGAGGTGGCCCCAGAGGGGAGGTGCGCTCCGCTGCGGGAACGGGGGGCCGGGGGGGGAGGGGGCGGTCGGTGGGGGTGTGCGGCGGTGGTCGTTGTTGTTGTAGGGCTGTTGTAAGGGCTGCGTCAGCGTCCCGCTCGGGTGTTACTGCAGGGTACTCAGCAGTGGGGCTGATGGTTACCGCAGGGCTGTGGCGGACTGTTGTTGGCGAGGTCCATGTCAGCATCCCTGCTGCTTATTGTTGTTGTTGTTGTTGTAGGGTTGCCAGCTGTGGGCCCGTGCCGGGAACCTGCTCTGTGGTTGCTGGGTGGCTGTGGGGGCTCTACAGGTCCCACTGTTACTGTGGGGCTGCCTCTGCCCCCCTCTCCCACTCCCACCAGGCTGCCCTGCCCCACAGCTTCCTACCCGCCCCACCCGTGTTTACATTGGATCAGTCAGGTGGCCGCAGCCTCCCGCACTCAGGGCAGAGTCCTCCTTGCACCCCCCTCCCCACCCATTCCAGGGGTGTTCAATCCAGACATGAGGACACTGCCCACCCAGTGGGCACCGAACCCTCACCATTCCCCTGCCAAAGCAGTGCAGTCCTGGGAGCCACAGCCGAGCACTGTGCCCCACTGCAGCAAGCAGCAGAGGGACCCCAATCTCCCCCTCCTCCCCCCCCAGAGATAACCAAGGGGGAAAGAAAACCAGGAGAAGCAGCATCCCTGCACTGTTGTTATCCAAGCACGACTCCCGCACAGGCCCTAACAGCCACCTGGGGGCACAGCAAAGCTCTCCCTGCCCTGGACAAAAAGGATTTAGGAGATGAAAGACACCTCTGACCTGTAGCAGCCCTCACGAGAGATTTTATCCTGTAAGAAGAAAGGGAGAGATGAGCCCGCTGTCTGTCCCAGGAGGCCCTGTCCCCAGCAGTGGACATGGGGAGTGGGGGGGGGGTTCTATGTGGATCTCATCCTCTGCACAGTGAGGTGCCCCCACATCTCTCCTTTGCTCAAGGCAGAGAAGAGCTGCGTGACGCTTTTGGTTTCAAGGAGAAAATAAAAAGAAAAAACAAACAAGAAAGCATCTGGATTTTGTTGTACCCTAAACACAAATAAAAGCAGAGATTTTTTCTTTTTTTTTTCTTTTTTTTTCCTCTGTTTTCCATTGGAATGGACCCAAGCATGTTCACCCTGTGCTGCAGAACAGATGTGGGGGGGGATCTGTGGCACGTGTAGGGCTGCAGCTCCCAGCGGCCTCGTGGATACCCACAGTGCTGCTGCAGGGAGTGCAGCTCAGGGCCCAGCAGTAGTGCCAGCCGTGTGCCCATCCTCGTGGCCACGGGGCTCATTTGGCCTCGGGGTGTTGTGGTGGAGCTCCGTCTCGCAGCGCCTTCACGAAATCCTCCACCTGCAGGATGGGATGGATGGCACCAGCTGTGCAGCACGGCGGGGATGGGCAGCGTCACCCATGGATGAAGGCTGAAGGCTGCAGGTCAGTTGGTGCTGTACCCACCCGTGCCATCAGCGCGTCCTGTGCAGCTGCGTCGTGCTCAAAGTCCCCCTCGACGTCCAGCACCAGGACGGGGACGTGCCTCACCTCTGCGAAATGCACCCTGCGGAGGGGCGGGGGTCAGAACTGGGGAGGGGCAGAGCAGGGGCGGGTAGAACCGGGCAGGGCCCTCACTCAGCGCTGCGCTCCAGCAGCCACCGCTCGTGCTGCGCGTGGAGCTGCTGCAGGTACCGCAGGGTCACGTCGCGCTCCTCCGGCCTCGCCCGGCACCGCAGCCGCTCCAGGCATCTCTGCGAAGCAAAGCGCCGCGTATCGCACCCGCACCGCTTTCCCGGCCCCTTCCTCCTCCTCTCCCTCCCGCACACCTGCGGGGAGGCGCGGAGATAGAGGAACGCGTGCGGGGCGGTGTGCGCGCCCAGCTGCCCCACGAGGAACGTGTGCCACTCCTGGTAGATGGCCCACTCCAGAGCGTCCAGCTGCCCGCCCTCGAACAGGCTCTTGGCGAACACGTACCTGCGGGCGGAGCAGAGGGGGGCTGACACACCCGCAGCGGCACCGGACCCGCACGGGGTCCCCCCCGCCCCGCACCTGTCGCTGTACACGGAGCGTTCAGAGACCCGCACGGGGCCCTCCGGCCGCTCGAGCTGCGCCTGCAGGCGGCCCAGGCACGAGAAGGTCTGAAAGGTGAAGGCCCAGCGCGCCGGGTCGCGGTACAGCCGCTGCAGGAGATTTCCGCCCTGCGGGGAAGGGCCGGCGCTCAGCCGCGGGTCCGCACCCACGCGGGTCTCTCCCCGCACCGCCGCCGCTCACCTCCGCCGCGCCCGCCACCACCTCCCGCCAGCGCGCCACCGGCTCTGCCGCCCGCTGCCAGGCAGGGAAGGCGCGGCCCAGCAGCCGCAGGAACGTCGATTTGCCCACGGCTGCGGGCGGAGCGCGGCGGTTACGCGTGGGACCCGCGCTCCGCCGCCGCCCCGCCCCGCCCCGCCCCGCCGCCCGGTACCGATGTTGCCCTCCAGCGCCAGGCGCAGCGCCGCGCCGCTCCGCCCCATCCCAGCGCCGCCGCTCCCGGTGTCGCCGCGCGCGAATGCCATGCAAATGAGGGGGCGGGGCTTTGCTGCTTCCGCGTGACGTCGTGGCGCGGGAGAAGGGGCGGTGTCAGCGTGCGTGGGCGGGGAGATGGGGCGGGAATATGGTGATTTATGCAAATGAACCACCGCCATAGGGGTGGTCTCGGCTGCGTTGGAACGAGGAAAGGGTGGGAACGGGGAGTGGTGTTGAGGGGGCACCGGGACGGGGTGAGGGAGGTGTCAGCGCGGGGAGACGCTGCGAAGTCGGGAACACCACCGTAGGGTCCGAGCACCACCACGTGGTTGGAGGCATCAGCGACATCTGGGGCACCGAGATCGGGGTGGGACATCGCGATAGGATCAGGGCAACGCCATGGCGCTGGGGTTGTCGTTATCAGGTCGGTCACCACCATGCGGTCAGGGAAACCATCACGGGGTCAGGACACCACTGTGGGGTCGGGGCAGCACCGTGGGGTGTGGGCACCAACAAGAGTTGGAGGCACTCACAGCAGAGTGGGAGCGTGACCGTGAGGCTGGGGGCACCAAGAGAGGGCTGGGGGTCAGGATTGCGCTCATCCTCCCCCCGCTGCTCCCTGCTTTCCATCCCGCCCCCTCCCACCCCACAACACTTCAAAATCTCCCAGAGAGGGGGCAGAGCCTGGAGAAAAGGCTTTATTGCGCAGTGGGGGATGGGGAGGAGCAGTGGGGTGGAGGAGGAGCGGGGTGCCCCAGCCCAGGCACGGGGCAGGGCGCTTAGAAGCACTTTCGGTGGACGATGGAGGGCCCGGCCTCGTCGTACTCGGGTTTGCTGATCCACATCTGCTGGAAGGTGGAGAGGGACGCCAGGATGGAGCCACCGATCCACACCGAGTACTTCCGCTCTGGTGGGGCGATGATCTGTCAAAGCAGGGGCTGTTAGCGTGAGATCGGGACCCCCAAAGCACCCCGAGGTCACCCCACCAAAGGGAGGGTTTGGGGTGGGATGATCCCCATCGCCTACTTTGATCTTCATGGTGCTGGGGGCCAGCGCTGTGATTTCCTTCTGCATGCGGTCGGCGATGCCGGGGTACATGGTGGTGCCTCCGGACAGCACGTTATTGGCATACAGGTCCTTGCGGATGTCGATGTCGCACTTCATGATGGAGTTGTAGGTGGTCTCGTGGATGCCGGCAGATTCCATGCCTGGGATGGAAGGGAGGCTCTCAGCACCCCAACCTCCCCACACCTACACAGGGCTCCCCCAAAGGGCTGCCTATGGCTCATGAGTGCAGTGGGGTGCGCTGGGGTGTGAGCAGTGGGGCAGCATTGGGGTGGGCTCACCGATAAATGAGGGCTGGAAGAGGGTCTCGGGGCAGCGGAAGCGCTCGTTGCCGATGGTGATGACCTGCCCATCGGGCAGCTCGTAGCTCTTCTCCAGGGAGGAGGAGGAAGCAGCCGTGGCCATCTCGTTCTCAAAGTCCAGGGCCACGTAGCAGAGCTTCTCCTTGATGTCACGCACGATTTCCCGCTCGGCTGCAGGGGACAGGTGGGCTCAGCGTGGCTCTGCGGGACCCCCATCCCACCACCCCCATCCCTGACCCCGTACCGGTGGTGACGAAGGAGTAGCCCCTCTCCGTGAGGATCTTCATGAGGTAGTCAGTGAGGTCGCGGCCGGCCAAGTCCAGACGCATGATGGCGTGGGGCAGAGCGTAGCCCTCATAGATGGGCACATTGTGGGTGACACCGTCCCCAGAGTCAAGAACGATGCCTGGGAGGGGAAGAAGGGTGAGGGATGGGGCTCGGAGGCATCCAAAGAGCCCCCGATGGTGGACACCATATGTGGGACTCACCGGTGGTGCGGCCGGACGCGTAGAGGGAGAGCACGGCCTGGATGGCGACGTACATGGCCGGGACATTGAAGGTCTCGAACATGATCTGCGAGGAGGGGCGGTGGGTTGGATGGGGTCACACATCTCCATGCCCCCCCCCACGCACACTGAACCCCGCGGCACCGTACCTGGGTCATCTTCTCACGGTTGGCTTTGGGGTTGAGCGGCGCCTCGGTCAGCAGTGTGGGGTGCTCCTCGGGGGCCACGCGCAGCTCGTTGTAGAAGGAGTGGTGCCAGATCTACGCAGGCAGAAGGGAGGTGGGGTCATCCCGTGGGATGGAACCGGGCCTCTCCCCTCTCCCTGTCCCAGGAGGGCTCTCACCTTCTCCATGTCATCCCAGTTGGTGATGATGCCGTGCTCGATGGGGTACTTGAGTGTGAGGATACCCCTCTTGCTCTGCGCCTCATCACCCACATAGCTGTCTTTCTGCCCCATGCCTACCATGACGCCCTAACGCCAGCGGGAGAAATGGCCTTGTTAGCTTCATTTAAGCAATCAGAGGAAGGAGCAGAGAAAGGAGACATCCTGGGACCCACCTGGTGCCGGGGCCGCCCCACGATGGAGGGGAAGACGGCGCGAGGGGCATCGTCACCAGCAAAGCCGGCTTTGCAGAGCCCAGAGCCGTTGTCACAGACCAGGGCGGTGGTCTCCTCCTCACACATGGTGGGGCTGGGAGAGGCTGGCGCTCAGGGGGACCTGGGGGAAAAGCTGGGGTGGGAGGGAAAAATGCATTAAATGTAGCAGATTCAGCTTTCTGCCCGGCTGCCAGGTTGGGCTCTGCATGGTTTGAGGGTTTGAGTTCTTTTGCTGCTGGGGATGCACAGCTCAGCAAAATCCTATGCGGGCCACGATGTTCAAAGTGGGGCAATGCTCAGCCCCAGCACTGCTCCTTCATCTCGTGCCAGCTGATGCCCAAAGTTTGCTCCAAAGCTGTCAGCTCATGGCTGGGAGCTCCGCGTGGCATCCTGAGCTGATACCCCTGAGTGGGGCAGGAGATGCCCAGCGGTGGCCGATCCCATCTCAGTGACAGCCCCTCTGCAGCCTTTCCCAAAAATGGGAAAAAATGCTCAAATGTGCTCTCTCCAGACTGGAGGAAAGCAGGCAAATAGCCCCAAATAAAATAATAATAATAAAGACAGGGATTTCTCCGTGCCTGGAATCATGCAACCCACGCTGGCTGCAGCCTGGTTCTCTTCGGCTCCATGGACGCCGTGGCTGGAGGGGGATCGTGGTGGGGCTCAGCCCCCCCTATGCAGTGTAAATGAAGCTGGGGGTATCCCAAAGCCCCGGGGCACCCCAAAGCCCCCAGGGCTGTGCAGGGGGGGTGGGGTTGTTCCTTCCTGTTCCCGCGAGCAAAGAGAAATCAGTGCTGGGCAGTACTCACCGCAGACGTGAGAGCTCCTTTCCTCTGGGACCGAGTCCCGATCTGCTTTGGTATAAATACCACGAGCCCACGAAACCTCAGAGGCGGATCCTCTCTACACAAAGACCCTAAATAGGCTAAGTGATGGTGTGTTAGCCATATGGCCATATAAGGTGTTTTATTGCATTAAATTGACCTTGGACTGATGGTAGGACCCAGCACAGTTAATTATTGTAAGGGAAAAAAAAATCTATGTGGGGATGCTTAGGAGGCAACATCCCATTGGTGAGTCTGTTCCTTTTGTGCTACGCTTCAATAAACAGGCGAGACACAAGTCCTTATAAGTGACGTTCAGCAAAAGCGAGGTGGAAGTGCTCCGGTCCGATGGCCTTTGGTCCTCTCTGGTTACAACCCTGCCCGGGAGGGCGGTGGCTGTAGGGATGGCGCAGGACTGTACTGTGCACCTGAGTCATAAAATCATGGCATATCCCAATTTGGAAGAGGTTCAGCATCCCAACAGCACACCAGGTGATGGGCAGTGCGTCACAGCCTCGAGGTGCTGTGCTCATCCCTGTGTCTCGGCGTCTCCATCCTGGGGGTTTCCTCCATGGGATTTTTTTCCCTCCCATTATTGCAGTTGTTGGGACCCCGTGGGGCAAATGGGCCCAATTCAGTGCAAGGCTGAAGGTGCTGCAGGAGTCCTAGAAGTGCTTCGTTCACCCTGACAGGGAAAAGATCCCCTGGGCACCATGCAGCCTCACTAAAACCCCAAACCCTCATCGTTGAGCCCCACGTGGTCCTTCCAAGCCTGGCCCTGTGTGATGGGTGCATCCTCAGCTGCCTTCCAGGAGGGTTTGGAAGCAGGACAAGCCCCAATCCCAGGGGGAGGTGGAGATCTGCTGCCCCCGAGCAGCACTGGGGCCACCCCAGTGCCCCACCATGACAAAGGCACCAGCCCCCATCCCTCACACAGCACCTGCTGAACTGCCTGGTGCCTTTTTAAGGGCAGCCGTCCTCTTCTGGGGCCTCTCAGAAGAGCCTGAGGATGGGAGGAAGCCACGGAGCTGCTATGGGGAGCTGTGGGAAGTGAGGCTGCAGCTGGGGAAACTGAGGCACAGCGCAGGCACTGCCTCTTGCCTTGTTTTGCTGCATCCCGATCCATTCTCGGGGTGAGGGTGGGGAGGTGAGGGTGCAGCAGTGAGGACCCACGAGCTGCGGGGCCGCTGCCAAAAGGGACACAGGAGATCCCACATGGCCTCGGAGCTGTCATTATGTCAGTGAGGATGTGGGCACGGTCCCAGAGCGTCCCACAGCGGTGACTCTGCCCCGGTTCCCCCCGTCCCTGGGGGCTGGATGTGTCCCCAGGTCCCAGCTGAGTGTTCAGTGCTGTCGGCACCGCAGCTCACGCGAGACACCCGCAGCCACTTTCATCCATCCCAGCCCGCGTCACAAGGCCTGCTGCCAAACATGAGGTCACCAAGGCAAAAGGTTGCCATATATGACTGCAAAAAAAAAAAAAAAAAAAAAAAAAAAAAAGCCAAACAAACACACACAAAAAAAACCAACCCAGCAGAGGGGTAAGGAAAAAAAAAAATCAAAAGGGAGTGGTGGGATGGAGGCAGCCTGGCCACAGGGTTCCATTGCACCCACACTGCGGGGGGACCACAGCCACACAGAGCTGACGGCGTCCCAGCAATGGAAAAGGGAACTGTGCCCACAGCCACGCCACCTCCAGCCCCGCTGTGCCCAAACCATAGCGGTCCCAGCCCTCCTCAGCCCCCCGGTTCTCTCCCAGGGCCACGCAGGGCTGTTCCACGGCCACAGCAGTCCCTGTGCTGGGTCTCAGCCTCGGCACGGAGAGGCTGAAGCCGGGACCGCGGTGGCAGAGCCCAGAGCCGGAGCAGACGCAGCCTAAAAAGGAAAGGTTCGGCCACCGCAGCCAATCCAGCTGCCGGAGCGTGGCCGTGCCCGGGCTGCAGGGAGGGCTGCAGGCAGCCTGGGATGCTCGCAGGAACGCCCGGCATCCCACGGCACGCGAGGCCAACCCCAGCGCCACGAGCGGGAGGGGGCCGCAGGCTGAGGGCAGCGGGGGGAACGCAGAGCTCCCCGCACACCGCCAGACCTCCGCACCTCCCTATATGGGTAACATTCGCACGTTCCGCTGCTGAGGGCTCCTGGCTGGGAGCTCGGGCACGGGCTTGGTCCCGTTCCTGTGTGCCTGAGGGCACAGAGAGGCACGGGTGGTGGGAAACCCCCCGCAAAACATTCAGCCCTCGTTGTTGCAGCAAATAAAGCATTTCCTGCAAAGCGTGGTTTCGTTCGGGCGTCGCTTTGTAGCAAACTCCTTTGAAGGTCCGACAGTCCCAGCTGCAGATGGACGGGGTGCTGGGATGGGGGGGATCTCCCTGACGCAACGAAGCGATGACTGAGTGACTCCAAGTGAAAAACGCGATTGGAAAAGGCAGCAGCTCAGAGTGCAGCACCGGGAGCACGGCTGCTGCTGGGAGAAGTGCAGCCCTCGGGCACAGCCACACTGCGAGGAATCCGAAAAATCCCCCGTGAGGGTTTATGGGTCACTGGGACAACATGGAGAGGAGGCAGTGAAATGCCCCCGGCTCCTCTCTGCTCGCTGCCGGGCTCTGCTCAGTCCTGAGGCTGCACCAGGATCTGGAAAGCAGCCCTGCTTCAGGAGCTGCAAGGCTGAAGAGCAGACTGCTTCCTTTCACCCTCGGGCAGGGGATGGACACTCCGACAGCAAAACCCACCTGGGACAACAGCTTAAAGAAATGAGGGCTGGAAGTCAATTCCCAAGGATGCCATGAGATCCCAGTGCTTCCCTCCTGCTGCTGAAACCACACCGATAACTGCAGCAGCAGTTTGTCAGATAAACCATAAATAAACGGATTCCCTCCCCATTCTCAGCAGCTCCTTCCAGCCCAAGGCGTTAACTCAAAGAAAACAGAGAGAAGCAGCCCATAATACAACCTGTCTGTATTAAACTGTACACCAACGAATGTTTGCTGTTTTGTAGGTAGGAGTACAAGGGCACAGTATATCCATGTCTGTGCGTCTCCCGGGTGGGAAGGCAGCTCCAGCCCTCCCCCCTGCCCATGCAGATACATGCACACGATCAGAGCATCCCGACAGAGGACACGGAGAGGTGATGTGTCACACTTTGAGCCTTCCACTTTTCAGTTGTGCTCTTTCAGTGCTGATACAGGTGAGGGCGGAGGCTCAGCGCGACAGCTCAGGGATGCAAAGTCACTGCTTGGCTTTCAACAATGAGGAGCACAGAGAAGGACCCCAGATGGTGCCCTGCATCACTGCAACACCGTGGAGTGCTTGGTTTGGCAAGGACAGGCTTCATAATGCTTTAAGGACTGCAGAGGCAGTCAAGAGCGAGTGTTTAAGGATTCAAGAAACACAACATGCCCAGGAGTTTGGGTGAGCAGCTGAGCCCCACGTGTGGATCAGCCACGGAGTGTACCAGTAACCATGGGATGGGAGAGCCTTCTCTGTCACATCACCAGCACCAGCCAAACCAAAACCTCGCTGGAGTGAGCGCCCCATCCAGGAAAAGGAAGAAAGTAAGCAGATGCCCCCCTCACCATCACTGGAATTAAGCAGTCCTGCATCCAGGAATCTTCTCACCCTAAACTCTTGAAATGGGGGTTCCCAAAGGAAGGGGAGCACAATGGTTGGGCCCCTTCTTGTTCCACTGGGCAGAAATGCGAGCACCAGGAGGGAGGATGGGTTCTTGCATGGAGTGAGAGGTGTTAGGAAGGTTTAATTTTGAACATTAGCAAAGATGTATCTGCTCCAACCAGCCACGCTCGAGGCCACAGTTTACCAACCCAGAAAGAAAGTCAAAGCAGAACATGGGTTAATTTGGGCGAGACCCACTTTGGAAAGCACTTGAAGAGGTTTCACAGCTCAAGGATGCAGCAACTTGCAGGACCCTCCCCATCCAAGAAGCTGGTCAAGCTACAAATTAAATATTTGCTTCAGTGTTAGCTTCTGTCTTTCAATCTCCTGTTAGCTTTTCCCCACACCTTGAACCTCCACACCATTTCCCCAGTCCAACACCAGGCACCAAGTTCATGAGCTGAGGTCAGGGAATCACTTTCACCCTGACTGCTCAGGAGGAAGGGAAAGGGGCACCACATGGTGGAAATCATCTGCTACAGAAGGAACCAAAACTTTACCTAGGCCTAGAGGGAAGGTAGGTGGTTTTACAGTGGGTATTTAAGGCAAGAGGCCTATCGTAGATCCATCAGCACCACATCTCTCTCGACTACTGACACATGATTGCAAGTCTGGAAGAGAAAGAAGAAATGGGGTTATTCAGATATTCCTACAGCTCAGGCGTCTCCTCCGTCTCCTGATGCAATCTGCATCCATTGGCCTTCTGAGAACTGCCCTCTCCTTGCAGTGAAGAAACAAAAGAAAGCTTTTGCATCCCAACTCCAGTGAGAAGCCCCTGTGAGGCTCTCTCCTGTCCTGGGCCACAGAGCAGTGACTCACCACGGATATAAACTCAAGTCAACTGTCCAGTATGCTAACGTCTGGTACTACAGTCCCCAGTGCCCCATGAGGCAACTTACAGTGAAGAGAGGAGGGTCTTTGGAGTGTGGGTGGAATCCTTTCTGTCGACAAGAGGAGATCTCCTCCAGGCCGTGTTCTGTCAGCTTGAAAAACCCTGTCCTAGAAATAAGCACAAACTTCATAAAGCTCGAGCCTCTGCAAGCAGAAACAGCTGCTTGTGCACTTCAAGAGCATGTTTGAATCTGCTTGTCTCAAGCACGAGACCCCACACGCTCTGCAAGGCACTCCTCTGGCAGCTTTGTGGCTGCAGAGCTGCTCCCTACCACAGCTGGGCAACCACACTTACTCCTGGTACTTTGGAGAACACACAATAGCAATGGACTCTGGCAGCATCATCTGGTAGGAGCAGTGTGTGTGCAGGTCGACGCTGGAGAGGAAAGCTGTCTGCGTGGGGTGAGTCTGAAACACAGGGTAAGAGAAGAGAGAACACCAGAGCAGGTTTGGATGGGTTTTTTCACTTGGCATCTGCCAAGTGGAACAGTAAAGAGGCACAGCTCCTCAGATGGCACAGAGGACTTGCTAACATGCTGAAAGTTGTTCTGGATTGCTCCAAAACATCTGCTCCTCCTTTGCATTTGGAAAGAGGACAGGAGAAGCTCTACTTTTCTGGCCACGTCCCTTGCAAACTATATTGTAATACACAGCATTTCCCTTGCCCTAAATGCAGGGCACCCTGCAGGGCAGTCACCTCACACGCTTCTGAAGTGCGGCTATCTCAGGGCACAGCATCACCAGATGCACAACATATCACCACGACATTCCAAGAGACCACATCCCACGAAGATGGCAAAGCTTTTACAAATCACAGACAACATCCAACGCACTCAGCTCCTGCTGAGAGATTTCATAGCCTCACTCTGGCACAAAGGCCTTTCCTTCTTCCCCTGTAAGGCTTTCGTTGCCTTTTTGTAGCAGAAAGCTCCAAGGGATTCCCAAGGGTGCCTGGATGTTGCGGGGCCATCACTGAAGAGTTAACACTGACAGCAGACACCCGCACATATCAGGCACACTCAGCAGGCATTTATTTGTCAAAGTCTGCAAAGCAGCTGCTGCTTTCGAGAGATTACTCAGCAGCACCAAACGTTTTGCTTGGCACACATCCGACTGCCAAAGGCTCCACGGGGACAGGCAGCAGGGAGCCAGAGGAGGAATCTGGAGCTGGCACACCCTGCGGCAGAGCAGCACACAGCTGTCTGCAAAAAGCTGTGTACTATAGGGACACATCACTGCAGAGGCCATGCACCGACAGCAGGAGCTCCAGACAGAAGGCTGGGATGTCCTAAGTCTGCTTTTAGCCCAGTGTCCCACTTCTAAAGGGGTCAGTGTTCTAGGAAGGGATCTGAACCTCCACTAGGCCTGAATTTCTCAAGCAACACAAGTTGTGAGCAAGACTGCATCACAGAGGAAAGGATGCAGATAATGGGAGGACAAGGGGAAATGGTTTTAAGTCGAGGAAGGGAAGATTTAGGTTGGATGTCAAGGGGAAGTTCTTTACAGAGAGAGCGGTGAGGTGCTGGAACAGCTGCCCAGAGAGGCTGTGATGCCCCGTCCAGCCCTGGAGGTGCTCAAGGCCAGGTTGGATGGGGCTCTGGGCAGCCTGGGCTGCTGTGAAATGTGGAGGTTGGTGGCCCTGCGTGTGGCAGGGGTTGGAGCTCTGTGATCCTTGATGTCCCTTCCAATCCAACCCATTCTATGATTCTATGATGCTGACAGCTCCACACCAAATCCTCCATCAAATCCTCCTCCCCCAGCCCATCTCCCCACACCCCTTTCCTTCCCAGCTCAAAGCAACATCAGACTGGAAGTGAAGCAGGGATGAGCGGCTCACATGGATCCAGCCGAGTGTAACGAGGCCATGCTGGTCCTGGATCAGGAAGAGTTCCTCCTCATTCTCTGTGTTGCAATAATCAGGGCCTCCATATTGCTTGGGAATGATGACGTGGGTTATGGTGAACTCGTTCCTCATCTGCAAGGCAGCACAGGGAGGCTGTTACCCTCCAGAAACGCCCCCCAAACAGGAAATCTACTGCCGCCCACTGGTGCAAAGGTAATTTCCTAAGCTTTGGGAATGAAGCATTTCTGTGTTCATCACTCAGGGGCCCAGCAAGGGGAAGAGCAGCTCTACAAACAAGCTCGAGTGCATCTACCATCCACGGTAAGGGAAACTGTATGATAACTGTATCTGAAAAAGGAGTCACAGATTCAGTCTGAGTCAGCCTGTGGCTGTTAGTTCATCTTCTCTGTGAGCACCCACAGGAGCTCAGCCCCACACTCCCATCTGAAGGAAATCTCTGCACTCACTCAGAGCTTTTGCCTCATAATTAAATAGTCACCAAGTATCCGGAGGGAACCAGATTGCAGAAAGTTGCTACATCAAACTATTTCATTTCAAAGGAAACTTCAGTGAGCAAAACAGCCCCAGGTGACAAAGGAGAGAGGCTGGAGCTGCCAGCAGAAACCTCTGCACACAAACTCATTGAGGGAAAACTGCCTTCAGCCTGTGCTTGCACAGCCTTGTCTTGGTGAGGGTCCTGGCTCACAGATGGGACTCATGGCAGAGAGAGGAAGCTGAACACTCACAGGAACTGCTGGCTGTCACTCCACATTGAGGCACATTTCCTTACACACAGACTGAGGAAACCTTTGGGTTAAAAGCAGAGGCAGCCTGGCCCCTACACTCCTATGAAATCATCAGTGAAACTGCACTCTGGCAGAGTCCTCCAACCACTTCCAAACCTATTCTACTTAAGGAAAAGGCCTCTGTCCTGCTTCCAGGGGCTTAATTACTATTATCATCTTACCAGCTTACCACAGAGGATCCCACAGGTCTCCACACCTCGGGCTGTGTTAGCATCAGCCAGCTGGAGGAATTTATGGCACAGCTCTCTGGGGACAATGACCTGGCGAAGGGCTTCCATGCCTGCAGCTGTGGGGAGAATTGGGAGCACAATGAGCAATGATAGCCAGTGCCACTGGAGAGGAGTTTCCTCAGTCCAGACCTAGAGGGACTAGACAGAAAGAAATCAGCCTGGAAACATTAAGTGCTCTGCTAACTCTAATGCCTACTCCTCTATTGGCAGTCACAGGTAAATAAAGTCACAGTGACACTCCATAAAAGACAGTCAATACCTCTTTCAAAATAAGGAAAGAGATATGTAGAAAGAAAAGAGGTTTAGAATTCTATTAGTATGTGTTTGGCTGAAGAAAATGAAAACACGAACACTCATAAAATGTTACTTAAAAGTAATGCTACTTAAAAGTAAGATGTTTCTCTGGTTAAGAACCAGTTGTTTAAAAATGTCTGGATTGCTATTTTGGATCTATTTTGGCAAAAAAGGAGAGTTCAGCCAGTCTAGCCAGGAATTAAGCCCCAATCTCCAAAAAGTATTTGGATCTAGGAAGGTCAAAAGCCAAACAGGTTGTAGATTTTAGGTCAGCAGAGAAAGACTGAGGCTGGATTATTAGAAAACAGTTTCTCTCCAGCCTGCAAACCTTTGCTGGACATTGGGGAGAGCACCCCCAGTAGCCTGGAAGACCAAATCCCCAGAAAGAATGGAGATCTGAAGTTTGGAGTTCCAAAAGCCTCTCAGACAGCTCAGCTCCTTGGCTCTGTTTGGCTCAGCCCCAGAAAGGGAGAAGAATGCACAGGAGATGTACTAACTGTGTTCTGTGCTCCCCAAAGCACAAGGTTTCAAAGATCTGTCCACAACAGGAGGTTTGGCTGAGACAGTGGGGGATGGACTCCCAGAGTGAAGTGGAGAGACAGGAACCCTTGGGGTTAAATCAGTAGGTGGCTTTTCCATGCCAGGGATGAGGGGTCCATCCAGAGACTCAGCACTTGGCTCAGGCTTTCCAAATTCCTGCACTATCCTCAAACGTTCCTTTTCCAGCTCCTGTCGTCGAATCATCTCCTCGAAGGCAAGAAACTGCTCTTGCTCTGCCTGCTGCTGCTTCATTAAGGCTACACGATTTCTTTCCTCTTCTAACTGTTGCTGCAAAGCCAAGTTCCGTGCGTCTTCCTCTTCCTTCTCTTTCTGCAAGACAAAATACACCAAAGGACATCAGCAGACTCGAAGGACATCAGCAAATATCACTCCTTTAGAACTGCAGCTTCCAGCCTGCTTGGAGACCCTCAGCAACCACAGACCATCCCTAAATGGTCTGCAGAGATTAACCAACAAGATGTACTTCTGCACAGATCAGCACTTCTATCAGAAAACCAGCAAGACCAGAGCAGTAAACTGCTGCCTCACCCAGGCTGTTGTGTGGGAACATGATTCTAGATTGATTTCTCTCTCTTCTCTCCAAAATAGCATTTTCATAAAGCAAAACTGACTGCAGAGCTTTCTGCTTCGCCCACAGAACCCCAGATCCCTGCTCATACTGTCATGAGGCATCTGCAGAATTTCTGAGCCATAAGACCTCACACACTGAAACAAAAAGAAAGCCAAATAAATGTCCCAGCTCAGACTGCAACAAAATGAGACGCAGGGACACCTGTGACAAGTTCACCCACGTAATGACAGCAGAGACAGCGCCATGCTGCAGGTGATGAGGATGGACTCCGAAAGCTGGGGCCTCCCAGAGTTCGTCTTTCAGAGCGCTCAAGGAGCCCTGGAGACCCCTTCCAACCCCTTGGTGGCTGAGAATGGAAACCCTTCCAAACCTTTTGAGGCTCTGCACGCTTCCCAAGAAGCAGAAGCCTCCAATCTCCTCTCACTCACCTTCTGCTCCATGTACTTAGTGTAGTCCTTCGTGTACCTCTGTAATAGCTCCTTCTTGAGGACTTCAGCTCTAGGAAAGGCTATTTCCTTCAGCTTCTGAAGGGAAGAAACACAATTCTAAGTGCAAGAGCACCAAGGCAAGAAAAGCAGGCCCAGAATGGATGAAAGAAGCAATAGATTCTTGGAGAAAATAAACCCCAAAGCGTTTTCAACAGCAGCCACTGAAGACTTGGAACATTACTGCTTACTTTCATTGTCTCCTTCCTTTCAGGTACGACGGCAGTTTTGTAATCACGATGCTTTGGCAGCTTCTCAATGAAGAGCCTATAAACACAGGAGAGAAACCTGAATTCCTGAATCCCAGCAGAATGGTGCCAGCAGAAGGAAACGGCATTTGGGGAGGTATGTATCATTTGCCCCCAGCACAGCATCTCTGCTCTGCCACTTCCCTGAGCCCTGTGCAATCAGGATGGCTGTCTGCCTTTCTGCAATCAACTCTCCACCAAACAGTGGCTTTCTGAGCTCTCTGTGGCATGCAGGGTTCTTGCTCAGCCCCAGGAGAGCACCTTGCACAGGGCTTTTCTCCCATCTGGGCTTTGGTGATGATCCTCTGGGTTAAATACTTCCTTAATTTTTATTTTTTTTGGAAAACCAGTTTGATAAACCAGTCTAAAACCATCGATAAACCAGTCTGAAACACCAAGGATGCTGTCGGTGTTTCAGGAAGGACTTGGGCACCTGCCTTCACCTCTGAGAACATCCAAAGGGAGAACAGACAAGCTCAAGGACTCATCTTAACTCAGTGCTCACACAGTCCTGCATGGGGGGAGAGAACAGTTTCTGCAAGGGAAGGAGAAATTAACTCAGACCTTGAATAGGAAACCTGCAGAAAGGCTGTGCACAACCCCACGAGGTCAGGGCAATATTTCAGGCCTTTTTCTAGGCAGCAGAGCTGGTTCTAAGCAGATTTCTGGGAGAGAAACTCAAGACTGAGCTCGATATTACCTCGCTCCCAGCACAGATACAAAGAGATTAATTTGTGGTTTCTCTACAGATAAACCTGCACCAGAATAGAAGCTCCTCCTCCTTCCAGGGTGCAGCTTAGGACACAGGAAAAGAACACTGCAAGCACAGCAGCCAGGTGGGAAGCCCACAGACACAGGGCCGTCTTCTCAGCACCACGGTGCTTCCCAGGCTGCAGGCATCCCATCATTACCCCCAAGTGTGAGTCCAAACCCAATGCTCCCTGAGCAGCTCAGAGCCGTGCCCACTGCCCAGGGGAGCTGTGCCACCCCCTCCACTCTCCAGTGCAGAATCCCTCCCTCACCCCCACCTGCCTGTTGCAGCTCTGTGCCATTCCCTCAGTCCCTGTTGCTGTCACCAGAGAGCAGAGCTCAGTGCTGTCCCTGTGCTCCCTGTGAGGAGCTGCAGCCACCACGAGGCCTCCCCCCAACCCCTGTGCTGAACAAACCAAGGGACCCCATCTCCATAGCCTTCCTTTGGATGCTCTCCAAGAGTTTTACGTCCCTCTTGTATTGTGGTGCACTCAGGGCGTGTGGTGAGGCTGCACCAGTGCAGAGCAGAAGGGGAATAAGAGCAATGATCAGGGACAGAGCAGGGAGCAGCTCCGTGTGCAGGCAGAAGGAAGAAGAGTAGAGAGCACAGCACAAACAAGCCAAGCAGAGCCAAGTGGGAAAGCCACGGTGTGAGCAAAGAGCTTTCCTCCTGCTATGAAACCACTGCATGTGCACTAAATAAACCCATCTGCTTTAAAACCCAGCCCTCTGGGAAAAGGAAGACCTTCTCACAATCCCAGCCCTTGGTTGTACTTGTGGTTACCATGGAGAGCATGAGGATGCCAGAGACCGCGGGATCAGCACAGCCATGGCACGGAGAAGCTGTGAGGTCCCTGCTTGGGGCTGGTGGATGCAAAGTAGGTCACTGTGTCAAGGAGACAAAACAAGGCAGTGATCACTGCCAACAGATTGAAGATTAAAATGGAAGGGATTCATTAAGAAGGATTAAGAGCAGATGCTAGCCTGGGGAAGACAGCAGAAACAGCAGAGGCAGCTGGCTTTCCAGAAGGCAAGAAGGGGAACAGCGAGCAGCGGGGTGCAGGGAGGACCTCAGGCAGCCAGAGGAAAACCTTGAGGGAAGACTAGCAGCAGGCTGAGGAAGGAATAAGGAAGGAATAATTCTCTGAATAAGAATGCTTCACATTTCCTACCCACAGCCCAGATGAGGCTTGGCAAGGCTTAAACCCTCAGCCCCCATCACCAGAAGCTTTGGGTTGGTTCAAACCTCTGCCTGTTGCGAGTCCGCTGTGAACGGAGCGGCTGCTTGGCACTGAGCAGCCACATCGTAGGCTATTTTTAAGCACTGCTACAGCACACATGCCAAACCAGTGTCTCTCGAGTCCCTTTACACCCCTCACAAACCCTTGGAGCCAATCCTAGCAGCTCACAGTCACACGGACAAACCAGGAATCCACATCTCCCAGGAAATTCGTCTCACGTTTCCCTGCTCTGCTCTGCCTTGGCTCAAAAAGGCTCCAGCAAACTCCTGCTTCGAGAACAAATCCATTCTGAATGGTGCAGAAGCTGATGATGAAGACAAACAAGCAGATGTCTTTCAAAGTGACAGCACTGACATCTTTAAAGTGCAGCCTGGTTGTTCTTAGAGACACTCGTGCCTCCCTCCTGCCCACTGCGGGATGGGCACGAGCTTCATTTCAGCATGGGAAACAGAAACACCGAAAACACGTCGAGATCAAGTGGGAGACTGAGCACCAAGAATGGAACTGGCTGCTTCAGTGGGAATCTCAGTGTAGATCCACCCTCAGATTATCCCATATCGATCGAAAATCCTCCCCAAACAAATGGCTCTCGCTCAGGTGTCACTACCTGAGGAGTTCCTGCAGGGAAATAAAGGGACATCCAGCTTCCCAAAGCCATGCAGTCGACACAAAGCCAAGGACTTGCTCCTGAGGATGGCACGCTTGCTCCTAACAAAGACACCACGTGCAGAGCTGTAGCCAGGAGCCTCTCACACACTTCTCAGCGCTGAAGTCCTCCTCTTCACAGAGCTGCAGCCTGCACTAGTCCATACTTTCCTGCTGGGGAGCTGAGGAGAGGCAGCCAAGCCCAGAGTCACACCAGTGACCACGGATTTGGGCTGAAGGAGCCAGAGAGGGGGGTGGGAATAAATCAAATCCCATTTCTAGAAATGGGAGAGCAGAGCAAGCTCCACCAGAGACTCCAGTTACAGCGCTTTGCTCCTGCCTTCCAGATCACAGTCTCAGGGAAGGACACCTCAAACAACGCTCTGCCAAGCCTCTCACTTCCACAAGAACATTACTCTTCCATTTAAAGAAATGAGATGATGGCATTAACTTTGTATCTTCAGATAATGCAAGCTGGCAGCTCATACTCATCAACATGAGAAATCACACCACCAAAAGGGAAAGCTTTTCACCTTTCCTGCAGCCTGAGAGCCAGGCTAATGTAAATGCCACAGGCATCTGAAAGTTGCTGGAAGAACAGCACGCCAGCACCTAGCATTGCTGTAATGAAAGAGCAAAGGCACGTTTCGTTCATTTGTTTAGTTAAAGAGCTTCTCCTTCAGCCTCAGCTATGTAACCAGCCTGGAAACCTTCCCGATGGTTTTACACTTTGCAGCTCCCTACGCAGCGACAATGACCATAAAAGCTCAGGAAGTGCAGGGCGGGAAGAAAAGCTAATCAGAGAAAAATGTGTTGGGTTGAAGGAGGCTGGGGCAGGAACCCTGTGCACACAGGCAGGCAAGAAAGGAAAACACCCATAGAACTGCCAAGCTCGTTCTGGATACTTGGGTAGAACAGCAGAAAGGAGACTCGACCCTCTGGTGAGTGAGAATGGGAGGATTTGGGGCAAAAAGCCTGAGGGAACAGGATACTCAGTGCTGCCAGGGTATTTCCTGAGCATCACTACTTTCAGCCCTTTGAACACAGCAAGAGACACACGTTTGCACCACTCGTACTCCGAGCTGCCCAGGCAAAAGCAGAGCTGCTGCCACGTCACTGCATCGGCACGGCGCACGCTCTGCTCTGCAGCGTGGCTTTCGGACCCAAGATGGTTTGTTCCCAGCCAGCCCTGGAGGTGACAGCAGGAACAACTCCACGCTTGTCCACATGGACAGCCCCTGTGTTGGAGACCCGGCAGCTGTGATACCAAACAGGGTCTTGGTGGGTTTATATACAACCTCTGGCTTTTCAGAAGAGTGTTCAGAGCCTGGAGATCTCACGTACCGTCCAAGTCAGAAGACTGGGGTCAGGTTGTTCAGACCTGGGACTCTTTTCCTCATGTCCTTCCTCAGAAGGGTCTGGGTGCAAATATACCTGCACGGTGTGTGGGAGGAATTACACTATTTTCTAGAACAAAACCTCCAGTGCTGCACAGCTGATTTCTGTGCTGAAGGTGAAACGTGGTGACTGCTGTAAAAGGTTGTCGTAGCTTAACCATAAAAAAAGCTTCTCCTCTGAAGCTGGTTTATCAGAGAACCACAACCAGCCTTCATCTGCTGATATTGTGACCTTTGACCATGGATGCCTGCCAATCCATATGATATCACAGTTCTTGAGATCAACCTAACCACTCCACAGCAATAAAACACCAGGAAGTTTTTAAATAAAAGGAGCCAACACCTTCCTCCTGCTGACACAGCTATATAAGGTCAGTCTGATCTCAGGGAATTTTTACTGGCATTCTGCAAAGCAATGAGCAGTGCTTGTACCTTGCACCTTTACAATGTTGTCACCCTAACCAGGTCACCTGTATCAGTTCAAAAGGAGCAAAGCTCTGGACAGAACCTGGTTCTTCCAGCTCAACAACGTCTGTACACACTCAAAATAACCAACTGAAACCCCACAACCCCTTGCATCAACACAACTTAATTGTAAGCAAAGTAGAGCTGCTCTTACGTGATGTACTTGTTGTACAGGATGAAGGCATGCTCAATATTGCCCTCCTCTGAGTAAATGGTGGCCATGCGGAGGATTTCCACGCCGGAGCGATAGTAGCGCCGCAGTGGGACATCCTCACTCACTTCCACAGCACTCCCCACCCGGATCAGGCTTTGGACACGCTCCTGTGGTGGGAGGCTGACATCAGCAAGGTTGGACATAACGAGGCACATCAAACCTGCCGCAGCGCTGAGCAGCTCTGCAGTGGGAGAAAAGCCGAGGGAGTCAAAACCACCACAGAACAGGTTATGTGTCTGGTTTCCCTGACAGAAATCATCCCCCCAGCTAATGCAAAGGTCAGGACGTCCTGAGGGAGAAATGTGGGAGAAACCAGGCTCTTTTTGGACACAGCACTTGGATATAAACCTTTACGACCTGAAAAGCGGCCATGAGCTCAAGCTCATTCCTTGAGTAACCCATCTCAAGCTAAGGTCTGAGTGATGCGAATCCTACCCAAAACTGCTCCTGCTTTCTCTTCGTCTCTCTGTGCAACACAAGTGCCAGCCACTGATTTGGGGTCAGTCGGCCAACACGTCTTCCTTGGATGTGAGCAGCAGCAGCTTTACACAGGGTTCCTACACTGCACACCCCTAATCGCTCACGCGGTGGTGAGGAGAGCTGCAGGCCGTGCTCCCAGGCACTGCTGTTGGGCAGAACCGCCCCTGTCCGTCGAGCCGGCTCCCAATTGGTCTCACTCGGACTCAGACTGCTCCGTGCCGCAGAAGGCACCGCTGTCACCCCAGGAACGCCCCCTCCCCTCTCCCTTTCCCACAGTGCCCCAAGAAAGGCAAACGAGTCCCCGCCGAGCTGCTGCCGCCCCACCCCGCTGCCCCCTGGGAAGCATCTCCAGCCCCACAGCCGCCACGGCGCAGGTGGTGGAGCGGCCCGCCGCCCCCAGGACCCCGCAGCCCTTCACGCCCAAAGCGGAGCACGAAAGGACGGACGAGCGACCGGACGCTCCCAGCGGAGCACCCCCCCCCCCCACCCCCCCCGAGCGGGAACGGGCGGTAGGGCCGAAACGGGGCACGACCTGCGCCGGGTGGACAGCCGCAGCCTGCACGCAGCGCTTCCGGGTTGACGCCGTGACCCCGCCCCCTGCTGTTTCAGCACCCAATCACGACTCCTCGTCACATCCGGGCATCTCGCAGCTGCATCATGCTTCCGCCCGGCCCAGCGGCTGCCATTTTGAGGCCGGGCGGAAGTTCGGCGTCGTCACGCCAGAGGGGCGCCGAGCCTTAAAGGGGCCGCTCTCAGTCCGGCCTCGAGGCTCACCCCTGCAGGGCTTCTCGTCCCCACCGGGCTGGAGAAACTGGCCCAGAACATACATTTAGGATGTAAGCAGGGCACAAGTTTACTCTAGCAAATGTGAGTGAAAAAATAAATTAAAAAAAAAAGTCACCCAGCTTCAGGCCAAATCCTATTTCTTCACATGTATTAAGGAAATGATCAACAAAAGCCCTTTTGTGGAAGGTAAAAGAGATGCTCCTGATGATGTTTCTTTAGAATTAATCCAGTTCCATTTATTCCCTCCATCACTTGAGAAACGGAGTCAGGACTGCAGAATATCACATAGCAATTCAAAAATTCAGAGTCAGTTGTCAAAAGTAGACACAGGAGAGTGTAAAAAAGGGGGAAAAAAAAAACAAGAGAAAGAAGAGAGCTGTGCTGATCTCAAGAACATCTCCATCCACTTGCAGTTCCCACCACCCAGCTCAGCTGCTGGTGGATGTCACAGTTCACTCAGTTTGGAGCCTCTGCGCAACTCCTTTGTGGAAACACAGCCCTGAGTGGACGCTGCTGTGCCTCTCAACTCTGCCATACGTTTCTTATGCCGCCGCCGCCGGCGCTTCCTGGCCACGTGTGTCTCCTGTGGTTGTTGCTGGAGGGGACTTGGAGCTAGGAAGCACACTTCATTGCGCTGCATGTTGTAAGGCAAAGAAACTGGACAGTTCCTCGGACCCAAACTGCAAGGCCACCTTTTCTCAGCCATCCCAGGTTTGTGCACAAGCTCCTGGCGTTGTTCGGGCACTCCGTGATGTCGCTTTTTCTTCTTTTTGGCACAGCCAGAATTCCTGAAAGAAGATTTGGAAGTCAGTACCTGGAGAATTCAACCCCCTCCTGTCTCTCCCAGGTTCTGCTGAGGAGTTTTGGATCCTTTCAGCCCTGTGGCTCAGTCCCTTTTGCCTCAGACTAAAATGTGCAACACGCAGAAGAGCTGTCGGCTCATCTCCTAGACGCTGCTTTTTTACAGCTGTGCAGCATCAAGGGCTGCTTCCAGCAGGAAGCATTTTGTACGCTCAGCAGAAGCGGGGCTGAAGAAGCCACTGTCCAACAGCCAGCGGGCACTGATCCCAGCAGATAGCTTTGTAGCCTCCACACCATCCAGTGGAGGCCAGACCAGGGCATGTGACCCAAGCAAAGAAGCAGCTCTTCAGCTGCCTTCACTGCTCCCCTACCATCCCTGCCAGATGGGGTGACAGAAGAACAGCTCCCACTGACCCAAACAAAGTGCTCTTGTCCCTGAAGTATCTCACAGTTTGAGAACATTGCAGCTCCGCCAGGAACTAACCTACACTGTAAGGAATGCCACTCCACATCTGCAGTGTGTTATTCAAAGGCAAAGAGCTTCATGCTGCTGCAGACACGAGGAACACTTCAGCATTACCAAGACAGAGGGAGGATCCCCTGCCTCCACAGCCCCTACAAATGGCAATGGATGCTCTCTTGTATGTAGTGAAGTTGCAGCTAAACTTGTGAAAACATGAGTTTAAGTTACTTAAGGAGGAAAAAAAGAGCTTTTTTTGTTCTATCTGCTCAGCTGTACAGTAAGCACGGAGGAAAGAGGCGAAAACCCACCTGGACGGTGTTAACAGGAGGTGTTCTGGACGCTGTGGGTGATGTTCTGCCTTCTGCTTTCTATTGTTCAACACAGTGCCCACTCTTCCTTTGAGGGGGACTGACCCCAAATTCTTCATTTCACGTTTCCTTAAACAGAACTCTTGGTCACAGCTGGGCTCACAAACCATTCATCGAGTGATCACAACAGCTCTCTCACGCTTCAATCAATCCCTTTCAAAACTCCCAAGGAAGGCAGCTGGTCAGGCCGTGCAGATCTGTAACCCCACGTGTCCCAGCTGCCCACCTTCTTCCTCATCCCAATTCCACCCTACCTCAAGCAGCAGCAGTCAGCCAAGCTTAAAATCTAATTATTGCAGCTCTCGTTGTGTGTGTGCACTCACATTCCAGATCTTCTCCGGAGATCTTCAATGTAGTTCATCCTCTCGATGGGGTGCCCTCGAGCTCTGTTGAACACTGGAGAAAGAAAGGTCTGAGTTCTAACAGCACTCCAATGGAACGAGCGCAAGCCCAATTAAAACCAGAAGCCCACAGCAGGTATTTTGTATCTTGACAAGAAGGACATACATGTACGTACACTCTATTGCGGCGTTGGGCTCCATGCCTTCAACGTCAATCAGGTACCTGAGCAGACCAACAAGACAGCTCTAATCACACAAGTAACCCCAAAGACATTTACAGATCAGAGACAATTCAAAAACAAGTGGGAATTTTTTAGAGCTTCTGTTCACAAACCAAATTTGAGTATCAGCATTTTGTTGCCTCTTATTCCCCATTTCAACAACTCCCTGCAAACATCTTTTCTAAGCTCAGAGCTTCAGGTCCTTGCAGGCCTTGGATTACACACTTTTACTGCTGAAACAGCCAGCACCCCCACTTAATGCCCTCTGACCACAGACAACTCACCTACAAACCAGGTAGCCAGTTCTGTTTAAGCCATGTGTGCAATGCACTCCAATGAGTTTATCTGTAACAAACAGCAACCAGGTCATATTTTTGCAGTGTTGCTTTTCCTAAAACCAAGTCAGAGCAAAGCAAGCTCGACATTTGTCCTCCAACAGTCACAAGTGTAAATAAACTGAAAGGATCGTGCAACAAAGTCCCATTTGTGGTTGGTGATCACAGCTGATTTGGCTCACTGGCTCATTTCACCCCATATCTGCACGGTCACACAGCTCACTGCAGGGAGGACGTTTTTAAAAGCTCTATGAAAGGCTACCCCACATTTCCCAAGCACAAACAGCTCACTGTTCACACCACTGCTCATCAACTACCACTGCTTACAGCGAGCCTACAGACACAGTCCCTGTCTCAATTAACACATGACCCACTGCTGCTTCTCAGCCAGCATGAACTCCTCCACCTCAACAGACTGATCTCATTGCTTCGACATTCAAACACCAAGTGGAGGAAAAGAAATCCATGCTGTGCATGAAGGTTAAACGAGAACACCAATCTCCAAGGCTACAGTGCCCTTCCCATTGACAGCACTGGGTAACAGAAGGGAAATTCACATTACCGTTGTCTTTGTTGTCTCTCAAAAAGTTTTCCACAACACACTTGAATTGAAAAATAGTCTGATTGTTTGGTATTTCGTGTCCCATTGTCAGGATCTTTGAATACCTGAGTGTAGCTGGCAGCTCCTACAAGAAACAAAGGAGGACAGTAGTTACTCCACAGTTCTCACCTAGTAGAGAACTGCTGATGAACAGATACAACAAATTGGCATTCCAACTGAAACCAAAAGAGCAGCAACAGTTTTAGGTAAGAGGACTTCACCCCTTTAACACATTGTCAATATTTCCGAACAACCCACTTGTGCTTTCACTCCTTCCACCCTGAGAAGGGCAAAGCACTGAGGTGGGAATAACTTTTCCTGTACATATCCGCACATTTAACACCATGAACCAAAAACCACTGTAATCAGCTTCTTGTTCAGCCCACAAAAACAACCTTAGGGTATCCAAAAACCTGTGGTGGCTGTAGAAAGAGAAGGGCTGGAGACCTCAGTGTCACACCTGATCAAATACAAAGACTCCATCTCAACCGCTGTGAGATGCTTCCCCGCGTTCCCTTGGAAGGGAATTGAGGCGTTTCGTGCTCTTTAAAGTTACCTTCTCACAAAAATCATCCCACTCTGCAGCAATATCAAGGTTTAAAAAGACCATTTCTCTCCCCTAGGCAGAGTCCAACACTGACCTCTGGTCCGTAGTAGCGCGTTGTGTACGTCAGGTCAATGATGAGGCCCAGTTCTTCTTTCTGCTCTTTGATTTTCTCAATGAGGTCATAAGGCGAAAATCTCTCCTCTGGATGAAGGTTCTGATTAAAGCTCTGAAGGAAAGCAACATTCAGCAGCAAATGTCAACCACAGCTTCACTGTGACTGGTGAACTGCTACACCTCCCAGCAATCACAGAATCATAGAATGGCTTGGGTTGCAAAGGACTGCAATGCTCATCTGGTTCCAACCCCCTGCTGTGTGCAGGTGACCAACCAGCAGCCCAGGCTGCTCAGAGCCACATCCAGCCTGGCATCGAATGCCTGCAGGGCTGGGGCATCCACAGCCTCCTTGGGCAACCTGTGCCAGTGCCTCACCACCCTCTGGGTGAAAAGCTTCCTCCTCATATCCAACCTAAACCTCCCCTGCCTCAGTTTAAAACCATTCCCCTTGTCCCATCAGGATCCAACTTCTATCCGTCATCCACCATCTGCTCAGGGATGAAAGAAACAACGAAGACAAATCACTGAACTGTAGGGATTGGAAGGAACCCGTAGAGATTTCAGCCCACAGCCCAGCCTGATCGGGCTTTGCATTGGGACGAACCGGGCACGGACGGCCCCTGTCCTCAGCTCCCGGTGAGCGCAGCCCCGAGTGAGCAGCAGCCGTGAGTGACAGCGCGGCTCGCGGTGCTGCTCGCCGCTCCCCCTCAGCACCGCGACCCCCGGGGCGGCCCTCGGCCCCCGCTCACCTTCCTCAGGGGCACTTTGAAGGCGATGAAGCGGGTGCCCGGCAGCCTGCGGCCCAACGGGACGTAGTCGGTCCACCTGCAAATGGAAGCGGAGGGACGTTAGAACCGCAGTTGGGGCAGCCCTTTCGCAACGCCGTGCGGAGCAGCCCGTGCTGCACTCACCGCTCGGGGACGCGGGAACGGCCACGGCCCGGCATGCTGACAACGGAACGGAGACACGGCCGTGACTTCCGCTTCCACCACTTCCGCTTCCGCCGCCATGACCTCGCGCGCCATCCGTCTGCGTGACGTCATCAGGAGGAGCCGAGATAGCTGCAACCACAGCGCCTCTTGGCGGAGCGGGGTGGGAACCTCTGGAAGAGCTCTGCAGGGATTCCTCCCAGCCCCTGCGCTTTGTGACAGACGGATGGGTGAAAGCAGACAGCCAGCAGGTGGAAGTCTGGTGGCTTTCAGAGACAAAGCACCGCAGCCATGCGATGCCACTGGCCGTCGGAGTGTCATCAGTCACGTCCCTCCCTTCGTCTCCACTCACTGCAATGGGAGCTGAGTTGGCTGCACCCGCAGGGATGCAGGGGCACCCGCAACCTCTCTGGGCAGCAGTGCCAGGGCCTCAGCTCCCCCTCTGTGAACAACTTCCCTGACATCTAAACCAAATCTCCCCTCCTTTACGTCCAAACCATTCCTCTTTGTCCCTGTCACCATCTCCCTTGTGGAGCGGGGGCTCCCTGCAGCCTTCTCTTCTCTGTGCTGAACACCCCCGGCTCCCTCAGCCTTTCTCCATAGCAGAGGCGCTGCAGCCTCTGAGCGAAGCACCCAGAGAAAAAGCTTTTCTCATTTGGGATTGCTGTAGGGCACACAAGAGGCAAACTCCCCATCTGAACGCACAGCCTTGGCTTTGCTGAACCTCCACCCCACAGCCCGTCCTTTGCACCCATCTGTCTGCCTCAGAGGGAAGGAAGTGGTGCGGGACCACATGGAAGGCCTTGCACAGCTCCAGGGAGACGACATCAGTTGCCCTCCCGTTGCCCATCACTGCCGTCACGGCATCCCAAAAAGCCACCAGATGGGTCAGGCACGATCTGCCCTGGGTGCTGCCGTGCTGGCTGGCCCGGATCACTTCTCCATCCCTCAGCTGCCTCAACATCTCCTCCAGGAAGATCTGCTCCATCACCCCAAATACACCCCAAAAACACGAGGTCTCCGTGACTTAAGCACCAGGCAGGTGTAGCGTGGAAACCTCTTACCCTGAACAGAAGCCAATGTAAGGACTGGGGACATTTTCCCCCTGTGTCCTGCACGGATCAAGCAAGCTCTCACACAGTTGGGAAATGATGTTGTTATTTATTGATGGAATAGAAGACTGGAATTGAAATGTGGACAGCCACAGTGGATGGCAGCAGCGGCTGTCCAGGTATGGGACGTGGTGCCCGGCCCCAGGGAGACTGCTACCATCCCCTGTAGGACGGGGGTGGTGGTGGTGGCGGTGCCCGGCGGGGCTGGGGCTTATTCCTGGTGTACATGGCCGGGCTGGGGGGCCGCGGGGGCCGCGCCGGGGGCAGCCGAGTCGGGGCACGCTTGGGCCTGGGGGGCCGTGATGGGCTGGAGCTCCGCAGCACCCGGGCAGGACGTCCTGGCACCCGTGGAGCCCGCTGGTGCCGAGACCGTCTGTGCTCATGTGCTGATTGTCCACCGGCAGCAAACCGGGCCTTGGCAGATTCCATGAGGCGCCTGCAGAGACAGGAACTGCTGAGGGCCCGGGGAGCAACCCGCTCTCCTTCCTCCCGGCACCGCACAGAGCAGCGCGGGAATAAAGAGCTGGGATGGGGATGGGGGAGCAACTCACTGTTGTTTCTTCCGCCGCCGCCGGATGCAAATGCAGCAGACAATTATCAGGAGCAGAATGGGAACAAACACACCAATAGCACCTTTCAAGCAGAACATGGGGACGTCCTTAATGTAGATGCCCTTGGTGGCTTCTTCACCTCCTGCACCTGAAGGAACAATTGTGGTCACTGCTGCGCCTCGTGCCTACCTGGCGATCTCACCAGAGCTCTGACATTGCCATGAAATGCTCCAGGAGGCCACAGACACAAAACACAACAACAGAACCTCCAAGCCTCAGCCACAGAGCTCTGGGCAGGCCTCTACCTGCAGCGCCAGCTGCTGGCACGTCCTCTGTGCCTTCACGGGAGATGGGCAGTGTGTGGCTGCTGCCCTCCTGAAGCACGGCCTCGTCCACAGGCTCTCCATCGATCTCTAGAGAAAGAAGGCAGCAAAGTGGGAGGACTGTAAATGTCTGCTCATATCTTTGTAGAACGCCAGATTCCCGAGTCTCCCCGTGAGCAGACAGAAATGTACCCACCAGGCACTTCCTTCTCCCCCGTCATTGCCTTCAGGACATGAGCAAACCGCGGCGAATATCTTCCTCGTCCCGGTTTCCCTCTCTGTCTCGCAGGACCTGAACAGAACGGAGCAGGACACATTTCAGAGAAACCCACTGCTGAGCTGAGCGCTCTGTTGGTGCAGTCCATCCGGGCAGAGTACCCACCCCTGGGAGGCCAGCGGGGCTCCTGCGCGGGAGGCAGCTGCGCGTTTGGCACGGCCCTCTCTGGAGGCAGTTCTGCAACAAGGAACCACGAGAGCTTTCCGTCATACACCACAATCTGTGTCACTGCGTGACGGCACAGCTGAGGAGCAGGTGGTACCCGGGGATGGTGCAGGGACAGGGCACGCGCGTGCAGCTCTGTGCTCCCGCTCCTGCAGGCCTGGCTGACATTAGGGCTGCGAGCTGGCAGCTCGCAAAGCAAGTAAAAAGCCGTCACATACCCATGCCATCTGCTAGAGCTTCCGACCCTGGAGCCGGCTGGGATTCTGCACCCCATTCACTTCCACTCACATCTGTAAACAAACAGCACAGAGCAGCTTGTGTCACACACGTCCACATCCCCATCTCCAGATGGGAACAACGGCGGATTGCTCCACAGCACCCCTCTCTCCCTTCCACGCGGCAGCATCTCAACCTGAGCTGCTGGGTGCCTGCAGTGGCACCGTGCTGATACACAGCAATCCATGTGTGGAACTGTCTGGAGACGGGGAGGGGAAGAGAATGGGAAGGGGAGCCTCCAAGGCTCTGTTCTGGCAGTGATTTACCTCCAGGTTCCACCTCAGGAACAAAAGCCGAGTCCGACCAGGCAACCGCATGAAAAGAATCGGCGTAGTCATCTAGAATCACCAAGAGATGAGAGAAGTTTCCATTAAACGTGTGCAACACCACCACAGTCCGCATGGAGCAACATGTGGCCACTCAGCCTTTCTTAGTGCAGATCTCTGATGGGCACAAAGGAAGGTGAAACCACAGCACGGGAGGAAAATGTGCCTGGCTCTTCCCTTGGGCTGGGGGCCGAGGGGGACCCTGTGTTGGGAACTGGGTGCTGGCTGCCTTCCCCTGCCCAGCACGTCCCCCATGCAAGGACAGCCCCAGGGCAGCCTGCCGTCTGGCCATGGGGACGCAGCCTGACTTCTTGCCCCCCGTGCCGCTCACTTTTGCTCACCCACCTGCTCCTGGTGCTTGCCACGGAGCAGCACTGACCATACAGCAACTTGCAGCCATCAGGAGGAGGAGTATGAGACGGGCAGAGGCCATAGCTCCCCACACTCGTCCCATGCTGTCACCACCACGACTGTAGCCACAGCAAGTGCTGGCGATGGGGCAGGCACAGAGCAATGCCTGTGCCCCACGGGACCATGTCACAGAGGAGCATTGTGACCTCAGGGCACGGAACCCCCCGCTGCCACTCTTGAGCTCCCTTGGCAGGTAAGGCAGCAGGCTGCTCTTCTCCTGGCACTGCGGCCCTCCAGGGGATCCCAGTGCCCCACATCTCACCCAGCGCCCATTTGGGCATTTCCCCACAGAGAGATTTCCTTCACGGACGCTGACGGTGCTTCCGACACCCGACGCCTCGTTATTTGGATCCCTTGTGCCTCCACCGGCCACCGTTGCAATGCAGCCCACCTTCCGCAAGGCAGCAGTGCCGGTGTCCTTCCAACCCCTCGCTGTCCCTAATGTCACCTACATGGTGCCTCAGGCCTCCGTCTGGCCTGGGATACCAGGCGTCCAGGGACAGGGAGTGCAGCTCCCACCTGGGGGGCTGCCTCTAATGGTGGGTCAGCTCCCAGCTGCGGGGATGCCCCAAGTTGTGGTTCAGCTGCCACCTGGGGGGCTGCCCTCAAATGTGGTTCAGCTGCCACCTGGGGGGCTGCCCACAGTTGTGGGTCAGCTGCCACCTCTGGGTATGCCCTCAAATGTGGTTCAGCTGCCACCTGGGGGGCTGCCCACAGTTGTAGGTCAGCTGCCACCTCTGGGTATGCCCTCAAATGTGGTTCAGCTGCCACCTGGGGGGATCCCCTCTGTTGTGGGTCAGCTGCCACCTGGGGGGATGCCCCGAAACGTTGGTCATCTGGCACCCGTGGGGCAGCAGTTACCCCTGGTCATGCGCCTACCTGCAAAGACGCAGCCAGGTATGCCTGCCCCCAGTGCCCCTGCCCACTGCTCCAAACATCCCCTGGTGGCAGGGACGCAGCAGCCCCAGCAGCCGACGGGGCAGCAGCCTGGGGCTGCATTCCATGGGGAGCCCCCGCAGCCCACAGGCAGCTGCCCGCTGCAGGGCCCCCACCGCCCCGGCTCCTCAACTGTCCTCCGAGGACCTCCGGTGTGCCCAAGTCCCACCGCGGCTCCGCTCAGCTGCAGCAGCGCAGCGCTGGAATCAGGTGGTGAGTTTGGGGCTGCAGAGCGGGCGGCAGGCTGTCCGCACCAGGTGGCGGTGGGAAAGATGGCGCTGCCTCACTGGGGGTGTTCTTGCTTTTCCAGCAGCGACGACGAGCTCAGACATCCAGGAGGACATCACTGCCGTCAATGACCTCCTAACCTGGATGAACAACGGTGAGTCTGGGGGCAGCAGAGCTGGTGGGGGGGCGTTTGCACCGAGCGGGTGTGGGAAAGCTGGCGTTACCCCCGTGGCGGTTTTCTTCCTCTTCCAGAAATGGCACCCAAAACAGAGGTCCCGGATGACGTCCCGGATGACATGCCGGACATGGATGAGCTCCTGACTTGGATGAACAATGGTGAGTTTGGGGGCTGCAGAGCTGGCGGGGGTTGTCTGCACTCAGTGGGTGTGGGAAAGCTGGCGTTACCCCTGTGGGGATTTTCTTCCCTTTCCAGAAGCGGCATCCAACACAGAGATCCCGGACAACATCCCGGACATGGATGACCTGCTCACGTGGCTAAACCCCGGTGAGTGTGGGGGCTGCAGAACTGGCGGGGAGGTGTCTGCACTGAGTGCCTGTGGGAAGGCTGTCCTCATCCTTCTGGGGATGTTCTTGCTTTTTCAGAAGTGGCGAGTCCTCAGGAGGTCCCCCAGCAGAACCAGGACCCTGCTGATACCCAAACAAGGGGGACCGAAGGAACTGACACTGCAGCAGAGGAAGGAGGTCACGATGAGCTGCTGCCTGAACTGGACAGCCAGGAAAGGGAAGAGCTGCTGCAGTGGATTGATGCCACACAGCCACCGAGCCCAGACATCCCGAGCAGCAGAAAAACACCACCGTTCATCACAGCGCTCCCTGACTTTCCCTGGGCCAGCAGCAGGGAGCGAAATGGAGAGGCAGAGGCAGAGGCCTGGATCAGCAGCGACCTGTTGTGCACACATCCATCGTGCTGCAGGCAGTCCCCTGGGCCGCTGCTCTGTGTGCCTTTCCTACCGCCCTGCAGCACATCACCAGAGCTGCCCGTGCCGACCCCCCTGGATGTCCCAGCACCTCCTTCACCCAGCACAGCACATCTGATGGAGGAGGCGCAGCAGAAACAGCCCCCAGTGGTTCTCCGCCTGGCACTGCCACCCGGCAACCACCACCAGGGTGGCACAGAGCCGGCTGAGAGCCCGGCGCCCGCCTGCACCACCAGCGGGCACCAGCGGCGCACTGGCAGCAGCCCAGCCAAGAAGAGGAAGCTGCCGCACGGCCAGGACGCTCCAGGGCAGAAACGCCAGCGCTAGGCGAAGCTGGGTGGGCTCGGCACAAACGGGAGCGTCTGCGGAAACCGGCCCACGTGCTGCAGCAGGAGGCAACCGACGGCCAACAGTTCAGGCTACCTGTAGCTCTGGGCTCCTCGCCAGCCCCGCTGCACACACAGCAGCAGCAGCAGTGCTCCAGGGGCACCAGCACCGGCCCCAGCCCTACCTCTCCAAACCTGGGCTGTCCACCAACACCACCCTGGGCTGGGACAACGTGGGACTCTATTAGATTTCATTCGTTATGATATGTTATGTTATTCCATCTTCAATTACATTAAATAACATCACATCACTCAATGTTTTGTATTCACTTTGCTACATCTCTGCCTGCAGTCGTTCATGCAGCCCCAAAGCCCCCAGCCACTCTTGGGCCTGGGCAGCAGTGATGTGCTGAGGCTCCGCAGCACCTGGCCCACATGGAGCCCACTGGTGCCGAGACCGTCCGTCCTCTCTTGCCTGTGTCTGGCTGTCTGTCTGTCCTCATGTGCTCAGCATTCGTGGACAGCACACAGGAACTGCTGAGGGCCCGGGGAGCCCCCCGCTCTCCTTCCTCCCAGCACCGCACAGAGCAGCGCGGGAATAAAGAGCTGGGATGGGGGAGCAACTCACTGTTGTTTCTTCCGCCGCCGCCGGATGCAAATGCAGCAGACAATTATCAGGAGCAGAATGGGAACAAACACACCAATAGCACCTTTCAAGCAGAACATGGGGACGTCCTTAATGTAGATGCCCTTGGTGGCTTCTTCACCTCCTGCAGCTGAAGGAACAATTGTGGTCACTGCTGCGCCTCGTGCCTACCTGGCGATCTCACCAGAGCTCTGACATTGCCATGAAATGCTCCAGGAGGCCACAGACACAAAACACAACAACAGAACCTCCAAGCCTCAGCCACAGAGCTCTGGGCAGGCCTCTACCTGCAGCGCCAGCTGCTGGCACGTCCTCTGTGCCTTCACGGGAGATGGGCAGTGTGTGGCTGCTGCCCTCCTGAAGCACGGCCTCGTCCACAGGCTCTCCATCGACCTCTTGAGAAAGAAGGCAGTAAAGTGGGAGGACTGTAAATGTCTGCTCTTGTCAGGATGACATCCTCAGCAGGCGTTACTTCTCCAAAGACAGCAACATTTTCTACATATCTTTGTAGAACGCCAGATTCCCGAGTCTCCTGGTGAGCAGACAGAAATGTACCCACCAGGCACTTCATTCTCCCCACAAAAAGTTCATCTCCTTCCTGTTTAGCATCTCCCTTGAAGCAGTGGGAGGCTGCAATGAGGTCTCCCCACATCCCTCTGCCGTCTGGGCTCAACAGATGAAAAAATGGAAGGAATCAAAGATCAAGAACCAAAAATCACCCGATGTGCTCTTTCCCTTTGGGTTCCTTGCCAGGGGATCGCCCTGAGCTTCACAGCACAGATCTGGCCGGGACCTGGTGAGCCCTCTGATCGTCTCTGTGGCCCTCCTCTGAAGCCTCTCTAACAGCTCCCTGTCTTCCTTGTGTTGTTGGCCCCACACCTGGGCACAGTCCTCCAGGTAGGGCCTCACCAGGGCAGAGTGACAATCTCCTCCCTGTCCCTGCTGGCCACCCCTTTACTCATGGAGCCCACCATACCCTTTGCTTTCCAGGCTGCAGGAGCACACTGCTGGCTCTGTGGGAATACAGGAGAAACTGCTCAGGGCTGCAGAATGCTCTGCTGCCATGTAAAGCTGGATGGGAAGGTTGTGGGGTCGGATGGGACAGCTAGAAAGAGAAAACTTGTGAAGGCACTTGTGTAAGTGATGTGAGAACTCGCCATAAACGATTTGGGTCGTTCACATCTGAGCCCGTGCACCAGGCGCTGCAAATGGCGCCCACCACGTGCAGCAAATGAAGCCGAGGCTGAGCGAGCCCGGCCCGCCAGCGCCGCCCACTGAACTGCGGAGAGATTGTTTGGCGCCCGCAGCGCTCTGCAGACAGAAGGCGAGCAGTCGGGAACTGCGGGCAGTTCGCTCACGGACGAGCAGCAAGGAAATCTGGCAGCGTTACGGTTACTTTTAACGTTTCGGAACCAGCCTGTATCTACCTCAGCGTTAGTTCCTTTTCTCGAAGGGATCAGCAACAATGTGCCCGAGTCCTCCGAAAATCCTCCGAGGTTCTCTCTCGATGGAGAGCTTTGGCACAAAACTGGCGCGAAACTCCGGGAGGCTGCTATTATTGAGACAGAACGGCTGCTCAACTTTTACCTGGTCGGCACCAAGTCGCGGAAGGGCTTAAACGCATTCGACAAGGAACAATTCCTTACAACTATTCCCCGTCGCCCCTCCTCCGACCCCCTTCGGTGCAGAAAGCAGCCCAGCTCCGCATTCGACCCGCGGCTCCGACCGCACCGCCGCCCGCGGGCAGGAGAAATCGCAGCCCCCATTCCTCCGCGCTGCTGCCCTCGGCTCCGCCCCCGGCGCTCGTCCCGCTCCCGCCGCGCCGCTCTCTGAGAGAACTGCTTCTTCCTTATGTCCAACCTAAACCTGCTCTGCTACAACTTGCGGCCATTTCCCCGTGTCCTGCTCGTTGCCTGGGAGAAGAGGCCAAAGCCCTCCTCATCACAGCCTCCCTTCAGGAAGCTGTGGAGTGCAGTGAGGTCTCCCCTGAGCTCCTCTTCTCCACACTGAACAACCCCAGCTCCCTCAGCCGCTCCTCATAAGACCTGTGCTCCAGACCCCTCACCATTTTGTTGCCCTTCTCTGGACACGCTCCAGGACCTCAACATCTTTCCTGTGGTGAGCGGCCCAAAACTGAACACAGCACTCAACTTGCGGCCTCACCAGTGCTGAGTACAGGGGGATGATCACCCCCCCGTTCCTGCTGGCCACACTGTTGCTAATGCAGGCCAGGGAATATTGGCATGGAGGAACTCATGGGGAGGGGGTCCAGGCAACACCTCAGTCCCAGGCACAGATGGATAGGCAACAGCCCAACCAGAGTGCCCGAATTTTATGTTTTGAAGGGCCTGATGGTCGCATTGCTCACGCTGCTCCTCACATCTTGCCAGTTCCCTGGACTTTGTGGGGTCGTGATCATTTAAGTCAATGGGGCATGATTTGGCAGACACATTTTCAGGAAGGGCCGTTGATCGGCAGCAGCCTATAGCCCTAGCTTGGAAAACAGAACAACCTGTTAGGGTAGATCAGTGGCCCTTACCACAGGACCAGTTGCTGCATTACATGAGCTGGTTCAAGAACAGCGAGCTGCAGGTCACACAGTGCCCAGTACCAGCCGCTGCAATACTGCAGTCCTTGCTGTCCTGCAGAAGAGTGGGAAATGGAGGCTTTCACAGGACCTGCGCGCTGTCAATGCAGCCTGGTCTTCCTTCCCCTTCAGTGTTACCTTCAAATTGGCCTATAGCAGTTATTCATCTAAAAGACTGCTTTTTACCATTCCACTTCACCCAAAAGACGCACAATTCCCTTTCTCAGGGCCCTCTGTCAACCAACAAAGCCCTGCTCAGCGGTATCACTGGACTGTGTGACCACAAGGAATGCTTAATAGTCCAGTTAGAGATGAACACAGGACGGGACCTTCAGGGAGTTATTTCCAGGTTGCAGAAACTTGAGTTGCAGGCCAAACACGTTTTTGTGCTTTTTAGTAGGCTAACAGGATTTCTTGTCATTAGGCTATGTTTGCCTTGTCTCCTTTCTCACATTTAGAGTATGGTCAATCGAGGCCTCGATTGAGTTATAATGATTATGTTACTAATCTAATTAGTGTTATTATTTTATAGTACTGTAGTAGTTTGCAAAGAAATAAGAAAGGGGAATTGTGGGAATACAAGACAAACTGTTCAGAACAGAAGCTGTCGTCTCCAGCCCCAGGGAGACTGTGACCCTCCCCTGTAGGATGGGGGTGATGGCGGTGCTGGGGGCTTCGGGGCTTATTCCTGGTGTACATGGATGGGCTGGGGGGCTGGCGGGCCGCGCCGGGGGCAGCCGAGTCGGGGCAAACGTGGAGCCCTCTGGAGCCGAAACCGGCTGTGCTCATGTGCTGATTGTCCATGGGCAGCAGACCGGGCCTTGGCAGATTCCATGAGGTGCCAGCAGAGACACGAACTGCTGTCATCAGCCACATCCCTCCCTTTGTCTCCACTCACTGCAATGGCAGCTGAGTTGGCTGAACCCGCAACTTCCCTGACATCTGAACCAAATCTCCCCTCCTTTTTGTCCAAACCATTCCTCTTTGTCCCTGTCACCATCTCCCTTGTGGAGCGGGGGCTCCCTGCAGCCTTCTCTACTCCGCGCTGAACACCCCTGCCTCCCTCAGCCTTCCTCCATTGCAGAGGCGCTGCAGCCTCTGAGTGAAGCACCCAGAGAAAAAGCTTTTCTTTTCTCATTTGGGATCGCTGTAGGGCACACAAGAGGCAAATTCCACATCTGAACGCACAGCCTTGGCTTTGCAGAACCTCCACCCCACAGCCCGTCCTTTGCACCCATCTCTGTCTGGCTCAGAGGGAAGGAAGCGGTGCGGGACCACATGGAAGGCCTTGCACAAGTCCAGGGAGATGACATCAGTTGCCCTCCCGTTGCCCATCACTGCCATCACAGCATCAAAAAAGCCACCAGATGGGTCAGGCACGATCTGCCCTGGGTGCTGCCTTGCTGGCTGGCACAGATCACTTCTCCATCCCTCAGCTGCCTCAACAACTCCTCCAGGAAGACCTGCTCCATCACCCCAAATACACCCCAAAAACATGAGGTCTCCATGACTTAAGCACTACACAGGTGTTGCGTGGAAAACTCTTACCCTGAATCGAAGCCAATGTAAGGACTGGGGGGATTTTCCACCCTGTGTCCTGCACGGATCAAGCAAGCTCTCACACAGTTAGGAAATAATGTTATTTATTGATGTTCTGCTGTAACAGAAAACCACTGTTGATAGAAGCAGACATGGGATGTGGTGCCAGGCCCCAAGGAGACTGCTACCATCCCCTGTAGGATGGGGGTGGTGGCAGTCCCCAGCGGGGCTGGGGGCTTCTGGGCTTATTCCCTGTGTAGATGGCCAGGCTGGAATGCTGCATCGGGGGCAGCTGAGCCACAGCACAGCAACGTGCTGGGGCTCCACAGCACCTGGACAGGACGTCCAGGCACACGTGGAGCCCACTGGCACAGAGACCACAGAGACCACCTGGGTGGTGATGTGCTGTGGCTCAGCGGCACCCTGGCAGGCTGGATTGACACATGGGGAGGTGGCGGTGGCGGTGCACAGCAGGGCTGCGGGCTTCTGGACTTATTCTTGGATGCAAATGCATCAATTATTAGCAGCAGAAATGCAAAAACCACAGCAACAGCACCTTTCAAGCAGAACATGGGGACGTCCTTAATGTAGATGCCCTTGGTGGCTTCTTCACCTCCTGCACCTGAAGAACAATTGTGGTCACTGCTGCGCCTCGTGCCTACCTGGCGATCTCACCAGAGCTCTGACATTGCCATGAAATGCTCCAGGAGGCCACAGACACAAAACACAACAACACAACCTCCAAGCCTCAGCCACAGAGCTCTGGGCAGGCCTCTACCTGCAGCGCCAGCTGCTGGCACGTCCTCTGTGCCTTCACGGGAGATGGGCAGTGTGTGGCTGCTGCCCTCCTGAAGCACGGCCTCGTCCACAGGCTCTCCATCGATCTCTAGAGAAAGAAGGCAGCAAAGTGGGAGGACTGTAAATGTCTGCTCATATCTTTGTAGAACGCCAGATTCCCGAGTCTCCCGGTGAGCAGACAGAAATGTACCCACCAGGCACTTCCTTCTCCCCCGTCATTGCCTTCAGGACATGAGCAAACCGCGGCGAATATCTTCCTCGTCCCGGTTTCTCTGTCTGTCTCACAGGACCTGAACAGAACGGAGCAGGACACATTTCAGAGAAACCCACTGCTGAGCTGAGTGCTCTGTTGGTGCAGTCCATCCGGGCAGAGTACCCACCCCTGGGAGGCCAGCGGGGCTCCTGCGCGGGAGGCAGCTGCGCGTTTGGCACGGCCCTCTCTGGAGGCAGTTCTGCAACAAGGAACCACGAGAGCTTTCCGTCATACACCACAATCTGTGTCACTGCGTGACGGCACAGCTGAGGAGCAGGTGGTACCCGGGGATGGTGCAGGGACAGGGCACGCGCGTGCAGCTCTGTGCTCCCGCTCCTGCAGGCCTGGCTGACATTAGGGCTGCGAGCTGGCAGCTCGCAAAGCAAGTAAAAAGCCATTACATACCCATGCCATCTGCTAGAGCTTCCGACCCCAGAGCCGGCTGGGATTCTGCACCCCATTCACTTCCACTCACATCACTCTCAATACAAAGAAAATGAAAACGGAAAACTTACCTCCATCATCTCTTTCAGCACCAGCAGCACTATTTTGCTAATGTGGTGACTGACTGTTACAGCGCACAGGCACGATGCGATCACACGTGGGTGAGGAGAAGCTTCACTGATTGTTGGGAAGTCCATGATCTGCAGTGACCCACAGGGGCGGATGCAGGAGCAAGGCTGAGGTCTGCACAGCCTGCATGGCATCCAGGCTTGAGGGGGCTGCACCCGTGGGGCTCCACAGCAGTGGGATACGCTTTCCAACAAGCCACATCCGCGGCCATTTCGTCCACCTGTCAGCTGTATCACACTGGGCACACAGGATAGCCAGCCGTGAAGGGATGCAGGTTTCGGGCCGGGCTGTAGCTGCTGCAGACAGAAGAAATACTGAGAGCACAGCACAGCCACCTGCTCTCCTCCCTACCCAGCACCTGGCACAAGTCAACCTCAGCCCGGCGCTGAATCGCAGCTTCCCCGCCTCCCCACCCTCGCAGCCCTTTTGGTTCCCCGCCCCCAAACGTCTCCCCTCCCTCGCCGCCATTTTGGATCCCCGCCTCCCAACGTCTCCTCTCCCTCGCCGCCATTTTGGATCCCCGCCTCCCAACGTCTCCCCTCCCTCGACGCCATTTTGGATCCCCGCCTCCCATCCTCCAGCGCCATGTTTCTCCTCCTCTCCCCCAAGATTCCTTCCCCGGCGCTGTTTCGCCACTCGCACCGCGTTCCCTTTGCCATTTTCCCCCTCGAACGCAGCTTTCGCACCTCCCACCTTCCCGCCTTATCTCCCCGGCGCCGTTTCTGTCAGCTCCCGCCTCACACTTCCTCCCCGGCTCCACAACGTCTCCCCGCCCTCCCACACCCGAACCACGTACCCGCAGCACTGTCGGCGCCGGACGGGCCGGGGGGCTCCTCACGGGTCGCGGCGGGGCCGAGCGGCGACGCCGTGACGAACGGACCGGCGATGAAGCCGATCCCCACGCTCGCTCCCCACGGGCCACTCCGCCCCGCCCCACAGCGCAGAACGAGCGCGGGAACAGCGGTAGCTCCGCCCCCGTGCGCCGCGGGGCTCTGAGGCGGTGCCGCTGCGACTCGCAGCCACCTCCGTAGGCGGCGTCAGCGCGGCAGAGGCGGGTCGGCGCCAAGCGTCCCCGAACGCTCCGTGAGCCGGGTGCGCTTCGCCGCCGCCCCGGAGCGCGCGCCGCTCCTCTCGCGTTTCCCGACCGTTCGTCGGTCGAGCAGAAAACTCCCTCGGAGCCAGCCGTTACGAAGCACGTTACAAAGCAGCATCCTTTCTATTCGGCTCCGCCTGCGGCGTACAGCCGGTACGAAGGAGCTTCGGCTCGCAGCCCGTCCTCGCGTGACACAGGCAGAGATTTCCCAGTCGGAGCGCGCACTGAGCCGCCTGGGAGACGACATCGCACCTCCGCAGTTCCGGACGCGCTGCTCTGCATCACGGCCTCACAGCAGGGCGAGAACGGAGCCCGAGCTCGTGCTGCCTCGCAGCCGGGGAGGAACTGGGATTGGCAGAGGGAGACGTCGCGTCCTCTCCTCGTCACTGACGCGGGTCACGGAGGCTTGTCTGCAGTGCCGCAAGCCGTGGCTTTAGGTGAAAAGCGAGGCTGATAATGCAGCGAGGTTGCAGTCCGGGGACTCACAGAGGTTGGGATGGAAGGCTCCTCGGTCAGGCTGCCCAGAGCCCCTCCAGCCCGGCTGGGCACCCGCAGGGTTGGGGCACCCACGGCCGCTCCAGGCAGCAGTGCCAGGGCCTCAACTACCCCTCTGAACAACGTCTAAACCAAGTCTCCCCTCCTTTACATCAGAACCGTTCCTCTTTGTCCTATCCCCAGCTCCCTGCATGGAAACTTCGTTTCCCTCCTGTTAATCCTTGAAATAACGGAACATCTGCTCCATCACCGCAAATTCACACGAGGTCTCCGTGACTTAAGCGCTACGCAGGTGTAGCGTGGAAACCTCTTACCCTGAACAGAAGCCAAAGTGGGGACTGGGGGCATTCTGCATCCTGTGTCCTGCACGGATCAAGCAAGCTCTCACACAGTTGGGAAATGATGTTGTTATTTATTGATGGAATAGAAGACTGGAATAGAAATGTGGACAGCCACAGTGGATGGCAGCAGCGGCTGTCCAGGTGTGGGACGTGGTGCCCGGCCCCAGGGAGACTGCTACCATCCCCTGTAGGACCGGGGTGGTGGCGGTGGCGGTGCCCGGCGGGGCTGGGGCTTATTCCTGGTGTACATGGCCGGGCTGGGGGGCCGCGGGGGCCGCGCCGGGGGCAGCCGAGTCGGGGCACGCTTGGGCCTGGGGGGCCGCGATGGGCTGGAGCTCCGCAGCACCCGGGCAGGACGTCCTGGCACCCGTGGAGCCCGCTGGTGCCGAGACCGTCTGTGCTCATGTGCTGATTGTCCACCGGCAGCAAACCGGGCCTTGGCAGATTCCATGAGGCGCCTGCAGAGACAGGAACTGCTGAGGGCCCGGGGAGCCCCCCGCTCTCCTTCCTCCCGGCACCGCACAGAGCAGCGCGGGAATAAAGAGCTGGGATGGGGATGGGGGAGCAACTCACTGTTGTTTCTTCCGCCGCCGCCGGATGCAAATGCAGCAGACAATTATCAGGAGCAGAATGGGAACAAACACACCAATAGCACCTTTCAAGCAGAACATGGGGGCGTCCTTAATGTAGATGCCCTTGGTGGCTTCTTCACCTCCTGCACCTGAAGAACAATTGTGGTCACTGCTGCGCCTCGTGCCTACCTGGCGATCTCACCAGAGCTCTGACATTGCCATGAAATGCTCCAGGAGGCCACAGACACAAAACACAACAACAGAACCTCCAAGCCTCAGCCACAGAGCTCTGGGCAGGCCTCTACCTGCAGCGCCAGCTGCTGGCACGTCCTCTGTGCCTTCACGGGAGATGGGCAGTGTGTGGCTGCTGCCCTCCTGAAGCACGGCCTCGTCCACAGGCTCTCCATCGATCTCTAGAGAAAGAAGGCAGTAAAGTGGGAGGACTGTAAATGTCTGCTCATATCTTTGTAGAACGCCAGATTCCCGAGTCTCCCGGTGAGCAGACAGAAATGTACCCACCAGGCACTTCCTTCTCCCCCGTCATTGCCTTCAGGACATGAGCAAACCGCGGCGAATATCTTCCTCGTCCCGGTTTCTCTGTCTGTCTCACAGGACCTGAACAGAACGGAGCAGGACACATTTCAGAGAAACCCACTGCTGAGCTGAGCACTCTGTTGGTGCAGTCCATCCGGGCAGAGTACCCACCCCTGGGAGGCCAGCGGGGCTCCTGCGCGGGAGGCAGCTGCGCGTTTGGCACGGCCCTCTCTGGAGGCAGTTCTGCAACAAGGAACCACGAGAGCTTTCCGTCATACACCACAATCTGTGTCACTGCGTGACGGCACAGCTGAGGAGCAGGTGGTACCCGGGGATGGTGCAGGGACAGGGCACGCGCGTGCAGCTCTGTGCTCCCGCTCCTGCAGGCCTGGCTGACATTAGGGCTGCGAGCTGGCAGCTCGCAAAGCAAGCAAAAAGTCGTCACATACCCATGCCATCTGCTAGAGCTTCCGACCCTGGAGCCAGCTGGGATTCTGCACCCCATTCACTTCCACTCACATCTGTAAACAAACAGCACAGAGCAGCTTGTGTCACACACGTCCACATCCCCATCTCCAGATGGGAACAACGGCGGATTGCTCCACAGCACCCCTCTCTCCCTTCCACACGGCAGCATCTCAACCTGAGCTGCTGGGTGCCTGCAGTGGCACCGTGCTGATACACAGCAATCCATGTGTGGAACTGTCTGGAGATGGGGAGGGGAAGAGAATGGGAAGGGGAGCCTCCAAGGCTCTGCTCTGGCAGTGATTTACCTCCAGGTTTCACCTCAGGAACAAAAGCCGGGTTCAACCAGGCAGCGGCATGAAAAGAATCGGCGTAGTCATCTAGAATCACCAAGAGATGAGAGAAGTTTCCATTAAACGTGTGCAACACCACCATGGTCTGCATGGAGCAACGTGTGGCCACTCGGCCTTTCTTAGTGCAGATCTCTGATGGGCACAAAGGAAGGTGAAACCACAGCACGGGAGGAAAATGTGCCTGGCTCTTCCCTTGGGCGGGGGGCCCAGGGGGACCCTGTGTTGGGAACTGGGTGCTGGCTGCCTTCCCCTGCCCAGCACGTCCCCCATGCAAGGACAGCCCCAGGGCAGCCTGCCGTCTGGCCGTGGGGACGCAGCCTGACTTCTTGCCCCCCGTGCCGCTCACTTTTGCTCACCCACCTGCTCCTGGTGCTTGCCACGGAGCAGCACTGACAATACAGCAACTTGCAGCCATCAGGAGGAGGAGTATGAGACGGGCAGAGGCCATAGCTCCCCACACTCGTCCCATGCTGTCACCACCACGACTGTAGCCACAGCAAGTGCTGGCGATGGGGCGGGCACAGAGCAATGCCTGTGCCCCACGGGACCGTGTCACAGAGGAGCATTGTGACCTCAGGGCACGGAACCCCCCGCTGCCACTCTCGAGCTCCCTTGGCAGGTAAGGCAGCAGGCTGCTCTGCTCCTGGCACTGCGGCCCTCCAGGGGATCCCAGTGCCCCACATCTCACCCAGTGCCCATTTGGGCATTTCCCCACAGAGAGATTTCCTTCACGGACGCTGACAGTGCTTCCGACACCCGACGCCTCGTTATTTGGATCCCTTGTGCCTCCATCAGCCACTGTTGCAATGCAGCCCACCTTCCGCAACGCAGCAGTGCCGGTATCCTTCCAACCCCTCGCTGTCCCTAATGTCACCTACATGGTGCCTCAGGCCTCCGTCTGGCCTGGGATACCAGGCGTCCAGGGACAGGGAGTGCAGCTCCCACCTGGGGGGCAGCCTCTAATGGTGGGTCAGCTCCCAGCTGCGGGGATGCCCCAAGTTGTGGTTCAGCTGCCACCTGGGGGGGCTGCCCTCAAATGTGGTTCAGCTGCCACCTGGGGGGATTCCCACAGTTGTGGGTCCGTTGCCACCTGGGGGGCTGCCCCAAGTTGTGGTTCAGCAGCCACCTGGGGGGATGCCCCGAAACGTTGGTCAGCTGGCACCCGTGGGGCAGCAGTTACCCCTGGTCATGCGCCTACCTGCAAAGACGCAGCCAGGTATGCCTGCCCCCAGTGCCCCTGCCCACTGCTCCAAACATCCCCTGGTGGCCGGGACGCAGCAGCCCCAGCAGCCGACAGGGCAGCAGTATGGGGCTGCGTTCCATGGGGAGCCCCCGCAGCCCGCATGCAGCTGCCCGCTGCAGGGTCCCCACCGCACCGGCTCCTCAACTGTCCTCCGAGGACCTCCGGTGTCCCAAGTCCCACCGCAGCTCCGCTCACCTGCTGATACCCAAATAAGGGGGACCGAAGGAACTGACAATGCAGCAGAGGAAGGAGGTCAACATGAGCTGCTGCCTGAACTGGACAGCCAGGAAAGGGAAGAGCTGCTGCGGTGGATCGATGCCATGCAGCCACCGAGCCCAGACATCCCGAGCAGCAGAAAAACACCACCGTTCATCACAGCGCTCCCTGACTTTCCCTGGGCCAGCAGCAGGGAGCGAAATGGAGAGGCAGAGGCAGAGGCCTGGATCAGCAGCGACCTGATCTGCATACGTGCACTGTGCTGCAGACAGCCCCCCAGGCCGCTGCCCTGCGTGCCTTTGCTACCGCCCCACAGCACATCACCAGAGCTGCCTGTGCCGACCCCCCTGGATGTCCCAGCACCTCCTTCACCCAGCACAGCACATCTGATGGAGGAGGCGCAGCAGAAGCAGCCCCCAGTGCTTCTCCGCCTGGCACTGCCACCCGGCAACCACCACCAGGGTGGCACCGAGCCGGCTGAGAGCCCGGCGCCCGCCTGCACCACCAGCGGGCACCAGCGGCACACTGGCAGCAGCCCAGCCAAGAAGAGGAAGCTGCCGCACGGCCAGGACGCTCCAGGGCAGAAGCGCCAGCGCTAGGCGAAGCTGGGTGGGCTCGGCACAAACGGGAGCGTCTGCGGAAACCGGCCCACGTGCTGCAGCAGGAGGCAACCGACGGCCAACAGTTCAGGCTACCTGTAGCTCTGGGCTCCTCGCTGGCCCCGCTGCACACACAGCAGCAGCAGCAGTGCTCCAGGGGCACCAGCACCGGCCCCAGCCCTACCTCTCCAAACCTGGGCTGTCCACCAACACCACCCTGGGCTGGGACAACGTGGGACTCTATTAGATTTCATTCTTTATGATATGTTATGTTATTCCATCTTCAATTACATTAAATAACATCACATCACTCAATGTTTCGTATTCACTTTGCTACATCTCTGCCTGCAGTCGTTCATGCAGCCCAAAGCCCCCCAGACCCAAGGCCCACCTCCAGGGATGCTGGCGTGGTTGCAGCGAGCCCAGAGCTGCAGCTCCTGCCGCACCTCCTCACTGATGTTCGCCATCACCATCGTGCTGCCTCTGCCCCCATGGCCTTGTTTTGTGCCTGGGGAAGGAAATGGCCACGTACTGAGCATCGGGAGTGTTGACATGGGGGCACTGGGCAGGATTGGTGGCCCTGGGAGGCTATTGGGGGCCGCAGAAAGCACTGGGCTCATGTGGAGCACTGGCTCAGTTTTGGGCTCTCCAGCTCAAGGCACTCTCCTCTGCAAGCACTGCAGGGAAGCTGCTCTGGGGGGAGGTTGTACTGTGCTCTTCACCAGAGCTCCCTTCCAGCCCCTGCGCTTTGTGACAGGCGGATGTGTGAAGGGACACAGCCAGCAGGTGGAAGTTTGGTGGCTTTCAGAGTCAAAGCACCGCAGCCCTGCGATGCCAGCGGCCGTCGGAGTGTCATCAGCCACGTCCCTCCCTTCGTCTCCACTCACTGCAATGGGAGCAGAGTTGGCTGCACCCGCAGGGATGGGGCACCCACCTCTCTGGGCAGCAGTGCCACGGCCTCAGCTCCCCCTCTGTGAACAACTTCCCTGACACATAAACCAAATCTCCCCTCCTTTACATCCAAACCATTCTTCTTTGTCCCTATCACCATCTCCCTTGTGGAGCGGGGGCTCCCTGCAGCCTTCTCTTCTCCGTGCTGAACACCCCCGGCTCCCTCAGCCTTTCTCCATAGCAGAAGCGCTGCAGCCTCTGAGCGAAGCACCCAGAGAAAAAGCTTTTCTTTTCTCATTTGGGATCGCTGTAGGGCACACAAGAGGCAAATTCCCCATCTGAAAGCACAGCCTTGGCTTTGCTGAACCTCCACCCCACAGCCCGTCCTTTGCACCCATCTCTGTCTGGCTCAGAGGGAAGGAAGCAGTGCGGGACCACATGGAAGGCTTGCACAACTCCAGGGAGACGACATCAGTTGCCCTCCCGTTGCCCATCACTGCCATCACGGCATCCCAAAAAGCCACCAGATGGGTCAGGCACGATCTGCCCTGGGTGCTGCCGTGCTGGCTGGCCCGGATCACTTCTCCATCCCTCAGCTGCCTCAACATCACTTCCAGGAAGATCTGCTCCATCACCCCAAATACACCCCAAAAACATGAGGTCTCCATGACTTAAGCACTACACAGGTGTTGCGTGGAAAACTCTTACCCTGAATCAAAGCCAATGTAAGGACTGGGGGGATTTTCCACCCTGTGTCCTGCACGGATCAAGCAAGCTCTCACACAGTTAGGAAATAATGTTATTTATTGATGTTCTGCTGTAACAGAAAACCACTGTTGATAGAAGCAGACATGGGATGTGGTGCCAGGCCCCAAGGAGACTGCTACCATCCCCTGTAGGATGGGGGTGGTGGCAGTCCCCAGCGGGGCTGGGGGCTTCTGGGCTTATTCCCTGTGTAGATGGCCAGGCTGGAATGCTGCATCGGGGGCAGCTGAGCCACAGCACAGCAACGTGCTGGGGCTCCACAGCACGTGGACAGGACGTCCAGGCACACGTGGAGCCCACTGGCACAGAGACCACAGAGGCCACCTGGGTGGTGATGTGCTGTGGCACAGCTGCACCTGGGCAGGCCGGATTGACACATGGGGAGGCTGCTGGTGCCGAGACCATCTGCGTTCATGTGCTGAGCGTGAGAGTGAAACCACAGCACAAGAGGAAAACGTGCCTGGCTCTTCCCTTGGGCTGGGGGCTGAGGGGACCCTGTGATGGAAATGGGTCCGGGCCACCTTCCCCTGCCCAGCACAACCCCCATTCAAGGACAGCCCCAGGGCAGTCAGCCAACTGGCCGTGTGGAGACAACCTGACTTCTTGCCACCGTGCCGCTCACTTTTCCGGTGCTGCCAACAGAACAGCACCGACCTTAGAGCAAGTTGCAGCCATCAGGAGGAGTATGAGATGGGCCATAGCTCCCCACACTCGTCCCATGCTGTCACCACCACGAATGTAGACACAGCAAGAGCTGGTGACGGGGCGGGCACAGAGCAATGCCTGTGCCACCACGGGACTGTGTCACAGAGGGGCACTGTAACCTCAGGGTAGAGGGGCTGACCCCAGCAGTCATGGAAGCCCCCGCTGCCACTCTCGAGCTTCCATGGCAGGTAAGGCAGCAGGCTCCTCCTGCTCCGGGCACTACGGCTGGGGGACCGGATCGGGGGCCGTGCCGGGGGCAGCCGAGTGGGGGCGCACTTGGGCCTCCAAGGTGGTGACATGCTGGCGCTCTGCAGCACTCAGGCAGGATGTCCTGGCCCACAAAGAGCCCGCTGATGCCAAGACGGTGTATGCTCATGTGCTGAGTGTTCATGGGCAGCAGAACGAGCTTTGGCAGATCCCGTAAAGCGCCTGCAGACACAGAAACTGCTGAGGGCCCAGGGAGCTCCCCACTCCCCTTCCTCCCGGCATCGCACAGAGCACCGTGGGAATAAAGAGCTGGGATGGGGGAGGAACTCACTGTTATGTCTGCCTCTGCCGTCGAATGCAAATGCAGCACAAAATTACATCCGAAGAAACACAGCAATAGCACCTTTCAAGCAGAACATGGGGACGTCCTTAATGTAAACGACTTTTGTTGGGTTCTCCATCACCTGCACCTGAAGGAACAAATGTGGTCACTACTGCACCTCGTGCCTACCTGGCGACCTCACCAGAGCTCTGACATTGCCATGAAATGCTCCAGGAGGCCACAGACACAAAACACAACAACAGAACCTCCAAGTGTCAGCCACAGAGCTCTGGGCAGGCCTTTACCTGCAATGCTTTTCAGAAAAACCCTCTGCTGAGCTGAGCACTCTGTTGGTGCAGTCCGTCCGGGCAGAGTACCCACCCCTGGGAGGCCAGCGGGGCTCCTGCGCGGGAGGCAGCTGCGCGTTTGGCACGGCCCTCTCTGGAGGCAGTTCTGCAACTAGGAACCACAAGAGCTTTCCGTCATACACCACAATCTGTGTCACTGCGTGACGGCACAGCTGAGGAGCAGGTGGTACCCGGGGATGGTGCAGGGACAGGGCACGCGCGTGCAGCTCTGTGCTCCCGCTCCTGCAGGCCTGGCTGACATTAGGGCTGCGAGCTGGCAGCTCGCAAAGCAAGTAAAAAGCCGTCACATACCCATGCCATCTGCTAGAGCTTCCGACCCCGGAGCCGGCTGGGATTCTGCACCCCATTCATTTCCACTCACATCACTCTCAATACAAAGAAAATGAAAACGGAAAACTTACCTCCATCATCTCTTTCAGCACCAGCAGCACTATTTTGCTAATGTGGTGACTGACTGTTACAGCGCACAGGCACGATGCGATCACACGTGGGCGAGGAGAAGCTTCACTGATTGTTGGGAAGTCCATGATCTGCAGTGACCCACAGGGGCGGATGCAGGAGCAAGGCTGGGGTCTGCACAGCCTGCATGGCATCCAGGCTTGAGGGGGCTGCACCCGTGGGGCTCCACAGCAGTGGGATACGCTTTCCAACAAGCCACATCCGCGGCCATTTCGTCCACCTGTCAGCTGTATCACACTGGGCACACAGGATGGCCAGCCGTGAAGGGATGCAGGTTTCGGGCCGAGCCTGGCTGTGGCTGCTGCAGAGAGAGGAACTACTGAGAGCACAGCACAGCCACCTACTCTCCTCCCTACCCAGCACCCGGCACAGCCCAACCTCAGCCCGGTGCTGAATCGCAGCTTCCCCGTCTCCCCTCCCTCGCCGCCGTTTTGGATCCCCACCTCCCAACGTCTCCCCTCCCTCGCCGCCATTTTGGATCCCCGCCTCCCAACGTCTCCCCTCCCTCGCCGCCATTTTGGATCCCCACCTCCCAACGTCTTCTCTCCCTCGACGCCATTTTGGATCCCCGCCTCCCAACGTCTCCCCTCCCTCGACGCCATTTTGGATCCCCGCCTCCCCTCGTCTTTTCTCCGTCGCCGTCGTTTCGGTTCCCCGCCTCCCATCCTCCAGCGCCATGTTTCTCCTCCTCTCCCCCAAGATTCCTTCCCCGGCGTTGTTTCGCCACTCGCACCGCGTTCCCTTTCCATTTTCCCCCTCGAACGCAGCTTTCGCACCTCCCACCTTCCCGCCTTATCTCCCCGGCGCCGTTTCTGTCAGCTCCCGCCTCACACTTCCTCCCCGGCTCCACAACGTCTCCCCGCCCTCCCACACCCGAACCACGTACCCGCAGCACTGCCGGCGCCGGACGGGCCGGGGGGCTCCTCACGGGTCGCGGCGGGGCCGAGCGGCAACCGGCGATGAAGCCGATCCCCACGCTCGCTCCCCACGGGCCACTCCGCCCCGCCCCACAGCGCAGAACGAGCGCGGGAACAGCGGTAGCTCCGCCCCCGTGCGCCGCGGGGCTCTGAGGCGGTGCCGCTGCGACTCGCAGCCGCCTCCGTAGGCGGCGTCAGCGCGGCAGAGGCGGGTCGGCGCCAAGCGTCCCCGAACGCTCCGTGAGCCGGGTGCGCTTCGCCGCCGCCCCGGAGCGCTCGCCGCTCCTCTCGCGTTTCCCGACCGTTCGTCGGTAGAGCAGAAAACTCCCTCGGAGCCAGCCGTTACGAAGCACGTTACAAAGCAGCATCCCTTCTATTCGGCTCCGCCTGCGGCGTACAGCCGGTACGATGGAGCTTCGGCTCGCAGCCCGTCCTCGCGTGACACAGGCAGAGATTTCCCAGTCGGAGCGCGCACTGAGCCGCCTGGGAGACGACATCGCACCTCCGCAGTTCCGGACGCGCTGCTCTGCATCACGGCCTCACAGCAGGGCGAGAACGGAGCCCGAGCTCGTGCTGCCTCGCAGCCGGGGAGGAACAGGGATTGGCAGAGGGAGACGTCGCGTCCTCTCCTCGTCACTGACGCGGGTCACGGAGGCTTGTCTGCAGTGCCGCAAGCCGTGGCTTTAGGTGAAAAGCGAGGCTGATAATGCAGCGAGGTTGCAGTCCGGGGACTCACAGAGGTTGGGATGGAAGGCTCCTCGGTCAGGCTGCCCAGAGCCCCTCCAGCCCGGCTGGGCACCCGCAGGGTTGGGGCACCCACGGCCGCTCCAGGCAGCAGTGCCAGGGCCTCAACTACCCCTCTGAACAACGTCTAAACCAAGTCTCCCCTCCTTTACATCAGAACCGTTCCTCTTTGTCCTATCCCCAGCTCCCTGCATGGAAACTTCGTTTCCCTCCTGTTAATCCTTGAAATAACGGAACATCTGCTCCACCACCCCAAATTCACACGAGGTCTCCGTGACTTAAGCGCTACGCAGGTGTAGCGTGAAAACCTCTTACCCTGAACAGAAGCCAAAGTGGGGACTGGGGGCATTCTGCATCCTGTGTCCTGCACGGATCAAGCAAGCTCTCACACAGTTGGGAAATGATGTTGTTATTTATTGATGGAATAGAAGACTGGAATAGAAATCTGGACAGCCACAGTGGATGGCAGCAGCAGCTGTCCAGGTGTGGGACGTGGTGCCCGGCCCCAGGGAGACTGCTACCATCCCCTGTAGGACGGGGGTGGTGGCGGGGGCGGTGCCCGGCGGGGCTGGGGCTTATTCCTGGTGTACATGGCCGGGCTGGGGGGCCGCGGGGGGCCGCGCCGGGGGCAGCCGAGTCGGGGCACGCTTGGGCCTGGGGGGCCGCGATGGGCTGGAGCTCCGCAGCACCCGGGCAGGACGTCCTGGCACCCGTGGAGCCCGCTGGTGCCGAGACCGTCTGTGCTCATGTGCTGATTGTCCACCGGCAGCAAACCGGGCCTTGGCAGATTCCATGAGGCGCCTGCAGAGACAGGAACTGCTGAGGGCCCCATGCAAGGACAGCCCCAGGGCAGCCTGCCATCTGGCCATGGGGACGCAGCCTGACTTCTTGCCCCCCGTGCCGCTCACTTTTGCTCACCCACCTGCTCCTGGTGCTTGCCACGGAGCAGCACCGACCATACAGCAACTTGCAGCCATCAGGAGGAGGAGTATGAGACAGGCAGAGGCCATAGCTCCCCACACTCCTCCCATGCAGTCACCACCACGACTGTAGCCACAGCAAGCGCTGGTGACGGGGCTCTTTCAGAGCCAGCAGCACTATTTTGCTAATGTGGTGACTGACCATGACAGCCCACAGGCACGATGCGATCACACATTAGTTTAAGGAGAAGCTTCACTGACTGTTGGGCCATCCTTCATCGAACGTGACCCGCAGGGGCGGCTGCAGCAGCTAGGCCGGGGTCAGTACAGCCTGCATGGCATCCATGCTTGAGCAGGCTGTGACCATCTCCTGTAGGATGGGGGAGGTGGTGGTGCCCAGCGGGGCTGGGAGCTTCTGGGCTTATTCCCGGTGTACTCGGCCGGGCTGGGAGCCACTGGGGCCATGCCAGAGGCTGCTGAGTTGGGGCACTCTTGGGCCTGGGGGGCGCCAATGGGATTGAGTTCCACAGCACCCGGGCAGGACGTCCTGGCACCCGTGGAGCCCGCTGGTGCTGAGATCGTTTGTCCTCTCGGCTGCATCGTGTTGTCTGACCTCATAAGCTGTCCACGGGCAGCAGACCAGGCCTTGGCAGATTCCATGAGGCTCCTGCAGAGACAGGAACTGCTGAGGGCCCGGGGAGCCCCCCGCTCTCCTTCCTCCCGGCACCGCACAGAGCAGCGCGGGAATAAAGAGCTGGGACGGGGATGGGGGAGCAACTCGCTGTTGTTTCTTCCGCCGCCGCCGGATGCAAATGTAGCAGACAATTATCAGGAGCAGAATGGGAACAAACACAACAATAGCACCTTTCAAGCAGAACATGGGGACGTCCTTAATGTGAATGCCCTTGGTGGCTTCTTCACCTCCTGCACCTGAAGGAACAATTGTGGTCACTGCTGCGCCTCGTGCCTACCTGGCGATCTCACCAGAGCTCTGACAATGCCATGAAATGCTCCAGGAGCCCAGAGCTACTGGTAGCCTTATTTGTTGGCCATGGCCATGTTTCCTGCTACAGAACTTGGGCCGGTTTCTGCAGAGGCTCCTGTTTGTGCTGAGCCCACCCTGCTTCACTTAGTGCCAGCATTTCGGCCTTGGAATGTCCTGGCCCAGGGGCCGCTTCCTCTTTGTGACTTGGATGCTGCCAGTGCGCTGCTTGTGCCCACTGGTGGTGCAGGTGGGCACCAGGTCTCAGCCAGCTCAGTGCCGTCCCTGTGGTGGTTGTCCAGCACAGAGCAGTGTATGCAGCTGGGTGAAAACCAGTGTGAACTGAAGTGAACCCATGCAGAATTTTACAAACTCCATGCAGACTTCAAGGAACCCCAGCAAAGACTAAATCCTGTGCAGTCTTCAGCAATCTCAAGTGGAACTTAAGCAATGCAGGGCAAAGACTGGTGAACCTGGAAAGAAGAGTAAGCAAAAATCTTTGCAATAACTGCAAAGAATATACAAAGCAAGTGATGTGCAATGCAATTGCTCACCACCCACTGATGAATGCCCAGCTGATTCCTGAGCAGCAGCAGACTGCTGGCCATCTCCCCATCTCCCCCCAGTTGGTTGTGACGACACCAAGTATGAGACATCCCTTTGGTTAGCATCGTCCCACTTCTGTCCTGTCACGGTTAATCAGTTGAGACACTTGCTCCGTCATTCTTGATATTGCAGCAACGGCAGAATGAATTGGGGACAGCAATTGTTCGTAGTTTTGGAGCGTAACAATTAATTCATAAATTAAGAGTGTTCTCTGTTGTTCCTGGTATCTGTCACACGCTGACGTTAGTGTAGCAGCATATTTGTCCGGTGCTGTTGTCACAATTTTCTGCCATATCTCAGGTGTTGTCCTCACCTTTTCAGGGTCGCGGTTTTGGTGTGGTTGGTTAGGAACAAAGTCAGGGTCATACAACATTTCCACCACGCCTATTTCCCTCAAATACTGGATACCCTTTTCAACTGTATCCCATTTTTTCATTGCAATCTTCAAGCCATTTTTGAAGGGATACTTTTCCTTCACGGCTATTAACACTCGTTCCCAGAGGGAGGCAGCCTCATCCGAACATCGACTAATTCCTCTATCAATAGCTGGATCCCTGGCAATGGCACCTAGTTGGCGAGCTTCATTACCATCCAGAGACAAGCTATGGGCCCCACTGTCCCAACAGTGAACCAACCAGGAAACAATACTTTCATTCAGGCGCTGTGTGAACTCCTTTCTTGAACCTTGGATTTCAGTCATCTTTAGAGGCCGGCGAGTAGTAATAGAGACTTCCTCTTCATCACTCTCTTCTGCATGTCTCTTAGTTTTCGCTTTTGCCTTTCGCGATGGTGGTGGTTCTGAGGAGGGCCCCTCGCCTGGATCTTCCTCCTCCTCCTCCTCTTCTTCTCTTTTTCGTTCAAGACGCGAAGACACTCGTTTCCATTTCTTGCCCTCCACAGGAGCAACCGGTATTGTTACTGGTGTCTCCTGTGATTGATTAGATTTGACTTGGGGATTTTCCCCTTTGGCTTGAACCTCAGCTCGGAAACTCTCTCTCTCCCGAATGGTATTATATAGGGCACGGTAAGCACAAGCCAAACCCCAAATAAGTTGTACCTCCTTAGATTTATGTAAGCCGCATAGTCCCTGACTCAAATACTGGCTTAGTTTCTCAGGATCCCACAGGTGTTCAAGAGTAAAATCCCATGACACTGCGGGTCCCCATGCTTCTAAGACCTTTCCTAAACCTCTCCATATTCCCTGCCAGTCATCATTCTCTGGTTTCGGAAGAGACTCCTTCCTCTTATTATTCACAATTATGAATACAATCAGAGAACTTAATGACATGCACACCAACATGAGTATTAATTCAAGATTCGAAAAACGTTTGACAAACCGAGAAGAAAACCTGGAGACTGGTCTGAACATTGTGTTGTTTGTAAAATTAGCTATTCCATTTGGGATGTAGTTGTTTGTGAAATTAGCCATTCCTTCTGGGATGTAGTTGTTTGAGAAATTAGCCATTCCTTCTGGGATGTAGATGTCAAAGTTCAAATCATACCACATTGCAAATAGGTAAAACATAGGTGTCTCCATCAGTGCCCTTAGGTAGTTATATATGAATGCAATTCCACAACACGTAAGTGTGAGATGGATTATTGGCCAGTAGGTTGTGAGTAACACCATTGCTTTAAATCCTTTACCCAGCACCCCCACGATAACGAGTGGGTTCATCGCTGGTGCTTGCTAAAAAAGGGTTAATGAATTGAAGCTAACAAGAGGAGGGGAAAAAAAAAGAAAAAAGGCACTACTCAGACTAAGCAGTGCTCAAAGTTTACAAATATCCCAGAACACTGGCAGTACGCCTAATCTTTCAAGGTCAGGTTTTCCAGCACAGAAACCTGAACTACTGATAATGCTCCCTAACGAAGCTCCTAAGAGCAGAGAGAAAAAGAGATTCGTTCAAAAAGCTAAAAAGCAGTCGAGCCCCACGTTGGGCGCCAAAAATCTGTCACGGATTTGACCAGATCAATCTATGTCCGTGACAGGGGCGACAGGCCTCTGCCCTCCCCCCCCCCCCCCTACCCCAGTCCCACAAAAATGGGAAGGAAGGAAGGGAGGAAAAGAACAGCGGCAACAATCTATGGAGGAAAACTTATTTTACTATAATATTGGAATACAAGATAACACAATAGATACAATTTAATTGCAATTGAGATTAATAAATCAGACAAGATGAGAGAGAGAGAGTTCCCGGGACCGATTCAAACCTGAAAAGCTTGGAACGGCTAGGAAAGCACCCTCCAGCACCCACTGCAAGGCAGCAAGAGAGCGCCCCCCCCACCCGGAAGGGCCAGATCCCGTGACTTCTGTAATGTACAGGGATAGGTACTTGGAATTGGGGCAGTGACACTTTAATGCCCCGTACACTACATGATGTTTTGATGTGGAATACTGAAACCCAAAAACAAACAAAAACAAAAACAAAAACAAAAAACATAGAACCATGACATGTCCCCTCACTGGGAAGGCTGGGGAGGAGCCCAGATTCTATAGCTTCTCAGGGTGGATAGTGATGCATGGACAATTCAGCCGCTCTACATGAGCATTTGCTGCCCCTGTCACCAATTCTGCAGGACCTCTTATGACTGTGAAGAGGAAAGGGACCTGGGGGTGCTGGTTGATGCTGAACACGAGCCAGCAGTGTGCCCAGGTGACCAAGGGGGCCAACGGCATCCTGGCCTGCATTAGAAATAGTGCAGCCAGCAGGAGCAGGGAGGTGAGCATCCCTCTGTACTCAGCACTGGTGTGGCTGCATCTCAAGTACTGTGTTCAGTTTTGGGCCCCTCACTGCAAGAAAGGCATTGAGGCCCTGGAACGTGTCCAGAGAAAGGCAGGGAAACTGGTGAGGGATCTGCAGCACAAGTCTTATGAGGAGCGGCTGAGGGAGCTGGGGTTGTTCAGTCTGGAGAAGAGGAGGCTCAGGGGAGACCTCACTGCACTCTACAGCTTCCTGAAGGGAGGCTGTGATGAAGAGGAGTTTGGCCTCTTTTCCCAGGCTACAACCAGGACCCGAGGAAACGGCCACAAGTTGTAGCAGAGGAGGTTTAGGTTGGACATAAGGAAGAACTTTTTCTCTCAGGAACTGCAACGGCTGCCCAGGGAGGTGGTGGAGTCGCCGACCCTGGCAGCGTTCAAGAGGCGTCTGGATGAGGAGCTGCGAGATGTGGTTTAGTGCTTGTGGTAGCAGTGGTGATGGGAGGGCGGTTGCACAGGATGGTCTTACAGGTTCCAACCTTGTGATTCTATGGTTCTATGATTCTATGTTTCTATGGTTCTATGCTTCTGTGGTTCCATGGTTCCGTTGTTCTGTGGTTCTGTGGTTCTACGGTTCCATAGTTCTATGACTCTTCGCAGTCAGCCGCGTCTCCTCGGCACAGGCAGAACGCAGAGCCCCGCCCCGCCCCGCTGGAGCCGCAGCGCAGCGGCAGCGCGATTCGCGCGTTCCTCATTGCGCGCCGCAGCCTGTCGCGGTCTGATGACGTCACCGCCAGACGTACTGCCGGGTGATTTTCCGGTGTCGGTCGCTTCTGCCGCCCGCAATGAGCAAGCGGAAGGCGCCGCAGGAGAGCCTCAACCAGGGCATCACGGACTTCCTCATGGGTACGGGGAGCTCGAGCGGGGAGGGAGGGGATGGTGTAGGGCAATGTTCTGGGATCCGGCTCGACTGCTCCGACTGTGTTTCTCCCCGTAGAGCTAGCGAATTACGAGCGCAACGTGAACCGAGCCATCCACAAGTACAACGCATACAGGTACCGCCTCCTTCCTCAGGGCTGCCTTTTTTTTTTTTCCCCGCTCCCTTCTCTCGGGGGCCCGGCCTCACCGCAGGGCTGAGCGCTGCTCGGTTCTGGGTGCTGACCGACATCGTTCTGCAGGAAAGCGGCCTCTGTCATCTCCCGGTACCCCAGCAGAATACAGAATGGAGCGGAAGCTAAGAAGCTGGTAGGTCCCGGGGCGAGTTTGGACTTCTCAGGGTGGAGGAGCTGTGTTAGGATGGTACCGAGGTTTCTGGGAGGAGGGAGACAGAGTGCGAATGACTCTGTATCATCAGCTTCTGCTGGCAGCCGGCTTAAGGAGGGGGGAGTATAGCATATGAGCTGCAGGGATTTCATACGTGGAACTGGGGACTCCAGCTGGGTCTCCTCGGTAAAAGGCTTCTGCTGTGACAGGTTTCCCCTTCACACAGATTGACAGAATGGCCAGGGTTAGAAGGGACCTCAAGGATCATGAAGCTCCAACCCCCTGCCACATGCAGGGCCGCCAAACTCCACGTTTCATACCTGCCCAGGGCCCCATCCAACCTGGCCTTGAACACCTCCAGAGATGGACGGGGCATCACAGCCTCTCTGGGCAGCTGTTCCAGCACCTCACTGCTCTCATAGCAAAGAACTTCCCCCTGACATCCAACCTCAGTCTCCCCTCCCTCAGCTTCAAACCCCTTGTCCTGCTGTTATCTACCCTTTCCAAGAGTTGTAAATTGAATTGGAGTTGTAGGAATCAAAACCTGGTTTAAAGTAACTGTTTTCAGGGGACTTGTAATACAGCACTTGAAGTACTGTGTTTGTGCTACTGGTGCTGTACCCTTCAATGCTCTTGATCTCTTTTAGACCAATGTTTTAAATGGTTCTTTTTATTGAGCTTTATTTTTCTTAGATGTAATGACTGTAAGTGACCTTGAAATTGACTTGTATTTCATCCTTCCTCAATGTTTAGGATGGAGTAGGTGCTAAAATAGCTGAGAAGATAGATGAGTTTTTATCTACTGGAAAGCTTCGCAAATTGGAAAAGGTGTGTTTCTTTCCCTTGTGCTTTATTTCTCAGTAGTTGTTTTACTTTGTACTTTGTGAAGCAGTCTGCTTTGTGCAGTTTCTGTTGCTTTCTGTGGAGAGACTGATGTCGAGCAGAAGAATGGTGGGCTCTGTGCAAAGTAAAAAGTGGGAACAAGAAGCTTAGCCAAAGCCTCAGAACTGTTTACTTATGAAAATATTTAGATTGTCTAATAGGTTCATGAATGTCTTCCGTGGGAAGTGGAGTTCTGACTCTGAAAGGCTGTGGAATTGAGTTTGAACCACGCTGTTTACTTTAGTATGGGCAGTTAAGGTAATTAATGTGCAGGAATGGTACATATGGCACTGTTCTAATGCACAGTATTACTGTTAGCACTGGTTTGTTCTGATTTACAGTAGCTCTCCGAAGCAGAATCTGACCAAGTTGTTTTATAAGCTTTCTTCATTTACTGAAATGGAGTAAAGAAGAGTTTGTTCACATTATTATGTTTTTGCAGATTCGACAAGATGATACAAGTGCTTCCATCAACTTCCTGACACGAGTTACTGGCATTGGGTAAAGCTTAGTTATTATTTGTTAGTGTGTGTGGGGGGGTGGTTGTTGTTGTTGGAGTTGTGGAGCTGTCAGTTACAGATTTTGCAGTGGAGGAGTGGAAGTAGAAAGCTCCTGTGTGCAAGCTGAGAGGGGAAGGAGAGAGGTGATCAAAAACTGCATCAAAAGATTGAGAAGAGTAGAATCAAGATTGAGAAAAGAAGAATCAAGAAGGCAGAGTAGGAGCCTATGAGATTATGGTGCAAAATCTGAGGAAGGAGAATAGTATTTGTGCCATGTTTGCAAAAGGAGATCCAGAGCCCTGCCAACTCCTCGAAAACAGGGCTTTTCAGAAGGGTGATATGAGGAGGTCTTAAACCTCTACTTGTTCCTATTCTGTGCATGGGGAAATTCTGGCAGCAAAGAGCTCAGTCTACAGACAGGCACTGAATTTAGCATGTGCACAGGAGCAGAAGTGCATATCTGGAGTGAGAAGGGCTGTGATACTGCTTGCCCAGAACAGGATTGGCTAAATACAGAATGTCTGTGCTTAAAAACAGAACAGACTGGAATGCTGTGGGGAAGAGGAGGGAAAAGCAATATTGAAACCCCTTGAGATTGAAGGCAGGGAATGCAGAGGTTCTGAAGTAATTCTGAAGAAAGATTTGCTGCAAGTTTGTGGGTGTTTTTGTTGTGCTTGTGATAAACCCTTCAGCCAAGTTGCTTTTCTGTACTGTAGGTTGCAAGCTAGAGTCTTGTGTGGATTTTTGTTTGTTTTGTTGTAAGTTCTATTCTAAAGGCACCTGCATTGTTGCCTTAAGCTGGCTCAGAGGCTGCTTGTAGTTAATGTAGCTCTTGTGCCTTCAGTTACATATCAGTATTGGCTAAAGCTGCATTGGCTGTTGGGTGAGATTTTTTTTGTTTCCTTTTTAAAATCATAAAATCAGTGTATAGTTCCATCAGTACTAAAAAATGTGTGGGCCAAGCTTTGGATAGTTGCTTCTGTTGCTTGAAAATACAAATCGAAAATGTGCACGACAAAAGGATGGGAAGCATTATAAGCAACTTCAATCCTGACCTGATGAATCAGGCAGCAGCAGTGAATTCTGATGTACTTTGCAGCCTTGTAAGATTCCTGCTGTTCCTAACTGCGTGTTGCTTTGCTCTTTTTGCAGTCCTGCTGCTGCTAGGAAGTTTGTTGAGGAAGGAATCAAGACTTTAGAAGGTGAGTACGAGTGTAGCTTTGGGTCCTTGGTTTATTCTCCAGTAATGTTTCTATTGTCACGTTGCTTGTTTCACAGTGATGCTGTAACAGCAGATAAGCCTTCAGTTTGAGGAAACTGTATTGACAAAATAACAAGAAGCTAGTCTAAATGTGGTGCACAGGCTAGAGGCACTATATACATACATGCAGTAGGGTATTTATAGATTAAATAACATCATTTTTGTGTTTAAAATTAATAGTCCATTGAAGTCTGTATCAGGAAGATGTGCTGGGCATTCCTACTCATACTGTCAGCTGCTGAGCAACCTGTTTAAAATCTCTTTGTTGTGTTTGAAGTTGCTATTTGCTTGTTAGATATTCTTCATTTGCATCATCTTTTTGTTGAAAACTCACTGTAAGAATTTTGCTCTTAAGTAATTTTCTTTTTAATCTTTTAGATCTAAGAAAAAATGAGCACAAGCTGACCCATCACCAGCGAATTGGGTTGAAGTAAGATTTTTTTTGGCTGCTTGTGCTTGGCTTTCCTAATAACTGCTTAAGACACCAGAATGTAATGTAAGGTTATGGAGGCCAAGTAAGGTCCTGTCCTCTCTGCATGCTCTATGTGCAGGGACAGCTTTGGTGTACCTGAATCAGTGGCAGGGATGCAGGGTTTGTGGCCTCTAGTGAGTGAGAAGTGTTATGCAGCTCTTTATTTACTCATTCATTTTCCCCACTACTCACCTGATCTCCATGCTTGCTATGCATCTTTACATGTGTGAGTATTCACAGGAAAATACTGCTAAGGAAGGGAGTATAATATTACCCACCTGACCCATGGGTGTTTCCTACATGTTTTTAGCTTGTGTATCGTCCTCTGCTCTGCTTCTGCACTGTGCTCAGATGTTACTCTAGTGCTGAACGGCAGGAATAGTTTTCAGCTCTCTGCAGGCTTCCTTTTGACCCTAGTTCCACTTTAACCCACCTGAAGTGGGATTGGAGGAAAGTCCTACATCTAGGAGAGTTGTCTGAAGATGCAGGGATTGGGCTGCTTCTCTGGGCTGAGAATGGGGAGCTTCTGATGATGTGATACGAAAATTCTATTGTTTCTTCTGATACCACTTTTAACTGACTAAAATTTCAAGGTGCTACCCGTACCCCTCTTTCAGATGCTTTTACTCTTCTGTACACAGATATTTTGAAGATTTTGAGAAAAGAATCCCGAGGGAAGAAATGCTGCAAATGCAGGTCAGAAAGTCTTTGTCAAAGACTTGAGGCATTGAAGGCCAGTGAATAACAGGCGTCTTGAAACATTCATCTTTCCTCTTTTCATAGGACATTGTGCTGAAAGAGGTAAAGAACGTGGACCCAAATTATATTGCTACAGTCTGTGGCAGTTTTAGGCGAGGTTGGTGCACTGTGATCTTGCTGGATTTTATTTGGGGCAAATAAGCAAACACAATAATGCATGTTTTTCTAGAGAGCAAGTTTATGCTACGAATGCTGTTCCTGGAAAACCCACTGACTATTATTTATAAGAAATGTGTGTTTTTTCAGAAGAGGTTAGAAGCATTTTCATCAGTGTTCTTATACTTCTCATCTTATGTAGGAGGGATTTTCTTTGCTTCTTACTCGCCTAGGTGCAGAGTCGAGTGGTGACATGGATGTTCTCTTAACCCATCCGACTTTCACATCTGAATCATCCAAACAGGTCTGCTTCTCTGCTACTGTGTTTAGTACTGAGCAGTATTTCCAGAAGGCTGTTTTACATTTGGATCACATGTAGTGTCAGACTTGCATTTCAGTTTCCTGCATCTTTTTGTAGCTGTTTGATCACCATTTTTATTTGGAGGAGGTAAGATGTGGATCTGAGAAGCAATTTAATGCTGTGTTCTCAGCACAGCATCTTTGCTCTCATCCTTCCCTCAGTCGTGTTCCTTCACTCCTCCTAAATTCATATGCTGAACAAAGTAGAATTGCAACAACTATGTGAATAAAGCAGGGATTAAAGTATCTGCTGATGTGGCCTCTTTCTTTTGGGGGTGAAGCAGATGCCTTGCTGCCCTTACAGTCTTTTGTGGCAGTCCTAACGATAATCCATCTTTTCATGTTGCTTCTGTAGATTAATTGCTTTGAGGTTGAGAACTCAAATCAAGAGGCAAGTTTTGTCACTCTAAATGAAAACAATCTGACATGGGTTTCACTTGGAAACTTTCCTCATGTTTCAACATTGTAATTCTATTAGCTTTTTCTCAGTGTTGCTCTGATCCTTTTTCTCTTGGTCAGATTTCATGTTGGTAACATATGTAATTGTGTGATGTCCTGCAGCTAGACTGTTAAGACATTCTTGCTGCAAGTGAAGTAATTTCTTCTTGTTGTTACTATTCCTAGTCAAAGCTTCTGCATCAAGTTGTAGAACAACTGGAAAAAGTCCACTTTGTCACTGATGTGCTGTCTAAAGGTGACACCAAATTCATGGTAAGACCTTTCAGAGGAAGGGGGGGATGTGGTAGGGATTGCCTCTCATGACAAAAGCTAGGATATGTACAAAAATGTTGTTTAGTCTGCTGCTGTTGTGGGATTTTTTCATATTATTTTTTCTCTTAAAAGCTCTGCAGTTGTGGCTTAGTGAATCTCCTGTTAAAATGGAAAATAATTCCTGTTGTCCTTCCTGCTATGTAACTTCAGAAGTAATGATGTGCTATGTTGAATTACAGTCCTCTTAGCAGCAGTTCCCAGTGCTAGTGATGTCCAGCTGTTCCAATAAAATATTTGATCAGTTTGGTAAGAACTTAATTTTACTCTCCAAGATAATTGATGATCAAACCAGAGCTGTGTGCATTTGGAACTGTGTATTTTGAAAGTTTCTTTAGCACTGGGGTAGTCAAGAACAGTCAAGCCCTATAATGTAAGTCTATCTCAGACCTGTTTCATGTAATTTTTAATTTCTTGCTTCCTTTGCTTTCTCCCAGGGTGTCTGCCAGCTGCCAGATAAAGATGATGGAACATCGTATCCACACAGGAGAATTGATATTCGGTATTCTTTCCAATAAATAAAGAATTTAGCCATCTGCTGTATTATAGACATTTGTTTCAAGTTCTGCATCCAAATCTCTATTTCCGTGTTTAGAAGAAGGCATTTACTAGGTTTCCAGTTGCCTTGTATGGAAACCACTGTGTAAGTGCCCATGTTTAGAACAGGTTATTAGCAAGAATACTGCATTTGAAATCATGGCTTTGTCTCCAGTTTCAGAATTGTGACCTACTTGATGGTGCTGTTTTGCCATGAGTTCTTGGCAGTAATCAAAGCATCGTAACAATAAGTTATGAGTCAGGTTGGATGTGTTGAACCTTTCTTTGATAGGAATTGGGCACCTGGAAGAATCAAATGTGCAGAATTCCAGAATGTGTGTGCTTGAACACTGTTCTAGATTTGCTCCCTTTTTAAGTGGCTGAATTCCAAATGGCTTGTAGCTTCAGATTTGTCCTAAATATATATTTCTCTTCTGTTTTTATTCTAGGCTTATCCCTAAGGATCAGTATTACTGTGGTGTGCTGTATTTCACAGGCAGTGATATATTCAATAAGAACATGAGGGCCCACGCTCTGGAAATGGGCTTCACAATCAATGAGTATACAATCCGTCCCTTGGGTGTCACTGGTCAGTCTGGGCTTTTAAACAGCATTCTTTCCAGTTGTGTGTTTTGTGTGATCCTCTCCTTTAATCGTTTTCTCAATTGGAAATCTTGGCAAATACTGTAATTAACAAAATGTTTCACTCTGTCCTTCTTGGAACCAGAGGAAAGCAAGCTACTAATGTATAGACAGCACTGTGGAACAAAATAAGCACATCAGGGCACCTAAGCTACTTGGTCTTAACTGAACTACAGTTTGGATTTGCTGTGCAATGCACAGCACGTATTTTCTTATTCTTTTCATGTGATTTATGTCTTCCAATTGTTTCCCATTGGGGGGCTGACTGCAAATTGTGTGTATATTTTTTTTAACTGTATAAGCATTGTAGCTCCACAGTTAATTGTTTTATTTCTCCTTACACTGAGAATGAACACCTAAATATTGTGTGAAAAGCTCTGTGGGTGGTGTTTGTGCTGGTGGCTTTTTTCCTGTGTGTTTTTTGGATGCTTATCATTTCACTTGCAAATACGTTTTGCTTACAGTGGATTGTCTTGATCTTGCAATGCATTTGGCAGTCCAGGATTATATGGAATTATCACCTTTCAAATAGCATCTGTAATATGCTTGCAGGAGTCGCTGGGGAGGCCCTACCAGTAGAATGTGAGAAGGACATCTTTGACTACATCCAGTGGAAATACCGAGAGCCAAAGGATCGGAGTGAATAACCGTCTGCATTTGTGACTTAGAAAGGCATTTTCATAGCTTTCTGTGAACATTTGTGTAGAAAACATGCATGTTCTTTAGACTTTACTGCAAAAAAAAGTGCATTGCTGATATTTAAAAGGAGGGTATGTGTAGTCAAGTTTTAAATCCTTTCTGTACTTTAGAGAAAGTGGATGAGAACCCAGTGTGAAACAGCACTCCCTGAAGAGGTGCTTGTAGTCTGCCTTCTGATGTGCTCGTCCTGGTAGCCTAGAATACTTTCTGCTGGTTTAAGCTATAGCTCCCCCCCCCTCCCCCTCTTAAATATGATATTTTACTGTTTTTTGTCTAATATTTCCATATTTTAAAATGTAATTTGTTTTCTTTCTAGTCTTTCTCTTCTTTCTGTTCCTTTGTTCAGTTCTAACATCATCGTGCCGCTCTCTACCTGTCCAGTTCCTTTCTTTGCACTGTAGAGATGTTTGTGGAGGGTTTGAAGTGGATGAAATAAATAACTAATTAACCTTAAAGGAGAAATAAACGTTTATTTCATTCCTTTGCTGCTGTTCTTAAATGTTGGGTGATCCATTCCTACATCAACTTCTAAGGACAGATGTACTCGCCCTTGCTGAAGGTTGCAGGTGCTGTACCCACGAGCCTTCTGCGCATGCGTATCCCCCCCACCCTCCCATTAAACTTTTGCGCATGCGTACCCCCCTCGACAAACTGCGCGTGTGTACGGCCAACCCTCTGCGCATGCGTAATCCCGACTACTCTGCGCAGGCGACTAAGCCACCGCACTGCGCGTGCGTACCCCTCCCCCACTAGCCCTCTACTTATGCGTACTCCCCAGCCCTCTGCGCATGCGAACTAAAGCACGGCTCTGCCTATGCGTGCACCCCTCACAGGCCCTCTGCGCATGCGTCCCTCCCAACTAGCCCTCTGCGCATGCATACGCCCCCAACTAGCACCGCGCACTCGGACTAAACCACTGCTCTGCGCATGCGTACCCCCCCCCACTAGCCTTCTACGCATGCGTACTCCCTAATTACCTTACTGTCCTTCTGCGCATGCGTTTTCTCCACTCGCATTCTGCCAACCCTTCTGCGCACTCTCCCCCTCCCCCCCCAACTAGGCCTCCGCGCATGCGTACCTCCGGCTAGCACTCTGCGCATGCGAACTAAATCACCGCTCTGCACGTGCGTACCCTCGACACGCCCTCTGCGCATGCGTACTCCACAAGCCCTTCGCACATGCGGACCCTACCGGCGCTCTGCGCATGCGCACCTCCTCACACATTCCCCACCTCTCCCTCCCTGCCCGCGCTCTCTGCGCATGCGGACCCAGCAGCGTTCCGGCCGCGCCCCGCAGACCTTTCCGCAGAGCGACAGGGCCGGCAGGTAGCGGTTGGGCTGCGGGCGTCTGGGTGGGGCTGCCCTCTCGGCTCACCCTGCGGCGGGGCGGTGTCGTTGCGGCGGCCGGATCGCCGTTATCAGGCTGGCTGAGGGAGCTCCGCTGTGGGGCGGGAAGCGGGGATTTCTGGTCTGTAGGAATGAGGTTTTTTATGTGTACGGAACGGCGTGGAAATGCGTGGGGAGAGAAAGGTTGTTCGCGAAGGGCGGTGGGCTGAGAACAGGATTCCTAAGGACAGCCGGTGTGAGGAAGGTTGAGACACCGCTGTCAGACATTGGGTTTGGATTTTGGAACTTCTTAACTGAGGAGAAAAAAGCAAAAAAAGGTGGTGTTGTATGAGGAAAAATAAACTGTGCCCCGCAGCTGTGGAAAGTGTTCCGTTATGAATTAAAACCGTGCTGTGGTAAAAGTCCGTGTTCAGTTTGTCATCAATTTAGTGAGTCACCGATTTTAACTTATCCTCTCGTTTTTGACAGGTCAGAGGCCATTTTGCACTGTGATTTTTGCTAAGTGCTGAACTTAATACCTCAGCATCACATAAGGAAGCTGCAGTTTTGTTTTAGATCAAAGCCTATTAGACATGTAGTGCAGGTTAGAACAGAAGAGCATTCCTCAGTGTGGGATGCAAATTGTGTGAGAGTTTCATTTTAGGAAGGAGCCAACTGTCCAAACAGAGCATAATTGCTTAATGCAGGTATTGCTGAACTTGTATTTTGCAAATCTGTTTGTATTTTGATTACTTGCGTTTTTGGAATTCAGAAGCTGCTGGAGAAACAGATTTCTGGTTACGTTCAAGGTCCAAGTAATGCTTGTTACATTTTTGCTAGAAGTTTGAATAAAGAACAGAGCACTGACAGCAAGAACTGAATCACAGAACGGCCAGGGTTGGAAGGGACCTCAAGGATCACGGAGCTCCAACACACAGGGCCACCAACCTCCACATTCAATACCAGCCCAGGCTGCCCAGGGCCCCATCCAACCTGGCCTCCAACACCTCCAGGGATGGACGGGGCATCACAGCCTCTCTGGCAGCTGTTCAGCCTCTCACCTCTCCCACAGCACAGAACTTCCCCTGACATCCAACCTCCAGCTGCCCTCTCTCAACTTAAAGCCATTTCTCCTTGTCCTGTTGGGATTTTAACAGCAGGATGACAGTACAGGGAAAGAAAGTAACTATAATTATGAAAGGAATGTGATGATGTTAAGGATTTTACATGTTTTGCCTGCATTATTATTATTTTCAATCGGTCTTTTGAAATGATAACAAAGGTGGACTTCTGGTGTTTCAGCTGTTGCAGAGAAGAATATCAACAAATGAATCAGCTGCAGGAAAGATTAAATGGCAGAGTTACCATCAGAATAAAACAAACGTCATTTCTAATTGCTTTTCTTTTGTGAAGCAAGTGTGTCTTTCTGCAGTCTTATTCTAGAAGGGGAAAAATAATTTTCTGCCAGAGAAGAGTATTCATACTTTTTCTTTTCTTTTTTTTTCCCCCTAATCTGGACTTTCTGGTGCAAAATTCCTAATTTGAAAGCTGTAGTTTTACATCTGTCCCTTTGAGTTTCGTTGTCCATTTAAGTTGCACAGAAAATGTGGTTGTTGCTAGTGTAAGGAATGGTCCCACACAACCACTGGACACTGTAACAAGTTCTTTTTATGTATTTTCCAAATCCTAAGAAGTTACAAATTCATATGGAAATCAATTGTCTTTTCTTTGGGATCCTTCAGTGATGATGTGGCTTCACTGCTTGGAGCCTCTTCCAGAGTGCTGTAATGAAAGCAGTGCTCAGTGTCTCACAGCAGTGATGAGATGCTTCCATGAGCTCTTTTTGAGACAGAATGGCAGAATAGCCTGAGCACGTGCTTGACTTTCATACTGATCCCAGGGTTTGGTGATTTCAAAGAGTGAATTTGTTTCCATAACTTCTTTGTATTTGTGTTTGTTTCTGACAAAGCAGCAGTGACACCAGGATGACTTTCAGGGCTCCCAAGGCTTTGTGGTTCCTTGTTGGTGGAGCACATAGAGGGTGCTTGCTCACAGATGTCTGTAAATGTTTTGGACCTGGTTTGGATTCTGTGCTGCTTTAAGGTTTTTAGAGCTTCCGTTATGTTTCAGATCCAATGGCTGTCCCACCATCCTACAGTGACCTGGGAAAGGCTGCCAGGGATGTATTCAATAAGGGCTATGGTAAGTAACACGGCTGAGGTTTGATGTCTCTGTATTTTATCCTAGGCATCTTGAGAACCACAACAAAGTCATTATTATGTCAGAGTTCTGTCAGATACCCTGTGGTGGGAATTCAACAGAGGGATTGGGAGAGGAAAATTCCTGCCTTGGAACCAGAGGTTGGGAAGTAAACTTTGTTACTCAGAGGCAATGGTAGCAGTATTGATTGGTCCCCAGATAGCAGAGATACCAAATGATGGGTGACCATTAAACCTGGCCAAAAAACTAAGAACAGGGGTATCCTATGGCATTTACTGGTAAATTCTGTCTGCTACACCCAGAAATTATGAGCCCAACCACTCTGAATTGTCACAACTCCTTCAGTCATTCATCAGAAATACCAGCATTGGTTGGAATTTGGAAATAGCTGGTTTTGGCCAGTGTTCCCCATCTGTTGGACTTTGGCTATGCAGCAAATACGTCTCGCTTGTATGTTGCAGTGAAATACATGTTGTGTGCTCTTGTTTTCAGGATTCGGAATGGTCAAGTTGGAATTGAAGACCAAGTCTTCAAGTGGGGTGGTAAGTACTGGGGGCTTTTCACATCACCAGCAAGGGCAAATTCCTGATTTGGTGGCAGTAACTTGCTAGCATGTGTTGATTCTGTCTTTTGCTTCTCATTTTAGGACAGCTATCCCTGGTTTGTTTCTGCAGTGATATGTAGAATTGATGCAGCTGTACTTTGGTGCACACGAATTACTGCAGAATCACAGAATTTTAAGGACTGGGAGGGAGTTCAGGAGGGAGTTCATCATTTAATCTGAGCCCCTGCTCAAGCAGCTTCCCTAGAGAAGGGATGCAGATGGAAGCATCCAGGCAGGTTTTGAATGTCTGCAGCAGCCTGCTGTAGTGAGCAGCAGCCCTCCTCAAGGCAGGGGTGTGGAAGTGGATGATCTTCAAGGTCCCTTCCAGCCCCAGTCGTTCTGTAGTTCTATGATTTCACAGTAAAGCTGGCAAAACAAGAATTTGTGTCTTTGGTCTTTACCCACAGGCACTGGTATTTCATACCAGATAAGCCAATTCCTCTACTGAGTCTCAGTTCTGAGTGCTCTTATTGCTGCTCTCCAGTTGCCAGGCTTGTGCTGCTTTTCAACTTCTTTTAACCACGTTTGCTTTGGCCTCCCTCCTTCTCTTGCATTCTTATCACATAAATGGTGCAAGTCATTTTCATTCCTTCTGTATTATTTCATGATGTCTCACTTAAGCTTTTGATGGATTGCTCGCATCATGAGGCTGAGGATCTACAACTGCTATTAGTTGCTGACACCTCTGTATATATACAGTTTTCCTGCCACAAAGTTATGATTCTCAGATAAATTAGTAACAGTTCCTTACGCCCTGCATGTGTCAGAACGTGCCAACTGTATTAAGTTTTAAAATGGGTTTTTCCTTCTCCATGCAAATTTCACGTTGGATCCTTTTTCAGCTGGTAAGAACGGTGGCTGTTTCGGCATGTTGGCTTTTGCTTCTTTTGTTGTTGATGTTTTTGTGGTGGTTGTTGTTCATCTGCCTGCCTGTTTCTGAGTCGTGCAATCTGTGTCATGAAGTTTGCCTCGTGTCCATGGTGCTCCATGTTCTGAATGATGCACGTGTGTGAAGTCGTTTGTGAGCTCTGTCCAGCAACCTGAGATAAGAACACTGTAAAAACACGAAGAGGAAAATCTGCATAGGTGTGGTATTGGCACACTTGTTGCTGCTAGAGGTTTCATGCTCATTTGTGTTTCTAGCAAGCAAAATGGGGGGGGGGGTTCACTGCAAAACAGGGTTTTGAGGATTGAGGTGAGGTACAAAGCGTGGAAGCGAATTCATACTTGGGTATTTCCATGATCTCTGACTGCTTTCATACATAAATGTTCTGTTGGTTTTTCTTCCATGTGGGTGTTGACAGCACCACTGTTGTTTTCTGTTGATTAGAATTGTTTCACAGACCACAACTGCTGGGCTGTGGTAAATGCATCGTGTTCTCGAGGAAAGCAGCCACTGTGAACTAAAAGTCAATGAGAAGCTGAGCTGGACTGCTGAGTCAGACCAGAATGTGATACAGAGCCAGAATGAGTTTGGTTTTCAGCTCCAGATAATCCAAGTAACGCTTCCATGCAATGGCCTGATAAGAAGGCTGGTGTAGAAAGTTGAGGACTGATGGCAGTAGATGTTAACTGTGTGCATTCTGCTTTCAGAAACAGATCCAGTTGTGGCAGCTGGTTGTCCTTTAGATGTTAAGGAAAAAAAAAAAAGACCTTTACAACCTTCCATTTGCTTGATCAGAGAATCACATAAAATCTTAATCAGTCATCCACACTAAGATCAGAAGGAGGTCAGTTCTGCAGTCTGGTGCAGATTCTTCACATTGAGTTTGTGGAAGTGATATTAGAATGCTTTGCAGTGAATGTATCTTCAGGGATGGTCTGCATCCTGACTCACATTCTGTATCTTGACAAGGTAGCCAGAGAGGCAGTGAAATTGCTGTGCTGTTGTAGCAGTGCATTAACTTGAGTAAATGCCACCTTTTTTCCATGGTGAGCCAGGAATGTTCTAAAGGTTCTAAAACTAAGATGTGTTGATGGTGGACACTTCAAATATTTAAACTTCAAAACAGAGGTGACTTGGAAATGCAATGGCAGATTGATTAGGGAAAATATTTGAGATGAGGACAACAGAAATCAGCTGCGTTCTCAGATGCTTTGTTAAGTTAAGGTGGTATCCCTTGGACTTACTGCAAAAATTGCTTTATACCCTGTACATCAAACACTGAGCAGGCTACCTTAAAGTTAATGTATGTATTGGGGTTTCATGGCCCTTAGTGAAAGCTCTGATATGTGAGGAGCTGCTCAAACAGCAAAGGACAGCGTGCTTAAAAACAGCATGGGGAATTTTAGGAAGAAAAATCATAGGATACGAGCAGCTTTGTGTTTCAGATGGATGTCTTGTATGTGGCTGAGGGACAGAGAACCTGTGTGAAGCACAGAACAAGTCCAAGGATGATGGAATAGCAGTTGCTGAGGTGGAATGTTGGTGAATAACTTAGGAAAAAAGGTAACAAAGGTTCAAGGAGGGGGACAGGGGAATGAAGCACCAAGCCTTTGTGTGTTAGAGCCTAAGAAAGTCCCAGGGCTGCATCAGCACGTCTGAGTAAAGGCCATATCCAGAATGGAGGTGCTAAAAGGAGTTTTGCATTTTGAGGTGCAAAAATAATTGTTTTACTGGTGGAGAGGGAGGAGAGCTCTGTTGAAAGGTCTGAAGCCAAGCGAGTGTTTGAGTGCAAGCATTTGACAAGTGGATAAACTGAAAGTATCTGGAGGGATGAAACTCATGTTGTCCTCTTGGCAGGAATTTACTGCAGGTGGTTCTTCCAATCTAGACACAGGCAAGGCTTTGGGTAATCTAGAAACCAAGTATAAGATCAAAGACTATGGACTTACATTCGTTCAGAAGTGGAACACAGACAACACGTTGGGAACAGAAGTTTCCATGGAGGATCAGGTAAGAAATCAATTCTCTAAAAATGTTTCTGCAGTTGTTACGAGACAGAAGTACTGAGTTGAACAGAAGGAACACAAAGCTACCTGAAGCACTAAAAAGAAAGAAGTGATGCTGTGTTTGCAGTGTCCAGACTGAGAGGCAGCATCATGAATTTGGAGGGGTGGGAGGTGTGAGCATCCTCACAGCAAAGTGCTGCGCTGTGATCCAGAAGTACTGAATGCCTGCTGATGCAGGCTGGCCACAGCAGCTGGTGGAATGAGTATCACTGTTAATTAAGCAGCTTTTGTTTGAAGATCAGGTGCAGCTTTGTAGTGCTGTCACTGCTGCATTCATAAAAGAAAACCAAAGAGGAGTCTCTCCGTTTTAATGTTTGAATGCAGAAAGCTGGAAGTTTGTCTGCCTTCAGACTGGAAGTGTTTCATGAGGTTGAAGAGAAAGATCAACCTGTAATCACAGCCTGGCGTTGCTTAAGCAAAGGGTTTCTATATAACACTCTTAAAATAAGTAACTGCTTTTCAAAGTCAGTAGCTTTATGCTTTTTACAGCAGAAGGCAACAGTGCCAGAGGTAATGAAAGCTTGTGGTGCCCTCTGCTGTGTGTCCATCACCTTCTGTACTTTAACCAGTGCTTTAACGTGGAAAATGCTGCTCAAAATGAGGCAGGGCAGCTCTTACCATGCAGCATGTACAGATTTCATTGTAAAAATGTGTGAGAGATTTTCCCTTGGTGTTGTGTCATCTCCTAAGACCTGAAGTAGTGCCATAGTACTAGAAACCACATTTTGACAGAGCTGTGAGCAGACTTCTCTGTTTTTCTTAACAGTTGGCTGAAGGATTGAAGGTTGCTCTTGACACTATATTTGTACCAAACACAGGGTAAATATTTTCTGTTACTTTAACCTGGGAAGCCCTCGAATTGTCTTTACCTTTTGACTAGAAATCCTTGTACTGTTCACTGTGTAAATGCTCAAAATGCACTGTCGCTGAATGGCCATATTCAAATACTGCAACAGGGAATTCCTGCCCTGCACTGTCGAGTATTTGGAAGGCAGTGGGCTCTGAAGAATGTGCTAAAATGGATTTTTTGGCTTTTTGGCCACTGGAAATTTTCACTGTGGAGTAGACATGATGTTTCTCTGTCCTCCTGTGCAGTTTCACATTCACTACTGCATTTGCACTGTGATGGTGTTTGTGGTCCATCTGCTGACCACTCGCTGCCTTAGGAAACACTGAGCAAAGTACTGTTTTTCCCTCAAGCCTGTGGGCTTATGGCTGTGCACAACTGAATGGCATTTTAATTACAATAAGCACTGCAGTAGCATATTTTTGTCTTCTCTTATTATTGATTTCTTTTGGTTAACAGTAGAGCAGAGGAGTACATACAGGGTACACATGTCTACAGATGAAGCTTGAGACTTCATAAATAATTACTGCTTTTGTCTGTCATTGGAGTCAGCATAACAAAAGAATTGTTGAAGGTATTAATTGAATATAAGGAAATGGAAAAGGAGTTTAAGAATGAGCCCCTAGATCAGGTTTGACAGCGTCCTGCTGCGCCTTCAGGAAGAAATATAAACAAGGTTGGGGTGAGGATGAGGGAGGTGATGGATTATTTCTTGTGGTTATGTTAACTATGGAGTGATGGCAGGGTGAGCAGAAAGACACTGAGAGGAAGAAATGCTTCTCCAGAAGGCTGGCTGACAAATGGGAGATGAGGAAACTTGTTTTCAGTAGAGCAGAGTGGGATCCTGCAGTGAGGAAGGAAGGAAAGCAGGCACTGCATGTGAAAGAGGGAACTGACCAGTGAGGGAAGGAACGTGGGAGGGATATGAATAGCCAAAGCCAACAAAAGACAGTAAGGCCAGTGTGAGATGTCCCAGCTGACACCGTGCTACACTGCACTTGTTTGTGAAGAACAAGATTTGAAAACTGATGGTTTCTGAGAGACTGAAAAAAATAATAATAATTCCCTTATTTATTTCCTGTGAAATTCTTGATGTGATTTCAAGGATTTTGAGATGGTGGCAGAAGCACCACCAAAAAACACATCAGTGATACCTGTTTGAATAGGCATTAGCATCGTTTAATTAACTAGCCTTGAGGACGTGCATATGGGACTAAACCTACTGTGGTACACCAGCAGGAATAAAATGGCCTTTTTCTCTTCAGGAAGAAGAGTGGAAAATTGAAGACTTCCTACAAAAGAGAATACGTAAACCTAGGCTGCAATATAGACATTGATCTCTCTGGACCAACCATCTATGGCTGGGCAGTGCTGGGTTATGAAGGCTGGCTTGCTGGCTATCAGATGGCTTTTGATACAGCCAAATCTAAGCTTTCACAGAACAACTTTGCCTTGGGATATAAGGCAGGAGACTTTCAGCTGCACACTAACGTGTAAGTACTGATCTACACTTAGAAAAGCATTCTTGGAGAAACCAAGCAGATGAGTAGTAAGAATTAATGGAGCTAGGTTTAAATAAAGAAGGGGGAGAGGATAAGGGAGGATGCTGATTTGTTGCAAAGTAATTCACGTCCTGTGATTCCATTTTCAGTCCAATTAAAGCAGATGCAGCTTTTCAACTTCCCACTGTCTTCTGCAACAGTGATTCGGGGTAATTTTGTGTCTACACAGGATAGTGGTAAAAAGGCACTTTGTACTGTTAATTTGGAATGAAATCTGTAAACTGCAATGTCTGTATTGACAATAAGAGTCTTCAGTTAAGCTATAATGCTCTTCCCCTTCTGGGAAGAAAATCTGTGTCTCAGAAATAGGAGGAGGTGCCTGCTGCATCGTGCTTGATGTCATCTTAATGTAGTTCTGGCCTTGGCACTCAGATGCTCTGGGAGCCTTTGAATGCAGTGATAACAACTGCCATGGTTGTTTTTGCATTGGTTTTGGTCTCCTCATTCCCACAGCTGCCTCTGTCCCTTTGTGCATCATCACAGGCTTTTCTTAAGACACACCAGGTATTTTTATCAGAATTTCAAACCTTGTGTCTTGAGTGTCAGAAATCTTGGCCTGGTACACATTCAGTACTCATGCTTTGAATAACATCAGCTCCAGCTAGGAAGGAGAATGACTCTGGAATGCTCAGTTCATTTAGAGAGAACGATCACAAGTCTTGGGAAAGAAAGGGTTGATCTCAAGAGCTCCTTTTTTCTCAGGAAGGCAGCTCTTCACATGCTTCCATCTCTTACAAACAGGAATGATGGCACAGAGTTTGGTGGGTCTATTTATCAGAAGGTTAATAATAAGGTTGAGACATCAGTCAATCTTGCATGGACTGCTGGCAGTAACAACACGCGCTTTGGAATTGCTGCTAAGTACCAGCTGGATGAGAAGACCTCCATTGTGGTAAGGATTCTTATAAGGGAAAAAGTATTTCCAGGTTCTCTTCAATGCTTAAAATTAATGGTGTGAAATTCTTGCTTCAGCTACTTCCTGAGAAATTACTGTGATAACAAACATTGCTTCTGTTGTGGTTCAGATCTCAACTGGGACCACAAGTGTTGGCATTAACACCTGCAAAGTTCTGCAGGAACAGCAGGGCCCAAAGAGAGAAACAGAAGGGGGAGCTGAGCGCTGGGAAGAGAAGTCAGAGAGAACACAGGCCCACCAGCAAATAAAAGTAACTGAATACATGGTAACACTGAGCCCTCTGTTAATTAATTCCAGGATAATTTGGCTAGAATTAAACATATGAACAGCTCAAAGTCAGGTTAGAAAAAGTTTCCATATTGTTGCTTACTCATTTGTGTGTTAAAAACAAGGTTGGCACTCGATACAGAACCTTTACATATGTCACAATTTAAAGATCAGAGCCATTATTCAAGCCTGTTACAGTTTGAACTCAAGGAATGTAGTGAAATTGAGCAGACTAAAAACTTGGGGGAAAGAAGACTGAAATGTGCCACTGCCAGAGGTCAGCCTGCAAGTAGCTGCACCCACTGCCATGTCAGCTACTTGCTGGGGTACCAGGATGATGATCTGAATATCTGTGTATTGGTGTGATTTCTTTTATTTTCTGCAGGCTAAAGTAAATAATGCCAGCCTGATTGGAGTTGGTTACACTCTCGCTCTTCGACCTGGTACGTAAGTTTGACTGGTAGCATTGTTTTAATGTTATCTCTGAAATAGAAAAGATAGATGACCAAAAAAAACCCACCTGAGCAAACAAACAACATTACCTACAAGTCTTACACAGCTCCATAGCAGTGAAGGCTGTGCATGTACATAAGTTCCTACAGCAGTTGAGACACAGCAGTGAGCCTCAGGTACCTGAAGGGGGGAGGATGGACGGACGGATGGAGAAGGGAAGATCAGGATCTCATTACTTGCTTTTGTAGGTGTAAAGCTGACCCTGTCAGGCTTGATTGATGGCAAGAATTTCAGTGCTGGAGGACATAAAGTTGGGCTGGGATTTGAGCTGGAAGCTTAATGCATTTTTAAGTAAAACAACAGATGGTGCTCTGGAAGATGAAGGTAAAGTGTACCCAGTGTTCTGGCCTTAATATTATACTCAAGTCTCAAGAAGTGTGAACTTTCTACTTCTTCCAAAGTATGCTTTTACCCCAACACTGAAGTCCAGAAAGTACAAGCACCTCTACCAGAAGATACTTGAAAGCATGCATGGAAGCTCTGATGTTTGTGCCACATTTCACTTGTTTATCATATTCTAAATGGGTTCTTAAAAGGAGAAGAATATTCCACCTCTTCCCCTTGTTGTACTGTATTGCATGTCCTGTATTTCACTCCCTTTTATAAAAGGTGATCCATGCTGTTGTGCAAAACTTTGTTTTATGTCAGAATGAAATAAATCAGTCACAGTTGGAAGAAAAAAAACCCAACAGATTCCATCTTCATTGCTTACTCCATTCAGGCATTTATATACATCGATCAGATTCACCACTGAGCCTTTCTCTGTTCTAGGCTAAGAAGTGCCTTTTCTCACAGGAGAGGTGCTGCAGTGCTTTAGGATTTTAACTGGAAAAAGTATCCAACAATTTGCTTTTCCATGCTCTTTACCTCACATTTCAGAGGCCTATACAGTAAAATCAGCTCTTTCATTAAAATGCTTTGAGTACATTAAAAAGAACAAACAAAAAGTTCACACTTTAGATAATTTCGTTCCCATACAGGAAACAAGTATTAAGTAATTATAACTTTTACATTTGAGAAAAAAAGTGCAAATCAGCAAAGCCTAAGAAAATGTGTTCACAGTTGAGGTGTATTAGGAAGGTGACATATACCAGTGACAGTGCAAGCTGACTGCCTGCATTGTCCATTTGTCATCAGAAAGCTTGAAAGGCAGAACAACCACACGTGGTGCCTAAGGGAAGAAACATCAAATCATACAGTAAGGATATCTGCTGTCTTAAGGCACTGTTAAGAACTTTTTCCAAGCAGTCAGGATAAGCATTTCCTACTGCATCTTTCAGAAGTGAAGTATCTGAGATGTGGATACTGCAAGCTGTGCCACGTATCTCACATAAGCAGTAGGCAGCAGTAAAAAGAGGCACTTCCCTTCCTAGAGACAGCAGATTATCACAGTTGGCTTACTCAGCTCGCACATCTTTAGAGGCAGTTGAGGTGATTTTACATATGGGTTTGTTCTGGATTGCTTCTTTCTTCTGCCTGCAGCTGAAGCCAGCTCCAGTCGAGAGCCTGAAGTATAAAGAGTTAGAAATACAAAGTTCAGTGCTGGCTTGTGTTTGAGATTGGTTTAAAAACTTTACTGCAAACAACTTGCTCAGTATGGCTTCATGATGAACGATGTGATTTATTTAAATGGAAAGACACAGCTTTAAACTCTTCCCTTCTATACTTTACTTGCATGTCAGCATTCTACTGCAGTAAATAAGCATCCCTGCACACCAGTGTGTAGCTTCCACAGATCCATCCAATGGGAAAAGTGCACTTTTGCAATATTTCTGCACCACAAACAAGTACCTCCCCCACTTGCCCCTGCCCTTCCAAGAAAGGGAGGCCTGAGTATCCCTGCTGCTTTACAATTTGGCATAACATGGCTGAGAACCCAAAGATGTGGCCCCTGCTCTCAGCAAGCAGGGAATGTGCCAGCAGTTCAAATGGGAGAACAAGTGGTTTCATTTCACACAACTCCAGGTTTCTATTCACCATTTCACTTATTGAGTAGGCAAAAACACACAAACAGAAGCATTAAGCAATCAGCTTCCCTGGTCCACACTTGTACAGGAATATCAGGCATTTACCATAAAGCTCTGCTCCTGATCCTTCATCGTGTCATGCATCACGTTTTCGAGTTGGTTGCACAGTTTCTGCGATTCCAGCAGTAGCTCCTCACTGAAAGATGAGTGTTTGACAATTATTTTCCATGCAAGTTTCTCTAGGAAATACTTTGTGAAGGCACACTGCACAGCACTGAGGAACATTAACCTTTAGCAATCAGCTTATTAACTTGTTTTGCACCAGAGGAAGTCAGTGGCAGACTTACTGGCATGGGAGAAAAGGAAGCGTGTTCAAATTGGAATTGGGTTCTTAGATGGAGCCACTGCCACTAGAGAAAACGTTTTAGAACAGCCTGTAAACTCAAACACGAAGCAATGTACAAAGACACAAGCTGAGGTCTCATTTTAATTAGTGAGCCAGTTGCTTTAAACAAGCCAGAACTACAAGTGCTTGGTAGAGCACTCTCTCTTTCCTGACACAGCCCTCCTACCATTCATTACCTTCCACAATAACACAATTCCTGCTGGCAGGGCACTTCAAGAAAGCCCAGCAAGCCCAGATAAAACAAACCCTATTCATTGCAGTGGGGGGCATGCAGCTAAATTCATTTCCAGTTGTTTGTAAGGAATATTCACAAACCCCAGAAGAAACAACCAACCAACCAAAAACAGCCACTGGGTAGGTAGGACTACTGACACTGCAACTGAGCACTAAGCATGAAATGTAAGAAAGCTTCTGTATCAGTTTGCAGAGCTGATACAAGCAGTAACAGAAGCCCAGCCTTCAGCTCACCTTTTCCTGACAGATTCTGGTAAAGCATAGGTCCCAGAAGGGACCTGCAGCAGCAGCTGACCAGGGCTGTTAAGACGTGACATGTTCATGCTCTCTGGACTGCCACTAACAGGACCACGTACTTTGCTCTAAAGAAAAGACAGCAGATTGAAATTGCAATTCTTTCCACTTATTTCCAATAGCCAGCAACACGAGACAGCCTAGAAACCATCTTTAATCCTAACTCAAGGTAATGAAGACAAACAACCATAGGATAAACTCAACTTATTCTTATCTCAGATATTGGGTGTGCTGCTATCTTAACAACAGTTTTTATTTTACTTACACAAGCAATTTTCAGTAAGTTCCACAGCTCTTTCTGTCGTTTCTCCTGAAGCCTTACAACTGTTTCTTCATCTTCACTCATCAGATTCATCACTTTCTCCACTCTGGGGAACAATTCCAGTGCCTTCTGCTTGCAAACGACAGTTTTGCTTTACAGAAACAAAGTAATAAATTAGATTACAGATTATCAACTTCAGTAGAGGAAGTTTTTGAAGTTTCTTAAGCCCTACAACACAGGCAAACCTGTTTCTTACAGTGCTAGGACAGAAGCTCTCGCTGAAAGAGGAGACATTTTCTCAACAGTCAATAAAAACAAATGACAGAGCTCACCTGAGTTGAGCATAAATGACTCTGACTTTTTTTTCAAAGGTCTGGATTGCCTGTAAGAGCAGCCGTACTATTTCCTGGCTGTCACCACTTGTCCTCTGATCTGGAATAAGAGTCAGAATATTACACAGAGAAGTGGGCTGTTATCACGGTGAGAAGCTTCTTAGTGGTTTGTTTCCACCTTTTCTTCAATCCTGAAACATCCCAAGCATAGAGGACATGCATGTTTGGGTGGGATGAAGAGCATTGCTTTTTAGCCACCAAGAGATGAGAACTGGAAAGCAGAGTTGTAGGCTGGGTTTACTGCCTTAGGGCTGTAGAGCTGCTCTACACAGAAAATGAAGCAGCAGCACACGCTTGCAGTAACAGCTTGCTCTGAGAAGAGCTCTGAAGTCCCAAGAAAAGCTCAGAAGATGTCAAGAAAGCAAGGCTGGCCTGGTTTAAAATTGAGTCCCTGACTCCCCTCTCCAAAACAGGCAAATCCAGAGGACTCCATGTACAGCTAACATAAGTGAAGGCCTAAAATGCAGAGAAAGTTTTCTCAATGCAGATGATTCCATCTTCAAAGTTACAACCCACAGAAAGCAAGCTGAACTTGACATAAAATATCTTTTACCTCTTGGCTTCTCTCTCAGCCTCCGGTACAACTCTCTGGCTTGTTCTTCTCTAGAAGAAAAAGGCACAGAACACAAAGGATTTCTCTAGGGCCTAAATTATGAATGAGTAATTCAAGAACTCCAATCTCTTATATAACATTCTGCTATTTCAGATCCACAGGTGAGGAGTCAAACTTTTTCTTGTTAGGTTTTAATTTTTTAAGTCCCCTATAATTTAAACTGAAGAGAGAATTTCATTGTCCTGCAGTGAAACAAGGGGTTCAGTTTTGCTAGCAACACTCCTACATCTGACACTTACAAATCCTCCAGTGTTCCTCCTTGCTTACGACCCAGTGGGCTTCTCTGAAGGTCCACAATGTCTGTTTGCAGGGCCATCATTCTCTTTACTAACTGATCCACATCATCCTCCTGAAAGCAGAGCAGAACATAAGCAACAAGGCAGACACATACTGAGAGACACCACTGCTGACCAACTCTGCCTTTCTCATTCCTATTTCTAAACATGTCAACAAAGCAGCAAACAGTCTTGGGCAAAGATAAGTGAGAACACAAGTTCATAATATGTGTGGCTCTAGATTCCAGGCTGCAATGCTTCCTCCTCATTTATTCACTGCTCTGGATTTCTTCTCTCATCCTACCTACCGTCTCTTCCCCCCTTTCACTTGGCATACAACTGCACCCAGTACTGGCACCCCAAGCTCTGCTTTTCACCAGAACTTCTTCCTATGCAGAAGCTGTCACTTGTCAGACAGTCCTTCTACCACTCCACATTCTTCAGCTAGAGGAGGACCAAGTGCTGGGACAGAGTAAGGCTAATCCAGTCAGTTACTTTTCACTCCTCATTTGGGAGAGCCCTTAGCTGTACTTACAGAGATTACACTGTCTTGTGTTCAATCATCTCATCATTTGTTTTACTGTTCAGTTTAACCTATCATCCCAAATCCTTCCAGCTTTCTTGATAAAAATCTACCTCCCTGCAAAAACTTGTGAAAGGAAAAAACAAAAAAGATGCAATGCAAAGCAAGGCAGTGTGAGGTGTGGAGTCAGCACAGTAAGCTTCTATTGAAGGGAAAACAAAAGGGAATAAAAAACCTCTTTCTTTCTTAGATAAGTGATGAAGATTTAGAAACATACCCGACCGCAAAGCTCCACAGCTTGCTCCATCTCTTTCCAGGCAAAGAGCAGCTTCTCAGAAGCTACAGGAATGAAAAAAAGAACAATTGCTTTTCTCAAATTCACACAGGGAAAGGTAAGATACCGTGTGTGATGTAAAAGAGCCCTGTAAGCAAGGTGCTGTACTCACTAATTCCAAATTCAATCTGCTCTTTATACTTCTCAAGATCAATCTGAATGCTTGTTTTGAAGAAGTCCAGTTTTGCTTTCAGCTGCTGGGAAAGGGAGGCCATAGAATTCTTCATCTTTGAGAGAGTACTGTTGTAACGCAATAGATTCATCCTGTGTGGACAAGAACGTCCTGTTATCCTCCCAGGGTAGAAATGCAGGCTTCCAATTAGAACAAAAGCAGATACGACAGAGCGTAGCAGCGAGCACAAAAGCAGCTGTGCTAAAGAACACAATTCTTAGTGTTCCACTAGTTGTTAATAGCTCCACTCATGGGCTTCCCCATTCTAACAGGATGCTATTCCTGCCCTTTAACTTCCACCAGGGAGCAAAGGCAGAAATATGTGTCCCAGTCAGACTGGCACCGTACATGGCTGCTCGCTGTCCCTGCTGCAGCCGGTTACAATCCTCTTTCAGCATCCTGATCGTGTGCCAGATCTGACCCCAAACTTTCCGCAGCTGGAAAAAGTGCAGATTCTTCTTTGGATCCTGAACTGGAAACAGAAAAATGGGTGGAGGGAAATCAGTCTGAAGCTTAGAAGTAGTATTCTCACGTGACAAAACAGACTGAAACATCACTCCTTCGAAAGGCATGCAGCCAAACCTCTTGTAAACTTTATAGCTGGCTACCCCTCCACGCAGCCTCCCCAGTGTTATTAAACCCTTCCTTCCCTCAGTTGTTTTTAAAAGCTGAATAAATGCTGTGCCAGGCTGTTTTATCGCTGCTCCAGTACCAATATACAAAATCCCTCTCTGCTCTTTGCACACGATACAGACTACAGAACACAGGCAGCCTTCTCAACGTGAACAACCTCTCACATTCATGCTAGACAAAGTCCTTACGGATGTAGTCAACACTTTCCGGATGAGGTCGCAAGGCAACCTGAGCCTCATAGGCAACTTTCTGATTATCAAAGAGGAAGAGGAGGTCTGTGTCTGCAGCTGCAGCATCGTTCACCTGCAGAAGACAGAAGACTCAATGGAGTTCTCTCAAAAGAAGCAAGCCTCAATAACACCACAAAAAAATGCAAGAGAACACAGTGCCTATCCTGCAAGGGAGCAGGTCTAAGTGGTTACTATGCCTAAGGCCTGCCAGAACAGCAGGGAGTGCTGCACTTGCAGATTCACTGAACAGCCAAGGAAGGAGAATATCCAGACTCACCTTGCTATCAGCTGTGTGCTTCTGAGTAAACAATGCAAGACCAGCCTCCTGCAGCAGCTCCTGATCCTGCTCTGGGATCCCAGTGTCTGACTGGATCCTGGCCTTCACTGTTTGCAGGGTCTCTTCCTCTGTCACAGGGTAGGTGTGCACAGTTCCCGTAACCATATTCAAAACATGCAGTAACTAAAAGGAGATCAGTGTGACATGAGAAGGGCTGAAAATGCATAAGTTACATTTGAGCAGAAACCTTTGGACTGAGACGACGACCAATAAACTGTTTCAAAGCACTTGCAAAGTTCAAGAAGTCACTTTGCAGCTACATCATAACATTATACGCTCAAGACCTCACCCTTCATCAGCTGGAAGAGAAGTCATGTTTCAATTAAAGAGCTTTTTCAGTAGAAACCTTTGCCAGAATACAGGACCAAGAACATAGAGAAGCTATTTGCTACTCCCATCAAGATCAGCTTCTCCAAAAAGCATGAGGAAAGCACACTCCTAAGTAGGATTCTGTGCTGCTCCTCCTCCTAGGCTGATGACTCAAGGCTCTTCTCTCATGGACTAGATTCAACTGCTCTCTGGAAAAGTTTTCAAAGTAATCCAGGTGTATTGCTCACCTTCAAGTTCAAGATGTCATCCAAAGCTTTGAAACATCCATTGGGCCCATACACAGGATCCGTACCTCTCTGCCGTGGGTGCCACATTAACATGAGTTGCAGCCATTTCTCCAGTTTCCCAGCCAAAACGCTGAAGGACCAAAGCAAGAATGGGATCAGAAAAGGAAATGCATCTGCAGTCCTCACCTGGCCAAGTCTCTGCAGAACTGACAACCAATTTTCTTTTCCCGAGTGTAAATGCACTTTTTAGAAGGCAGAAATGGGGACTCACCTACACATCTGATAAGGAACACAAGCATTGTTTGCATCAAGCACTCAACTTATTTACAGAAAGGCATATAAAATAAACGTGGTCCATTCACAGAGTAAGAAGCTCATTTCAGTATGGCACAGCAGATCACGATAGATTTCTAGTCCTCACCTGTTTAGATTGTTTGGGCAGGGCAAACTGCTGGAAAATTTGACTTCTCCAGATAAGTCTTCTGAAACAACAATATCCAGCTCACTCTTCTGTCGCACTTTCGTATGCCTGATGAATTCCAAGCAAGCACAACAGTGAAGTTATCGTTTGCCTTTCCCAGCAAACTTTTACAGTGAAAACAAAGACACTGCTTGAGTCTTTGCTACTTGCCCTGCAGAAGTCAGCCTTGATTCCAAAGAGAAATCTAAGGAATGCTCAACTAGCTCAAGTAAAAGAAGTCAATCTCTATAAGGGTATGGAATACAGGGATATTACCCTAAAGAATCAAGGGACCACACCTCTACTTCCCACAGACAGGACAGTGGCACTGCATGCATTCTTTTTATCACCTGGGCCAAGGTCACTCACCATTGTACTGGCTGCCAGTTGGGTAGGAATGGTCTGAAGCCTGTAATGCATTCAAAAGCCAGCGTGCCAAAGCTCCAGTAATCCACTGTAACTGTGTACTTCTGCTGTTCCAGCAGCTCTGGAGCCTGAGACAGTTTACACATGCCAAAGTCAAAGCCATCCATCTCCCAGCTCTCTCTGCTCCTTAAGAGCTCAGGAACATTTGCATCACATTAATGGCTGTGCTGAAACACTTTGAGATCTCACAGAACACTCCTGCTTCTTATAAATGCAATACACTGTGTTATCATAGACACTGTGATAATCCAGTGGGGGTGGGAGGCAGCAGAAGGAAACAAGGCAGCAGAAGGAAGCTTCTCTTTGTCAGCTGCAGCACTCCAAATGCACCCCATACCAAGACAATTCCTTCACCCCAGTCCAAACCTGAATTACACTGTTAATTCTGTCCCACAAAGAGAGTTGCCCATCTGGCTGAATTTCTTCCTTACCAAGTACTGTAGTGTCCCAACAAAGGATGTGCACAGGCTTCCCTGATCCAACTCCTTAGCATATCCAAGGTCAATGATTTTGTGTATTAACTGAAACATAAAAGAGAAAAAAAGAACACGAGGTAAGTTTTGCTGCACACATACAGCAGAAAAAAACAGTTCAGCACTTCAAAGATATGCAGGAAGGGTGCTGAATGACAAACAGACCTGAGAGAGCCGTTACCCTAGGTTGACTGCTTCTGCATGTTCACCTCTGTAACTGCAGCAAGCACACACACATTCTCCACTTACATTTACTTGTCTGTGTAGGCAGAGACACCACGTTACTGCTTACCCTTTGCTCTCCTTGCTGCAGCACAATGTTCTCTGGTTTCAAGTCTCTGTGGATGATCCTGTTCTCATGAAGGTACCTGAGAGCAGAGGCTGAGACACAAAGAGCCACTTGCTAAGAATGTAGAGGTACCCAGTATGAGCTTGCTAAGGTTTCACTTCTACGTGGTACAAAAGCATGATGTTTGAGTTGAATCTTGCACAAAGGAAAGGAGAACTGACTGAAAAATAAAATCCCAAGTGCAAGAGGAAGAAGTTAGCATCAAACACTTCTGGACACAAACTTGTTCTCTTGGCAGTGACATTTTTAAAAGTTACCATAGATTTCTTTCTCTTCAAATCATTTTCTGAACCCATTCCCAAGTACTAAAGGTTAAAAAAAACAAATTGCAACAGCTGGTAGAAGTAAAAAGCATCTCTTCAATGGATAAATGCCTCTACTCAGCTCTTCTTTGCCCATTTCTTCAACAGTTTTAAATTCAGATCCAAAAGCCACACGTCTTGTTAGGTTCTGTCCATAATGTGGTGCCCTCCCAATTTCACCTGCAAAATTCTTCAGATTCACAAGAATTTTCCAAATTTTCCACACAGAGCCACTGCCACCCCAAAACCAGGAAATTCCATCTAAACAAGATAAAAATCTGATCTTAAGAACACACCACAGTCAGAATAAATGCCCTTTATTTTCCACACTTGCTCAGTTATACTTTACAACGCCTCTTTTTTTTTTTCCTGGATAAAATTTAAAAGTGTGTTGCAAGGAAAAACCAGAAAAACAAAAACTTAATAGCAGTTCCAGGGTGTTTTTTCCAGGCAGAAAATGTCAAGAAAAAACAAATTAAGAAAACCTCAAAGGCTCACCCTCTTACAAAGTGGGTCAGCAAAGCAAGAACACTGGTTAAAGTCACTGCTGCAGTGATTCAACACTTCTGCAGCTCAGGCTTGTGAAGATATTGCCATCACTTACCAATATCTGACAGTAAGATGAGAATAGCTTCTTCCCGCAAACCACAGCAATTCTCCAGCTGATTCAGGTACTGCAAGAAAGCATCACAAATGACAGCTTCTCCACACCACATGCTATAGCTTCCCCGCCCTATGTCCCACTGGAGGATCTCAGTCCCACAGATTGTTAAAACACAAGATGTTTAAGCATGAACAACTGAATTTTTTACAGACAAAACTGTGGAACTGGGACCCCTCATAGCTATAATTAGAGCTTTAAGCCTAAATTATCCATGGGATAAGAAAGGTTGGGTGGAAAAAGTCTGTGTTACTGCAACTTTGCTGTGCCCTTCATAAGCATTTCCCCTGGCAATGTCAGCTGGGCCTGGCAATGTCAGCTCCACTGTCAGCTGTAAGTTACAGGTCTCACCTATGGGCAGGTTATAGCAAAGTTTAAGACAAATAGTAAGATAAGAACCAGCATTAGTAATTGTATTTTTTTCTTGTAACAGATAGGGACTGCACCTTGAGCTACAATGGTCTTGGACACACTCCAGATCCTATTGCACATCCCTCACACAGGCTCTCATCTTCTACATGCAAAATGGCTGTATCCTTTTCTCTAACTCAGTAAAGAGTTTTTTATCTCAACCCACAAGTCCTTTGCAACCTTTCAGTATCTAAAGGGAGCCTACAAACAGGAGGGGAGTCAACTCTTGGAAAGGGGAGATGACAGCAGGATGAGGGGAAATGGTTTGAAGTTGAGGGAGGGCAGATGGAGGTTGGATGTCAGGGGGAAGTTCTGTGCTGTGAGAGCGGTGAGGTGCTGGAACAGCTGCCAGAGAGGCTGTGATGCCCCATCCATCCCTGGAGGTGTTCAAGGCCAGGTTGGATGGGGCCCTGGGCAGCCTGGGCTGCTGTGAAATGTGGAGGTTGGTGGCCCTGCGTGTGGCAGGGAGTTGGAGCTTCGTGATCCTTGAGGTCCCTTCCAACCCTGGCCATTCTGTGAAGTCCTAGTTTTTCTTTATTTGTTTCAATTCTCTCCCCCATCTCACTGGGAAAGAAACAACAGTGAGGGAATGGCTGCCACCAGCCAGGTTCAACCACAGGACACACTGGTGACCCCACCTTGCGGAGGTCTCCGCCCTGGCAATACTCCATGGCCAGCAATGGTAAATCATTTGGTGCAAGCTTCTGCATTCCCTCAGGAACATCACGGGCAGCCACCACATTTGGATGATTCAGCCTGAGAAACAGAAATGAGGCAAGTACACACCATCATCAGAATCTGGGAAAACACCTTCTTGAATAGGTGCACGGTCTCACAAGTTCGTGGTTGTCACGTTAAGTCCTACAAGGCCATTAATGCTTTTAGAAACTGAAAAAGCCAGTTCTAAAGGCCTGCAATTCATCCTTCCCTCCCTCACAGGCCTACAGACTCATCCCAGCTCTACGTGCAGCCAGTGCTTTCCATGAACACTTCCACAACAGGTGTGCACAGAACTACTAGAACTACACTTAAAGCTCAATGCTGACAGCCTGCTCTCACCTCCCAGCAGGACCCCAGCTGCAATCAGTCCAAAGCACCACCCAGCACATGCTTGAACACAGCATAACCATTTTAACACCAAAGACACCAGAAGAACAGCTGAACAAGAAAGCTGTGAGGAATAACAAAGCAAGATCTTCCTCAGCATGTTCAAAGTACTGTGTTCAGTTTGGGGCCCCTCACTACAAAAAAGACATGGAGAGAAGGGCAATGAAATTGATGAGGGGTCTGGAGCAGAAGCCTTATGAGGAGCGGCTGAGGGATCTGGGGTTGTTCAGTCTGGGGAAGAGGAGGCTCAGGGGAGACCTCACTGCACTCTACAGCTTCCTGAAGGGAGGTTGTGATGAAGAGGAGTTTGGCCTCTTTTCCCAGGCTACAACCAGGACCCGAGGAAACAGCCACAAGTTGCAGCAGAGGAGGTTTAGGTTGGACATAAGGAAGAACTTTTTCTCTCAGGCACTGCAATGGCTGCCCAAGGAGGTGGTGGAGTCGCCGTCCCTGGCAGCATTCAAGAGGCATCTGGATGAGGAGCTGCGAGATCTGGTTTAGTGCTGGTGGTGGCAGTGGTGATGGGAGGGAGTTGGACAGGATGATCTTGCAGGTCGTTTCCAACCTTATGATGCTATATGGTTCTATACGATCCTTTGGTTCTATACGATTCTCCCGCCCTTCCCTTATCGCAACCATCACAACACACCTCGCAGGGCCAGGCCCGGCGAATTGGCGGCGTTCAGCCCCGCTCAGCCCGGCCGTAGCGCCAGGCCCCGCTCCCGCCCGCTCACCTCTTCATGATCTGTATCTCCAGCGCCCAGCGGTCGCGGTTGCGCGGGCTCAGCTCCTGCCGGCACTGTTTGATGGCCACCTGTTCGCCGGTCTCCTGCGGACACAGCGCGGCTGAGCGCGGGTCGGGTCGGGCCCGGAGGAGCGGGCCGGCCGCCGCTTACCTTGTTGTGCCAACGGATGACGTTGCCGAAGCCGCCGGTACCCAGGCGCTCCTTCATCTCCCAGGGACCGCAGGTCTGCGCCTGCAGAGCCGGCGGCCGGCTCATGGCTGGGCCGCGGCGCTTCGACTCCGCGGGACCTCGGCCGACTCGGCAGGCACTTCCGGTTCCGGAGGCACGTGGTACGAGGCGGCCCTTAAAGGGGCCGCAACCGCCTTCCTGCGTCCGTCACACCGGGGTTACAAAGGCGATGAAGGAAGCGGAACGGTTCTACGATGAAGAAATTCTGAGACTTGGGACCGTTCTGGCTGCAGTAGGGATGCGTTCCATGGCTGGTATTTATTGTAAAAATGATATGGTTCTTACCAGGCAACGTAAAGCCTGAACCCAAGTTCCTTCAGCCTATTGTGTTTCCTGCAATTTGCATCTGGTGTGGAAATGAAAGCAGGGGCTGCACGCAGCACCTGAACAGCTGACTTACAGCTGAGGTGTATCCAGACATCGTGTAGGGATGCACTCTAACTCAGAAGTCTTGAAGAAGCCCTATCCTGATACAGAATAGAGAAGGTACTATTACTGCTGGCTTTCCTAAGAAAGCTTTTCCTAAAGCACAATAAGAAGTACATATAGCACCCACAGCACTCTTAGCTACAGTTGTCCTTAAGCTGCAAAAAACTAGGAAATAACTTCTGAAATCTTCCCTGAAAGCTATTACTACATTAGAATCTTTAATCTAGAATCACAGAATGGCCAGGGTTGGAAGGGACCTCAAGGATCACGAAGCTCCAACACACAGGGCCACCAACCTCCACATTTCACAGCAGCCCAGGCTGCCCAGGGCCCCATCCAACCTGGCCTTGAACACCTCCAGGGCTGGACGGGGCATCACAGCCTCTCTGGGCAGCTGTTCCAGCACCTCACTGCTCTCACAGCACAGAACTTCCCCTGACATCCAACCTCAATCTTCCCTCCCTCAGCTTAAAACCATTTCCCCTTGTCCTGCTGTTATCGCCCCTTTCAAAGAGTTGATTCCCCTCCTGTCTGCAGGCTCCCTTCAGGCACTGCAGGCTGCACTGAGGTCACCCCGCAGCCTTCTTTTCTCCATGCCGAACAAGCCCAGCTCCCTCAGCCTGTCTTCGTGGTGGAGGTGCTGCAGCCCCTGCTCATCTCTGTGGCTCCTCTGGATCCTCTCCAACAGCTCCCTGCCTTTCTTGTACTGGGGGCTCCAGCCCTGGACGCAGTGCTGCAGAAGCAACTCCAGTAGCAAAAAAAAATATTGTCTTTAAAAGAAATAGAAGTGAACCCATTTGTTCAGCAGTGCCCAACCATCCTTTTTCAATACAGACTCCTCTGGAAACAGTCAATTCCAACTGTTCCTAAAGCAGATTTATAGCATTTACGTTAACACCTGCAGTGTTACTCAGATACGTATGACAATCTTGACAAAGATTTCCATATAGAGAAGACCTAAACATTCAAGAGAAATAGTTTCCTCTTTGCCAATGTGCAAAATGACCCTTAACATGTTTGCTGACAGGATTCTGTGCACTTACTTCCTGAAAATGGGAGCCCCTCGTATGCTATTTCTGTCTGTGCTCGCACTAAATTTTATCAGAAACCAATTTCTAGAGAACCAATTCCTAAAAGTCTGCACACACCTATTACCGTAACGACTGTATCATCAATAGTTTTCATAACCCAGTTCTAAACTCGCTTCTAAAATTCCTCATTTGCCTTTGGCTGCTGCACTTTCATAATGCAGTACTTTGTGACTGTTGGTTTTTTGACTCTGGCTGAGAAGTTTCATTTTCTGGGACATTATCAGTGAACATTTAGCTCTGGTCCTTAACACGTCTTCCTTATTTCTACCTAGAGGTCCTAACATTTCTTCATGGTTATCAGTTAACTCTGGAGTTCTTTCTTCTTCCAGCACAGTGAGGCATGTTGTGACACAAGGTCTCTGTGCCCAAGATTCTGAGGGATGTCATTCCAGTACAGCACGCTGCTCCAGCTCAAAGCAGGAGTTTCTCAGCATTACTGCTAAGCCTGCAGCCTCTGGTCATGTTGGAAACGACAGCCCCGTGCATTCACTTGAGGTGCTCCTACTCCATTCCTCCCTCACATTCCTAGAAGCACAATGAGACAAGACAGCTCTTTGTGGCTCTTTGTACCATTCTCAGTCTCGCTGAAGTTTAAGGTATCTAATGCAGAAAAGTTTGTTTTGAAGGCTGCATCTGCTCTCCGATTGAATGAACAAAGCAAACTGGCTGCAAAATCCAGTATGTAAAATCCACAAGTCAGCTCTCCTCCTGTCCCATGCAGAAACCTCACAGTTTGGACGCGTGCCGCTCTGTCCCAGACCATCCCAAGATCTTGGCTGCTGTTTCTTCTCTTGGAGGAGTGGGAAGCACACCCTCCTGCCCTCCTCAGGCTCCACCCCTTGCAGTGCAGTTTTAAGTAGGAGGGAGCTTTTCAGAGATTGTAACAGAGATGTGGAAAACATAAAAACAGAGCGGTCTGGGAAGCCAATCAGCAGCAGAAAACAAGAGAGGAAAAGCAAAAAAAGGTATGTGCTACTCTGTACCCATTTCAGAAATTGCATTTTCTGTTTTCGACATGATTGGCATTATCATGCTTTCAATAAATTCTACTAAAATACCATGGCAGTTAACCAACTGAGCTATTGCCTTTCAGTTTCTGGAGACATACAATGCTGGATAAGACTTCTAGCTTCCAGTTGCTTCAAGCCTCAGCAAGCTGTTCCAGTAAAAAGGCAAACAGCCTCAGGCTGCAACAGCAGGGAGTTCTCCTGGTTCTCTAGGTTACTGAGGGGTAAACAGAAGAGGGAGCTACTTTCAATCACTACCAATGACTTTTTGGTTGACCTTTTAAGCTGTATTTAAAAAGAAAAAAAATTGAGGTGTTATGCCATATCTGTAAGATTGTACTAAAAGAGTGAGTATTACTCAGCTTGTTAACTAATTATAGTGGAAGTGTGTAATTTAAAGCATTACTGATAATGATGCTTCAGCAAAACCAGTACATCTGCAGCATTCTTTAGGTCAATGCAAGGTCTGTGTCTGCTTAAGAGAACTTTACCAGAAAGCACACTGCTGGCAGGTTTGCATTTGGAGTTTTGTAAACACAGTATTTTTCAAACAGCTATGTGGTTTCAGTTTGATAGGCTTATCACTCAGAACATTCCAATCTACTGGCATATACTGTACCTTTCTCAAGACTGAAAAGTATCTGCTAAAATGTGTTAACAGTTTTGCATGTATAGCAGGACACCAATCATCCATGGTTGGAAGGGCATGGGAGAAGGGAAGAAGAAAAGAAAGGGTGTAGCACCATAATATAAACCAGCTGGAACAGGAAGAAAACAAAAAGGAAAAAAAGGATGCAGCAGAGCAAAAGACTGCAGGCCATTTACACATATTAGACCATCTGCATTTTTATGACATGAGAATGAGATAAGAAATGCCATTTTGGCCAGCAAAGGAAAGAATATGTATTGCTTAGTTTCACCAATAACATTTCCACATAACCAGGACTGACGCTGCTGTGAAGATGTCCCCTGATGCTCACAATGTGTTCTCTGTCCAGTGAGCACACAAAACCAGGCAGCACTCAGACAATATTTCTTAGCCTCAGTGAAAGAAACCATCTGCCTCCTTTGTTAGGAAACAAACTGGGTGAAGAGAACCGAGTTCAAGACTGTGACATATCCATCCCCTGCAGTCAGAAGCTACAGAATCCCAAATTCATGCTTCTGCCAAGAAACTTCCCATTCAAAGCCAATACCTGTATGTATTTTGCAACAATAACATGAAATACAGCAGGATCACAGTATCCAAACGTCCTACCTGTAATTATTTGTAACCAGGTCTTTGCAGGAATTTTTCCAGGGAAAAGTTGATTTCTAATGAGGGAAGAAGCAGATTTTCAAAGCAAATGAGATGAGTGGAGGCAAAGATCCGTATTCACAACTAGACTGAACTGCAGAGAGCTGCAGAGTAGAAAGTGGATTTTAATGTAAAAAGCATTCTCATTATTTAAACTTGAAGCTTTGAAAGTCATTCATGCTGTAAAACATCCTTTTCAACAATTTATTTTTTTCTTTTACCTCCACAGACAACTGGAGCTCTGGAGGTGATGTGGAAAACACTCAGAATGAAAGGCAAGCTCCTAAGTCTCCTTCTGCTGGTGGGAGCAATCAAGACTGCCCAGTGCCAGGTAAGAGGGTGACACATCAAGTCATGCTCATGCCATCCAGACACTTAACCTAGTTTTCAGCAGCTCTTCTTACCACTGGCTCCAGCTGTATGTATCAGACAAAGGAAGGATCCAGTTCTACTGCTAGAAATAAGGAAGAAAAATAATTGGCTGCAGGATATGCATCTGTACCTTTCTGCTCCTTCCTCCCAGTCCACTTTCAGTATTTAAATATGATGGGTAGCAAGTGAAAGTCTCTCACTGAAGGATCACGCTTCATTGCATACACATCCAGTCCATGCTGAGCTCTTGTTATGACTAATCTTATTAACACATGCTCTGAAAAATGAAAGTTAATCAAAGTACTCACAGGGGAACTGCAAGCAAATGCTGCCGAGCAAAAACAACTGCTTGTTCACATTTACACATTTGCAAATTATTTTCATGGATCTCCTGCAAATAGCAGAAAGCTGACAAGCTTTAGTTAGCAGTTGGAGTGCTCCACCAGCACATAAATACTTCGCAAATGATGCAAGTACAACACACCACCGAGTTCACATCACTCAAGTGATGAGCAGTAACCTGATAATCTGTGCTAATTAAATTATTTGCTGTTTTTCAGTACCCATGTTGAAATACTTAACACAGTTCTCACTGTTTCCTGATTTTCAAGACCTCGAGAAGAGGTGTGGCTTCTTGAAGGCACTTGTTCTCTCAGTTTGCTTAAGAGAGCAGTTACTCACGGAATTCACCTTCTCTGTTCGCAGGGCTTGCACATGCGTTACAAACGGGGAGCCAGATCTAGAGGTAAGCCAGGCAAACTACAGCTGCATGACCCAGAGGCTTTAAAAACAGGGAAGAGGAAAGGAAATGACACTGAAGGAATGGAGCCTGAAAGTTGTTTTCCATGGCTGAGGGGCAACCCTGAGAATAGCAGATTCGGAAGACAAAATAGTGGAGTATTACCATCCACACCTGAAAGAGCAATGTTCTCTCTCTCTGTTCTTCAGTCATAATGAGGATAGTCATTAGCAGAACAGAACATTCAGCAGCATAACAGCGACAGAGATGTGATAGCTTGGGTCTGGGAATAAGAAAGAGTGGCCTGTTAGACTGATTTATCCCTTTGTGGGTACTTTTTACCCTGGCAAGAGAGTTATTTTGCTCAGCAAGGTCTTTTCCATGAATCTCTAAAGGAGGCTTCCCTTTCTCCAATTACAGCTATTTGCCAAGACTATTCATCTGGACAAATATACCAGCACAGGGGGAGCTGGCTGAGACTCTCAGGGAGCAGAGTAGAATATTGTCGGTGTGACAGCGGTCGGAGTTACTGCCACACTGTGCCCATCAGAGGTGAGTACGAAGAAGAAAAAGAATGGAAAGGGTGGGAGATGACAAATATCCATCTAATCATCCTAAAGAAAAACTCCATTGTCAGGGAAGGAGTTATCACACAAAATTTGGCTTGAAATGAAAGCATCATTGTACGCTGACTCAGACAGAACTAAGGAGGAAAGGGCAAGAGGCTGAGAAAAGCTTATGATACTGTTAATGGAGAGAATGGAGCAAAGGAAGAGCCTAACACTGCATACACACGTTAGGGGAAAGTAGAACAGGCTAAAGGAGACTGACAGGAGGAGGACAGGTGGGCATGTTGCCAGCTGCTTACTTCTGTAAGTTTAAATAATGTCCTGGCTTTTGCTTATTCCACAGCCTGCACTAGAAATAAATGCTACAATGGCGGCCAGTGTTCACAGGCATATTACTCACCACAGCTCTTTATCTGCCTCTGTCACCATGGTTTCTCTGGGAAGCAGTGTGAAATAGGTAAGCATGCTGCTCCAGTTACTGTGAACGACGCTGCTGGCTTTAGCTATGCAGTGCAGAAGGATTATGCACTCAGAAACTGCTGCTGCACAGGGGTCTCTCCACTAAGTTGCCTCTTTTTGTGGTACAGCTAATGTTTCAAACAACCCTAGAAAAGGACACATGGGTTTCTCTGGGTCTCATGAGGCCCCAGGTGGAATACTGCATCCAGATGTGGGGCCCCCAGCACTATAATGGTGTAGAACTGTTGGAGTGAGTCCTGAGGAGGACCACAAAGATGATTAGAGGGCTGGAGCACCTCCCTAAAAATACAAGATAAGAGCATTGAGCTTGTTCAGCCTGGAGAAGAGGAGGCTTCATGGACACCTCATTACAGCCTTTCAGTACTTCATAGCAGCTTCCAGTACTAACAGGAGGGAGACAGACTTTTTATACTAACAGCAATAGGGCAAGGAAGAATGGTTTTAAACTAACAGAGAGGAGGTTTAGATTAGATATCAGGGGGATATTTTTCACTCAGAGAGCAGTGAGGTGCTGGAATAGGTTGCCTAGAGAAAGTGTGGATGCTCCATCAATGGAGATATTTAAGGCCAAGCTGTATGAGGCCTGTGCAGCCTGATCAAGTGCTTGATTCAGTGGCTGACAACCCTGCCCACATCAGTGGGGCTGGAACTAGATGATCTTTAAGGTCCCTTCCAACTCAAGCTACTCTATGATTCTCTGGCCTCTTGATAAAATACTAATTTTTGAAGACAAAGACATTTGTGTATATGTAGAACTTGCTTGGAACAATGCTTCACTGACTTAGAGACAAGTCAGAGGAAACAGAATTTGTGATGCTGTTTTTTGTTCCCTCTCGCTCAGATACTGAAGTTAAGTGCTACAAAAATGCTGGAGTAACATACAGGGGTACGTGGAGTGTAACAGAGAGTGGGGCTGAATGCCTGAATTGGAATATCAATGGCTTGATGGACCGTAAATACAGCGGCCGAAGAAAGGATGCTGCTGAGCTGGGATTGGGCAATCACAACTATTGCAGGTGAGGGACTCAGAACACATTAAAGCTGCAAGAATCTGATTATTCTGAGAGCTTAGGGCAAAAAAGGCTATTTGCAACAGCCTAGTACCAACCATAGAACACTATGAATAGGTGCAAACATGGTGCAGTCCAACAGCAGCAACTGATAGATTTCTGTTTCTGAATCATCTAAGAGAGGATGTTTGATAGACTTCAAAATGCCTCTCTCACTTCATAGCCTTTCCCTTGTGCCCATTGCTGCCTTCTTAGTGTTAAAAACCCCTTTTGCAAGCCAGTTTCTTATCACATTTGACTGCAGATCTAGACACTCCTCAGAACTCTACAATGTAGTACTTCATGCACATGATCTAAACTGCACAAACAAGCTATTTACTCTTGCTACTGGCCGTCTCATCCTCACCTCCATGCTTTTATAATTAAAATAAGAATACAGATGACTTCTGCAGGTTCACTTCATCCCTTCACTGCTAAGCACAATCAAGTTACTGAACTAGATGGCACAGATGAGATTAGTAATTATAGCTTTGTAACGATGCATAATGTCATAACTCTTTCAGAAACCCAGATGAGGACTCCAGACCTTGGTGCTATGTCTACAAAGGGGGAAAGTACACCTGGGAACACTGCAGTGTGCCCTCCTGTTCAAAAGGTACATGCAGGAGTGCAGAGAATGGGCTTTAGATAAATAGCGAGTCATGGCAGCTCTAAGAGTTCTCCATAGCCTTGTGATAATTAATGGTTAAGATATTCTCACGTTAAATCATGTTTAAGGTTTTAATATTTATTACAGAGCCTGAGATAAGTATAGCTAATATACAGAAGCCTTGACAGAAATCACAATTGGAACAGCTGATGGTTCACGTGCACCATTTAACATGCAGCTTTCTTATTTAAGCTGGAAACATCAATTGCAAAACTGGAAGAGGCACAGATTACCGAGGTAGTCACAGTGTTACCAGTTCTGGAGCCACCTGTTTGAGGTGGAATTCTCAAATCGTTGTCAGCAAGTTATATAATGCTTGGAGAAGAGATGCTTACCAGCTAGGCCTTGGCAGTCACAATTTCTGCAGGTATGTATTCAGTAAAGCAATGAACTGAAAAACAAGTTTCCTTGTGGTAAAGTTGAGGCAGGGTCCAGTTGTTTACATGAGTTATCAAAGCAGAGGAGGGATGCTACGGCTGGGAATCAAACTCACTGCCTATGGTCATTTGCATTCCACTTGGTCTGCCTCTACTTCTCTAACACCTCAGTCCATAAGTGAAAATTTAACATGGCCTTGTGCCCCGTGTCTTTAAAAAGATCAAAAAGAATACACTCAGAACCCCATCTGCTGTCCTTAAGTGTCTCCTTCTCCCTAAACTCTGCAGATCTGGTGATACAAGTTTTTCTTCTCCTTCCTGTACTGCAGGAATCCTGACAATGACAGCAAGCCCTGGTGCCACGTACTGAAAGGAAAACAGCTCACATGGGAGTACTGCGATGTGCCTACTTGCTGTAAGGATCCTAACACTCCTGATTCTTCTCTTTCCCCACAGCATTACTGTACTGCATGTTGCAAGCCTCTTATAGTAAAACAAGAGATGAGGAAAAGCTCCTTAGGATATAAAGGGATTCTATGCCTCAGCTGTCACAGAAATGCCTCCTCTGCCAGATGAGATGATCACAGAACGAGGAAATAGGAAAGACAGGGTTTCTTTACTGTGTTTTTTCAAATCAGTACAAGTTTCCTAGGAAACAGGAATGAGTCAGATACTGAACAGTTCGTGTCAGGCTGCCTCAGTATGCACTGACAACCAACAGACTCTTGACCCTGGCTCGCTGCAGGAGTCCCTGAACAAAAAACCTATTTCTATGTTTGTCATCTACAGCCAGCTGTGGTCTACGGCAGCACAGAGCACGCCAGTACCGGATTAAAGTTGGCTCCTATGCAGACATTGAAGCTCACCCGTGGCAAGCTGCCATCTTTGTGAAGTATCGCCGAGCACCCGGAGAACATTTCCTCTGCGGAGGAATTCTGATCAGTTCCTGCTGGGTTTTGTCAGCTGCTCACTGTTTTGAGGAAGGGTGAGTTGAGGATTTGGTACTTTTTGGGAAATCATGATATTAAAAACAAAAAAAAAAGTCTGGAAAATTGAAGCATCCTGTATTAGCCTTACTGGAAGAGTGAAAGACTTGAAAAAGACATCTACTCCACTAAGCCATTCTACAGTAATGAAGTACAGTTAAATGTGATCAGTACTACAGACAGGCATTTGCTGGACAAACTAGTTAGCACTGAGGTACCACAGCAGAATATCAAACAGCTAAAGAACAAAGCTGTCAGCACTGAATGCAGAGCCATCTAATAGCAAGAGGAGCTTTGCCATGGTGGCTCTAAGCAATTAGTGCAAGAACTAAAGCAAACAGAACATCTGAGATCAAACTGCCTGATTGATGAAGTAGTAATAACACTAAAATAAGGGAAGCTCCAACAGCACATCTTCAAGGTAAGGTTCTACTCCAGTTAACAATGGAAGAAAGTAAATATGCTTTCATTTTTAAAGCTTTAGTACTAATCAGCTGAAGATTGTGCTGGGCAGGACTTCTCGAGCAACTCCAGAGGAGAAGGAACAAAAGTTTCAGGTGAAGAACTACATTGTACATGAGAGATACGACTCAGAGAATTACAACAATGATATTGGTAAGGATTTCTTTTTGATGGGTTGTGATTTGCTAAAGCTTGATGTTAGTCAAGTGGTGATTCTTGTTCTTTTTCCCACCCCGCTGCTCAGCTTTGCTGCAGTTGAACTCAGACACAGAAGACTGTGCTATTGAAACAGATACTGTTCGAGCAGCCTGCCTCCCAACACCAGACCTGCAGCTGCCTGACTGGACTGAATGTGAGATCTCTGGTTATGGTAGAAATGAAGAATGTAAGTAGAAGATGCCAAATGATGTGTAATTAGAAGTAGAATGTAAGTAGAAGTAGAATGTAAGTAGAAGATGCCAAAGAAGTGGCCAAATCTAGGTCCTCTGCCCCAAAGAATTCAAGCCTTTAGCACTGTTTAATCTGTGACTCCTGAATTATTTCATGGAATTATATTTGCACCCCAAAATACACCTGTATGTGGAACATACATAAGAACAAGTTTGGGTTTATTTCATTCATCTGAGATCTGTCAGCTGGGTTAGCAGAGTTTTCCTTGAAACTCTCAAACAGTAGAAACACAGAAAATGGCATGATGAATAAGACAAAGTTTGTCAGTGAAGGCTCCCACATTTCTGCTGCACTATTTATTGTATCTAATTATTAACTTAGAGATTGTCATTCTCACAGAAATCCATTTCTGTCAAGATTTAACATACCATGCAGTTGTGGGTAGTTGCATTAATCAAAAACATACATTGACTGTACAGCAATTAGCAAAAAAAAATAATAATCTAAGGGTGTAAAAGTCCTGGATATATATTAAAAGGTCAGCCAAATTAATCAGAACACTTCAATTGGGCAGTACCTACAAAAGTCATGAAGTCCAACTGCCTGGCTGCTTCAGGGCTAACCAAAAGTTCAATCACAGTATTCTGATTATGCCCTCAATACCTTGTGAACTCTGACAGGCATGCAGTATCAACCCCCTCACCAGGAATGGTTTTGAAACAGAGCTACTTTAAAAACCAGAGCTAAGAAAAAGCCTGGAATAAAACCTGTCTGGAAGTACATCTCGACTAACCTGTGAAGCATCCATCGTAACAAGGACAAATCATGATTTGAGCTATTAAGGCTTTTGGAACAGACTTAGCATACAACTTGAACAGACAAGCGTATCACAAAATGTTTTACAAGAGCTAAAGCTAGTCCTTAGCTTTTTCCATAGAGAGAACAGTTAGCTCTTTCAGAGCAAAAGGACAGTGCAATTGTAATTTAAAACCAGACTGAAAAACAGCCCTGCCAATTTTCAGCTTCGTGCAGTTGCAACTATGCAGAAGAACAAAACCAACATACAAGGCAGAAATAAATCAATTCCATTCCAAGATAACACGAGTGTGCATTCCTATCTAGTTATTCAGTATTTGGTACAAGACATCTGTTTTTAACTAACCCAAATCTAATACAGGATCCCTTTTCATACATGTGGTGATTATTAGATGCACTTCATTTACATTGATGCCACTCATGCAAAGACAACCCCCTAAGACACCTAGCAATTTGCACCCTGTAAAAATCTCTAACTTCTAAGCTTGCTGAAGCAGCAAAATTGTCTTTCAACTGTATTTAAATTGTTCTCAGTGGCAAAGCAGAACCTCCATAATTTAAAAAAGACTCCTGGCAAGGAAATATTAGCTTTGCCACCCTCCTCTCCTGCCACTAGTTACTGTACTCTCTCCCAAACTGCAGAAACCAAACTGCAAAGTTATATAAAATGTTTTCCCTGTATTCATATATATTCACATCCCTTTCAGTTTCTCCCTTTTATTCAGAGCACCTGAAGGAAGGCCACGTCAGACTATTTCCAGCCAGTCGGTGCACCACAAAGCATCTACACAACAGGACAGTTACAGACAATATGTTATGTGCAGGAGACACAAGGCACCTTGATGATGCTTGTAAGGTAAACCCAGTTTTATTCCTTTTTTTTTTTCTTTCCCCTAGGTCTATTCTTGATAATTTTCATAAATTATCAAGAAATTTCATAAATAAATAAATAATCAGAAATATCCGATATATTCATATATAAATAAATTATCACAAAATTATCAGAAATTATCAGAAATTTTCATAAAAAGCATTTACAGAAGTCCTGCATCTGACTACATGGAAATTCTTTAACAGAACTTATCCGTTGGGTCTTCTTTTGTAATTCCCTCTCCATCTTTTCCTCATAATTAGGAATGCAAGCTACATTCAGTCAAGCAAACCAGAATACAGACTGGAAATTCTAAATACAGGAAATACCACAAAACTGAACAGGAAACCCCACCTCAGCAGTTTCCTATTATTTTCTATTCTGTGAGCAAGCATACCTAAATAAAAATCAGCACCTTTTCAGTTTCACTATCTGTTCAATAATCACACGTTACTCACAATAGCATAAAGCAGCCTGGAGTTTGAACAAATGTTTCTTGTCTCATTCTTAACAAAAATGCCTCATGTTTCATACATGTGTGCTATACAAGGGTAGACACCTTAGTTTTAGACTGTTTGGGGTCTCTCCTCTGATACAAGAGGAGCACTAAAGAATTCTGTCTGAAACACAGAAGGTACTTATGTGAAAGTGCTGTTACTGAGAGCACTGGAAGCACAGTGTGCTGATTTGTCAGTATGCTACAGAGTATTTAAGGAGACATGAGAGATGGCATCTAGTGTGCCATTATAGCCACTGAATAGGGAAACAACACAAAACATACACACAAAAAAAGGAGGTTCTTACTAACCTGGTACTTTTCTGCAGGGTGACTCTGGAGGGCCTTTGGTCTGCATGAAGGACGACCGCATGCATCTAATAGGAATCATCAGCTGGGGAATTGGCTGCGGCCGCAAAGACACACCTGGTGTTTATACAAATGTGAACCGTTATCTCAGCTGGATTCAGAACAACATGAAGTCCTGAGGAAGAAAGTAACTATCCACAATCCCACGAGTGTGCCCTTACAACCTGCTCTGAGGTGTTTTAAGGATACTGACAGGGCATCCTACCTGTCCAGATGCTTACGACTTTCAGTGGAAGACACACTGCTGTGTGTGGTACAGGCAGTTTCTCAGTACTCCACGTTTCTCACTGCAGGTTATCACAGCTCTTGCTCTTTCCCCTTGCATCTCTAAGTTTTCTCCTTCCATCAAATCACACGGGCAGAACTAAAACTAAATTTTGGCTTGCAAAATGTGAGCTATGATGTTTTGGGAATAGAGGTGAACTTAAGGCAACTGAGACCAATTTCACTTCCTGATGCTTTCATCTCCCTCTTTAGATCACCAAGACTCAAGAGACACACAGACACGTGTCTTCTCTAACATGGCCCTAGGGCATACCTAAAAACAATTTCCTTTGTGAAATATGTTCATTATTCAAATTTACTCCCACAAACCCCTTCCTCACCCCTCCTCTTTAGAGGAATATTCTTTTCTAGCTTTTAAGCCACGAGACAAATACCTCCCTACAAACAATGGGCTAGACCAGAAAGTCTCACAACTCACATGAAAAAACATCCTTAAAAAAAGAGGTGCAATGGAAATACAGATACTTTCTTACTCAAAATACACCTGCCTGCAGCAAAGTGAATCAGAGAAGGGTTGAGCTTGAGCCTTTACTCTACATAGATTTCTTCTGGCTTGGGTTATTCCCATTTGGGTCTCACATAGCAAAAATAACACACTGTGCACTGTCCCCTTCAAAAAACACACTGCTGTAACACTTGTGTGTGGGGGGAGAAGAGGGGAGAATAAGTCTTTCAATGTACTCTTCTTTACAATTCCAAAGGTGTGCTTTTTTGGTTTTGTTGTTGTTGAAATACCATGCAGGTATTTTAAGTTATTCTGTACTTGTCTGGCTTAACAGTAAAATTTCCACCACTGTAAGAAGAACCAGCAGCTCTAAACTTGTCCAGCAAAACAATAATCCACACTTAGCTCCACTGAATTTACAACTGCAGTCTTCCTAACACAGTATTAACAATGGATTTGTAAATAAAAATGCTAATTCTTATTTGGATGCATATTAGAATAATTCTGGTTAGGATTAAGCTCTGTCCTTATGATGTTTTACTCTGCTTATTTAAGCTGGTTTCCGACTCCAATAGAAATAACAAGTGTTTAGGCATGTGCTGCTTACTTCCTTATCAATGTACCACTTGCTTTTTCAGTTTGGAACAAATTTCTTAGCAGAGATTAAGCTTAAGCTATCTGAACAAAACCAGAATGGCATGCTTGTTAGAACACTCTGTTCTTGCTGTTGCTTTTCCTCCCTACAGGAGCCAAATATACAAACAAATAAATAATAAGTAAAAATTGTAACACAGTCTTACCTGTCACAGAATCAACACTCAATTTTGACTACATAATTTCCATGCATTACCATCCATTACCAAAGCAAAAGGATAAGTCTAACTGCAGCCTCTTCAAGTGCTTGCTAGGCATACATCTATCTAAAATTAAAGATCATATCACACAAAGGCTGCATTTATCCTTTAACAGAAAACAGGATGAGTTTAACAATGACATCACAAAACAGAATCTTGGTAATTAACACTAAGCAAACATTACTTGCACTCCAATTGCCATGCAATACATTGCAATGCAATGCTAAGTGGTGTCAGTGCACTTCCTAACAGTTAAGGTTCTTTAACAGATGCCTTCTAAAACTTCAGCTGTGTATCTTGTAAAGCCCACACAAACCACTCTGAAATGACACGGGTGAGAAGTAGAAATTAATTTTATTTATGCTTTTGTTGAAGTTTATGTTTGCAATGAACATGCTCCCAATCTGAGGTCACCTGCTGTGGCATTCATCAGTTGCACTTGGAAAATGCAATTCCAAAAGCAAAATGCCACTCATCCACTGCTAGTTTCCATCACAGGAAAAACAGAGAGCACATTATTCTTTATTTGGGGTCATGCTGTTCTGTTCACAAGCATGGACTACACATGCTGGATTGCACAGCCACCTGATAAATGCTGTGATCACACGTACAGCGGTTTATGAACCAGTTCTGTCATCAAGAAATTAACACATTGGCATCTAGCGGCCAAAGAGCACACTGCAAACAATACAAAACTGTTCATATGCCTCTCATTTCATATTTAAGCTTTACAGAGAGATGCAGCACAGACTGGGATGGGCATATGTAGCAACAACTCTTGCAGAGGAGATAGTCTCAGTGAGAAATCAGGCTTGAACCCACCAATTATCACAGCAGCTAACTGAGACTGGAACTGGAATGAAGTACAGTCAGGAATATTACAATGGTACCAGGACATAATTGAGATAATGACACCAGTGAGCAGGGAAACAGCAGTATCACCTTCATTTCTAATAGGGAGGCAGAAAGAAAAAGAGATTCCAACATGCTACAGGATAGTGACCATCATCACTTTGCTGCAGTTCCAATTTAGAAGGGCTTCCATCAGAGTGCTACATCTCCACACAAATTCCTCCCCTGCCTCTGCCCCAAAGAAACTTGGAAAAAATTACCTCTAAATACTGAGGACATAGGAATAGAAACAAACTACATTCAGATATCACCGCCCATTGGTTACAGGCTAAGTGCTACAGTCAGCTCTCCACAGGATTTCATATTAAGATCTGAGGGAGTTCCAGCCTATCCCAAAATCTTTCGGATACTTAATGACCAACAGACTAAGAAATATTAAGGAAAAGAGTTCAATTCTTCCACTTCCTCCCTCTGCATTACCTCCCCCAAACTCGTGCTTCTTAAAATCCCATCCTGGTTGAGACAATCTACTTCTCCACTTCTTTCAGCCCCTTCAAAGGACAAAGGCCAGCCAATTTCACTGCTGCCAAAAGCTACAGCTCTCCAACCTCACATCCAATGATGGAGAAGGGCCGATGCCAGACCATCACCCTGCAGTTGAACTCCGTGGAAATGGAACTTCACATCATGCACAAAGGGATAAAACACAGCCAAAATATAAGAAACAGCAGTTGGAAAAACAATCTCTAGAATTTCCTTTAAAACAGAATGATGAAGGTGATACAAACTCAGATATCTGACTTGCAGGTCCCAAGAGATCTGAAATCCTCTCCCATCTGCCAGAGCTGCAAATACTTCAGGCTCAGCTAAAGATGAGATAGTTTCAGGTCAACCCTATTTTTCCCTCCTCCCTAGCATGTAAGCACTGGCTATCCTGCTCATGCTACCAAAGGAAAGGGAGTAACCCTAAATAGACAGACCAGGGAGAAGCTGTTATTCAGCAGCTAGGGACAGGAGAAACAAGAAGGTGTTTTTCCTCACTCTCAGGATCCTCTAGGTTCGGACTTGGAACTTGCCAGCTTTAGTCATGTATTTTATCCCCTTGAAGGGCTTGTACTTCTCCCCATACATGTCCAAGCGATTCACTTTCAGTCCTAAAAACAAATAAAGACAGAATAAGACTGACTGTTGCCACAAATACAGCAGATGGAGGGATCAAGGAAAAGAAGACCATACCAGAAAGGCAGACAGAATCATTCTTACAAACACAACCATACTCTGAAATTATTTATGGGGTCGTAAGAAATGCAAGAGGATGTAGATAGGCCGTTCCACAGAACAGAGAGAAAAACCCAAAAAATCCATCTAACTGTTGCTTAAGCATACAATTCTTCGTCAGAATGTGCTTCAGAAGGCCTGCAGAGCTACATCAGCTGTGCAGAGTGAGCACTGGCAGAGCAGAAAACATTCAGCTTCTTTACCTGACGGTCACTTACCAGATATAGCCAGCTGCTGAATTTTAAACTGCAGGTTAATAGTGGGGTTTTCATCTGGTTTCGACGTCCCAGCTTGCAGATTCATGCTACCCTTCAGGCTTGGCAGCTTCTGGGGGTTTATCTTCCCCACATCCCACGTGAGCAACTTCAAGTAACAGCAAATATAGCAGGTAAGCAGAAATACCACCATTTAAGTAGTAACACTCTCTAAAGAACTCTGTTGTAATGCCAACTTTTATTGTTTCTCCATGAAAAAAGTTCTTTGTCTCAGTGTAATGCTGTAATGTGATGGAAAGTACAGCAACAATAGCGAGATGGCAAAGTCCTAGGCTGCAGCAAATGAGAACAAGCCCAAACGAAGCAGCTGTGGATGCAGAAACAAATGGAAATTTGCTAACCTTTGGAAGGCCTCAGGCAGGCTGGGATTTCCAGCAAGATACCCTTACCTCCACTGTCAACCCTTAAATGAGGGCTGGAAGCAGTGGATCCTGGCTCTAGCCCTTCCAGTCCCTCAGATGCATTGCACTGCATGCAGCTGAGCTTCCCTGGGTTGGCCCTGCCTTCCCACCAGGTGTTTCAAACTGCAACTTAGCATTTCCACTACACTCAGCATCTTCCTTTACATACTGGATACCCATTCCTCGATCAAGTCCAGAGTCCTGCACTTTACATACAGCAAAGACTTAAGGAGAACAAAGACAGCTGCTCCTTATCTTTCCAGTGATGTTCCTCAAAAGCATATTGTGAATAGTATTCCCACTGTTTGTGCCATGAGTTCTACTTCCTATGGGTAAGAGTGACATAATTAATGCAGAATCACCTCCCTTCCATGTGGCTGAAGCAGTGTTGCCCCATGCTCTACTATGGATAAACCTTACAGCTTGCAGAAAGAAAAAAAAAGAATCCTGGTGCATGTGTTGGGGGGAGGAATCCAAACCCACTAACAAACACAAATCCTCAGTGCTCACATAGGATTCAGTGTTGGCAGGCAGTATGAAGCATGACAATCAGATAAGCAGAAATTTGTAAACCTTTCACTAGACTCGTGCCTCACTGTACAACACCAATCCTTGACTTCCTGCACACATCCACAACTACAATCCATTCCCAGCTATCTGCCGTGTGGCTGAAGACAACAGGAGGTGTGCAAGTGTTCAAGAAACAGGAGTACATTAAGTTCACATCCCAAGAAAAGATACTGCCTTCATGGCATCAACATTCAAAGAAATGTTCTCTTAAGCACGAGCGCTTCAACTTCATTTGCTGAAAGGATAAAATTAAACAAATAAAAATCTAATTTCTCTCACCTTTGTAACTGGATCAAAGATGTGTGTGCCCTGAGAGGGTGTGAGGCTCATATTCAAGACCCCTTTTGGCATCTGGCTGGTAACCATCACTCCCTCTATAGTCTTCCCCATAGTTTGCTTTGGTCCCACTGTGATTTCAAAGCGTCCCAGTGAGCTGCTATCACGGAAATTGATGTTGTGTTTAACATACACAGGAATTGCAACAAGACTGGAATAAAGAGAACAGAGCCCTTGTTAACTTTTCACCTTCATTTTTGGTTTTCACTGTTGCCAGTAAAAAAAAAATACAAGGAAGGACTGCAGGAAACGTGATCTTCTTAAAGGAGAAGGACATCCTAGTCTTATTAATCCAAGAGCAAATTCAGAATGCTGTCCTGAAGCCTTAATTACTTTTGCTTTTTTAAACCAAACTTTCCATATCGTAGTTTTCTACATCCTCCAAGACAAGTGAAGACATTCAGTGTAATGGAAGAAACGAGCAATAGACAGCAGAATCTTCTTACACGTCATCATCAAGCTAGTAAGCAGCCCCAAACAGTGCAGCAGCACTTCAACTGCCTGCTTTCAAATTGGTTTTTTCCTCTGCTCCTTTTCACTGACTTAAGTCTGATAAGGTTTAACAAAATGCTTTAGCATCTGTAATCTCAACTATCATCAGCCTGCTTTCAGAATTCCTAGTTCTATTAAGAAAGATATCAGAAAGAAAAAAGATCAGGATTATCAGACTGTTTTACCTTAAAGTTCTTTATAAATACAGGTAATTGTTTACTCAATACTGCCTAATTCATTCCCACTCGAGTTTGTTCACCTACTTGCTCCTTGCTTTTGAAAAAACACAGCCTGACTAGAAATGAAAGACCAAAAATCACTGCTCCAAACAATGAGACACATGTTTTAAAAAAGCACAAGTTACCACACACTCCTACTTCACTTGGCACAGCAAGCCACCTAACCTTTACAAGCAAATTTATTCTTATTGTTCCCCCAGCCCTTCTTTCTATCTCGTCAGGAAGACCCAAATTCCACAGCTTGCATCTCTAAATTCAACACTTACTTCTGAGCACTGACGTGGTAAGACAGCAAGCGAAAATTCCCATCAGGTGGAATGAAGGAGAGAATCCTCTCTGACTCCCAGCGCTTAAAACGCACACATGGATGAAAACTGACATCATCCAATAACCGAGGGTTCTGAAATAAAAGAAAGGCTAATGAAGGCAGTGCTAGATAAAGTAACTGCTTGAATTCTTCTCTGCAATTTTCTGTCTGTGAAGGGCCCACCATTTGACACTGTCCCCATCTGAACACATCTACACTGAGGATGCTAAGTTAGCTGATTACATCTGTGCACAGTGGTACTCAATATTCTTAGTCCTATTCAGACTGGATATCAGAGGAAAATCCCTTTACTGTGGTCAAATGGTGGAAGTGGCTTCTTAGAAATGCTGTTGATGCCCTGTGCCTGCTAGCATCTGAGATGCACTTGGATAACAGCCTCAGGAACATGCTTTAGCTTTTGCTTATCCCTAAAGGCTAAACTAAACTATTCTATTCTATCTTAGCAAATTCAGTCACGTCAAACAATTACATTGATGCACATTCATAAAAACATACCTCGTTAGGATATTTGCCTAAACACCAAAGCTCAGAAACTTAAACACGAGCAGTAGTTTTAATAAAGAACCTGAAAATAAAACCTTTAGGCTCAAAGTTGTTGAAGTTCATTGCAAGTTTCCATCGTCAATTCTTTTTATTTGATATACATAAGTTCTGACCTACTGGAAACCATCACTGTAAACCAGGGATCTTAGTGGCATGGATGAGAAACTCTTTTCAAAATATTTAAGTAGAGATACATCCTCGAGCTGTACCATAAAGGAAAGGGTAAGATCTGGCATCCCAGTCAGCTTGACACAAGCATCAATTACTCCTTGGATTTCAGCAGTAATTGTAGAACCTACAACAATAAAAACAAACACAGGAGGTCATACGAACCTTATTAAAATTCATCACAACATGAAAAAATTATTAATGAGGAAGAAGGGAATTTAATATCTTTATGAAGAGTCACCACATCTTACGTTGCCTGTTCAACATATTTCTCACTTCCAAACTCTTCAAGAGAAGATGCATACAAACAAGAACCACTGACATCTACAGCGCCCACCCCAATGGGCAACAGCAGTAGCTCCCAACTCTGGTAAGATTAAGATACATTACAACTAAGGGGACAGTTCTGCATAGCATTTCTAGCCACCTTCTATTTTCCCTGTACAGAATTGCTTATAAGACCTTATGAACAGCCAGAGGAGAAGAACAAGTGAAAATTCTGATACTTCTCTAAAATTTTTGACTGAATGGCACCTACAGCTTTGCAACATTTCAAAGTAAGAAGAGGAACAAAACTTTCCACACTTACATGAAGGAGCACCTCTTTGGAAAACAAAAAATTATTACAACAAGTTGTCCTGGTCTTAGCAAAAAGCCATTTCCATACCTGATTTGTCAATTATTGCATCTATCTCCTCAATCACATCAAAATATGCCTCATTGTTGGTGTATTTCACACCAGTACGTCTCCAAGGCACCACTGATAGCTGTCCAGTAGGAAGCTGGTCACCCACATTAGTGCTTCCTGGAAGAAGAACAGTAATCAACATCAACCACAGAACATAGTCAGTGTTCCAGAACAAGTTCCTGGCCTCATCTCACTAGATTGCAATTAATTTCCAAGAAACCTCTGTCTCTTTGTGGGAGAATTAATTATTCACTGTTTGTATTCTACAAACAGCATCTCCACATCCATAAGCACTAACGTGAGACTCCCAAAAATCTGTGCTATGGTTTAGAAGGGTATGGAACAACAAACATTTTCTTCACCTATGTCCAGTTTGACTCATGTAGGAATACTGCCACAAAGTCACAGCAGTTTATCTACTTTTAGTTTCCTCATACCTGTGATGGTGTTGACTACTGTTCGCAGGATAGTTGGAGGCTTTATCAGTTCTTTGAGAATATTAGATTCTGTTGCCAATGGAAAGCCATTGTCTAGCATCTCTTCCAGCACTTCATAAACCACCACAACGTTGTCCTTGATCATCACCTCTGAACAGACACCAAAGTAATCCTGTGCAAAAGAAATAATTGATCTCTAGAGGAGACCATGAGTGACCATTCAGTTCATTTTCTCCCACAAATACATCAATCAAGCTTCTCCTTGCAGCAGGTGAAACAGCACTGACACATATTAGCAGAAGCACATCATACTGAACACTGCAACAAGAAGCACAACTCTAAGCATTCCTCCACCTTTGCCCCAGAAAGCTGGCAATCACTGCATTGCTGCATACGCCTATTTCCTTTCTATATAATGGGGTTCACTCTAATAGCCAAGAGTTTTCAACTGGCATTTGAAAGCAGCTCTGATGCAACTGGATAAGCAGCAACATTAACTAAAAATAATTTCCTGAAGAAGGTTTTGGCTTGAACATGAAACAAAAGACTTCCATATCAATAGAAGTAACTCTGATTTTGACTGTAATAATGCTTTTACCTAGTTACTTTAATAGTGATGGCCTTCAAAACAAACAAACAAAAACCACCACACTACAGAACGATGGTTGGGAATCTACCTGTGACAACATTATTTAGAAATTCCAATTAAATTGCTTTTCCACTCGAGCCATAACTGGCCAAATAGCTCAGCACAAGGTGAGAATCAGCCTCAGGCAACCTAAAGCTAACAGGTCTCACCAAAAGCAAGTCAAATCCACGCATACACACACCAAAAAAAAAACCCAAACAACCCAACAAGATGCTTGGATTCAAACTCTGGGGATAAACAAAGAGTCAACCATGCTCTGAACTTGATGAAACGTAATTCAGAGCCTGCTGTTGCATTCTGAGCAGTATTTGGAAGAAAAGTTCACATGATGCCCATCTGACCAGGCACTAACACTTCCTGCATTTCAGCTGATCACAAGACAATTCAAACCCAGGCTATACAATCATGTTGCTGGCAGGCAGTAGAAAGATATGTTCTGCATTCTACATCCACCACCGACTCACAGTCGTGTCAGCAGAGAGGAAATGCAGTTGCTCTGAGGCAACTCCTATAGCTCACTTCTTTAGGTAGCAAGGTACCCTTCCCAGACACACTGTGCTGTAAACGTGCAGGCAGACTGTCAGACTAAGGAACACAAATTGCAGAATTTCCTTTGAGAATTGCTGAGACTTGTGAAACCAACTTCAGTTGGGTCTCACAAGCGCAGCGCCTAGAAGATACAAGATTGCAAAACAGAAATGCAGTTCTTGATTGCTGAAAGCTCCTTCCTGTAAGCAAACATTTATCTCGAGTCCATCGTCAACCTGAGAAGTTAATTCCTAGCTACTGCAAGCAGTCAGAATCACAGAACGGGGTTGGAAGGGACCTCAAGGATCATGAATCTCCAACCCCCGGCCACAGGCAGGGCCACCAACCTCCCCATTTAATATAAAGCACACACTCTAAATCCTTGCAGGCATAGGATGTAAGTTAAGAGAGAGAAAAAAGAAAAAACGAATTGTCACAAACTCGAAAGACTCCTTTTTTTCTCCTATCACTGTCATCCTTTGCAACAGTGGTGATGTCAGGCTTCTCCTTTCCTAACCTCCCAGCACCCACCAACAAACACCATTGTGTCCTTCCTCCACGTGAGCCAAACCTGGAAGGTGTCGACGACACGGTGCAGAAACTCAATGACGAACAGAGGAGGCACCTCCGTCTGAATAACGGCCACAAAGAAGATCTTGTGGCGGTACACGCTGAGCAGGTAGTGATGCGGGGTGGAGATGACCGGAGGTACGTTCTCCGCTTCTGAAGCCCTCTCCTGCGCCTCGAAGAAGTAATCGCAGACAGAACGGCTGACGACGCTCTTCCAGTGCTTCTCTAGGAAGATGTCCCCCGAGGCGTTAATCAGGAACAGGCTGTGGATCATGACTGCGCCGTCACACGGCAGGAAAGCAACCCACGGGGCGAGCTTTCGCAGCGAGAGCTCTAACGGAGCGACCCGAGAGCAGCCGAGCCCGATCAGCCGAGGAGAGGCGCGCTGGTGATGACGCACAGAGCGGCACGGCACGGCTTCCATTGGGGGAGCGCCGCACCGCGCAGCAGGGCACGTTCCGCCAGCAGGGGGCGCAGGGCACGCTGCGCCAGAGTCACAGTATGGCCAGGGTTAGAAGGGACATCAAGGATCGCGGAGCTGCAACCCCCTGCCGCACGCAGGGCCACCAACCTCCACATTTCACAGCAGCCCAGGCTGCCCAGGGCCCCATCCAACCTGGCCTCCAACACCTCCAGGGATGGACGGGGCATCACAGCCTCTCTGGCAGCTGTTCCAGCACCTCACTGCTCTCACAGCACACAGCTTCCCCTGACATCCAATCTCCAGCTGCCCTCCCTCCATTCAAACCGTTTCCCCTCGTCCTGCTGCCATCTCCCCTTGCACAGAGCTGACTCCCCTCCTGCCTGCAGGCTCCCTTCAGGCACTGCAGGCTGCACTGAGGTCACCCCGCAGCCTTCTTTTCTCCATGCTGAACAAGCCCAGCTCCCTCAGCCTGTCTTCGTGGTGGAGGTGCTGCAGCCCCTGCTCATCTCTGTAGCTCCTCTGGACCCTCTCCAGCAGCTCCCTGTCCTTCCTGTCCTGGGGGCTCCAGCCCTGAACGCAGTGCTGCAGATGGGGCCTCACAGGAGCAGAGCAGAGGGGGACGATCGCCTCCCTGTCCCTGCTGCCACCCCTCTGCTGACGGATCCCAGGATCCCATTTGCCTTCTGAGCTGTAATCATACACTGCTGGCTCATGTTCAGCTTTCCACCCATCAAGACCCCCAGGTCGTTCTCTGCAGACCTGCTCTGAAGGACCACTCCTTCCAGTCTGTATAGATGCCTGGCATCCCTCTGGCCCAAGTGCAAAATCTTGCACTGTGCTGTGCTGAACCTCATTAGGTTCATACAAGACCACCTTCCAAGCCTGCTGAGGTTCCTCTGAATGGCACTCCATTGTCAACCACACCACTCAGCTTGGTGTCAGCAAACTTGCCGAGGATGCACTCAATTCCATCACCAGTGTCATTGATAAAGACATTAAAGAGCACCAGTCCCAAGACAGACCCCTGGGTGATGCCACTTGTTATCGGCCTCCACCTGGACACAGAACCACAGACTCCGTCTGCAGCCTTTCCACCAATTCCTTATCCATCGAGTGGTCCACCCATCAAATCCACATCCTTCCAATTTGGAGATAAGGATGTGGTGGGGGACCATATCAGAGACTTTGCTCTAGTCCAGGTAAATGACATTGGCCGCGCCACCGCCTCTACCTGGTTTTGATCAATTGCTCCAATACAGGAAAAGAAAAGCAGCCTCTTCTGCTGCACAAAAAGAACTGCGTGAGCATACGGCTCTTACTGCGTGGGAAGGAAGGAAGCCTACTGGTCAGGACTGCTGCAAAAGCACTGGCAGGCTCGGATCTGAGTCTGCTGCCACCTGTTCTTCACAGGGCTGTTTGAAGCTTATGTTAGATCGTGTTGTAACTACTTGCTGTAGTTATTTCCCCCCAATTTCCCTGTTTTGTTGTAACTATTTCTCCCCAGAATGGGGCAGAGGTCAGGCTGTTCATGCCAACATCACATTTTCTTAATCCAGCATGCAAAAGGTTAACCTCTTTCACAAAAGCAAAAAGGAGAACTGACCTACTTACTGCCATTTACACTTAAGGTTTGTTTTCAAGTGAGTTTTTAAGCAAGATTTTTTTTTAAATGTCTAATCTGAAACACTCCAATGAACTACGTATTTGAGAGCAACAAAGAGGTATATGTCATTTAATTATGGTGTTCTGTTCTAAATTTAAACAATTGTGCATGGTTTTAATATCATTGCTAAGAGGCTCTTGCTGTGCTATCAGAAATCATACAGGCATCATAGATAGAAAGCAGCAGCACAAGGTTAAGTTGAACAACAGAAAGCCTTTATGCACTTGCCAGCTTCTCTGAGAAACTCAAACCATTCTGTTTCTAACCTAGAAATTAAACTCTACAGTCAGGAGACACTTCTTATCAATATGAGTGTTCACTTGTCTCATAAAACACCAATCCGTTTTCCCTGTATCATACATACATTGGTAGAAAACCTCGATCTCTGGTTGCTTGTGCTTCTCATCAAAACTGTTGATAGTTCAATCAGTTCATGTTGTTATTTATTTTTCTTACAGTAATTTTGGTTTCTTTAATCATCAAGAACATTACAGCCAATGCAAAAGACATCACAGCATAATAAATTCTTTCTGCACAACCAAGGTGAAGGCTGCTGAGGGAAGAAGGGGAATGTATTTCTGCTCACAATCTTATAGGCTTATGAAGAACTAATCGTGAGAGACAGTTTGCCAAAAATCACTGGCCTTTGAGGAGTTGTTGTGTACCTGGGATGCTAATCTGAACCTTAAACTTCTCTAAGAATTTTCCCATACCTTGCTGAGGAGAATTTAACATTGCACTGCTGCTTGCTGCTGCAGGAACGTGACCTATCTGCTTCCAAACGGAAGGATCAGGAGCAGAAGGGTTGTGTTTTGCTTTCAAAGTCAGCAAATGCTTTTCTCCACAACGGCTCAGGAGTTTATATAAACCGAAACATAAAGGAGAACACGGCAGAAGGTACAGCAAGAACAGAATTCCACGTTGCTGGTTCAGTTCCTAACAGCCTGAAAGCAACTCAGTTAAGGGGAGCTGAGTCCTCAGGGGCAAAAATCAATGCTGAAAAAAAGTGCACAGTTTGGCAACAGCTTTACCTTCGTAAACCAATCCCTTTCTTCTGTAGTTTGCCAAATATAAGAATTCTGATGATTCAGCTGTTAGCCGGTGCCGTGAGAATGAAACAGAGCAGACGAAAGCAAGCTGGGTTTTGTTCCTAAATTACTGAACAAGAAGTAATTCTGAAAGGTTGCCAGAAAAAAATCCTCCTGTAAATTTGAAGACAGAACGGAGTCCAGAGGTGCACCTGTGTGGAACGCAGCTGGTTTGCAGAGCTACTTCATCACAGAACCCTTCCCGTGATGGGCAAGCTCTGCCACACTCACGTTATTCTCTGGAAATTACACTCATACCCTACTCGCAACATTTTCTTTTGTACCGAAAAAACCTAATAGCAGAAATCGAAGACGTCAGAAAGTCACTGAAACTGCCTGACTAAACGAGGGGCAGGCGCGGCGGTACCGTTACCCATCCCTGAACTCAGCCTACGGGGCAGACAGCCGTCCTACCTTAGGGGCTGCAACACCTTTTCACAGCACGGCGGTCCGTCCGTGCCGTTCCCGCCGAACTCCGGGCGGGCGGGAGCCCAGCCGCGCCGACGGCCGCCCGCTCCGCAGCTCCGCCGCCCGAGCGCCGCTCGCCCGCAGCCCATCCCGCGCCGCTCCTCAGGGCCGCCCCGGGCCGAGGCCGACGCTGCCGCCCGCCGCGCTGTTCCCGGGCGGCGCCCCCGCCCGCCGCGGGCTGTTCCGCTGCCGCGCCCCCTCCCCCCGTCGCGGAGCTCCGGACCCAAGATGGCCGCCGTGTCAGTTTCGGGCTTCGCCGCCGTTCGGCCTTTGCTTCTCGGTTCCCGTCTCTCGCGGCGTTCGGTGAGTAGCGTCGGCGGGATCGCCCCGTCTCTATCGCCCGGTGCCGGGTAACGCGGGGACGGGCGGCCTGCGGGCCTCGCGGCCCGAGGAAGGGGAAGGCCCGCCGGGCTCCCCGGGCTCGCGGCCTGTTCCGGCCCCGCCGCCGCTGTGCGCCAGGCCCGGACCGGGCCGCTCGCCGCCCCGAGCCCAGCCGGCCGCTTTCCTCGGGAGGCCGCGGATGAGGCGAGGCTCGCGGTCGGGCCGCGGGCTCGCGGTCGGGCCGCGCTCTAGCTGTGGCGCGAAGGAGCGCGGATGAGGCTCCGCGCGGGCCCGGCCGGAGCGGTGCGGGCGCTGGGTGCGCTGCCCGGCGGCGGGGGGTGGGGAGCGGAGCGGAGCGGCGCCTGGCTGCAGCGGGCACGCGGCTCCGGATTCCCCGGTGCGACTGTCTGGGTTGAGGCGGGGCGCCGTGCGTGCGGCCCGGCCGGGAGAGGGATGGGCTGGAGCCGTAGCAGGTGCAGGGCCGTACTGAGCGAACGGAGTCGGGAAGGTCCTGAGCCGGTTATGTAACGGCCCGGAGCTGTGCCTTTCGTGATTGCTGGTGAAAAGAAAGAGAACTCCGAGCACGGAGCTGTTCTGCGCGGTGGTTGTGAGTCCTTCTAGTGCTGGAGCCGTGCGGTTTGATGTCTGTATGTAAATACGTTCGGTGCGTTGATAACTTCTTGAATACTTACTAGAAATCAAATTGGAAGAGAACAGAGAGAACACCTGGCTTATGGATGAAGCCTACCTTGCAGAAAAATGTTATTCCTTTTAATAAATAGATCATGAATTCTTCAGAGTTGGTGTGCTTTTACACACGCACTGTTACCATGCTAAGGAAAAGTCTTCGTTGAAGAGAACTGAAGGCTGTAAAATAGAACCTCCTACCTTCACATCTGCATCTTTAATTAATAGTGACATAAGCATTCCTTTTTCATTTGTATATGATCGCTTGTTACTTTGTCCTCAAGTGTGCTTCATCTATGGAGGATTATACACTTGTAGTCTTTTCTACAGTGGCACATTTAATGACAATCTCAAGCTGTGTTTCTTTACTTTTTTTTTTACCTGATGCAACAACTGTCTTGGCTTTTCTTAGCGGGAGGGAGTCAGGTCTATGATTTATGCTCCTGGAAGAGATCTGAGAGTTCCTCGCTGTTTGCTCAAGATTCTTGATTATTCCTACTGTTTTCTATTCAAATTCCAGAGTGTCTTCTGTGTGCAGAAATGAAGAGGACTGCTGGCTTGGGTTGTTATTGTTTGGTTGTGTTTTTTTTGTTTGTAGATCCTTGACATACAAATGTTTTTAATGTTCGTGTAGGTTGTGCTCAGCATTGATATAAAAGTTGGTGTAGAATTCATGTTAACTTTGTAGATCAGAACAACAGGAGCACACTTTATTTTTTTCCAACCTCAAGGTTGTATAGAATTAATTTTTGCAATATTAAACCACCGTTCATTAACAATGAAGATAGAACCTTAATTGTTACTTCTGTGTAACAACTGGAGTAACTGATTAAAGCTTTGCCCTGTGTGTGCAATGAATTAATGTTGGCTGTTATTTTTTTTTGTAATTGTTAATTGCAAATATCTCTTTCTCTTCCAGGTGTAATGTTACAGTGCTTCTAATTGTGAGCGTGCAGACCAAAAGCTGAGGTGAGCTGCATTGAAATCTTTATATCTTTGTGGAAAACCTTTGTGAAGCTGTTACTGGATGTATTGGAAAGAATTAGGAAATTTCTAATTGTTTTGCTTTCTTCTCCCCAGTGAGACGACACTTAATGTTTGAGAAAGGAGAAGTAATTCAGGACAGAAAACGTGTATGCTATGGTTAGCTGTTTCCCATCATCCGAGAATCTGTTTTCCCAGTGTGTGAAACTTGTTCAGCATCAGGATAAAGGATAACGACTCTATGGATATACAGAAGTCTTCACCATGGTAAAACTCGCCAACCCCCTGTATACGGAGTGGATTCTGGAGGCAATCAAAAAGGTAAAGAAGCAAAAACAGCGTCCTTCAGAAGAGAGGATATGCAATGCAGTGTCTTCATCACATGGCTTGGATCGCAAAACTGTGCTGGAACAGTTAGAGTTGAGCGTTAAAGATGGAACTATTTTAAAAGTCTCCAACAAGGGTCTCAACTCCTATAAAGATCCTGATAATCCTGGGAGAATAGCACTTCCAAAGCCTCGGAACCATGGGAAGTTGGATGGTAAGCCAAATGTGGACTGGAATAAACTCATCAAACGGGCAATTGAGGGCTTGGGTGAGTCTGGTGGCTCATCCTTGAAGAACATCGAGCGTTTTCTGAAAGGTCAGAAAGATGTGTCTGCATTATTTGGAGGTAGTGCTGCCTCCGTTTTTCACCAGCAACTACGATTAGCTGTCAAACGTGCAGTTGGCCATGGCAGGCTCCTTAAAGACGGACCTCTGTACCAGCTCAACACTAAAGCAACCACTAATGCTGATGGGAAGGAGAGTTTTGAGTCTCTTTCCTGTCTGCCTCCGGTGTGTCTCCTTCCCCATGAAAAGGATAAGGTAAGACCCAATTTACGTAGGTATTTTTGTGTCCTTGGTGAAACGTTTCATTACGCAGTCACAGTTTGAGGTCAATTTGTTTAACTTGCATCTGGTAAAATAGAAATGGCAAATATACTTTAAGGATCCTCTGTTCGTATTTCTGAGCGTGACCAGAGAAACTTGAATAGAGATGATGATCTGTGCATTGGACCTGGAATCTGCAAACAAAGTACTGTGGGGAAATTACCTCTTATGTGCTCAATTCTGCTGTATGGAAACATGACAGGCTTACCACGTGGTTACAGTAGCAAAACTTAGGCAAGTGAGCCTCCTCATTTTAAGTTGCTTTAAGATAGGGTAGATTGATAAAGCAAACTCAAGATGATCTAATTTTTGTGTTTTAATTTGACTGCCAGATTAAAAGCTTATCTGAATACAGATAACACTGCAAAGTACTGGTGAGCCAAATATTGTCATAGAGGCTTTAAGCATTCACAGTGAAGAATTCAGCTTCTGTCCTCGTATAGCTTTGTTGTTAAATATGAAGAGAAGGTACGTAGGTGATAGCAGTTGAAAGGAGGAGTGAAATCAGAGGATGTGGAGAGCAAAGGAAGTGCTGTAATGAGCAATCATGAGCTACTACTCTTTTGTGTGCCTTCTACCCATCCTTGAATGTAGCTCATTATATAAACCAAAGCACTTTTCTGTTGTTTTCTCCTATTTTCATGTTTCCTTTTTCCCCTTTCTTCCATCCTTTTGTGTGCCTGAGGTCTTTGACTGAGGAGTCAAACCTCAAGATCGAGTGGTTAGATTGAAACTGATACCCAGGCAGTGTCTTTCCTATCATTTTTATGCTGCTGTGGAAGCAGAGTAAGACTGAAGTCTTTGTTTATTCACCATCCATTTGCCACTAATCATATCTATATATTACTCATCTCCAGGAGTTTTACAACTTGAAAATTATTTTTTCTATCCACAATATATATATATTTTTGATGGATTTTTTTTGTTGTTGTTGTTGTTGACCAGTGAGGAGGTTTTTGAGTATTCTGCTCACAGTTTCCACTCTGCAGGGACAGGGAGTGTTTATGATCTCTTAGGATTTGAAGACTTAAAACTACTGTAGGAATCTTCCTCCTAAGAAATCTGCGCAGCTGCTTTAATACCAGTAAAGATTCTCTGAAATTTTAATTGTGGGAGTTCTGGTGTGGACGAAGACCTTGATGGAGTTGAGTTGTAGGCTGGTGGAATGTAATAATATGATGAAACTCCCAGTAGCTTTTTCAAGTTCTCCGTCCAGATTTGTGTCCTACGTACTTCTCCAACTCTGTAATGAAATCAGTAAAGAAAACTGATGATAAACAAACCTGGTACATGTGGGAGCTGGACTGAGAGTGGGACATACCTGCCGTGCATGTTACTGTTAGCTATGTGCGTTTCACAGCCTAATCAGTCATCTGTCAAAACCCAGCACCAGTCTGAGATTCTTTCAGATGAAGTGTTCCCTGTTTTTGTCACAGAACAGAATACATCAGATTGGTCATTGATAGTATGGGCTACCATAAATACTGAATTTCTTTTGAGGTTTGTGTTCAGGCTGTCATATATTCTACTTATTTCTTCTCTACCCGCTCAAGTCTGAGGAGCTTGAACACAACATGGATGGTTATTGGGTTTAGAAGGTCTTACTGTAAGCTTTTGAACATTAGCTACAGTAGAAATATTGCAGAGGGTTTCCTTGCTAAATTCTGACTTATTTTTTGATCTTTTATATTAAGATTCCACATTTCTACTCTTCCTGTGCCATCTCCGTGCAGTGTAACTCATGCTGAGTTTCATGCTAGTTTCTTGAGTAATTTTGAAGATATTACATGAAAACATCTGTGCAAATTCTGTCAGCATTAACTGACATGTCAGTGGAAGCCAAAAGATCATTCCTGTTCTACAGGATTTTGAACACATTTTTTTTCTTTCTGCAGATGTTGTGATAATCTTCCTCCCTTCTACTGTCTTGCTGCATCTCCACCAGTTAGGTGTGTGCAAATGCATGCTGAGGTGTAGTAGTTTTCTTGCTGAGTGCTTGAGAGTGGTGAGGTTTTGTTTGTTTTCTTCAGGGGAATCATTCAGCACAGCTTTTTCAGAAATCTCACTGCCACGTTTCTTTAGTTTGGTTCTTGAAATGGTTTTGGCAATAAGACAAACAAACCCTTGGTCTCCCAGAACTGATAAATCCTAGTGACATTTTTCATGTTCACTCTTCTTCTATCTTGTGACTCTTCAGCCTTTAACATCCTCTTGAGAGCTCCTTATGTATTCATGTCCAAACTTAGGATTCTTAAGGTGTCATAATTCTTTGTTTCGTTTAGAAATATGTTTTCTACTCAGCTGCAAGTGCTTACCTGTCTGTGTTTGACCACAGTGTCACTTTGTTTAGATGCCTGAAAGTGAATATTCAGTTATGTGTATTTGCCTGTGTGAAAGTTGACATTTAAACTTTTCAAATAAAATTAATATAAAATTGGTGCCATAGAAGTTTGTTTCGTAAATATTATTTACTATTTTTTTCCACCATCTCTCTTCCTCAACTTATGCAAATACATCACAGAATTCAGGGCAGAAATTACTAGCAAGTTATCATGGTTCATCAGGTAGCAGTGATGCTTTGATATCTCTAGCCTGAAGACACAACTTGGATGAAAACAAGGAAATAGAACAGAGCCTGCTGATGAGTAGAGTTCAGTGCAGAAACTGGCTTATCTGTTAGTGACAGTGGCTGATTAAAAGAATATAATAATTGTCTTTGAGTGAACTTCACTTTAAGGAAGTAACATTTTTTTCTTTCAGTGTCCAGTATTTTAGGAGGTAGAATGGGAATTACACTTCATAGTATCATAGTATTTCTCTGACTGTAACTGAGTTTGGCATTGATAGTGTGGTGAGTAATAGACTGGGAAGATCCACAGTGCTTCCCCCCATAAAGGAAAATAAGAAGATAGGAAAGGGAATGGCAAATCGTTGCAATATCTAGGTGTAAAGGAAAGAGAAGACTGCTGAATTGCTGCTGCTTGCCTGACTATCAGGCAGACACCACCTCCAGAATATGTGAGGAAGTGTAGATGGCAGGCCTTTCATACTGGATTAGTCAAAGAGATGATAAGCATGGAGCAAAGAACATTCTATACTGAGAGTTATCCATCAGTGGCTTTTCTTGTCACATCCGTAGGGAGAGAACAATACAAGCTACATTCTAAAGAACACAATCCCAAAGTTACAGTGCAGTTTCCAGTTGCGCTGTGAAACTGCTTTTTGTGTCATTTTAAACCAGATAGGGATGTAGTAGATGTAAATACCTAAATATTGTCCTGCAGTGCAGCCAAGAGCAAAACAAGACATTCAAAAAGCCTTCCCTGGAAAACAAAAAAGTGAGGAGTATCCCTGTAGCTGGAATAGGAGAAATAATTCCAGTGGGTTCCTTGTGCTGGTATTTCATACGTTCTTATGGCATGTCTGTTTCTCAGCTGTGTGTACCTATTGGTACAGATAGGAGTTGCTATAAATGCAGCATCCTGTAGGCTTTCCCTATAGCAAATAATAGGTCTAAATCCCTCTGTTGCATCGTGGTGTTTACCTAGTGAAGCCAAACATCTTGTATCTTTTAAAAAAGTTTCTCTGCTTAAAGGGCACCGTGGTTGTTTTGGAGGAATTAAGCACACAATTGTTGCACTTAGGTTGTGTCTGCCTTAAGTAAATACCTGTTAATTCCATATCTTAAAGCAAAGAGCTTTCCCAGTACTGGTAAGGAACTTATTTCTGCATTGGTCTGTTCTGGGTGGAGTACAAAAAGGATCTGCAACTGGAGCATTGTCATTCCATTTTGAGAGCTCACCCCTGTTCTCCACAGGTGCTCTTCAAGCTTTGGTTACCAGCTGGAGGAGGATTAGGATTCTCTCCCTTCCAGCTGGCTCCTTGGAAGAGAGGTTGTAGTTCTGTCTGAATAATTGTGGTTGATAACAGATGGTCTCCATCTGTACTCTGTAACTCTGGAAACTCAAGTGCTGAAAAAATTACCTTGAAATTGATTTGCTTGATTAGTGAACAGGTGAAGTAGCTCATAATAATAAAGCAGATGTAAGCGTGTCAGAAAAGTTACTGTCATTAACAACTGTAAGTGGATGCTCTGAAATAAAGCCTTTAGGATGAAATGATGCATGGTGATACAAGAATTTGGAGAATTGGTGACTTAAGCAAAGGCTTGTGACTGTGGGAAGACATGAGATGTTGTGATGGAGTGATACTACTGAGGGGTACTACTGAGGAGAAGGTGTTTGTAATGGCACACACCTTCAGAAGAGGGTTAATACAGAGTATCTGTCTAAAAAGGATGAGATTAGGCCAGTGTGTCAGCTGAATGTAGTTCTTTTTGTCGTGGTGATTGTTAACAGAAATGGAAAGATGCATCGCTGAAGTTTGGCTATTAAAGGAATCTTATACTGCAGAGTCATAAAGCGTGGACAGGCAGGGTGGATGGATGATGGAGAACATTGCTAAATGAATGACAGCTTGACTCCAGAGTCAGCTGCGTTATGTAAGAAGGGAGGAAACAACAGGCAGAAAGAAAATAATCTGCTGTCATTCTGCCCTTTGCCTAGTTTCCCAGCAATTTTATCTTATGTCAAAGCGATGGTAGAATAAAACAGTTAAAAAAAGTATAAAGATGAAATGAAGTAACGTCAGTTTCACCAAAAGATGGTTTCCATGTTCTTACAGTAAGTACAAACATGCAATCAGCAGAAAATCTGCTAAATAAATCCTATGTGTGACAGACTGCTGAGTCCTTTGAACTCTGTCCTCCGTGGAGCAGGTGGGTAAGTATCTTTTATTCCTGCCTGCTCCTTTGAGAGTTGCAAGCTAAACTTTCTGAGTCGTGTCAGTCTTCATTCTACCTGTTTAGATTTTTTGTTTATTTGCTTTCCTTTATTTGTTGGGTGTTATCTGCCTTAACTTCTCTAGACTCAACAATTTCCCTGACTGTAGAATGCCTTTTCTTGCAGCAAGTAAAACTGCATTGTGCACTGAATGAGAAATTGTAGCTTTTTTTCATTATTCAAGAGTCTGACAGCCTTTCCATTCTTGCTGCTCTTGTGCTGCACTGGATTTTTAGTGAGATTAAAAAGAAAGGACAGAGAAGGGTGTCCAAAACCAGTCTTTGTGCGTAGCACCCCAAATCCCATTGATAATCTATTTGCTTGTTTGGTGTTGAAGGCAAATTAAGTACTCTGTGGACTTGTATGAATGATGAATTACAGGTTTAAAGTACTGCTTTTTCCAGGTATGATTCTATGAAGATCTATGAATCACCCAAACTTACTAATTATTGTCAATGCCTACATCAGCTGCCTGTGTTAAAAAATGGGTTGGAACAAATTATTTCTCTTGCTACTCAGCTAAATACCTGAAAATGCTGAATTCTGTGGGTCAAGAGCCTGGAGTTTCTTAAATCTTACTGTGATGAATATGGTAAAACATTGAGCAGTGGATTTTGGTGTTGAATAATTACATGCAGAGTGTTGGGCTTTATTTTGTTTTGTCGGTTTGTCCGTCTGGTGTTCGAGGCCCTACAGCTTCAAAAGGAAAGGGTAGAATTCAGTCCTGTAGTTTCACTTGTGTGGTTATCCTGAGTGAACTACAGATAGCAGCCCTCTGTCAGGTGTTTTTAATGTGCACTGAGTTCTCATTCACAGCTCTGTTTCATACTTTTCCTGCAAGCACATTTATGTAGGCTACTGCACTGTGTCAGATGTTCCTATCTGCTTGTATTACTTCTCTAATTGAACTGCTTTTCCTGCCTTCAGGGATGCAGCTGATGTTGAAGGAAAGCAGGGTGTAGTATCTAAAGATGTAATTATTTATTGGACGCACAGAAATTAGGTATTCACAGAGGTCTCTTCCCTAAAATAGTTACTTGTTAGAAATCAAAATCATTACGATGATTAGGGATGAGCTGCTGGAGGGGAGCTCTGCGGAAAGGGACCTGGGTGTCCTGGTGGATGACAGGTCGGCCATGAGCCAGCAGTGTGCCCTTGTGGCCAAGAGGGCCAATGGCTTACTGGGGTGCATTAAAAAGAGCGTGGGCAGCAGGTCAAAGGAGGTGATCCTCCCCCTCTACTCTGCCCTGGTAAGGCCTCATCTGGAGCACTGCATCCAGTGCTGGGCTCCCCAGTACAAAAAAGACAGGGATCTCTTGGGAAGAGTCCAGCGGAGGGCCACAAAGATGGTGAAGGGCCTGGAGCATCTCTGCTGTGAGGAAAGGCTGAGTGAACTGGGTCTGTTCAGCCTTGAGAAAAGGAGACTGAGAGGGGACCTGATCCAGGTCTATAAATATCTAAGGTGTGGGGGGCAGAATGGTGAGGCCGGACTGTTTTCAGTGGTGAGTGGAGACAGGACAAGGGGAAACGGCCGGAAACTGCAGCACAGGAAGTTCCACACAAACATGCGCAAGAACTTCTTTACAGTGAGGTGACGGAGCACTGGAACAGGCTGCAGGGAGGTGGTGGAGTCTCCTTCTCTGGAGATGTTCAAGACCTGCCTGGATGTCGACCTGTGCGACCTGCTGTAGGGAACCTGCTTTGGCAGGGGGGTTGGACTCCATGATCTCTGGAGGTCCCTTCCAACCCCTACAATTCTGTGATTCTGTGATTACCGAAATTCCTTATTTTCTGTGGAAAAACAAAAGATCATGGAATGCAAGTTAAAAGTTAGGGACAAAGGATATAAGGGAGCTTCTATGATAAAGCTTTGAGTAAAGAGAAATGCAGTAACTCGAGCTGCCAGGCTCCTGAGTCGGATGGTCAGCTGCAGTGAGTGCCTTTGGGCTGCAATGGGGAAATTTGGAGCTCTCTCCATAGGTTGTTCTCTTCCCCCCTGCCCAGTGACCCTGCAGGCAGGAAGTCTTGTGATGTGATTCTGGCAAACGAATCGCAAATCGATTTAATCCTGTGAGAGGAGATTTATTGTTGGTTCTGGGAATTTTATTTAATGATGTCGTGTCTAAATATTTCAAGCTAACATTTTGTGAAGTTCTTATCGCAGCAAGGCACTTACTTTAGTTTGAGTGCCAGCCTCAAATCCTCAATGATTTTGTTCCCATAGATTTATGGATGCCATAATCACCGCATAGAATTCATCTGTATATACTGCACTGTCCAAACTACTAACCTCCACGTTACTCTTGCACCAGCATTTCAGATGTTCTTTCTGTAACAGTGCAAGAAAAGATTTGATTTGAATGTTCTCAATTCTTCTAATGACCCTCTTTTGTTTCTCTTATTAAGAGAGATGCATTTCATACTTTTCTTGTCTTTATTTTTTCTCTCCTATGCTTATTTTGATGTTATCTCGTTTTAGGCTGTCTATTCTTCCATTTAAATACACTTCCCTAAGCAAGACTCAGCTAAGTGAGTTAGAGACAGAATGTCTCCACAGGCAAACACACGTGTGTTGTTGTAATAGACACACAAAAGGTTCTTACGGTTTACTTAGATTTGTTTTCTTCAGCACAAAAATTACTTTAATAACATAATTTGGGAAATATTGTTTGGGGTTTGTTTTTTCCACTATGTACAGTAACATCAAAGCATTATCTGTGAAAGAGCTTTGGTAACCTGAAACCCAGCCCAAAGCAGCACCACACCAGTTACTGGGAAGAAAATTTATGCCAACCAAAACCAGGACAGAGACTAACAAAACCCCATTGCCTAGCATGAATTCTAAGAAGCCATCTGTCAGTGCTGCTAGATAGTAACTTCTAGTTAGGATTCTATTATGCTGTAGTGACAGTGGTTCTGTCAGTACTGATGGTGGTGGGTTGTTTCACTGCAGAACTGACAAACTAACATTCAGGATGTTTTTGCTGTTTAAAACAAAAATAAAGAAGGGAGGTGAGGGGTGTGTGTGTGTGTGTGTGTGTGTGTGTGTGTTTCTTTTACTCTAGCTTTGACTTTGCACTGAAGTGATGCCAACAACAGACACAACTACAAGCAGATGTGTGATGATGGAGCAAACGCAGTGCTGATATTTAGTGAGTCTCTGGTGGTACTGAAATGTTTGCAGAAGGGAGTGTATTCAGGTTATTGACAATTACCACTGACAACATGGGCTGCAGCTTGCTATGAAGGCTTATCTGTCCATTTTGAGTAGCTTCCTAACTCATTTTTCCTGATTTAAGAAGACAAAAGCAGACGGATTGGCCAAAACTGATTTTTTTTGGATTTATTTGTTTCTTCTCCCCCTTAGGTACTTTTTTGAAGTCTCCTAAAGGGAGAGGGTATGGTTTGTGTAGAGCATGTTTGGTTTGTAGACATCCTTTGTATAGTAACAACATGTGCTTAGAGGCTGGCAGCCTGTAAGATGCTGTCAGTCTCATTTATTCTGGCTTCCTCCCTCACTGAGTCTGGTGACATCATGCAGATGGATGCTCTTGTGAGAAAAACAGCAGAAGGAGTTGAAAGTCTGCCAAAAATTTGCTGTATGAAACTGAGCTGGCTGCTTCCAGTCTTATTTTCATTCTTATTGTGTGCTTGCATTTTTCACTTGCCAGGATGTTCTTTGCTGAACAAACAGAGCAGCAGTGAGGTCTCTCCCAGCTTTAACATAACGCCCTTCACTGAGCTTTAGAGGAGTAGCAGTCTTGTGTCTATTGACCATCATTTCAATTAAATTAATTATTCTAAAACGTTTTGAGTTCTAATAGTACCTAATTCCCCCCCAAACTTGAACTCTTTGCTTTGTAACTCTTGTTAAATGTGTTTGCAGTTTGTCTTAGGTGGTAAAAGCAGGAAAACATCAAAATTGTGAAGGTTGGGCTTGGAAGAATTGGATCAAAGACTGGACAGTGATTATGTGTGGGCATGCAGATTTGAAGGACTGTGGGATAGCAGCTAGAAGAGTTGAAAAAGATTATTTTCGGCTTGTTGTCCTTGCAGATGCCCTATAAAATTCTCTTTGACTAAATAAATTATTCTCAAACCTCCTGCAGAGGATACGTGAAATATTTGACTTCTTTCCCCCAAAATTGTGTGAATGTTGCAGCTTTGCTAGAAGGTTGCTTTCACAAACTATTAACACAGCAGTTGTTAAATGAGGCCAGCTGTGTTTGAGGAATTATTTTTTTTTTCTGTGAAATACTTTGTTCTTTATCCTCTTCCAGTCTGCAGAAAACTGCTTTTATTCAAAGGGAAAAACTCAACTTGTGGAACAGCTAATGAAATCCACCCCAAAGTTTTGCCAGTTAATAAATTATAGAAAAATAAGATATGGGGAAAGCCATAACAGGTAGGATTATTCATGTGTCTCTCTCTCCATACATATTTTTTGTAAGGAATATGCAGCTATTAAGGTCATGTCAGCATTTCCTCACAACCTCACTCACCCAGCTGGAAAGCACATACAATCATTTGAAAACATTATCTAAACTGAAACAATTCAGATGTGAACTGGTAGTACAGGCAATTCTTAATAACTTACATGCAAGTCTGCAGACCACAGTAGGGCTGTTTTTTTAATCCAGGAGCAAGGTATTTTGTATTACAGCCAGTGCACGTGTTCTAGCAGTCTGCATGATGCAGTGTTGAGTGGCAATCTGGAAGTATCATGAAGGTTTGCTGCTTGATCATTTGAACGACCTTTATTTGTAAATAGTCAAATTAGGTTTTCTTCTGGCTGTTGTTAAACTCTGCTCTAGCCATATGAGGTTTGTATAGGTGGTGCTGGATTTGGTGGTGGTGTTGGTATAGGTGGTGTTGGTATAGGTGGTGTTGGTATAGGTGGTGTTGGATTTGGTGCTGGTATAGGTGGTGCTGGATTTGGTGTTGGTGCTGGTACAGGTGGTGCTGGATTTGGTGTTGTGTTGGTATAGGTGGTGTTGGATTTGGTGTTGTGTTGGTATAGGTGGCGTTGGATTTGGTGTTGTGTTGGTATAGGTGGTGCTGGATTTGGTGCTGGTGCTGGTACTGGTATAGGTGGTGTTGGATTTGGTGTTGGTGTTGGTATAGGTGGTGTTGGATTTGGTGTTGTGTTGGTATAGGTGGTGCTGGATTTGGTGCTGGTGCTGGTATAGGTGGTGTTGGATTTTGGTGGTGGTGTTGGTATAGGTGGTGTTGGATTTGGTGTTGTGTTGGTATAGGTGGTGTTGGATTTGGTGTTGTGTTGGTATAGGTGGTGTTGGATTTGGTGCTGGTGCTGGTATAGGTGGTGCTGGATTTGGTGTTGTGTTGGTATAGGTGGTGTTGGATTTGGTGCTGGTGTTGGTATAGGTGGTGCTGGATTTGGTGCTGGTGTTGGTATAGGCGGTGTTGGATTTGGTGTTGTGTTGGTATAGGTGGTGTTGGATTTGGTGCTGGTGTTGGTATAGGTGGTGTTGGATTTGGTGCTGGTGTTGGATCACTTGCAGTGTGAGTAAAAGTGAACTAAGGCACTGATTAACGATATCAAGTCATTTGCAAACACAAGCACAGGGTAACTGAGACACATCTGTGTTAAAAGTTGATGAAGGACCCCTAAGCAGGGGTTTTGGCCAGTGTTTCTGGGATGACTATGGCTGGAGAATCCTTTCCTGGCTTTCTGTGGCCGTGAAGATGCTGTCTTTTCCTCACCCACTTGCAGACTGTGCTCTGCATAACTACCTGCAGTTGTTTGATTTTTCTCTTTCTCAGCAGAAACTGTGATCTCTCTACGAACTAAACCTATGAATATGTTTCAGGTTGAAAGAGTTTGTCAGATGATTTAATTATAATATAATGTAAACACCTTCTGTGACTTACCAAAGGCTGGGATAAACACCGGTATTCAGGGCGTGGGGTGCTAGGCTTTCATTTCTGAGTAGCCATTCCTTGCTGTGCAGCCTTGATCTGACAGTGAATTTATTCAGGTTGCTTCCACCTAGTGGCTGTTGTAAGGTGCACACCTCAGCCTGGGAGAATGCTGGATCTGTAGCAGTGTCAGGATACAGCTTGAAACTTCCCTTCTGTGTGAATGGGGAGCAATACGTAACAAGCTGATTCTGCAGGAAGCCATTCTGGAGGTAGCTTTTGCTATAATCTGTAACGTGATACAGCTGTGCAATTTATGTGCCTGGAAATGTGCCATGAAACGTGCCACTTTTTTTCATGTTTCCATTGTTTTAACAAACATTTGTTTTTCTAACAAATGTTTTTATTCTGTATGCTCGCACAAGTCAAAATTGGACTTGTATCTTTGCTCTTAAAACTGTAACTGACAGACTTTTCTTGGTAAATGCAGAATTGGATTAGGCAGAAATACCCAATCCAACACTTAATGTTACTGGAGGTAAGGCTGTACTTTCCCTCTCATTAGTTGATCAAGTATCTTTAATTCAAACCAATCAGTTGACTGTGCTCATTACTTGAGGAAGCTGTTACATAACATAGCTTACAGTCCTGTGGCATAAAAACTTTACAAATTAAAAGTATTGCTGACTAGTTAATACCTAGCTGTGATTTTGCAAGTGTTGCTCCTTCTCTTAAATATCTTTTTCTCTTAGGGAACGTTTAAATAACCTGAACTTTTCCAGACAAAACTTTTTTGTGTGCTGCTTCTGAGTGCTAAATAGGACACTTGCATAATTTCTTGTGCAGGAATTTCCTTTTGTTTTCACTTTTCATACACATGTTGATGGTGTTGTGGTAGTTGTCATTGTTCCATAAGATATATTTTATTTCAGTTAACGTATCACAAACGCTTCTGGGATGATGGCTCTCTGGATACATGATGGGAATTTCTAACATTACTCTGTTCTGGGATCATGTGTGTGTCACCTTGTAGCTCATTCATTTGGTGACAAATTGACATCAACATGCTCTAGTTTCCTTTCTCTTACATATTAATTTGCTGCTCTTATTTTTCCAAGTTTCCCCTAGTCTTGGAATTCCATTCTCTTTTGCCTTTGTGCCTGGGATTATTTCTGCTGTCTTTGGTGCTCTCGTTTTTCTTTGGGTTACAGTGCTAATGCAGTATTTACTATGAGGTGAGAAGCAACACAGTGTGCAGTACATTCTATTTACATGTGATACAAATGCCTGCATGATTAGTTGTACTGTGTAATTTGCTGCTTTGATATACTGAGTGACTTTGTTGTCTGTTTTTCACACACAGCCGGTTGCTGAACCAATTCCAATCTGCAGTTTCTGCCTTGGTACAAAAGAGCAAAATCGGGAGAAGAAACCTGAGGAGCTCATCTCTTGTGCTGACTGTGGCAACAGTGGTAGGTGACCACTTCCAATGCTGCTGGTAATAACCCAGTCACCTGAGACAGAAGAGTTTAGTGCAGTGACTGACACTGATCCATACGTACTGGGATTATGCATGTGTGACATGATATGGTTTAGCTGAACTGAATCTCTTGGTTCTGGGAGGAAGCACTTAAGTTAACCTTACACACAAGCAGTTCATTTACTCCCTGGAAGTTTCTTGAAAATCTGGTAATGATGGCTAGTGTAACTCAAGTTGTGAAAAAATATCTTGGTGTGCTTTTGAACACGGCCCTGCCATTTAGTTTCTAGGGTGCTGTGTATGAGTGAATAAGGGTAGAGGCACCTAAAAACAGGAGTATCTGGATAATCACATTTCTTTGTGGAAATACATGATTAACAAAGTGAACTCTGTGAGCTATCTGTGATCATTAGCAGCAGTAGGGTGGTTTTACTGGTGTCATGCTCTCCATTTCCTGCAGGTCATCCTTCCTGTTTGAAGTTCTCACCAGAGCTGACAGTTCGAGTCAAAGCCTTGCGATGGCAATGTATTGAGTGCAAAACCTGCAGTTCCTGTCGAGATCAGGGCAAAAATGCTGTGAGTACAGTGGAGTATGGACTGATTGAGTGTGACATCAGCCTTGTGAATGTTCTGTTAAAATATAACATAAAACAGTTCTGGAGTTAAATATTTGCAGCTTCTGTTTTATAGTCTTCCTGACACCTGTCAAATGCAGCGTCAGTAGTTTGAGAGCTATGTGTGCATTCTCCCAGATGGTGACAAATTTTAATGGAGGGATTTATGCACATTAAAGAGAGATTAACTGTATCTGTCTTCAACAGGATAACATGCTATTTTGTGACTCGTGTGACCGTGGCTTTCACATGGAGTGCTGTGATCCCCCTCTTACCAGGATGCCAAAAGGTGAGAAGTTTGTGATGAAAGGCATAATTTAATGTGGTGTAGGAAGGGATCAGTGGTTAGAAAGTGCTTCCACACACTTTATTCTCTTAGTTACTTTTAACCTGCTCTTTACATTATTGCTTTTCAGGTATTTAAAAGAAGTCTTCAAGAACTGAGATATAATAAAATTGATCCATGCAGATTAAAGCGGTCAGCTTTGATTTGAGTGAATAGCTTTGTATGTAAGAAAGAGGTTGGCTTGTACGTTTTTGAAACAATATTTGTTTGAACTGTAGGTGTCAGAGAACAGGTCACCTGTGGAAGATTCTTCTTGATAATTGAAAAAAAAAATAATCCTATAGAAGATGATTGGAATTAGTTTGTTGGTGATCAGAGGGTGTGATAACGTTACTTTTTTACATTTTTCTGACAATATGCTACCTGTTAAAGAGGCTTTGCAAATGGATGTGAGAAACACATCATGGTGGGATATGAGGGAGTGGGAATTAACCAAATATGAATTTAGATTCCTGGTTTATGCATTACTTTTCTTGCATACGGATCTGTGGAGAGCACCTTTGATCCGATTCTTACGTTTTCTTTTGGAAAGCCTGGGGCCTTTAGTTCTGCCTTTCTTCAATGTAGATGTTCCTTGCGTTCAGCAGTGGACACTGTGTGTTTTGTAGGTATGTGGATATGTCAGATATGTCGGCCACGTAAGAAAGGAAGAAAACTTTTACACAAGAAGGCAGCACAGATAAAACGACGCTATGCTAATCCAATCGGACGTCCCAAAAACAGGTTAAAGAATCAAAATGCAACGTAAGTTTCTCTATGAAAAGGAACGAGGTGTGTGATTCTGTAGCACAGTGAGCATTTCTCAAGTGTCGTGTCTACTTTCTGTGAGATTATTTTTTTAATGAAGAATTTTTCATTCTTTAATACAAAATTTCTGAAGAGCTCTGTAGAAGAATGAAGTGATCTCAGAGTGATCTAGATCAGTCATCTCAGAGTGAAATAAATCTCTTTATTTGTGCCTTGATTTTTTTTTAATTATTCTTTCTAATGGCTCCCATTTTCTTACAAGCTGTTCCTTATAGTCACTGATTTATTCTGCTGTTTGTGTCAGATCTGTTATTCTGAATGGCTGCTTCTTCTGATAGAATAGGTTTGCTTTGCGTTGTTTCTGATGCTTAGAGAAACATAAATTGGAAAATGTAAATTGAAACTTTCTGTGTATTCATTCTGTCTCCTGTCTTCTGTAATTTCATTTATTGAATTTAATGACTATCTTATTTATACTCAAAAGTAATTGCTCATACTGTTCAGTGTGCAGAACCGAGGTGCTCAGAATTAGTTCACGTTTAACTTCTGTGTGATACATAAATAAATAGGGAAGATACTAATCCACTCTGTAAGCAAAACCAAACCACTTTACTGGCTCTTACCATACGTTTCCCTTTGTTTCTTTAGATCAAAAGGACCCTTCAGCAAAGTTCGAACTGGCCCTGGTCGGGGTCGGAAGCGTAAGATAACTCTGTCCAGCCAGTCAGCATCATCAGAAGGAGGATACCTGGAGCAGACAGATATGTTGGACTACTGCAGAGAAGGCAGTGCTACCTTGAAGTTTAACAAAAAAACCAAAGGGCTTATAGATGGCCTTACTAAATTCTTCACTCCCTCCCCTGATGGACGAAAAGCTCGAGGGGAAGTGGTAGATTATTCTCAGCAGTATAGGATCAGGAAAAAGGGTACCAGAAAATCTAGCACTTCAGAGTGGCCCGCAGGTAAAGATTTTTCACTCTGCCAATGCAGGTATTTTGTACTTGAGGAAAATGTTCACAAAGGTTAGGATGCTGAAGTGATGGGGCTGGAAAGTTACTCAAATGCAGCTATCTTTGGTGCATTGTAACAGCTGGAAAAGGGAAGAGGAGACCTTTGCCACTTTTATGATGGCAAGATGTGATTAGGGACTAAATGATTACCATCAGATAAAGTGTCCTTTTGATAATGAAGAGCTGGCTGATAACCCAAACAAATTTGGTAAATAATGTCATATTTGAAAGAAATAACATAGGGTGTAACTAATGCAATGAAGAGCAGCATGTAGAAGTATGAAATGGGAAACAGATAATGAAAACATGCCTGAAAGACTTTTTTTCTGATCAGGCTTGCCTGCAAATGTTTCTCAACTTTTCCTCCCATAGAGGAGCTTGCTTCATGTAATGTTTGTCTTCCTGTTGGAGAGAATCCCTTCCTTGAACATGGTTCTACTTTGCTTGTTTGTTTTTTTTATTCTGTTTGCTGGGGTTGCTGGTTTGGGGGTTTGTTTGTTGTTTTTTGTTTGCTTGGTTGGTTTTGGGAGGGTTGCTTGGGTGGTAAGCATCCTGATTTTAGTTGTAGCAAATATAGCATTTAAATAATATTGATCCTTCTTTGTGAGAGGAGCAGTGGTAAGCCATTTATCCACAATGGTCTCGTTAGTTCCATGATGGCATTTGAAACATGAAATCCTAAGTGATGAGTTTTGGTTGAATATCTGACATTCCTTCTCACGTGGTCAGAAATCCAGAAATGGTTTTTCCTTTGTGGTCCCAAATCTGAGTAGAAAATCTTATTATGAAACTCAACAAAGTGACTGAATGCAGATAGAGGTTGCTTCATGCTGCACTGAAAAGCATGTGCTCCTTTGTAAATACAGATGTGGCAATTTTTTCTTTTATTTACAGACAATCAGGATGGCTGGGATGGAAAGCAGGAAAATGAAGAGCGCTTTTTTGGAAGCCAGGATGTCTTAACTGAAAAAGATATGGAGTTGTTTAGAGATATTCAGGAGCAAGCACTGCAGGTAAAGTTACTTTTTCAGCATTTGGTGCAAAGTACCTTACTTGTAAAAGAGGTAAAATTATACTGAGGAACATGGAGTTCAAATAAGACAGCTTGCATTGAAGCTGTGTAAGTGTTGTAATTTATTTTAGCTTAGAAATCTTTCACTTGGAAAATCACAAAATCCTTTTTTTTTCCTTCTTGCATAGAAAGTAGGGGTGACTGGACCTCCTGATCCACAAGTTCGATGCCCCTCTGTCATCGAATTTGGCAAGTATGAAATTCAGACCTGGTACTCTTCCCCATATCCACAAGAATATTCGAGGTATGACTGAACATTCTTCTTCCTTCTGCTTCAGTGTTTATGGGAAAGCTGTATTCCAACCAGATTCTGTGTAGGCCAGAGGAAAAGTACACATAATACAGATACTTCCCATGTTAGTTGGTCGTTGTCTTAATGTTTTCTTAGACAAAGTCAGAAAGGCTGTAAACTCTCTAACAACCTGTTAGTAGTGTGAGCCATAGGAGTGTACAAATCACATGGATTCTCAAAGGTTTGACTTACTGCCCTGCAGAGAGAGCAGCCTCAGCTACGTGATAGAGCATCTTGATTGTGACTGCAGTAGTTCTTTACACCTGATGTATCGTGATATGATAAAATTGTTGAGGTAATAAGATGTTAACTGCTTATTAAATGAGCTCGTTAGAGAGGGCTGTATGCTCTTCAGGCCTTGAAAGAGAAAAATAAGTCGAAATTTAATATGAATCACTTTTGATGTATTATTTTTATGCTGTTTGGTGTTCAGTACATCTGAACTGTAAATGTTTCACGTTTTGGTGTCTCAGGTGTTGTTGCTGTGATGTTATGATGTTCTTTTGATGAATAACTTTGCAAGCTTGTCTTAACAGTAAATTCTCCCAACGTAAAGTTGGGACATAAAGAATAACCTCCAAGGGCCGTAGCTAGAGAGAGAAAATGAAAGAAAACTCATTGTTCTACCATTTCTACCACAGAACGTGTGGTCTGTCATCAGGAATTATTCTAGCTTTGCTAAAGGCATTGGGGGTAACAGAGAAGAGTAGATCTGCCCAAGCTAGTGTATTTAAATGGAATTAAATCACAGTAGTATCAGGATGCTTGCATTCAAATTGTTTGTGTCAATATAATCTGAAAAATGATGTTAAAAAACCTTGCTGACATTGTAACCCATTTCCCAGGAATGTATACAACTGCTTCTTCCACGGGCAGAAGTGGAAGAACAAGAGCTATTTATGTCATCCATCATAGCATCTCTAGTGCAAAACTATTATTTGCTGTTACTTATCTAGAATTTTAATTGATGCATTTATTTCTTCTGACATAATAATGTAAAAGTAATTAGGTAGGATATTAAGTACTTTTTTTTAATATGTATTTGGTGTAGAATAAGTAAATGCTGTGACTTCAAGCACGGTAAGGGTGTTTGTTTTGTGTTTGTTTTTTTTTTTTGTATGAGTTGTGCACAAAAGTTTTCTCTATCATAGAGTCATAGAACTGTGATTATATATACAGGTTTTGCTTTCATCAAGTTTTTTATCTTCAGGAGTGAGGAATTTAGTATGAAGGTCTTTTTCTTCCGTCTTTGATTTTCTTTACCTTTGCTTATAGGCTACCCAAGCTGTACCTTTGTGAATTCTGTCTAAAGTATATGAAAAGCAGAACTATTCTCCAACAGCATATGAAAAAATGTGGCTGGTTCCATCCTCCAGCCAATGAAATTTATAGAAAAAACAATATTTCAGTCTTTGAGGTAAGTTAAGAAATTGAGCCTCTCACTCTTATCTCTAAAGCAGAGTTTTTAGTACCCAGTAGTGTGATAAGTGTTCTGTAGCCCTCAAAATCTTCATTTTGTTAAACACTCACATGCAGAGAGTGAAGAGGTACAGGCCAGTAGCAGTTGCTGACCTTTTTTTCATGGATAAGCAATCTGTAATAAGAGAAAAGAATTTTAAGATCTCTTTTAAATGAATGAATCTAATAGACTTGGCCAGGGCCCTTATGCTGTGCAATTTGAAATCTCATGAGATTCTACCTGTGGCACGGAAGCTTTCATTCTGTGTCAGGTGTTTGAAATGTGTGGGGGTACCCAGATGAAGCATTTCCTTGTATGCCAGCAGATGGAGTGACCTGACTGTTCCTCACTTTTGTAGGTTGATGGCAATGTCAGCACTATCTACTGCCAGAATTTGTGCTTGTTAGCCAAACTCTTCCTGGACCATAAGACTCTTTATTATGATGTGGAACCATTTCTTTTCTACGTGCTGACACAGAATGATGTCAAGGGTTGTCACCTTGTTGGTTACTTTTCCAAGGCAAGTATTTTAATACTTCAGACTTGGACGAAGCCTTGTAGCTATCTCAGCTTTCATTAAAAGTAATAATGAAGTTGTGTATCAGAACACCATCTGGTATTTATATCTGCTCTTTTCTTTTTAAAATGTACTACCTTTTTTCTTTTATCTCACCAGGAAAAACACTGCCAACAGAAATACAATGTTTCCTGTATCATGATTCTTCCGCAGTACCAGCGTAAGGGCTATGGCAGGTTCCTCATTGATTTCAGTAAGGAATTTTCCTTTGTTTTGCTTTTTAACTCTTTTTTTCCTTCCACATTTTAAATAGAAGCTTCTCTTGGGAAGAGGATATTTATCTATTTTCAATTAAAAAAGAAATCTCAGGAGAGGAATACTGAAGTTCAAGGTCATCTGAACTTAACTCACTTTCTTCATTGAAAGGCTTAAATTCTGAAAGAAAAAAATGATATTTTTTCCTATCTCATGTCCTGTGTAAGCAGCTTATGGTGGAAACTACAGGCACATGTCAGTATAGAGTTTTTGCAGAAGCTTACCTTGTGTAAGTAGTTATTTATTGTGAAAGCAAACTGTAAAACTGCAGTCTGTTGAAACTTGAGCAGCTTGATTAATTGAATGTAGTCATAGTTATAATTTAGCTTTAAGAGCAACAAAAACTGGTTTTGAGCAGTGGATGTTCTATTAATGTTCTCACATTCTTACAGAAATCCACATGTTCACTGGAAAACTTGCTGCTCTAACTGTACCTCTCGTTTTGCTGACATAGACCTCTGTGTGGATGTGCCAATGGTCGAGTTAATGTCCTGAGGAAAAATGTTTCTTATCTCATTATAGTAGAATAGTTTTAGAATTAAAAAAATCCTTGTGTGTATAATCTGTTGTTCTCCTGAAAGCATTGCTGAAACCAAGCAACTCAGTGAATTGTTTTGAGAAATGAATGCTTTTTTCTTGCTCTTCCTTAGGCTATCTGCTTTCAAAGCGTGAGGGCCAAGCAGGGTCACCAGAGAAGCCCCTGTCAGACCTGGGGCGGCTCTCATACATGGCTTATTGGAAAAGTGTAATATTGGAGTGCCTTTATCATCAGCATGACAAGCAGTTAAGCATCAAGAAATTGAGTAAGCTGACTGGAATCTGCCCTCAAGATATCACTTCCACTCTGCATCACCTCCGAATGCTTGACTTCCGTAGTGATCAGTGAGTACAATTCTGTTGTGTTTCCAGGTAGGCTCGTATGTATTTGAAGGAAGTTAAATAGTGTCTGAAGGCAAATTACTTCTAATTAGCTTAATTTTATTTAAAAGTTAGTTGTCCACATATTGTCTGTTGAGATCTGTGATGCTTTCTTGTGGTGGAATAATTGTTCAGTGCCAAAGCTGTGCCACATTACTATCTGTGGAGCTCTGCAGCTGTGAAACTTCCAAGTAATCTGCATCTTTGAAAGAAAGCAAGCTGGCCTGTTGGCCATTTTCTCTTGAAGTCATTCTAAGTAATCAGTAACCTCTGGAACGGAGCAAAAGAGGATCTCTAGAGGGAAGTATGTTTTATTTTCCTGACACTGAGTAGTCGTTTCCCCCTTTTCATTGTTCATCCAAAGTGTCATTAACTTGTTTAGATAATGGGCTAGATCACTCTGTTTGGATATAGAAGAGAGGTAGTTTGTTTGGCCAATGGAGTGTACCAGTCAAATGAAATTCTGGTAATTACTCTTAATACAGACAGTTGCTGTTTTGGAAGTGGTATAATATTCACTCTTAGTTTGTGTTAAACTTACTTTAGAGCACTTTTATGACACTTTCTACTTTGCTACAAAAATAATTAGTGATGTTACTCCCAGACAGCTGAATAAAATCCACACTGGTAGTGAAATTTAACTTTTTAAAGTAGCCTATTTTTTTTTTTTTCTCTCATTTTGCCTTTTAGCCAAATAGCTTGCCCTCTGCCAATTTAACACATGATAGAAGTGTTGCTCTCCATCTGAATGTTACTCATGTAGGGATAACGGCTTCACCATTAACAAGAAGCAGAAAGAATTTAAGAATTTAACTCTCTGAAGTTACTCACATTGAGATTACATTGATTGAAAGTACCTTATTTTATCCCTGTATATTGTGTAGCCTGTTGTTAATGACTATCATTACTGTTTAGATTTGTCATCATTCGTCGGGAGAAGCTTATCCAAGAACATATGGCAAAGCTTAGAAACAATGTGCGACCAATAGATGTGGATGCAGAGTGTCTGCGTTGGACACCTGTCATAGTTTCCAACTCTGTTGTCTCTGAGGATGAGGAAGAGGAGACAGAGGATGGGGAAAATGAAGAGCAACAACATGATAAAGATTCAGAGTCCAGTGTAAGAGTGAATCTGTTACTTCTGTGTAGTAGGGGGAAGGAGTGGCTGTGGGTGCTGTGACAACCTTGTACAGGTCAACTCAATTGTTCTCAGATTCTGTAAGGTTGTCCTTGTTACAGTTCAGCAATTTCTTGTTCAAAAGCTTCCACTGCGTCACACAGAGTGAAATCTATCTGTTTTTATTTATATTAGATGGTAAAATCTGTGTCATGGGAGAAGAAAGAACAAGAACCCTACTCACCAACCAAGAATGAAAAAAAGCCAGATGTCATTGCTCCCGTCAATTCCACACGGCCAAACAAGCACGTTTTTTCACTGGACAGTCTTCCAGCAAACAGTCAGACATCACGAAGAGGTCGATGGAACCGCAAGGGCAAAAAACTTCGAGAACCCTTTTGTGAGAAGGAACCAGCGTTGCCCATGGAGGACAAAATAGCCATTCCCAACGAACGGTGCAGCGAATGCGAGGAGAAATCAGTAAGTTCGCGAGGCCGGTGCAGTGAATGTGAGGAAAAGTCATCAGCCTTGCAGGAAAGGTGTGAATGTGAAGAGAAGTCTCCAACCCCAAGAGGCCACTATGCTGAAGATGAGGAAAAATCTGTGGTTTCCCAAACGCAGTATGGCAAAAATGAAAAATCTGCAGTTCCCCATCAGCATTACAGTGAAGGTGTGGAAAGGTGGAGAGGACAGCTGAAAAAGAACACGGAGCCACTGAAGAATAGGTTCCCAGAGGACTGTGAAAGATTACCCCACTGCTACAGCGATAGTGATAGGACACTTCTGAGGTGTTTTAGTGAGAGCAGCGAAGAGGAAGATGATGACCCTGTGAGTCCCCGGTCCAGCTCTCCACCTGTTCTTACCAAACCAACATTAAAACGAAAGGTCTGTGCTTTATTTCTTGTTGCCTTTGACTGTATTATGCAGCCTGTTATGTCACAGAATCACAGAATTGTAGGGGTTGGAAGGGACCTCCAGAGATCATTGAGTCCAACCCCAGTGTCAATATGCTGGTGTTGTTTTGAGGGTCAGTGCAGTTCATGAGGTAGGTGTTAAATGTACAGGTAGCATCTGCTCAGTGTTCTAGAACTCTGGAGAGTGCTGTTCCCTTACTGTTAGGGGTCTTTTTTGTTGGTTCAGAGGTAATTTTTTCCCCATTTTTTCCTTGTGCTTTTGATGTTTTCTGGCTTGGTTGTTGAAGTTTTATTCAGTCAAAATAAAAATAGATATGCTCCTACTTTTAAAAGAAGCTTTCAAAATACAAATACTATCTAAACAACTAAAATCACAGCGTGAAGTCTTTGAAATGATTAACCATAGAGAGGTCAGTGCAGTTGACACGAATAAGAAAATCCTCATGGGATGCTGCATTAAGCAGTAAAACTCAGCTGTTCATGTGTTTTGTTCTAAGTGTGTTGTTTCTGCAGTCAGTAAAACCTCTTCTCCCACCATCTTCTCTCAGAAACCAATTCTTCATCGGAAGAGGAGAGTACGTAAGCGTAAGCACCACAACAGCAGTGTTGTTACTGAAACAATCTCGGAGACCACAGAAGTGCTGGATGAGCCATTTGAGGACTCAGATGCTGAACGACCAATGCCCCGGTTAGAGCCTACATTTGAAATTGAGGAGGAGGAAGAGGAAGAAGAGGACGAGGAAGATGAGGAGAATGAACTTTTGTCCAGTGGATACTTTCAGCACTTAGCCCCACAAGACACCCTCAGGAACAGACCCTCTTCTAAGAGGAAGTCCAAAGATGAGGAGGAGTCTGATGACAATAATGGTATGTTTGGTGGTAAGCTTTAAAAGTCTGGTTCAAAAACCTTGTTCCATGTTCTTAATTGCCCCTCTTCAGGTATCTGTGCATATTAAGATCCTCCTGAGCCTTCTGCAGTCCCTGTTCTCTCAGACTTTCCTTACAGGAGAGATGCTCCCATCTTAGTCATTTTTATAGCTGTTTGCTGGGCTCTCTCCAGTATGTCCATATCTTTCATGTATAAGGGAGACCAGAACAGAACACATTTAATATTAAATTACTCTACAGAAAGCCCACCATCATAAAATCATTTACTTTTTAATTTCTCCTTAATGTTGTTAAATCAAGGACAGTATAGATAAAAGTGCAGGATTTTACTAAAGAGCTAGTAAAAGCTAATCTCCTGTAGTGAATAGGAAGTGAAGAAGAGAAATAGATTCTATGCTTTTCTAAAGGCATGGATTCTATTTATTTACTTATTTGGAAAGTTTTGAATGTTAATGCTTTAACAAATACTATGAAAGCAGCATTTTCTTCTTCCTGTCTCATCTCATCTGGCAGATCCTTTCTTTCCTTTATTCACATTCAAAATATTTTTTAATGGATGACTTCAAGGTGCTGTTAAACTTTGAACTCAGTGCTTAAGCTCATTTTTCATACTCAGAATTTTTTTTCTAGTATGCTTCTGGTGTGAGGTATTGAAGATAAATACCTGTCAGAATTTCTTTTATGTAGTTTTTAGTGGATATTTAACTTGGAGTAATCAGCTTCTTTGAAACTTTAAAAAACAAAACAACAAAAAAGTGGCTTGCCATGGATTAATTTGTTTGTAAGCAGATTGAGTAACTTCTGGAGACACTGAACACTGTTCACATCCAGTTCACAGAATTGCAGGGTTAAAGTTGAACGAAGGGCAAGAGTAAGTCAGCTGACAAATTATTGGTGCTAAAGATGATTTTTTTATTACTAGGAACACATTTAGTGTTACCTTTTGAATTCTTGGCATAACTGGATTTACAACAGCTCTCTTTGGAAAGTGCCTAGAATGGAATTGAGTTGGACTTTCAGGTCTGGTTTGTTTACTATTTTATGGGTAAATATTAAAGAAACAGTGTTACAGCTGACAAGAAAAGAAAGGATTTGGCAAATGAAGTGAAGGACAACTTGGTGGCATGCATAGTGTGTGAGAAGGTATTTGAAGTTCATGTCTAGTAATCAAGTGAGCCTAGTAGTCTAGCTCAAAGATTTGGATGGTCTTTAAGTGTATGAATGGGGAAATCCCAAGTGGAGCAGAGACATCTTGTCATCTTTGTGAAGCTACGATTGATGTCTTTACTTTTAATCACACTTGATAAGAGTATCAATAAATTGAAATATGTCAAAGAACAGTCGTGGGTTGATAAAGGCACTGAAATAAATTTGCTATTACGATAGATTGAAAGAATTCAGTCACCTTGGATTAATAAGCAGAGGCAAGAGCAACTTACTACTTTTGTTTTCCTATGTGAGAACTGTTAATTGCTAAGAATGATTCTCTGTCCAGCAGATAAAATAAAAAGTAACACAAAAGCAGATGAAGAAGATTGAGTGTCTGAAAACCAAAATTCAAATGACAAAGTGTGAATATTGGCTAGTGTCAGTGCAAGAGTTCTTCAGCAGTTGTATGAAATGCCACTGACTGTTGGAATGGACAGGTTCAAAACAGAATTACTAAGGGGGAGGCCTTACAGTGTTTGGTAAATTCATTAAACATCCATTGCTGGTAGTGTAGGCTGTAGGGCTATTACAGTACTTGGAAAGCTGCTGAAATGCAAAATAATATTTCATCAAATAAAAGTCAGATGAGAGAGGAATTTAGGTTCCTTTTAAGCATTTTCCTTAAAAACAGCTGAGTTCAGTCATCTGTGTATTTCTGTAGGCATTCAGAAATGTAAGCCGTGACAAAGTAAAAATATTTCTGCAGCAGATGCACAAAATACAGATCTAAACAGAAACATAACTTTTATTGTAACGTAGCCTAGTGTTGAATTTGACTTGTTTATTAAAGGCTCAGGTCTTTGACCATGCAACATCCTGAAAGCATTGCTCTTTGAAAATGCAGTATGCTTTGCAATTGATGAGCCAACCTTGATCTTTCTTGCTATCCTTCACAAAAATTGCTAAGCCAAATATCTAAGTTCCTAAGCATGGTAGAATGCTTGGGAAAGTTTCCATGAATGCTCGGCGTGAACAGCATTTTTCTATTTGTGTTTTTAGATACTCCAACTTTGAAACCATTATCTATGCTGAGAAAGTGTGAAGCAAATGATTCTTCGCTTGATCCAGATACTTCTACACCCATGAAAAAGAAGAAAGGATGGCCAAAAGGCAAAAGCCGAAAACCAGTGCATTGGAAGAAAAGGCCCGGTCGAAAACCAGGATTTAAACTGAACCGGGATAAAGTGCCACCATCAGTGCAGGGAGAGGGAATCGATGCAGTGATAGCTAATTCAAAAACAGGGCGTAAGTCCAAAATTTCAGATAAAGAGGAAAGTGTTGAGCAAAAAGAAGAGCTGCCTCTTAATGAGGAAAGGAAAGAGGAAGATGTGAATATGGAAGCAGAAGAGGTTGGAGAGGGAGAAGAGGAAGATGCAGCCAGCAGTGAAGTAAGAGCAGTTTCTCCAGTGGACAGCAGCAGTAGTCCAGTGCCAGAAGTTAAAGAACCTGAAATAGAAGAGGAGGTGGAGGAGAAACCACAAGTATTAGAAGAGCAAAGGCAATCAGAAGAAGAGCAGCAAGAGCTAGATGAACCTGAGCAGGACCATGAGGAAGATGATGAAATTGCAGTAGTGGCAAATCAAAACGAAGACCATGATGCTGATGATGAGGATGATGGTCATCTGGAGTCTGTGAAGAAGAAAGAATTGGAGGAACAGCCTGTAAGAGAAGGGGTGAAGGAGGAACCTGATGTTCAGGAATGTTTTTTAGAAACAAATATACCAAGCAGTAGAGAAGATGCAAAAGGAAAAGATGAAGCAGAGGCGGATTCTGAGGAAGAGCAGGCTTCCAATGAAACATCAGCAGGCTCAGAGCACGTCCCCGGGTCTGAAGATGATCGTGAAGAAGATCCAAGTAATAAAGAAGGTTTAATTGAATTAAAAGAGGAGGAAGAGATTCCTCATAGTGAACTAGATCTTGAAACTGTTCAAGCAGTGCAGTCCTTGACGCAGGAGGAAGGCAATGAACATGATGTAGCTTACCAGGACTGTGAAGAGACTCTTGCCGCTTGTCAAACTCTGCAGAGTTACACCCAAACTGAGGAGGATCCTCAGATATCAATGGTTGAAGATTGCCAGGCCTCAGAACACAACAGTCCAATATCCTCTGTTCAGTCCCACCCCAGCCAGTCTGTTCGTTCTGTCAGCAGCCCAAATGTGCCTGCTCTGGAGAGCAGTTACACCCAGATAAGCCCTGAACAAGGATCCCTGTCCGCACCCTCTATGCAGAACATGGAGACCAGCCCCATGATGGATGTGCCTTCAGTATCAGACCACTCTCAGCAGGTGGTGGATAGTGGCTTCAGTGACCTTGGCAGCATTGAGAGCACTACAGAGAATTATGAAAACCCGAGCAGCTATGACTCCACTATGGGAGGCAGCATTTGTGGAAATAACTCTTCTCAGAGCAGCTGTTCCTACGGGGGACTGTCTTCTTCCAGCAGCCTCACGCAGAACAGTTGTGTTGTCACTCAGCAAATGGCAAACATTGGCAGCAGTTGCAGCATGATGCAGCAAAGCACTGTCCAGCCTGCAGCAAACTGTAATATCAAGTCACCTCAGAGCTGTGTCATAGAAAGACCTCCAAGTAACCAGCAGCCAGCAGCGCAGCCACAACAGCAGCAGCCTCAGTCACAGCAGCCACAGCCTCCACCTCCACCCCAGCAGCAACCTCCACTGTCCCAGTGCAGTATGAACAACAGCTTCACCCCAGCACCTATGATCATGGAAATACCTGAGTCGGGAACCACTGGTAACATAAGTATCTATGAGAGGATTCCAGGGGATTTTGGGGCTGGGAGCTATTCACAACCATCGGCCACATTCAGTTTAGCCAAGTTGCAGCAGCTGACAAACACCATTATGGACCCTCATGCCATGCCTTATAGCCATTCTCCTGCTGTGACTTCCTATGCAACCAGTGTTTCTCTGTCCAACACAGGATTGGCTCAGCTAGCTCCCTCCCATCCGTTAGCAGGCACACCACAAGCACAAGCCACCATGACACCCCCACCAAACCTGGCATCCACTACCATGAACCTCACGTCGCCTCTGCTTCAGTGTAATATGTCTGCTACCAATATTAGCATTCCACACACACAGAGGTTGCAGGGGCAAATGCCGGTCAAGGGGCATATTTCCATTCGCTCTAAATCAGCACCCCTGCCCTCTGCAACTGCACACCAGCAGCAACTCTATGGCCGCAGCCCACCTGCTGTTGCCATGCAGGCTGGCCCTCGTACGTTGGCTGTTCAGCGTGGTATGAACATGGGGGTCAACCTAATGCCAACCACCCCATACAATGTTAATTCCATGAATATGAACACCCTTAATGCCATGAACAGCTACAGAATGACACAACCCATGATGAACAGCAGTTACCATAGTAACCCTGCCTACATGAACCAGACAGCACAGTATCCTATGCAGATGCAGATGGGAATGATGGGGAGCCAGGCCTATACCCAGCAGCCTATGCAGCCAAATCCTCATGGAAATATGATGTACACTGGCCCCTCCCATCACAGCTACATGAATGCTGCTGGGGTGCCCAAGCAGTCTCTCAATGGACCGTACATGAGAAGATGAGCAAGATGAGCTCGCATCCAAAAAACTTAAATATATAAATAAAGGAACCTTTTATACTGACGAACCAGAGAAAACGGACCTTTTTCCAGTTAAAATATTGCTGTAGATTTAGAGGGATTTTCTTTGGTTTATTTTATTTTTTAGAAAGCTTGGTGGTTTTTGTTGTTGTTGTTGGTTTTCTGGGTTGTTTTTTTTTTTGTTTGTTTTTGTTTGTGGTTTTTTTTTTGGGGGGGGGGGGGGGGGGGAGGGAAAGAGGGGTTGTTTTCTTCACAATCCTGAAACATTTTACAGCTGAAATCATTTACAGATGTTTTTTAGAGGGAAAACATGCACAAAATGTTTTCATAATTTAAAAAGAGCCTTACTTTGCTGACCATGTGGACAGAATATGTGTAATGGTGAAATCATCTTTCTGATTTTTATTTTCAAACGTATGTCCTCCTCCCTGCCCCCGTGTCCCTCCGTACGCATTTTGTTAGCGCTGCAGTAATGTAAAATGTCTGACATCTCAAAGAGTAACAACCCGTCCCTCCAAACCCCACGTAGGATTTTCTACTTCTAGCAGGAGGCACTTATTGGGAGAAGTGGAAGGGGACACAGAGGATAAATGAAGCTGTTTATTTCTGCAAGTCGGGAGAAACCATTTATCTTTGAGCTTCTCCTGACTCTCGCCTACAGTAAAATTTGGAGACACGTGTAAACAAACTATTCACATTGGTGTTTTTGTAGATGAGTTTAATTGAGATTGTATGTTTCATTCTGAAAGTATAATGTACTTTTAAAATGATCCCATTTACAAGCCAGGCATGCACGTCCGCACGTGCACCCGTCACTCTCAACTACTGGAAGCATCTACGAGCTGTTCGTAACCATCGTGCAGTCATGAGGAGGGTAGGATGATTATTGGACAAAAAAAATAAAGGGTTGCAGGCTCTTCTGGTGAACTGCAAGTCAACCACAACTCTGAGATCCCAAACTCTGCTTTAGTGTGTACTTGGAAATGCTGAGGGTCTTGTTCTGAACCTTTGAGCGGTCTGAACTCAAAAGCATCTGTTTGCAGTGATCTGCCTCGTAGTCTCTCTACTTCAGTTATCTTGCAAGATAAAATGGATGTTTAAGTGACTTGGTGAGAGCCTTGTGGTGTCCTTGTCGCTCTTCCATTCCTGGTGTGGCACAGGCAGTTGTGAATGTGCTGCTGTTGAGGGGAATCACGTTGAACGTTTCCCTGATTCTTCCACTATTGAAGACCATTTAGTCAGAATAGCCACGCTTTTGATCTCGTGTGGGAAACGAAGGGAGTCAGCCTGTTTTACAGGAGTGAAACAGTCCAAGCACCGCAGCAGGATGCAGGTGGCAGGATTTTGCTGTTCATTACTGCATAATCCAGTTTGTGTTCATTTTTGGCTGCACTGCTCTGCAATAGAGACAGCACCTGCTGGCACGTCACCCAGTTCAAAAAGGGACACCCCTCAATGTAGAGATGATTTTTTTTAATTATTATTGTATATGAAGCAGAAATACACATTAATAATAAGACTAATTTCTTATTTTGTTTAAAAAAAAAAAAAAAAAAAAAAGCCAACCAAAAGAATCTACAAGTTGGGTTTCTTCGTATGCACTAAACTGGGCTTTCTTCCAATAACTGCTAACCGTAAAAGGCAGAATTCAAAGGACTTCCTTGTTTGTTTTTGTTCCTCTTTCCTTTTGAGCATGTACAAGGCTGTGTAGGAACTCCATTTCTCTGTATATACTATTCCAGTTCCAAATAACCCACGTAGGAAGCACACCGTGCTGCCCTCTCCTTCCTAGATCTTCAGCTGCGTCGCTGCTTCCTGGTTGCTGGGGTTGGGTGGTGGGGTGGAATGGGTCTGAGACAGGAGGAGAAGCTGTTGAGACGAGGGCCGTGAGTTCAGTTTGTTTGCTGTTACGTTTGGTTTGGTTTTGTACTTTTATTTTATTTGATTTTTTAATCAATTGGGCAGCTCCCTTTTCCACAAGCCTTTGTGACTGTAGAACTATTGTAGAAAAAGAAGTTCTTTTCTATATATAAAAAGAAATTATCCAACACAGTAATATTGGTACCTACCATTTTTTCACTTCTGTTTAAAAAAGAAAATAAATAAATGTATTTTTAGCAAGATAACTTGGGTAATCTTCTAAAAGAAATTAAAAAAAAAAAATCTCACTGTTAGTGACTTTGATGCCTTTTAAAATAAGAGCTTTTTCATTTCATTCCATCTTCAAAATTTTTTATCTTTGTTGTAGAATATTAAAAACTATTTTAAGAAAGAAAAAAAAAAAAAATTCTCTTTAAAGAGATCTCTAGAGTGTGTGAATAGGAGCTCCAGATGCCTCTAAAAGCCGCATGTACAAATGAAGCTGAGTTTATTCCTGTCTGTTTATATTTGCTTTTCCTGTTTTGTAATCTCTTTGTACTTCGTTCATGGTGACTTGTAAGCTAAGGGGAAGGGGTGCCTAGATGCCTTTGTAATTCTCCATGTCATGCTCCTGGCTGGATGGTCTCCCTTCCTCTACTTGTATGTAATATCACTTTTTTTTCCCCTTTCTAGCAAGTACTTTCAAAAGAACTCTGTACATTTTAACATAAAAAATAAATTATGTTGAGCCATTTTGGATGTCTGTTGTGCACGTGGATTTTGTTTTTTTTTCCCCATCCATTTGAGCGCCGAGCTCCGTTCTGCTCTTTGTCCCGGGAGCGTCGTTCCCTCGCCGTTCCTCTCCGCGAGAGCCGCCCGAAGCTTCAGCGAAGTGCAGCAGCTCCGTTTTGTCAACCGCGTTCCTTCCGCGGCCGCGAGAGCTTCGCCCGGCGCCTGCCGACAGCTGCGCTGCCCGCCTTCAGCGCCGGGCGGCAGCAGAGCTCCGAGCTGCACGGCTGCAGAGGAACAGAATCGCAGAAACACCGAGGTTGGAAAAGACCTCCAAGATCATCCAGTCCCACCATCACCAATAGCACTCACTAAACCACGTCCCTCAACGCAAAATCCAAACGTTCCTTCAACACCTCCAGGCTCGGTGACTCCACCACCTCCCTGGGCAGCCCACTGCAGTGCCTGACCGCTCTTTAGGAGCAGTAATATTTCCTAACCAGCCTAAATCTCCCCTGGTGCAGCTTGAAGCCATTCCCTCTAGTTCTATCACTGTTACACGAGAAGAGGCCGACTCCCAGCTCGCTACAACCTCCCTTCACATAGCTATAGAGAGCAGTGAGGTCTCCCCTGAGCCTCCTCTTCTCCACACTGAACAACCCCAGCTCCTGCAGCCATTCCTCATCAGCCCTGTGCTCCAGACCCCTCACAGCTTTGTCGCCCTTCTTTGAACCCGCTCCAGGGCCTCCATGTCTTTCTTGCAGTGTGGGCCCAAAACTGGACACAGCACTCGAGGTGCGGCCTCACAGAGCTGAGTACAGGAGGAAAGATGGCTGCATGGCTGCAGAGCTTCCATAGCTGCACGGCTGCAGCCCGCGGCCTTTGCACAGCCGCAGCGTCACAACGCTGCCTGCAAAAGAGGCCAGCTGTGTGATGGTCAAACCTGAGAACCACTAACTTCTGAACAAAAATTCATGCACGTGCTTTGCTGTTTCCTCATGGAGATGAAGCGTTTCTTTTTGCTGCATCGTCCCTTAAGCTGACACATCTCTCCCCCCAGATTTGCTGCTCTGGCTGTGTGAGGACAGACAGAAGTTGTTGTATGTGATGCTCAGGGCAGTCTGCTCTGTCAGCTCTCTGCACCACAACATGTCCGCTTTTATTTAGCTCCAATTTTTAGACATTTCCTCTCATTTTTTACACGCAATGCAAATTTTGAAGGTAAAATACTACTGGAGAACAGCTCTATGCTCTCCACTACAAATTTCTGCAGCGATTGGACCAAAACATCACTCTGTTGATTTAGGTAACTCTAGAATTCACAGTGATGATGGCAAATCACTGCCACGAAATGAGATCATGATCTCCTTCAGTAAGATCCTATCATAAACTGATGGGGAGGGCGAATCTAAGCCTTCATCTGGTAGCAAACGATGGTGACACGCGCCGTTTTGAAATGCTCTTCAGTTCTTTGTTGGAGATCTTTGCAGTGCTTTGACAATGCTTAAGTGGCCAAGTTTGGTGTGGGTTGGGTCAGCACTAATGATAATTAACATTGGCGTGCTTCTCAGTTCTTAAGGGAGTTGAAGCTGTTGTAAGAAAAAACTGTGGTATCCATAACTTTCTCTCTAGCTTTTAGGCTTGGAACAAAAATAAGTGCTGATGGGAATCCATAAACAAGATCACAGAAATGTGATTTCCCGGCGTTAATTAGGTGATAAATAATTGCTGCTGAAGGATGGTTTATAAAAAACATTATTTGCTCAAATGGGCCTCGTTGTAAATAACCCTGTTTGTTGGTGTTGGATATTAATTTTATTTTTATTTTTTAATTATTATTATTTTTTAAGGAAAAGGGAATAAGTGAAACGCTGTTTGTGTGGGTTGACTCGATGATAGCCACATTTGGGACTCATAAACAAGGAGATCTTTTTCAATATCTCATCGAAATCCTGCTGTCAGTGAAGGCCTACAGAAGTGAGTGATTGCTTTGTTTTGGTTTTGGTTTGATTTTGGAGAGTTGCCACGCTAAAATAGGGTTTAAATCAGGCAGTACAAGAACCATCAGCATCTTACAGCATGGCGTGAGCAGCTGCTACTGCGTGCTCTGCACTGCCACTGCCAGGTATCCCGCTGTGAACACAGAACAGTTCCATTCAGCAGTGACAGATTTGCTCCAGATTAGCTGTTATGTGGACCAAAATGTCTGTTAGCAACACAACACGTAGGGCTCCGTATGTTGAAAGCAACACACAGCAAACATACAAGCTTTGGCCTTGAAGATTTCCAGCATTTCAAAGAGGTGAATTGAAAGGCTTTGATCATCAGTGAGATAGCTGAGAACAGATAAAAAGAACAATTCTAATTAAGTTCCCGACTCAGTGAGAGAGATCTGTGCTGAGATCCTCCCTCTGCAGCAATGGGGAATGCAGATGGACTGAACAAGGCTTGGTTTACAGTGGCTGAGGTGCGGCCTGCAGCATCCTTTATCTTTGCAGCTTGTCAACCAGAAGAGTTTGGCTAAAAATACCTAATTGGAGTTTGAATGTAAAATCCTATTACAGAGAACCTCAGCAGTTTCCACAAACTGTTCTTCACTCCGGCAGAGCAGGACTCCAGCTATGCTTCATTCCTGGAAACACCTTGTAGGCAAACAGGACTTTGTTTCTGTTCTTCCCTCACACGAGGTTCTGTTCTGTGTTGAATTGGCACATAGAAGCCTTGTTCATCTGTGCGACCATTTCTTTCTCCTTGCTTTCCCTTGCCCAACCCTTTATCCTGAGAGCTCTTTGCAACAGGACTGTTGTTGATGATTGCCATTTGTCTGACATGGTAGAATCCCAATCTGTTACTGAGGTACCAGAGATAGAGTACAGATATTCTGTTTTCAAGGAGAAAGTGTTAAATACAGTGCTCTGTGTCAAATACTTAAATAAGGCTCTTTAAAATCTTGTCTTATAGTATTGTGCTGGCTCTACGTGCAGGTGGTGTCTTTCAGCTGAAGGAGGAGGTTTGTGTACTGTCATCCTCCATTTCTCCATTTTGAAGTGGAGCCTAACTAAAGGGAGCCTACAAACAGGAAGAGAACCAACTCTTGGAAAGGGGAGATGACAGCAGGACGAGGGGAAATGGTTTGAAGTTGAGGGAGGGCAGATGGAGGTTGGATGTCAGGGGGAAGTTCTGTGCTGTGAGAGCGGTGAGGTGCTGGAACAGCTGCCCAGAGAGGCTGTGATGCCCCGTCCATCCCTGGAGATGTTCAAGGCCAGGTTGGATGGGGCCCTGGGCAGCTTGGGCTGCTGTGAAATGTGGAGGTTGGCAGCCCTGTGTGTGGCAGGGAGTTGGAGCTCCGTGATCCTTGAGGTCCCTTCCAACCCTGGCCATTCTGTGATTCTGTGAAGTGCTGTTGTATTCCTTCACTAGGAACAAGCAGCAACAAGAATATGATCCACAAAGTGTTTTCTTCTTTCCTCTGTATTTCCTCAACATTTCTTGCCATCTCTGAACAGAGTCCTGGCTCCATTCTGAAACAGCAAGAACATTGAAGAAGATGAGCTCTTCCTCATGTATAGCAGCAGATCTCCATGGTCACTTTATCAACCATACACCACACACCAGCACACAAAAGCTGAATATCAACCCAAGGCAAGTGTTTCACAACTTGGAATATTACATTTGCAAGCCTCTGAGAAGGACAGCCTTGTGTATAAAACAGAGAGAATGAATTCCTTAGTCTCCTACTTAGTCTCTTAAATGATGCTGTCAGCATTCAAAATAGATGTTTCAAAATCAATGTCTGTGGTCATTTTTTGCATCCTACTTTAGGCAAGATTGCGGTTACTTTAGAACTGTCCTTGTCCCCTCTTGGTTTGTATTAAGAGGGAATGCTGTTGAAATCAAAGCAAATTGCAGAGCTTGGTCCTCAGCAAGCACTCAGACCTGCCCTGGCACAGACAGCAAGAGGTCAGCGGGTGATTATAGAAACTCTGAAGACAAAAGGAAAGCTGAAAATAGTCCCTTTAGAGGCCATTGCAGATGCTCTTGGTGACCTCTCTGTGCATCCAGCTGTAAGACAGACACTTCAGTGTGTTAGCAAACGTGACCACTGTCCTCAGGAAATCCTGTGCAGGGCTGGATGAATCCGAGCAGCAAATGATGGTGCAGGAAGGAGGCAGAAAGGGAGAGATGATGTTCTGAGAAAGCACTGCCTGGAAGCTCTGACACTAAATGGAAAGAGTATAGATTTGTAGTTGTTTTAAATATGGTGCCTCTGACCGTTGCAGCTGTGCACATGGCATCTCCTGCCTATGGAGCGTTGTGCTGTGTGGTTTCTATTTAATTCTGGTTTGTCTTTTTTTGTTTTTTATGTGCATATTCACAAGATGTATGAAGATGTGTAGCTCTATCTGAACCTGAGAGTTGTGTTTCTCCATGGGGGTTCAGGTCAAAGAACTAAAGCTGCTCTTGGAAAAGACTTGTAAAATGTGATGATTTCCTGTTCTTAGATTTTATTAGGACCCTGTAAACCTTTTCTGCATTCTCACCCATCACATTCTGAAAAAAACTCAGATACATAAAACTGTTTTCTGTTCTTTGGACTCTTCTTGGTCTGTGGGTAAAGCAAGAGAATTGGAAGGACTTCAAAGGGAAAAGAAATGCAGGAGAACTTAGCCAGAAAAGTGACCTACATTATCTACAGTTAATTCTGCATTTCTCAGCTTCCCATCTCTCTACATAACCTGTAAGTGACTGTCAGGTAGTTGCTAAGGAATTGACATTAAACCCTACTTCCCCATCTTTTGACACGAAAGGGACCTTTCTGTCTAAAATAGGATGAGCTACACCAAAAACCTGCAGCGTATGTTGGGCAGATGATGCTCCCAGTGCTCTGCCCATAAGTTTGCAGATGGGTGACATTTTGGGGGCAGAGGGAGAGCGGAGAATGGAACTGATAAAAGTGCAGACCCCAGTTTGTGCCCAGACCCCTCCTGCACTGATGCAATCTGCAGGAACAAAAATTACATCTCTGAGCTAAATCTATGACTTCTAACCTGTGGTTTGTTTTGCTTTGGAAGGGAGGCTGCAGGTAAAATGGTCAGATGAGCATGGAGAAGAGGTGACTGCCTCCAGGTGCCATGACCAGGGATCCTCTGCTGATGTCTGTGGGGCAGGAGCTGGGGTATCTGGTTTTCTTTTCTGCAGCTGTTAGTCAAGGAGCAAACCTAGCCCCTGCTTTCTGTCTCCCATTCACAGCCAAGATCCCTCCCCTCCCGTCGCTGTTCACTCAGTGAAGAGATGAGAGCAGAAAAGGATGCTGTTAAGCTGCACTTTGCTCCACCGTTTGGCACAGCCTTTGCAGCATTGACTGTTTTCTGAGCAGGGATGCTGCCTGCCTTCTAAGCAACGCAGCGATCGCCTACTGCTCCCCCTGAAAGGAGCTGGAATCACAACCAGCCGCATCGCCCGCTGCACAGAGAGTGACTGAGGGAATCGGAGAGGCTGGAATATGTGCCTGCCTCAGCAGCACTGCAGTGGTAGAGCCACCGACTGACTACATGCAGGTTACTGCTTTCAATGTATTGCTACGGAGAGAACAGAAGTCGAGATGAAATGCAGCGGCCTCCTTTTCCTCTGCTTCTCTGCTGTCATCGTGCATTAATTGCTGAGAGTTATTTTTCTTCCTATGGCTAGCTGCCTGCATCTCTTTTCATACTGCAGGAGAGGCAGTGAGGGAGCGAGCACAGCACAGCCCGGTGCCCTGTCCCATCAAGAGGGTTCTGCATGATGTGCCAGTGCAGTCAGGGGCTGCTGCAATGGTGCACAGAACCTCTGGAACAGCTGGATTTGGGATTATTAATGCTTTATAAAGGTGTTCTGGACTCCATCTAGCAATTAGCCGGAGACACCGTCTGTCCTTTGGGGCTTGTTGTCTGCTTTCTATCTTCCTCTCGTTACTGGTTTCACATCCATCTGGGTCGACAGCATTCGAGCTGGAAAGGGACCTTCCTGGCCAGGAACAGGAGTGCGCTGTGCAGAAAGTGCCGCTGTGAGCTCTGGAGCAGCTGCAGTCTGACCAGCCATGGCTCAAGCAGCAAAGCAGCTGAAGAAAATCAAAGACATCGAGGCTCAGGCTCTACAGGAGCAGAAGGAGAAGGAAGAATCCAATCGCAAGCGCAGAAATCGCTCTCGGGACCGGAAGAAAAAGGTCAGTGATGCTGGGGTGAGCAGCCCTATGTTCAGATGCCTGTTCTTGTGGCAGTGGGTGCTGTTTGCTTTTGGAGGGGGGGAGATGATGAGGGGCACTCTGTTCCCAGAACAAATCCATGCGCACAAGGAACAATTCCTACAAAACAGAAGACAACTTTTGGGGCCAGGAGTCTGCTGTTTATCCTGACAGTGCAGGGATGGGGGTAGAAAAAAAGGAGGGTGAAGGGACAGAGGGAGCAAAGGGTTTGTGTAAGCATCAAAGTCTCACTTAGCCTATTTCCAAGTCCTTTCATCATCTGCTAGTAATGGATTTGATCTCTGGGATAAATTTTCTGTCTTTCAGCTTCATGCAGTCTCCCAGAGACTGCAAAGGAGCAGGTGACACTTGCCCCTTTTCCCAGTGAGGAGTGTTTCTAATATTCTGCCTGTGCCCTGCTTCTGCCAGGACACTGCACCCAGGGTACAGTGACAGCAGGCCACCTGGGGAGAAGGAGCAGTTTTGTGCAGGGACCGAGTGCTCTGCTGCTGCTGCGTGGCACAGACAGTGTTGGTGAGGGGGATGTGGTTCATCCCTCCCAGCAAAGGCATCACGCTCGCAGGCAACAGGGAGCCAGAGCAAGAAAAGGTGCCCGTCCCCTCTGCCGACATCAGCACGCAGGAGCCTGGGCTCTGCCTGCTGTTCTGAGCTGTAGCACCTTTCTGGAAAGCCACTGTCAGTTTTTCTTGCTGCCAGCTCTCCGCCGGAGCAGATGTGTGGCTAAGATTGCTTTGCTGCTGCTTGAAGATCTCTTGTTCTTCTCACAACAGGGCCTGATGTCTATGCTATACACCAGTGCAGAGAGGCTAAGAGGAATGAGGTGACACCAAGGGTAATCCAGGGTATGTGTGAGAAGAGGCTGCAACACAGAGATGTCTTAGGGGGCTTCTCCTCTGTATTTAGCAAAAGAGTCTGAGACTTCTGTGTATCTCCTGTGAGCAAGAGGTTTACAACAGACTTCTGTTGCTTAGAATGTGTCAACGGCTGCTTCTGCACAGCCATGAGAGAAGTCCTGCTGAGGGAGCAGAGCAGGCACTGCTGAGCAGCCCTCAGAGTTTTATTTTCCTGCCCCACTGCCAGACAGCTGCCCACTGAGGCAGTCTGGGCTAGTCCTGGGCACTGGAATCCCAATTTCATTCATGCCTGTTTGAAGAGAATGCTCATCCCTTGTGAGCCTTTGAGAAAACCATGTTATTCCCTTCTGCCCCTCACCATGAATCACGGTGTCAGCGTGTCTCAGTGATGGACTGGGAAATCCAAAGATCTCTGTAAAGTATCTGGGCTTCTTCAGGTGGAAAGGAGCAGGGGGGACCTTCTTGTCAGCTCCTTGTGAGAGACTTGAGTTATGCTTACTGCCAAGACAGTGACATAAACAACAGAGATGGCAAAACTCCCCTGAATAAACCCAGGGGCTCTGATTCCCTGAGATCACAGAATCACAGAATCACAGAATTGTAGGGGTTGGAAGGGACCTCCAGAGATCATCGAGTCCAACCCCCCTGCCAAAGCAGGTTCCCTACAGCAGGTCTCACAGGCAGGCATCCAGGCAGGTCTTGAACATCTCCAGAGAAGGAGACTCCACCACCTCCCTGGGCAGATGAAATAGATCTTGCAGCCATAAGCATTGCAGTGCACTATTCAGGACTGTCACAGCATGGGGGACATGGTGCAAGGTCTTCTTGGAGAATTCAGCAGGATTCTGGCACACTGCAGAGTACCTGAGCTTCAGCTTTCCCTTCCCAAGCATTATGCCCAGGGAACATGCTTTGGGAAGGGAAGCTGGGCTGCCTCACAGCTCAGCCTAAAGTCAGGACAGACAGAGCCCCTGCTTGCCCTCCATTTCTTCTGGGACCAAAGCTGGGGTGAGGGATGCTTTTGCATGGGGCTGAGCACTGGGATGTCTGACCAGGGCAGCCCAGGAGGGCTCTGTGTTTGCAGAGAACAGTGAATTTGGAGAGAGCAACGGACAGATATAAAGTCTGTAGACAGCAGCTTGTCACTGGGTATGGGGCCTTTTAACTACCACACTGGCAAGTCAAACATCGCTTTCTTCAGTGATAACTGCTTACTGCATGCAGGCTCACAGCTTTTCCCTGCAGGGCCTTTTACTCTTCTACAGAGCAGCTTGTCTCTTATGCCATCAGAAAGCAGTTAAGGAGTTCTACTGTGAACCAGGAGATTTTGCTATAGGAAAAGTCCTCCCTTCTTATCCTTTGCTTCCCACCGCCTGAGTGTCTGCAGTGGTGGCAGTTTATTGCACAAGTCTGTGTTGGCACCACAGCAAGGGCTACCAGAACATGTTGGAGTTTTCTCATTCTGTTTTGCAGCAGCAGCTGAGGGGGTCTCCATGTTAGCCATGTTAGCTTGGGTGCCTGGCTGGTGCCTTGGAAGTCTGCATGCAGCTTACCATATATCCACACAGGAGGCCTCTCTGTCAAAATACTCTCACACTGCCACCAGTGTGGACTGAAAACGTTGTGTTACTGGATCCTTCTACTTCTCCACATGTGCCAGCTGGTTGTCTCTTGCTCTTTATGCAAACACAGGCTCCTGTGGGCAGAGACTGTTTGCCCTGAGTTTGCACAGCGCTGCATGTTTATATCTTGGTCTGTATCTGAGCCCACTGCTGCAATTCACTTTATTGGTGTCAATAGCAGAGGGACAACCAGTCATCCTAAGAGGTGCTAACAAAGCAGTGGAGGCCACAGAACAACTTGCTTCTAACTCCATGCAAGCTGATGCTGTCTATGCCTTGGGGCACGAGTGGTTTGCATTCTGCAGCATTTCCAGCCATTTTTGTGTTGTTGTGTATGTTGTGTGTTCTGTGATGCACCCTCTCAGTACATTCAGAGTAAGTTTTGCTTGGGCTCTACAGAACAGAGCCCAGCGCCTGCACTGCTGCCTCTATTTTGTTTGCTTTGAACAAGGAGAATTAAGCCACTTATTTTCTCTTTTCACTGCTATTTCCTTTGGCTTGCAATTGTCCAAGGTTAGGACAGTCTGTCAGTCTGAATTTGTACAGTATCTCACACAAGACAGCCTTGAATGCTAAAGGAAAATGTTTCCTAATGAGAAACTTTCAGCATAAAACTTCTGGCTGTTTTCCTAGTTGCCCATTTCCAGGAAACAAAACAGACTACTTTGAAGGCATATGTCTCCCTGCTATCAGATAGCAACCCGTGCTTGGTGCAGAGTTTCCTCTACGTGCTGCAGCAGGAAATACTTCAGTGCTCATTACCTTATACTCAAATACATCACAGAAGGAGTCAGAAGAAACTCCACTGTTATCTTCTGCCTGAAGCTTGATGCTCTGCTGTGGAAGTGAGGAGGGACATTGAGTATCAGGGCAACCAAAGCCTTTGAGAGCCAAGGAAGTACCACTGTGAATGTAACCAGGGTAGTGTGTAGGCAAAGAATTAGAGTGTGTTTCTAGGAATGGGCTTAGTCATTAGCCATATAGCTGTTATCTAGGCTTAAGAAAGGACTTTGCAATCACAGTGCCATCTTAAATCTTTGTGTGTGTTGTGTGTGTGCTGGGTTTGAGACAGCAATGCAAGGATGAACCTTTTCTGCTGTAAGAGTCCAGGGTGTAAAGCTGGGAAACTGTTTTGTATTGCAGCTGCTGATAGACTGGGGCAAAACTGAGCTCCTTTAAGGTGATCCAATGCACCGACTGATGTCGCAGTGGTGGAGGATTTACATCCCCGCCTCTGTCTGCCGAGTGTGCCAACAAGGAATTGATTTGTGTGACAAGAAGGTAACTGTGACCCTCCGAGCACTGTCAAGGTTGTTGGGGAAGCAAGTCCTGTCAGGATCTGGGGAGGATTACATCAGCCGGCTGCACCGTGAGGAGATTCAGACTTTGTAGAAGCGTAATAAATATTTAGTTTGTGTTTTAGGCTGGCTTGGGAAGTATGGGGGCTGTGTGTGATGACAGCTTCCTCTGATGCTGTTGATCTGACCTGCCACTGGAGTGCTGTGCGGATGGAAAAGCTGTCAGGAGGAGAGAAAGCATCAGCGCTGTGCTGGGCTCTGTGAGCACCCACGGAGGCCTCCCCTCCAAGCCTTTCTGTGTCTCTGTTTCTTTCTGGCGTGGAGTCAGAAGGTAGAGGAGACTCTTTCAAACTTACTTTTGACTAAACTCTGTCAAATTTCACTCGCTGCCACTCGCAACCACCCTCCAGCATTTCTTCCATTAGCTTGTAATGCAGCGTACGCTGGTTGTGATGGGAGCATCTGTCCTCCTAACATTCGGGTTTTCTTCCCAGTGATGACATGAAGTATGGGAGGAGGGCTGGCAGAGGGCAGGGTGTGTCATATTTACGTGCAGAAATCAAAATGGCAGTGCAGAAATTAGACTTCCCTCCGTGCTCCTGCAACAGCAGAGAGGTTACAGGAGCTTGTGGCTGAGCACGTGACGTTGCAATGGGCGCAGCCCAAGAGATCTTTCAGATGGCCCAGTTAGAAAAACCAGAACACGTATTCAGCAGCGGTTCCTTTTACTTCTCTCACTGTCCGCCTCGGCTCTTGGCGGATGCGGTGCTCAGCTGATCTCTCAGGTAAAGGGAGCTGATGTATAATGGGCCGTGTTTGACTGCTTTCCCAAATTGCGCACAAAAACTCGAGTCAGTTGTAAGTGAAGAACAGCGTGTGCACTGCTGAGCTAGCAAGGCATTTCAGAGCCTGTGCATCTGTCCTTTCCTGACATTTCCAGACAAGGAACTGCAGCGCCGGTGATGGAAGGGGGAGTGGCTGGCGTGGAAAACATGAGCTGAATGTAGGCATCTGGAAGGAAAGGATGGGAGGTCGGAGCAGCCCCTGCTGCTGCAGGCACGCATCGGCGGGGGGAGGAGGCACGCAGACAAAGCTGGTGCCATTCCACACGGCTGCTTTGCAGGTTCTTAAATTATTCAGGTAATAACGGTATCCATGCAGGTTTGGTGAACCCTGCAGATATCAAGATACTGGGACGAGGCAAGCAACATTTTAAACCTTGCAGCATTCCAAAATCCATTTCTGGTGCAAAGTCTTTTAAGTGCGCCCTGTCCTCTGTACCTGGTCCCCTGTGCAGTGTGGAGCATCCCAAGGGTCTGCCAAAGCAGAGCAATTCCTATGTGCAGGGGATGAGGCCAAAGGTGCCTTCTGTGACAGAGCTGAGCTTGGCAGCACGTGCAGCTTGCTTTGTTCATGATAAGAAGCTGCTTCTATTGTGCTGCAGCTGAGGCACAGCAGGTTAGATGTGAGCTCGAAGGAAAGCAGCTTTACAGAGAGCTAAAATTAGAAGTTTGGTCTGAATTATGCTAATTCATTTTAATTGCCTAAGTATGTCAGTGTTCTTCAGAAACGTACAGTCACTTCGCCGGTCTGGGAAGATGCAGCATCACTGGAGGCATGATGAAAGGATGGGTCAAGGATTGCAGAGATTTCTGGGTTCTCTGCCCTACTTCTGTCTCTGTAGCAGCCATCACCTCCAGCTCTCAGAATGCCATGAGGGTGGGTTCTGAAAACTGCCCCTGGACTGGATAGTCTCATTCAAATCTGAGGTGTGCAGAGGGCATCCTCCTGGACACGGGGAGATTTCTGACATCTCTCTATGAAGGGACAGTTCTGCACAGCAGAACCATCTGAAAATTCACATTTCCTTTCACAGATGAACTGTGTCATGTTTTGAGCCACAGTGCTGCAAACAGCAGCAAAATCCAAGCTCCCTTCCTATTTGCAAACCAAATTTTGCTGAGTGGCTGAAACACGAAGCCGGAGCCATACAGTTCTGTGTAGGGCTGCAAATATAGGGGACTGTGTTAAATCTAGGACTTTGGAATGTTGCAGTGAGAAATCTACAGTAGAAACAAAAGTAGCAGGTATTCACCAAAGTGTCTTGGGGAGGCGGAGGGAGAGAATGCAGCAGCAGGAGAGCATTCAGAAAACAGATGAGGCTTCTATATTTATACAGTGATGAGGGAAGAGGGAAAGAGTGCGTGCGTGTCTGTCTGTCTGTATGTCTGCCTGCTCAGGTCACTGAGAAGCCTCTTACTTAAGCAAAAACGTACAATAGAAGCCAGCACCAAATAAAAGTGATGGTTACAGTCCTCTACTCTAGTGTGGTAACGGGACTGTTCAAGACCTGCAGGGTGTGCTCATATCTGTATGTTGGACCTCTGCTATGGGAAATGCAGAGAACACAGTGCCTAAAGCCTTTGCAGAGTATAAGCTGTGTTTATACTTGAACTACTTGAACATACCTTAAACTATGTTGTATCTTCAGCTCATCTGGTGGTCACTGCAAAGGAATAGTGAACATATTTCTACTTTTCGTACAGTGATGTTTGTTCAGAAAACAAAAGATTCTAAATAATCTACAGGAAAACTTTTGTGTGTTCAGAGTCCATTTAATTCTGTCCTGATGCCATGCCTGGAAGGGGAGCTCTGTGTCTTACCCAGGACTTGCTGATTACAGCACAAAGCAAAGAATAAGATAAATGCCATGAGGAGTGCTGCTTGGTGGATGAGACAGACAGGTGTGGGGTGAGCTGAGGACAGTTGCAGCTTTGACAGTGCGCTTCCTACTTGCACTGAGCATCTCCAAACAGAAACTGGGTGGGAGCTGCCCCTGTCTGTGGATGGTCCCCACACAGGGTCTCCAAACCTTGGGTGAGCGTGGTGGGAAGTGTTGTTCTGGGTTTTCCAAGCGTTTGACCTTTCCATCTCCAAACACGTTGCAATTAGTCTCTATGTCTTCTGTCCCCAGCTGCAGGCACTGCTTCTCGTGCAAAGCACTGTGCCTTAGCATGCTCACATTGCTCTACTTGGAGAGAAGTGCTCTACTGAGCAGTAGATGCTATTCCACAGCCCAGCTCTGCGTTGTCAGTTAAAGCATAGTTGCTCTGAATGGTACTCAAAAACTTCAGAATCTCTCGTACAAGAAGAGCAGGGCTGTTTTGGGCTGTACCTTTCTCTCACTGTCAAGCCTTAGGCAGAGACCACGTGCCAACTAAACTTGCTCTTTCAGTCTTCTGAATGGGGAGGGGAGAGTGTGAAAGGTGTCCTCCTTTGGTCTGCCTAGGAATCAGCTCTGCTTTGTTGATGACTGGCGTGAGTTTTCACTGGGCGCTGTAATTACAAGCACGCCTCTTCCATTTCTAGGTCCTTACTCTGATGTTTGAATCAATAATGTTTTGCTGTTCATTGTTTCCATGGTTTTCGTTATAGGAGTAAATAGTCTGTTCTTAAATAAGATGCTGAACTTCAATCATTCCGTTCCCTGTCCTTGCAAGTCTCTGCATGGATCTCCTTTTCGGCTGCTTCTCTCTGCTCCTAATTTTCCTTGCGGTGGATGAAAGAACTCAGGCTGGTGATGAGTTTGAAGAGTGGTGGTGTGGGGATGGGAAATGTGCTGCAGAGCTCTCAGAAAGGGAAAACTTATCTAACTGGCTTGCTATGCTGTACTTGTTTTCCCTTTACTGGGGACGGTTACGGTTCTGCTTCTCAACATAAAAGCTGAAATAGAGAATATATCTGTGGGCCACTGCCTTTCTCGTGACAGTATTTCAGCTCTTGGGCAAGAGATGCCTTCATAGGGTCTATATTTGTCCTGCAGGCTATGATTTTCTCATCTTTTCCCTTCTTCAGCTCTGTTCCTGGCAGGATTAGCTCAGCTCGCTAGATTTGGTCCAAGCAGAAATTGCTCAGTGAAGCATGGCATGGCAGCTCTCTTCACACACAGGTTGGCCATGCATTGATGCACAATAACGTGTTCCTGTTAAAAAAACAACGTGATGGCCAGCAGGCTGATCCCTATCTGCACATAGCAGGAAAAATGCCGCCCGTCAAGCCTGCTGCAGTGCTAAGATTGCAGTAAAAGCAGCTACAGCATCACAAGGCAGAAGTATAAAATATCTGCTCCCCATCAGTACTGCATCAGCACAGCTCCTCCACATAACTTGTTGAACTCATCCTCATCAATAGGGTCAACAGGGAGAAATGCATCTCAGACCAGCCAGCAACCAGTCCGCAACTGCAGTAGTGAAGCACTTCCTTTATACAGCAGGGAGATCAAGTCTGCATTGGAAAGGGGCATTGCATGTTGGCTATTGTGGTCTGCAGGCTTCCTCCCTGAAGCAGTGGTGTGTTTTTACACATTGTGCTGCAAATAAATGCAACGTTGCACACAGAAGACAAAGGAAGGTGGCTCAGAAATATCACACGATCCTGTAGTTTGCTCTTGGCAGAAAGAATCTATCGCGACCTGTTGGGATAAAGAAAGGAGCTCAGCTTCCTCAGAATTGTCTCTGTAGCTCTTGTGAGATTTCAGGGGAAACATCAAACAATCAAACAAAAATAAAACCAGCCCAAAGAAAGCAATGTGCTTTTTGTACTTTTTATGGAGCTGCAACCACTACGGTTCGCTCCACTCCTCCAGCTGTCTGCTCTGTGCTGCCAACTGCTGAGCTCTGCCAGCAGGTTACGGGGAGAACGTGAGGGTGTAAGGCAAAAAGTACCTCAAAAATATGCACTAATCATGTTTGTGTTTACATTAGGAGAGATGTAAGGCATGCCAACGATGTGATTGTGAGCTGCAATGAAACAGTAGAGATTCAGGGAGGCTTTTTGGGTGCTGAACCATGAAAACAAGGACTTAATTTTGACTATGGTTCTGAAGGTCAGCACAAACAAACATGCATACAAACATGTTGTTTGGAAGATGCTTCCAAGGTACAATAGATTGCAAAAAGGTAAGAGAAGAGACTGCAGAACTGGGGGCTTTCAGCTGCAGCTGTGGAGTAGGACGTCATTAAAATGAATGTGCTGGGAATGGCAGAGTGCAGGACATAGACATTACTTCTGTAGGAGACCACTTTGGGTGCCTGCTTTTCATGATGTAAAGCATATTCTGTTAGAAGTCTGGCACGAAACCCCCTCAAACAAATGAAATCTTCCTTTGTGCCCTCACATTTCAGGGCTCCTTGGCTTGCATTGGACCACTACAATCTGGGTGCCCACCAAGGGTACATTGGGATGCAGGGGATGGTGGCTCACATTGTCTGTTACCGACAGCAAATCCTCAGGGAACCGTAGTGCTAAATGCTACAAGACTGTGCATCTTTGAAGGTATGCAGTTGTGCAGTGCTTTTTGGGCTTGGAGATGCCCTTTCAAGGCAGGGGATCTCTGTGAGCTCCTGGAGAGGGGATCAAGCAGCCTGCTTGTCCTGTGTTTTCCTTGTTCCTCATTGGGAATTGCTTCCTACTTCTCTGCCTATGATGTGACAGGAGATGGGGACAGTATTAAGCTGCGTGTTGCTTGGCTCCACTGATGTTCTGACGCTGCAGCAGCCTTTTCCAGGCTCCTCATTAACTGCTCTGTGGCCAGCGCTGTTCTGGTGCTCAGCTCCCAGCACTTGCTGCCAGTGCTGATAAACTGGAGTAACAGCATCTTATTTTTGAATTATTTAGGGCAGATTTTTTATTAATAACTCAAATTACCCTGTGAAACAGCAGCTTGTCTGATGTTAAATATTAAACTCTGTTAAGTGTGTGAGCCGGGGCAGAGAGCAGCACGCTGTGACTGCTCTAGCAGTGGATGGCCACGGTGCCCACCATCGTGCATTAATCCCTGCTCCTCAGAGAGCCTCCATCTTTAGGGCAGCCAGATGCACCCCACACAGCTCCCCAGCTTCTGAATTGCATTTTGCATGCTTTAAACAGATCAGCACATCAAAGGCTGGCGGAGCCTCTCTCTGGCGTTTCCATGGCAGCAGCAGCTGAGAGGATTCGGATGTTTCTGGGGTGGGATGGTGCTGTTGGGTGCATTGGGGCAGAGGGGACTGCTGACCACGGCCAGCATCCTCATAGATCTGCTCAGTGCAAGGGGCTGTCTCCCCATTTTGGGGTGCTGTGATGCAGACCTCTGCCTCTGGACTGCCCACCTCAGCTTCCTCTGGTCTGGGAGAGAAGGATGCTGCGCTGCACAGCAAGTAGGTCAGCTGAGTTATAGCCTCAGAATTGCTTGCTGGTTGGTGCAATGAAGGAAAGCAGGTCATTTCAGTTGCCATTCCTGCTCCTTGTGCTGCTGCATCCTTTGGGAGATGATGACGTGGTAGAGATAATGCTGTCATGTGGTTTGTGGTGGGTATGGCATCATTGCAAGTCTGCAATCAGCTGAATTAATTCCAAACTCATGTGCATCAAAAGATGCGTTCTGTTTCCATTGCCTCCAGGAGCACAGCAGTCTCCAGCAGTCTCTGCTTCTCCTAGGCTAGACTAGACTCCCTAGAGCGACTGAGGACACTCTGTTCCAACATGGGCTTTCCGACTGATGCTATGTGTTTTGTCTACATCTCCAAAATAATGCTTTTTGAGTGCAAAAGCACTTTGCGTTCAGAGCAAAACTCACAGTCACAAGATCTTTCCTTTTCTTGCTGCTCGTATCAGCTATGCATGCTCAGACCATCTTGCCTTCATCTCTAGAGTAAGGCATTCAGTTTTGGACACACTCTCATTTTATTTGAGATTGGGATTGATTAGCCTCAATCCCCATCCTATCCTATCCTATCCTATCCTATCCTATCCTATCCTATCCTATCCTATCCTATCCTTATCCTATCCTATCCTATCCTATCCTATCCTATCCTATCCTATCCTATCCTATCCTATCCTATAGTGTTATCTTGCATTCTGATATCATATTTAGTAAATTAACTCTCCTCCTCAGATCTGCTCTGTTTTTAGGCCCATCTCCTTACCCTTCCCCCTTGCCCCCTTTCCCCTTTCCTGGGGTGTGGGTCAGTGGGTCCCCCTGCCCCATTAGTCACAGCTGGACCAAACCAACCTGTAAACTGTCAGCACCCTCCCATCTCTTCTGGGCTGTGGTCCTGTGGGCCTGCTGTCCCCCCATCACAGACACAGATAGATCTAGAGATAGCTCTGTGACACTTTCCAACAGTGAATACACCACATCTCCCATATAGTAGCTGACAGAGCTCTCAGGGGCAAAGTTCTGTAGCTGAGGTCAGAGAAAAGTGCTGATACTGCAGGTGTTCAGTGAAAGATGTCCACTGGGAGAAATAAAATAGCTGATCTCCTTCAAGTTTCGAACAATTGTGAGACTCTCATTAGCTCTGCTAGGTCAGTAGAGCTCTATCTTCACGCTTATTCTACAGAATTGCTCCCTTCCCAAAATCATGTACAAATGACTATTTCTGGGACTCTTCTTCTGTCATCCAGAAGCATCTTATGTAATTGAATTAGACCGTAGGAAAAGATACTGAGAGATGAAATCATCCTAAATGCTGATCATTGAGAACAGGGCTGTGGGCATACAACAGAGGTGTGCACATCTCTTCTGAATCATTCATTAATTATCCTTAAATGGAACCCATGAGGTTCAAGACTTCAAGTGGATTTTTTGCAGGTCTGCCAAACGGTTCTTCAGAGCATTGCAGTAACTGGAGAACAACTGGCTGTTGTACTGTGAGCAGCACACTGGTGTGAGCTGCTGCTCTTGCTGTAATGCTCATATCATGTTGTGCAGGCATGCCAAGGATGCTGAGGAAATAGATGAATCAATGGTATCTGGAATAGTCATGCCCACAAGATGCACAGTCATCAGAACATGAGTGGAAAAGAATCCAAGGAAGCATTTGGCCTCTTAGCTTACTCAGCAAGGTGATCAGCAAAGGCTCAACAACGTGTTTCTAAGTTCTGGGACTGAGGTAAGGAGTAGGAAGCCACTTCTCAAGTAGGTTTTGTTCTGGGGTCTGCTCTGCACTGGCACTGCAGGCTGGTAGGGACCACCTATATAGGGCACCTTTATAGGGCAGCTCTGTGCCAGGATGAGCACATGTTAATGCTGTCACAGTCCCTCTGGACAGCATCTGTAGAAAAAAGAGGAGTGACCTTGTGAGTGCAGAGTTTGCTTTTGATGGTACACGAAGCTCTGAGCTCCAAGAAGAAGAGTTTGCACTGTTGGGATTTTTTTCTTTCTGCATGGGAGCCAGAAAAGCAGGGACAAATCTGCTCTGCGAGCTCCTGCAGAACGAATATTCACCATAATCTCAATGGCTTTCCATCAAACAATCCCCAGGACTAAATATTAGCAACAAAAATTTTTAGTAGTACTCTATAGCTTTCACAAATAGTCTTGGCAATGCCTTGAGTGGATTCTGTTGATGATGGCATAACCCAGTCAATATTGCTCATCCACCTCCCAGGAGGGGAGCGTCTAACAGCCTCAATCCATTAGAGGCATGAAGAGGATGGAGGTTTCCCATGACTTATTTTTCTACGACTGTGCCTTGATTCTGTAACCACCCCTCATGCAAACCTGCAGCCCAGCACTGTCACACCACAGCTGTTCCTGGAAATGGCTGTGCTGCACTTGCAGTGCCACCATGTCTCTCGTCAATCCTCATTTCATTATTTTTGCCCAGCTGCAATCCACGACTATTCAGAGGGAAAAGCTGTACAAGTTGCAGCTGACTGTGGCATGAATATTGATTGGAATTATTTCAATTTTTGGTGCAAACCTTCCTGCCTTGCTGTTGATATTTGAGCCTTTCATCAAACTCTAGAGCATTTCTGTGTCAAATCACAGGTGTACAGCTTGTTTTGCTTATTGCTCTGAATATCAAAATAACTCCCTCTGAGCTCTGTGCAGAGCTCCTGACGCCTGTCGGACTGCTGCAAAGCTGGTGACAGGACTGCATACACCACAAAGCGCTGATTGAAGGCTTTTCTTGCTGGTACAAAAAGAAAAAAGAAAAAAAAAAAAAAGAAAATAATTTGAGAACTGAAAATAGAAAAGGTTTACAGAAATGGTTTCTAAGTTCTGTTCAATTGCTTGAAGTGATCTGATAGAACAGAACAGGAGGATCTTGGTGGGACCACGGCATTTAGGTGCACTGCAGACCTCAAAGACCAGGTGGCTGCTGAGAGTAGAGGTACAGCAAAAGGTTTTTCTTTCCCTTGATGCTGAGCAGCAGAGTCAGAAATTTCTTGCCAAAAGGAGCAGAGTGCATCTTGCCAGGTGGGGACTGTGCCTTCATCTGCTCTCACAGGATGTCAGTCTGCACTGCCTCCAGGCATGCATTACAGCTCAATGCTGGATGTTTGTCCATCTTGAGATCCCCAAATAGGCATAATAACATTTGGGAATCTCGGCGGATCTGTAATCTTGCTGTTACAGCAGAATCACTGGATTCAATAGGATCAATAGCTGGGCTTAATTAGCAGCAGCTTGATAAAGGTCTCCTTATGTCTTTCAGATCGGTACCCGCCTGAGTGAAAGCAGAAACTTGTACCTAAAGCAGTAATTAAGAAGTGATTTGCCCTTGGCCCACATTATGGGCATAATGCCAAGCTGATTTCCCAGAGCTGTTTTTTTCCAATTCAGGCTCAGTTAGGTGATACTCCTTGCTCTCAGAACTGCTTGGCCTTCAGCAGAGGGAAAAAGAATTAAAACAACAACAACAAAAACAACAGCAGTTGTTAATGTTGTGGGCAAGATGTCTTCTGGTCCAATGGATGGGGAGCAAATGCAGAGGCTGCTGAGCATTTTCTATCTGTCTGTGCAGCCAGGACAGCACAGAGCTAAGCTGTAGCATAGGCAAGAGTCCATGGATATTGCTTTTATGTGAGAATTCTGCACTTCTTTCATGTCTGCACTCAATGAATCTGAGTCTCTGAGATTTCTGTGCATGAATGAGCGTAAGATGAATTGGTCAGATAACATTTTCAGCTGCGTTGCCTGGCTCATCCAAATGAGGAGCAAAAAGAACATCTTATGGCTCGTATCGTAAAATGTCAAAGGGACACACAGTGAGGCCTTCTGTTTGATCAGTGTCAATGCAATGAGGGGCAAGGGCTGCCCAAACTTTCTGATGTCATGCTCACACTGTTTCTTCTAAGAACCAAGCAGCAGTGATGCTGGTAGTAGGCAGTTTGTCTCTTGGAGTAAAAGGGCAGGCTGCTCTTTTCAATTTGCATTTCTGGATTTCCTTTGTGAATTCCACAGCTCAAACAGTTCTGAACTTATGGAAAGCCGTGAAAGATTTATTTGATCCAAGGGTACAATGGGAAAAGATTACCTATACTTACCTGCTGCTCAGCTTTGCAAATGCAGTCCAGTGGTTTTCTTGCAAGTTTTAATCTGCCTCATGCTTCTGGGTGCAGGTTTTTAGACTGATTTTGGGACAAGTATCTTCCTGTTTTCTCTCTCTCACACACACACAAGAGGATGGGGAGGCAACCAGCATGACAACACAGCCTGGAAGATGTGAGAAAAGCAAATCTTTGTTCCCCTTCCATCACACAACACTGCACAGCTCCTGCTCTGACAGAAAGCTGAAGAGCAAGTGTGGCCCCTTCCATGCCCTTCCTCTGGCCCATGGCTGATGATTCCAGCACTTTGTAAGCCGAGGAATTGACATCAGAGAGGGAGGACACCAGCAGTTCGCACTGACTTTCTGTGAAATGACAGATGCCAGAAACAACAAATGCCACAGGAAAGCGAGCTTGCTATGCTCAGAGAACTGCCTGCTCCTAGCATCAGAGTGCCTGGCTCAGCACTGCAGAGTGCTGTTATCTGCTTATTTATGCCTGCATCATGGCTATTCTCTCCTAGCAGGAGGAAGCAGCCTGACAGCAGCACTCGTTTTCATTGCAACTCTCTCCTTGCATGAAGCTCAGTACCTTCCATTACCCACAGCTGGGCAACAGCAACAGAATTGCTAAGGATTTAAATTATTCATCTTTTGTGCCTGACTCAGCCTTAAAATTGCATTCATGTTTCCTAAGATAACAGCTTGTTGACCAGAGGAGCCAGGGAGCTGGCTGCTCTTCGGAGCCTCAGCAGGTGACTGGAGCACAGGGACTGTTGTCCTCAGTAAGCAGAAAGGGGATGTGCTGGATAAAACAAACCCTGCTGCACACTTGTCCTTGCTCCAGGAGGTTGCAGTGATGGCTTGGAAGAGCAGCTTCCCTTCAGTGACTTCAGCCCTGGACCTGTCCTAGCATTGTTTCTCAAGCTGCTGAATGCAGGAAAGGATGTACATCATTCTCTGAGCAAAAGCACCGTGCTGTATCCTCAAAGAACTGAAGCCCACTGTTAAACAGAGGTATTTACTCTTCCCCAAGGCAATGTGTGTGAGATACTCTGCTTCATGCACTCTCCATTCCCTTAAGTGAAAGGAAAATAACAGCTGAGAAGGGACTGGCAGCAGCCTGTGGTGCCCGGAGATCCCTTCTCTAATTACATGGAAGATAACAAGGCAGAGAAAGGAGCCCTGCATTCCTTCACAGCTACATCATAGTGCAGCTGAAGATCTTCTCCAGAGGCCCTCAGGAAAGGTCAGAGGCAGGACTACGTATCTCTCAAAAAAAAAACCAAACAAAACCCCAAACTGTTTGTGGCTGTAGGAGCAGTTTTCTTCAGGGATCCCCCCTTCCTCCTAACTGCTCACAGATCACTTCCCTCTGTCCCACCTCTGTCTGCAGTTGGTGCTGGAGTTCAATCTCAGGTGTAAACCTGTCATGCCATGGCACTGAAGCACTAGGACTGCTGTGTGCTGTCACAAGATGGTAGGAGAGATTGTTTTTCCCTTGTATGATAGATGTTATAGCATCTGGGGAACAGTGCTATGACAATATCAGAGCCCTGGCTGGCAAAAATCTCCTTGAAGTCCTTGGGGTTGCACACAGGGGCACAAGAGAGCTGACAGCAATTATTCACTCTTTGTCCTGGATGCTTTTTCTCGACGATGGTTTGCACTTTCTAACAGACTGTTTCTATTGCATCCACTGAAATCTCTTCCTTTTTCAGAGCTCTGGTTTAGCTCTGTGTTAGCTAACTGAACTGAATGCAATGTGATGCTGACTTGTGCAGTCTCAGAGGCCTGTAAGGAGATGTTCACATAGGTGTACTGTGTGATACTGTGCAAAATCCCAGGGAGTGAGCAGTCCAGCCTGTCTCAGTTCAAGCTCTGAAAACAGGTAAGTGTTAAAGCATTGCCTGAGACTTCTGAAGTGTTTTCATGGAAAAGAACCTGCAGAAAGTTTGCATTATGCTGAGCCAGTAGCTCTGGATAGACTCATAGCCCTGGCTGGTAGGGTTCTATCTTCAGAGGACTCATATTTGCATTCATGATATGCAGTTACACAGGGGAAAAAAACAGCAGGATCTGAGACATGGCCAATGTTGCCTGGAGGTTCAAAGCAGCAATACGTTTTAGAGCAAATGCAGCGTGCCAGGCAGCAGTTACATTGCTCATCCTTCTGATAATTAACATTTGAGCTCAGCCTCAATGGGAGGAGGAGTTCATTATAGGTCAAACACTTAAGGGATCCCACACTTCCTGTGAAGTACTGAATTGCACTGGACAAGGGGAATGTATTTCCTTGGACTGAGGTAAGGACTATTCCTGCTCTAATGTTTCAACCTGGACTTGGCTCAGTAAGAAAAAAAATCTCAATTTCTACATAGTGCAAAGCATTTTTCTATCCTAACAGATTCTCTTGATTTTCTTTTCCTGCTCCAACTGGTGTAAGCTCAGCCAGTGGTGGGCTGGTCTGTTTTATTGGAATTCCCTAGAGGCATGCAGCTGATTTTGTTCCCTCTGCAACTGAAAAGTGACACAAGCTGCGTTTATCAATGTGATGCCCAGACCCTTCCAGGTGTGATCAGGTCACAGCCTTGCTAGTTTGTCCCAGTGGAGAAAGTTCTTGAACTTGTAATTGGTATCAAGGACCTGCTGATTGCTAGCTAGAAACAGGCACCAAGCTGCGTGGCTGCCTTGCACCACCCCAGGGCTTCTTCAAGGATCCCAAATAGGGTAGCAAAGCACTGGCAGAAGAATGCACGGAGTGCCAGGTGAGCGTGGCTCTGTGTTGTGTGAGCAGGAGGAGAGGGTGGGATGGGAGTGGACTCCAAGAGGGCTGTTCCTTGGACAACTGGTGTGACTCCATTGCGTGTCTTTCAGAGAGGGCATGCACCAACCACTGTGGACCCCTTGCCTTCTTGTTGCAAGCAAGGATCTCCTGAAGGGATGCTGGAGCAGGAGTCTGCTGTGCAGGTAGAAGGGGGGAAGGGGCGCGTTCGTTGCGTTGCAGCGAGCCTCAGGCCCTACGAAGGGCCTGGAGCTGCTGTCACCAGAATTCATCTCTCACTTCAGTTCCATCTCAGTGTCCCCCATTTTGGGACCTGTGCCCCAGCCAAGGTCTGCAGCAACCAATGAGCTGTTTGGGCTCTGCGCAGCACAAACCGAGAGAACCAGCGTGGTTCAGGCCACAGGATTATTTCATTTTGCCTTGTATTTCCGAAGCTCCATCTTCCCTTCTGCTGTTTGAAGAACAGGGCTCACGTAAGCGGGCTCCTCCCTGTTTACAGCTCAGGGGCATGTTTATGAAGCACGCCTCAGGTGCAACATAGGCTGAGTGCTTGCGTGCAGGGCAGCTGTAATCTTCCAGCTGCAGGCAGGGAGATTACCTCCTGGGAGGGAAAGTGCCTCCTGCCACTCCAGCAGACACATGTGAGTGGAGATGATAGGGTTCAGTCCTGCTGATAACGCTTCCAGTCTGGCTGCTCACACAGTTTATTTGGCTGCAGCATTCAGCATCAGTGAGCTGATCAGACCTGCAGACCCTGGCTGCCCAGGGTGAGCTGACTCTCCTGCAGCAATGCCATGTTTGCATTACTTGAGGGTGAGTACTTGGGCAAGTCCCTGCCATGGTCAGGGGCTTGCTGGGCTGCACTAGGGGGAGAGGAGTCAGGTCTGTTTGAATAGGGGTGTTTTTATTTGCTTTGGTTTTGTGGTGTTTGTTTATTTTGTTGTTATTATTATTATTATTATTTTATTTTGGGGGCTTTTGTTTGTTTTTTTTTTACATTCAGGAGTTTAGGTGCATCCAGGCCACTTAAATAGTTTTATATCTGCCCCAGACAACATGGGCCCTTGTCCCCAAAGTATGGTAGCCTAAATGGGCCCTGGAATGGTAGAAGGGGTTTGCTGCCCTTCTTAGGCTGCTGGAAGCTTGCCTAAGGTCATGCTGGGATTCAGCAATGTAGTCTGGCATTCAATCCAGAATTCCTAAGACCCCCTGGTATTGTGCTCACCTTGTCTTTCTTGCTGCTGCTTTTGTTGAGAGATGGGGGTGCCCTCAAGTGAGGGCTGTTAGGGGTTTTTTCCTTTGTTTTCCTCTCAGTGGTACACGTTGATTTCTGTGCTATCACCTTCCTTATTTCACCCACACGAAGCTCTGGGACAGGTGCACAGGATGACGTTTCTCTCTAGGCATAATGCTCTATTAGCTCTGCTGAGGAGCAGGTGGCTGTGCTGCCACAGCTTTTGCTTGCATGTCCTCACCGGGGATAAGTTGGCAACAATCTATTTCCAGGCTGTGCTTCAGGTACTTTCCTGTCAATGCTTTCTTCCCTGCATGGCTTCTGGAGGCTACACTGAGCTCAGGCAGCCTGGCTGCACACTGCTAGCAGTGAATCTGCAACCATGCACATGTGCTGCGATCCTTCACAGCCTCTCCATCCTAGCAGGAAGCCTCATCCTCAGCACTTTTGCTCATGGAAGCAGGTGTGGGCTGGCCCTGCTGAAGCAGAGGTAGAAAAGATCAGCCAGATGAGATTGCAGACATTAGGAACAGTTGATTCAAAACACTGGCAAAGAGAGAGAATTTTTTTCCATAAGGCACTGAGTCAGACCTTGGTGGCACGTTCTGGCTTCTGCTGCGTGCAATGGCACTGCACAGAGCCTGGGGCAGGCTGGAAGCTGGTTTGCAGGATGTGCCTCAGCCCCTCAAAGCATGTCCCTGTCTTCCCTTGTACTGATGTTGTCTGTTGCACGTATTGCCTGAGCCATGGCACGGCTGGGGAAGGCAGTGCAGTAGGAAAGCAGGAGATACAAAGCAGTCACAGTGCTGCTGCATCTCTCACAGCTGTAAATCCTATTGTGTTGTAAGAAGAGGTGTAGCTCCTGAGTGACAAGCACCGGTGTATTGTCTTCAGTCACAGTCTGTGTATTTTCTGACGAGGTAAAAATAGCTTTTCTTTTTCAGGCTGTGCAGAGAGCAGAGGCTCCTGCTAACATCAAAGGAGTGTGACAGCTTTCCCCTGGATGCGCCTTGCCCCAGCTGGCAGGAGCCTTCGCTGTGCTAATTCTTGCTTTGCTTTGGCTCTGTGCAGAGGAACAATGTCCTGGTCTTCAGCTCCCTATTCCTCTGTTCAGTCCCTGCTGCTGGACTCAGCACTGGACTTCATTGACAAGTGGTGGTTTGCAAATTTCAGAAAAGGGCTTGACGTTACTGCTTAGAAACTCCATTAATACTATCTGGGAAATGACAGGCAGGCAGACTTTCATAGAACCAGGGGATCCTTATCAGGAAGGATCAGTTCACTATGCAGGGGCAGCTTCCTAATACTTGCTCATTGCAGATTAAGGAGAGATCCGTCTCCTTACCCAGTCCTGAACCCCTTCCAGCTTCAGCATCTAGCAAAGGGGATGTGAGGTGGGAGGAAAGGGACCAGTTGTCTACATCTGAACATGCTCAGCAGGGACAGAGTGAATTTGGCCCTGAACTACACCACCAGTGACAGTCCAGAACAACCCTGTCCCATTCAGAGTGCATAAAAACAGGCTTTCCAAATGCTAATTAGTTGTGATACTGTAAGGATGGAGGACTGTGCCTGACAGAGGGGCCTGATGACTGCGACTGCACCTGAAAACGTGCCCCCACTTTACTAACTTCAAAGCTCAAAAACTAATTGAAGAGTTGCCTCCCTTCTCAGAAACCTGACGGGGACCTTCACTTTGGGATTTCTGCTCTGCCATTTGTGCCAAATTCTCTTCCAGCATTAACAGCCCCTTGATGCAGGAATTTGTGCAGATCTTTCATTTCTGCATTATTTGATTCTCTTGCCACCAGATCATTGTGCCATGTGCACCCCTGCATTCTCATGACTGGGGATCACTGCTGCTATCAGCACTATCAGCCACGGCCTCTGGTGTTCTGTGCCTTGGGGAGGCCTGGGGTATTGTGAAATCTCCACTCAGCAACAATGAGCATGGACAAAGGTTTTGCTCAAGGTGATGCATGAAAGGAGAGCAAAATCACTTAGCAAATGGTTTCCAGAGATGACCTCTTAATGCTTTAAGTTCTACTAAGATCTGCAGACCTCTCCTAAATCGCGTGCGCAGGAGTGAAGATGGTGGGAGGGTAGAATTTGGGTATATGGATTTATCCTTTCATCTGATGAGCTTTTCCCAGTGTTCTTGCTTTTCTCTTTCATCTGAGTTTGCAGTATGTGCCTGGCAGTCTCTTCTCTGTGCTGCTCTGGCTGCCTGCCTGAGGCTTCGCTCCTGTGGCCTCTCTGGAGATGCTGTGCACTATTAAATGCTTTCTTCCACCAGGAAGGCTGAAACTTGCTGGTAGGTTTTGTTTCCACTGCAGGGACCACCCGTGTCAAGCTTCTGTGAATGTAGATAGAGGAGAAAGTTCCTGCTGATCAGATGGTGTGGTTTCTGTTTCTGGGCATTCCAAGTTGAATCCAATTCAACTTCCCTTATCTTTTTAGAGAGACCCCAGGGGCCATCTCTAAATGCACTTAATCTTAGTATCTGCCTTTAGTTTATTTCCAGAACTGACATATTCTTCTCATCTGAGGAGAAAGGATCACCATTAGCACCTGCTGACCTGGGCATTTGATGTCTGCAGGGTAGGGAGAACATGGAGAGCCCTGGCCTGAAAAAAGTCCTTAGGCTGAGAACTGCTTAAAGTAAGACACTACATTGTTCTCTCTGTTGGAAACAATACCTCAAAGTTGAGGACCATGCCTGCTGCTGGACATATGCCCACAAGAGCAAAGAAATGTCAAAGCAAACTAAAGGCCATTGCAAGGATTGTACTTCCTTCCCAGCTGGCAGTGCTGACAGTGCCCTGGTACTAACAGCTGACAGTGACTGGGTCATCTCCTGGGATGTGGTCTGGACCTTTTATGCACTGTCTGGATAGGATGCCCTCTGTAACACATGGCCACAGTGCAGGAGTCAGGCTTGCATCTCCCTGTTGCTGCTGAGGCTCTGTGCATTGCTGGAGCATTGAGTGCTACCTTACACAATTCGTCTGTCCTTGCTGGACCTCCATGAGCACTTGGCAGCCTGAGACCAGGCTGGGGGGAGAGCATCTGCTTAGCAGGGTCAGAAGCCCCTGTGGGGGATCCCCAGGTAGGGCCTTGCCCTTAGCAGCAGCATCTGGCTCTTCTGTTACTATTTCTCTGCTGTTCACAAACTGCTTGCTCATCCTGGTTGTCAAGATGCCTCCACTGGCTTCACTCCTAATGCATACCAGGGAAAAAGTGGCACATATTGCTCCAGAGGTGGGGTTTCAGGAGCATTAGAGCAGTGGAGCTGCAAATGCCACTAAGTGTGCAGGGCAGGACTTGCTGGCAGGAGAACGTGGCTTCCAAAGAATACAGCAGTGGCAAAAGTTTGAAGATGCAGTTATGTTTAGGGATAAACTCATGAGATAGAAACCTGTGCAGTGGTGTAGTTGCTTTGAAGACCTTTGCTACAGAGCACACACAGGAAGCTGTTCTTGTAGCAAAGCCTGCTGTCTGAGCCTCCTCAGTGGCAATGATTTTCAGTAGCTCGGCCTGGAAGAAAGCAAATTGATCAAGGCCCAGGCATGGTGCACACATGGAGCAGTGTAGCAGCATGCATATGTGCCTTTTGCCAGTCTGAAACAGCAGGACAATTTGCTTCCTTCCTCGTGGCCCAGAAACCACCATGAGAGCAGCGTGAGCCTCTGAACTCATTTGCTCTTGGGAATCATCAACATGCTACATTTAACAGCCTCTACACAGGGTGTTCCTGATGAACATGGCCCCCGTCCATAGAAAGAGGCAATGTTGAGACCCTTCTTTCCTTTATCAATAATTTGCAGAAGGAGCTCCTCCCTAGGTGGGAGTAAGAGTGATGGCACTGCCAGAAAAGATTAGAGAAGACTTTGACCGTGTGCAGGAGACAAATAGAGCAAGATTAGCAAAATCCAGCCTGAACCTCTGGCTTGGCAAAACATCCCCTTTGCATATTGCCTTAGCCCACAGCTACAGTGCAAGGAGCTTGGTCAGACCCAGGCTTCTGCTGGGGTGAAGGAGCAGTCATCAGGCTGTGGTGATACCCTGTGAATAAGGACTGAGAAAGTCTCCCATCAAGGCTGGAAAAGAGAAATAATTTCACTGTTGCCTCAAAGAAGAGAAACTGAAGGAGAAGCACAGCTGTACTGAGCTGTGTTTTTCACTTTAGAAGGTCTTGGAGCATTTTGCAAAGTCCAGATCTGGGAAGTGCTGGAAGCTGCATCCTGCCACTTCACACCTTGAAGATCCCCAAGTCTATGGAACACGATGCCTATACGTGGGGCTTAGCTGTGTGAGAGGTACACAAATAAGCAAGTTTACCTCCTCAGCTTGGAATAACTCCTTCCTGAAAAATGGCTGGGAAAGAGAGGGAAAATGGAGAGAAACACTGCAAGCTGCCAAAAAAAATTAAAGGAAAGTAAAACCACTGGGGGCATTCTTTTTCATCTGGAAGCAACTGCTGTATATCCTGGGGCAGGCGGATAGCAAGCAAATGTAGGTGCAGGCAGCAGTATGAGCACAAATGCCAAGCGAGTGCACACAGTGTGTCTGTGCTGCACTTTGTGCTTAGCTGTGGATGGCGAGTGTGCAATGTGTGTGTCTGCCTTAAGGAGCATTTGTGTTGTGCTGCCTGGGATGTGCATGCATCTTTTTGATATGCATACGTACTTATGCCCATGGAGTCTCTGCATTTCTTGCTGTTCCCTTTTGTTGAAAAAGGAGATGGCATTGACCCAATCTATGCTTTAGTTCCTTGGCTAATCTCATGCTGTCAGGCTGCCTGTGACACCCCAGAGTAATCAGCTGTTGTGAAAGAGTACGACCGAACGCCAGGTAGGCAGTCCCAGTGTACGCAGGGACTTTAAGAGGAGAATATGACTGCAGATATCTGTCGTCTGCTTTTGCTGTCTGAGCTGTGTCTCCATCCCATGGCTGCCGGCGCCCGGCACCCATCAGTTCTCTGGTTCTGGGAAGCAGAAGGGCAGTCGTTCTGCAGCATCCATGCCTCAGCCATGTGCAAGGGCCCTCCACCCCTCTCCTCCAGGGTAGTGTTACCTGCAAGATGCTCCTCAGCATGTCTGTGGGGCTGCTCCTCTCTGCTCTTCTCGAGGTAGTCCCTGCAGCGCTGACTGTTCTCTGTGCTTGGCAGCAAGCATCTGCTTTCCACAGGCATCTTGCTATTAAATATCCTGTCTGACACAGTAATGGAAAGAAAACGAACAAATTCCATTAGTGGCTGGCGATCCCTGCAGGTTCTGCGTTGGGGCGAGGAGGGAGTTGGTATTTTTAGAGAGAATGCAATGCAACTTACTGGCTCTCTTAAAGCTGGGGAGTAGATAACCAAGGAGGGGAAGAGGGGACACCGGGCTCAGGTTTCAGCTGAAGTGCTGGACTATGGCAGCACGAAAGGGCAAGTCTGGTCCAGACGTGGCTGTGAGTATACAATGCGCTTCTCCTTCATGCCCAAAGAGACCTCTGCTTTGCTTCTCTGCTTGCTTCTTGCCTGTGGTCTCTGCTGCTGGGTGTACCAGGGTTTTGGAAGTGCTTCGCTGCTGGAGCGTGTCAAGTTTTACCATATTAATCTTTACAGTTCCATGCGTGTCCTGTGGGTGGGATCCCAGGTCTGGCTGAGCTGTGCTTTGAACTTCCAAGGGGGTTGCTGTTGTAGGTCTGTGCTGAAGCTGCCATGCCTGCAGCGTAGCTGAGGGCTCGACCTGAGATGCAGAAGTTTCCAGCAAGAGCTGGAGTTAGAAAAGCCCTTTGCACTTAACCATTTCTTGGAGCTAGCAGCGTTTCCTGCTGACCCTAGACAGCATGCAGGGCTCTGAGTGCAAATGTGCACTTCTAAGGGCAGCACCAGCACCGTGCTCTGCCTTTCCCAGCAGATCAGCCTGAATGAGCAGAGTGCACCCAGGCGTCGTGTTGACTCTCCAACGCACCTGCAGCCCTCCGTGAAGCTGGCAGCCTAGCTTCAAATGTGGGGGCTCCTCCCAGGCAGACCGGGTTGTGCTGCGAAGCAGCAGCTTGTGGTGCCAGCTGGCAGAGCAGGGCATGCCAGCTGCACGTGTTTCCCTGCGTGCAGAGACTGCGCCAGCACGGGGCATGGCGATGCTGCCCTCCACTGCCCGTCCCTCTGTCCTGGGCAGAGCTGCAGCACTTGCACTGCTGGGGTCTGGGACACCCATCTGCAGGTCTTCTTTCTGCAGGGGTAGCAGGAGAGTGGGCCCTGTGCTGGGCTGTGTTTCTCTGGGTAGGAGGATGAGGGAAGGATGGAGGAAAGCAGGAGGCAGCTGAGCAGTGCTGCTTCCATCTCTGAGCTGAAATGACCGAGGCTGGTAAGACAGGAGCTCTGAACACTTCACCTGCACCATTCTGCCCAGGTCTGCTGCCAAGGCTCTGTTGCTTTCAGTGCTGGCCCCACGAGCTTGATGACCCCAGGGCTGTGGGAACTGGAGGGCTGAGGCTGGCAGGGTGTATGCTCACATAGCACAGGAGGTCTCTTGGACAATCCCAGCGTGAGTGGTAAGAAAGGGGCTCTGATTTTCTAGTGGAGCCAAGGACAGAGGAGTGTGTCCTGCTGCTTTGCCATGGATATCTCATGGCTCTGTGCTGTGGACAGCCCTTTGGGCTAGACCTACCAGGCAGGCACCAGTTCATAGGTACAGCCACACAGAGCTCTCACTGCATTTCCACCTTGTTCTCCAGCTTCTGGTGAGCCATCCCATTGTCTTCATTTGCTGCCTTAATAGTGTTATACAAATTATTGCTGTGCCTTGCCTGGGGTGGTGGCACTGCCTTGCTGTGACTTTCCTGGCTGCAATGTGCACAGTTGGGGTTGTCGCCACTGTCACTGTGACTCCTGTACTGGTTTCTGGAGGACAGCAGAGGCAGGCACAACCAACTCTGCAGTATATTGTCCATTGCTGATCTCTCAGCCAGGACAGAAAGCATTTCCTGTGCCTAGAAAGGCTGCAGCAATCCTGTCAGAGCACCTTCCCAGCCCTACCAGCACTGCTCAGATCCATACATCTCTCCTCCCTGGCCTGGCCAAAGGTTTTTCTTCCCTTAAACCTCACTCCCAGCCCTGCCTTGTCCTGTTTGATGAGGACCATCTCTGCCTGCCTGGCCTCTTTCCCACCGGGTCTCTGTAGCCAAGCATTGGGATGATCCCATATTGCTGACGGGAGAGCACGAAGTATGATGCCAAACCTCATGCTGTTTGTTTTTTTCCCCAAGGCTGATGCTGCGACCAGTTTTCTGAGAGCTGCAAGATCTGGGAATCTGGACAAAGCCTTGGATCATCTCAGGAATGGGGTAGATATTAACACCTGTAATCAGGTAGGTGAAACCCACGAGGTTTCTGGTATCACCGCTAGCTTATGTGAAAATTGCCATGCTGTGGCTCCCCAAGGCTGAGGTGACAGTCACTCTGTCCCTTCCTTATTCTGCTCTGTGGGAGAGGGACAGAGAAAGGCCCCAGGGAGCTTGCTTAGCCTTGATCCTGGTACAGAGCAGACCATAAGTGAGCAGAGCAAGTTTAAAAACGGTGGGAGGTGTTTAAAAACAGGGGATGTTTGCAGAACGCCAGTGTGGTGCCTCAGGAGGTGCTGTTCAGGTGGAGCCCCTTCTAACACAGAGCAGGGACAGCTCTGCCCCTGGAAAGGAAAGCTGCAGGCACAGAGGAATGGTTTGCACATAACTGACAGAACATTTTGTTACCTGTGCAGCTGCCAAATGCATCGACTCAGCCTGAATCAGAGTAGGTGCTGCAGGGAGGGACACAAGGGACTTGGGCTGAGCTGGGGGACAGACAGGCAGACGGCACTGTCAGCTGCTTTCCAGAGCATCAGTGATGCTGGGGAGGCTGACTTGGCAGGTAGCACAAGCGGATGTTCCTCTGGTTCAGTATCAAGTTTCCAAACCAAGCGTGGTTCAGACCCATCAATCTATGCACTGCAGTGGCCGGTGCATTGCTGCAGACATTTTCCCCCAGGAAATGTTGCTGTCTCCTTTTCTTTTCTGACTGACAGTGCTGTGCAGATATGCTGGATTTCTGCTGGCAGCTGGGGCATGTTGCACCTTGTTTTCTCCTCCCTAGGATGCTAGAGGAGGCTTGGGGAAAGCTCATGAGGTGCCCATTTTATTCCTCATTCCCAATTATTGTCAGCGCATAACCAGCATCCAGGTGTTCCTGTCCTGGGGTTGTGTGGGCAAGGACAGGATTGAAACCAGAGGGGTGTTGTAGGGAGAAGAAATAGAAAACGTTGTGTTTCAGTCCATTGAAGATGAAATAGTTTTCAATTTCTTCCCCACAAGGGGCAGTCCCTGTTTGCTGGGAGCAGTCCTGCTTCCAGCCAGATTCCTGCAGCCAATGAGGGGGTTTAACATCCTGCTGGGGAGCACGTGGCTGCAGCAGAATGAGGTGCTCCTTTCAGTGGTGCCTTTGCACTGGTTCCTGCCATCTCCCTGAGGTTAGATGGCACTTTAGGGTTTCCTTCTGAGGAATATCAGACCTGTGGGAAAGGTCCAACCTCACATGTCCTGTATAGAATAAGGAGGGATATATGTGGTCAGACCTATCCCACAGGCCCTGTATTCTTACACAAGTGCAGAGACCTTGACATGCCATCTGATCTTCATCCTGCCATCTTCTTCATGGTTGCCATCTGCATCAGTATCCTTATTGTGTTCTGAATCCGTGCGTGCTGTCCTCACCAATGAGGAGTTGGAGCTGAGGAGAAGCAGAGCTGAGCTGGCTGCCAGAACCCAGCAGTCGTGGTTGTCTGGGCAGGAATCTTTTCTGGGTCACAACCCAGGGCAGGGTCCACTCAGGGTACAGCAACACAAAGGAGCATTTTTCTGCAGAACTGAGTTTGTTGCATTGGCAGCAGCGCCCAAGGCTTCTGGGAAGCATTTGCAGTTGGTGAGGGAGTGCAGCACTGCTCAGATCAAGTGCATCCCATGGCGGTTTTGGGTCAGAAGAGCCGTCAAACCAGAGCAAACCTGCAAAACAACCTGCATTGTTCCTGAGGCAGAAATATCGATGGGCCTCTGGGAAACAGCCTTCAGTAAACATTGTGCTTATCGCTGTAAGGATGGAGAATAACGATTCCTCAATGGCTTTCAGCTTTCAAAAGGTTATTTATGAATCCTTTGCGTAAGAGGACATATGTGTGAGGGGAGCATTCATGATTTTGTCCTCCCTGCATCTTGTTACATGGGTATAACAGGGAAAAAGCATGTGCTGTATCTGTGGCTCTCACCCAGCTGGTGAGCTCTCAAGATGTGGGTGCAGAGCCGTGCAGCTGTGCCCTGGTCCAAGAGCTGCAGCATTCTTGCTTCTTTTTCCCTTGGCAGCCATCCCCTTGTGCTTGGAGCTCCAGGAGATGCTGGAGCTGGTGTGCTGAGATAGCCTGTAGACTTGCTATCTGTGCATACATGAGAGGTAGAAAAGAGTCTGTGATCATGGAAGGCTGCTGGATTGAGAGAAGTGGAAGACCTTTTTGTGCTATGAGAAACCCCCTCTGGAAGCTGTTGTGAGTTTAACTGGGATGTTGAAGGCTGCAACTGGAGCTTGCCCTGGCATGTTCTGCTCCCCTACCTGTATTCAGATGGGGATGAAGCAATCCTGCAAAGTGACCTTCCAGCACCCTCCATAAGCCAAAGCAGATGGCTGGGGGGTGGAGTGCTTGGGCAGCATTGTGTGCTTCTGGGGAGCTGGCAGCTCTTTGCCACATGAGAGCTGCACAGGGGTGAGTAAGCACAGTGCATCCATCTGGGAGAAGTGCGGCACTTTTCCCTTGTGGAGGGGAAAAAAAAAAGTGCCATTTGAAATTGCCTGCAAATATTTAACCTCTCTGCCAGTAAATAGCTCAGCCCTTTTGTTCACATCTGGGAAGTTGGAAATAATGGAACATAAGCTTTCTCAACTGCCTCTGGGGTGCTGGCAGGCCTAACCCCCCCACTTTTGACAGCACAAGGATATTCCAAGGGTGCTCTTCAGTCCTTTGCTCCTGGGACTGTGGTTTCATATGTAGCTTGGAAAAGGAGGGTTGAACTGGGGCACCCGAAGCAGTGTTCCCAAGCAGTCACCTGAACTGTTCAAGAGCTTCCTGGATCTGACAGAGCTGAGCAGCTGCACAACTGGTGCTTCCCCAGAGTCTCTCTGCAGCTCAGTACTGGAGGAGCAAAGCAGCCCCGGTGCTGAGCATGGGCTGTGGGATGGAATTGGCAGGGTCAGCCTGCAAGGCCACACTTACACAGCGTGTGCATCCTCACTCTGGGCCATCCAGAGGGCTTTGGCTGTGCCAGGTGTGGCTGTGGGCAGGAGATCTGAGGGAGCCCTGGGAAGTCACTGGAGCGGTGATGGGAGCTGACAACAGGAATGCGTCATGAGCAAGGAGAGCTCAAACAGTGCCTGTGAAGCCATGCACACCCACTGTGCCATGGTGACACCCATCTATAGGAACTAGTCCACGAGGGCTGCATGTCACAGGGAAACCTCCAGCATTAGTCAGCAGCTCAGTGCACGGGGCTGCATGCAGCGTGAAGCCAACTGCTCAGGGCTCAAAGGCAGAGCAGTGACTTCTGCTCCTGGCAGCCAGCACCTCCTTCAGTACACAGCAAGCACCCGCAGCCAGGTCTGTAGAGGAGCTCCAGGGTGGTTCCCAGAGATCATCAGTCTCATCCTGTGATTAATGCCCCCTCTTTGTGCCCTGCAGAATGGGCTGAACGCCTTGCACCTGGCCTCCAAGGAAGGCCACGCGAAAATGGTGGTGGAGCTTCTGCACAAGGAGATTGTTTTGGAGACCACGACCAAGGTGAGAACAAAGGAGTCTGGTCACATTCCTCAGTCGTTGCTCTACAGCCTGCCATTGCTGGTGCTCCATAAATAATGCATAGTTCTCTCCCTGAATCATCATGGAGAGGTGTGGCTCTCTCTCTCTGTGACAAAGGCATGAGCCAGCAGGACTGGACAACCAGCAGCCTCTGGTAGTGTGTGGAAGGCTGTGGTAGCTGCAGTGGCTGGCATGTCACCTCTGTGCCCTAGCAAGGCTTGGGATGCAGAGCAGAGCCTGGTGTCCTGCCCTCGCCACCCCAGGGCGCACACTGGAGGGAGAAGTCTGTGTCTTTCAGTCTGCTCCTCCCTGAGCTCCACTGGGAAGCCTTGGCTCCCATGCTCTGTGCTTTTGCCTGAGGTCTGCCAGCTCAGCGCTCCCTTCTCCCTTCCCCTGCTCGCCTCCTGGTGCTGGAGATATGCAGAGCCTGACAATGCGCACAACTTTGGCTGCCAGTGACCTCGTAAGAAATATGAAGTCACCCTCTTGCTTAGCCAGCAAATGTGTCTGTAGCAGGAATGGGGTGCAGAGCACGGCCCCACCGCCTTGCGCTGGCCGGGATGGCAGCAGCCCCTTTTCACACCTATGTTAGTACGCACATCTGGCCTGTCTTTTTCCCTGAGTGCTGCCCTGTGATGTTGTCTTTCAGAAGGGAAACACAGCCCTGCACATCGCTGCCCTCGCTGGACAGCAGGACGTGGTCCGGGAACTGGTGAACTATGGGGCCAATGTCAATGCTCAGTCTCAGGTACAGTGATCCAGGCTGGGGTAGGCAGAGCTCCAGCATGTGTGTGGTGATGTCCATGTGGTGAGAGCTGTGCCCAGCAAGGGCTCTGCAGTAGCCCTTTAGTGTCTCTTTGGTCCTGTTCAGGGACAAGGGTGGCTTTGCCCGATCTCTGAAGGACCACAAGTCTGTGAGTGATGGGGAAAGAAGTGTGGGGGTGGAGATGGTGAGTGTCTGGTCTGTGGAGATGGTGAGGAGATGGTCTGTGTCTGGTGGGAGTCCATGGCAGCACACACAAGCACACTGAACTCTTCCTGGAAGAACTCATGAAAGATGCTCCCTGACAGTGAACCGGGGGTGTGGGTGTTCATAGAATGGCTTAGGTTGCAGGGGACCTTGAAGATCATCTAATTCCAACCCCCCTGCCATGGACAGGGTTGCAGAGCACTAGATCAGGCTACTCAGCATCCCATCCAACCTGACCTTGAATGCATCCAGAAGTGAGGTATCCACAGCCTCTCTAGGAAACCTGTTCCATTGCCTCACCATTCTCTGAGCAAAAAAAATTCTTCCTAGCATCTAACCTAAATTTCCCCTCTTTTAGTTTAAAGACATTTCTCCTGTCCTACCACTGTCAGACTGTGTAAAAAGTCAGTCCCCCTCCTACTTGTAAGCTTGGTGGGGTGCAGCTCTTCAAGAAGCTGGAGGAAGGGTTGTGTTGATGTGTACGGCTCTGTTTGCAGAAGGGATTCACACCACTCTACATGGCAGCGCAGGAAAACCACCTGGAAGTTGTCAAGTTCCTGCTGGAAAATGGAGCCAACCAGAATGTAGCCACAGAGGTACGGTCCTTGGGGAGAACTCCGCAGCTCTACTTGTTGAGGCTGCACCAGGGGCTGCCGTGGCTTCTTGGCTCTCCCCACTCACCTGCCTCTCCTTGGCAGGATGGCTTCACACCGCTAGCTGTGGCTCTGCAGCAGGGTCATGAGAATGTGGTTGCTCACCTTATCAACTATGGGACAAAGGGTAAGGTCCGCCTGCCCGCCTTGCACATCGCAGCTCGCAACGATGACACCCGCACAGCCGCCGTGCTGCTGCAGAATGACCCCAATGCTGACGTCCTCTCCAAGGTGCGTGGCTCTCCCACCCTGTCCCTGCCAGCTTTCCCACCTCCCAGGGGGAACAGCAGCTTGGTATGCTGTATATATCCATCCTTTCGGCAGGGAGCATGTATCTGGCTGGGCTGATCCCCCTTCTTTCCCCTAGACTGGATTTACGCCCTTGCACATTGCAGCCCACTATGAGAATCTCAGTGTGGCCCAACTCTTGCTGAATCGTGGAGCCAGTGTCAACTTCACACCCCAGGTGAGTGCCATGTGGGGTGGCTGCTATGGCATCCACAGCTTTCAGCCACGGGTGGGCATGTGCTTGCCTCTCACCTGTCCATCCTTGCGAAGGAATTTAGCCTTCCACTGCCCTCTGTCCCTTGTTTGCCCCGTGCTTCCTGGCAGCCCTGCAGGGAAAAGAGGAGGGGTTGCTTCCTGTAACAAGCTGTCCTTCCTTCTGCCAGAATGGGATCACTCCTTTGCACATAGCCTCCCGACGAGGCAACATCATCATGGTGCGGCTGCTGCTGGACCGTGGGGCCCAGATAGAGACAAGGACCAAGGTGAGACCCTTTCTAAACCTCTGGCAACTACACGGGCCATCTCTGTCTCCATTCTTCCTGTGTCCAGGGAGCACTGATGCAATGCCCTCCTCAGTCCATACCTTGGGAATGTCATGCTAGGGCATGAGCACAGTCCCTGATGTCCTAAGGGGGTGGACCAGGTTTTTTAGTGATGTGTGTTCAGGTTGAGAGAAAGCTGCATGGGTGGTGGGCTGAGCCTGGGGGCTGAGAGCAGAATCAGTTTTGATCTTATTTTGCAAACAAGTCCCAAGTTTCTGTTCCTTTCTGGTCTGGGGTTTGCCTTGCCTTTCCCTGTCCTTGCTGAGCCTCTGAACCCTTCTCTCTCCCCAGGATGAGTTGACACCTCTCCACTGTGCAGCTCGCAATGGACATGTGCGAATTGCAGAGATCCTACTGGACCATGGTGCTCCCATTCAAGCCAAAACAAAGGTGCCTGTGGGACTGCGCTCAGTGTCAGTGCAGGGGTCACAAATTGCATGCGTTTGCTGGATGCTCTCTGTAGCTGGGCCAGGGTCGAACTTTTGGCCCTCAAGAGGCAAAGAGCTTCCTGATCTGCTCAGAGCTATGGCAGGGAGCATGGCTGTGTGGGATGCCCAGTGCCCTCCACTCAGCCCTAAGGCTCCGCTCCCCGCTCACAGAACGGTCTGTCACCGATCCACATGGCAGCACAGGGTGATCACCTGGACTGTGTGCGCCTACTCCTGCAGTACAGTGCTGAGATAGACGACATCACCCTGGACCACCTGACACCACTGCATGTAGCCGCGCACTGTGGCCACCACCGTGTGGCTAAACTGCTGGTGGAGAAGGGAGCCAAGCCCAACTCCAGAGCCCTGGTGAGCCAGGAGGGGTGGGCAAGAAAAGGATAAATGGGCTGGGAGCGGAAGAGGGAATGCGCTTGCAATTGACTGATGGTCATTCTGTCTGTAGAATGGCTTCACGCCTCTCCACATCGCCTGCAAGAAGAACCACATTCGAGTGATGGAATTGCTTCTGAAGACAGGAGCCTCCATTGATGCTGTCACGGAGGTGGGTGAGCTGCAGCCCAGCCCCAGCTCTTCTGTTATTGCCCATGCACAGCAGGGCTGGGTCACTGCTGCCCTGCTGCCCCCCAGCATCTTCTTCCTTGTGGCTGGGGAGAACTGCAGCTCAAGACCCACTGTGCGGGTGGCAGCCGCAGCCTGTTTCCTGCAGGGCAGAAGTTCTGTGCATTGCTGTCGGCTCAGCTAGGGGCTCCCAGAGGCTGAGAGAATGGGGGGATTACCTCTGTGTCAGGCCATTCAACATGACTCTTTGCTGCTTTCTCTCCACAGTCTGGCTTGACCCCCTTGCATGTGGCTGCCTTCATGGGGCATTTGCCCATCGTCAAAACCCTGCTGCAGCGTGGAGCATCTCCTAATGTGTCCAATGTGGTGAGTGCTGGCCTGGCTGGAGCCATTGGGGCTCACTGTGGTGGGGTGTAGTGGAGCTGCACCCTGCTTTCTTTGTTCCTGGGCAATGGGTGACATGTCCCCTCCTGTGGCCTCACCGCTTTATTCTGTCCATGGTGCAGAAAGTGGAGACACCCCTGCACATGGCAGCCAGAGCTGGGCACATGGATGTGGCCAAGTATCTGCTGCAGAACAAAGCCAAAGTCAACGCCAAGGCCAAGGTAGGCAGGAGCTCCCATGTGCTCACCCAGTGCTGAGTTCTTTGCTCTCACCTGTCCAGGCCCCTGTGGTGAGGGGTTGTGAAGCAGCAGGAGTGCTGCAAGGAAGCAGCGAGTCCAAGCCCGCGAGCAACAGCTTCTCTGCCTCCCTTACAGGATGACCAGACTCCTCTGCACTGTGCTACACGCATTGGCCACACCAGTATGGTCCGACTTCTGCTGGAGAACAGTGCCAACCCCAACCTGGCCACCACAGCAGGGCACACACCTCTGCACATCACTGCCAGAGAGGGTCATGTAGACACAGCCTTGGCCCTGCTAGAAAAGGGAGCCTCTCAGACTTGCATGACCAAGGTAGGCTGCTGGCATGCTGCGGAAAGATGGCTGGCAGGGCTGGCAGGACAGTGTCCCCATCCCAGAAGGGACAGCCTCCTGTGCTGCAGTGTGCATCTGCATTCTCCTCATCATCCCCTTACACCCAGTGATGGGCTGCCTATCTCCTCAGAAAGGATTTACCCCTCTCCACGTTGCAGCCAAGTATGGGAAGGTGGATGTGGCAGAGCTGCTGCTGGTGCATGATGCTCACCCCAATGCAGCGGGGAAGGTGAGGGTTGTTCTGGGGCTGTGAGAGAGGTGAGTATGGGCTGAGACTCTATCTCACTGCTCCGTGCCCTCTTCCCTCCTCTAGAACGGCCTGACCCCACTGCACGTAGCTGTGTACCACAACAACCTGGAGATCGTCAAGCTCCTGCTTCCCAAGGGGAGCTCTCCACACAGCTCAGCCTGGGTAAGGCTGGATGGGATCCCTGGGGTGGGAGGATGGTGTGTGCCCAGTACCCTCCAGCCAAGGCTGACAGTGCCCCGTGCTGTGTCACCCCTCAACTCTGACACCTGCCAGTCCCACCATAGCTCCCCCACCTGCTGCTTGTGCTGGCCTGTCCTTGTGCCCATGGGGATGCTGAGCACTCACCCGGTTCCAGCAGAATAGCTTTAAGGGATATTCCCTGTTGGCAGCCTAGTGGCTGTTGCTTGGGGATGTGTTTCCATAGCAAGCCCTGCTGAGCAGTGCTGCGGTCTGGCAGTTTGGGAAACCACACATGAATGTTTCCATGCAGCTGGGAAGCTGTGAAGGCAGAAAATCCAGCAGCTTGTGAGCATCCTGCGCTCTGGCAGAGCACGAGGAGCCTTTCCTCATGGATCAGCCCAGCAGAATTGGTTTTCACATTGTTTGCAGAAGCTGCAGCATCTCGGCAGACAAGTGGCTGCTGGTGCTACCTCCCCTCTTCCCCCGTGCATCTGCTGGCAGGGCTGCTGGGCTGGCAGCAGAGCAGCTGGTGCTGGTGCCGATCTCCCCTTGGTCTGCGTCACGGCCGCCTGCGTCATCACAGGCACAGGGCGTCTGCTTCTCTGCTGGCAAATGACAGCACAAGCAGTGCTCAAGGCCATGCAGCCTCTGCCTGAATACTAATCCTGTATGTTGTGGGTTCTGCCCCACACCTCTACCAGGCAGTCCTAGTAGTGCCTGCCTGTCCTGACTCTTGCAGCCCCAAGTGGCCGCATGCTAGAAACTCATGTAAAGAAAACCCCAGGACAGCTGACACTAACCAGACCTGAAGCAGGTGGTCTTGGAGCCTCCTCACTGTCTTGATTAGGGAAGCAGGATTGGCTTCAGTGATAGGATTAGTTGCTGTCAGGGAGATGGTTTGAGTGTGAGCTTGTGTCCCTGAGACCTGGAAGCAGTCTGGCAGGGCAGACTTGGCCTGGAGAGATGGGGTGGTACTTCCTGCCCAGGCAGATCTGCTCAGTGGGTGCTGAGAGCTGCCATGGTCCCTTCCCACAGAACGGATACACCCCTCTGCACATTGCTGCCAAGCAGAACCAGATGGAGGTGGCCAGCAGCTTGCTGCAGTATGGTGCTTCTGCAAATGCGGAGTCTGTTCAGGGAGTCACCCCTCTGCACCTGGCTTCTCAGGAGGGGCATACAGACATGGTAGCACTGCTTTTCTCCAAGCAAGCCAATGGAAACTTAGGCAACAAGGTATGTTGTGCTAGTGCTTCCTGCCAGGCTGGCAGGCAGTAGCAGATCCAGTGCCTCCCTGCATTCAAATAGCAGTGCCTTGGTTATAATGTAACGTTGGGCAGTTTGCTGTATTTACAATCCAACTTGCTCTCTCTGCTGGTCGAGCTGCAGTACTTCTCCTGTGCATGTGACATGCTCTTTTTGCAGAGTGGCCTGACTCCTCTCCATCTCGTGGCCCAAGAGGGACATGTACCAGTTGCTGACGTTCTGGTGAAACACGGAGTCACAGTGGACGCAACAACGAGGGTAAAGTAGTGCATTGGCCATGGTTGGGGTGAAAAACACTTGGGAACTACTTCTACATACCCCATCCTTCAGCTGTTGGGGCTGGCCCATGCAGTTCAACATACCCAAGCCAGAAGGCCCAGGAGCAGTGCTGACAGCACTCTGAGACCTGATCTTGTCTTTCAGATGGGCTACACCCCGCTGCACGTAGCCAGCCACTATGGGAACATCAAATTGGTGAAGTTTCTGCTGCAGCACCAGGCTGATGTCAATGCTAAAACTAAGGTACAATGATGCTCTGTGCTAAAAGGACCCTGGGGAACAGTGTGCAGGTTGATGGGAAAGGTTTTGTGCCACTACAACCCCTATACCTTGTTCCAAGTCCTCCTGTTTCCATGGCTGGAAGCTGTTGTAGCGCCCCTGGGGCACATTATGGATCCTATACAGCCCTTTACTAACCACAGAAAGCAGGATGCAGCCCATGTGAAGCATTGTGTGAAGCTTTGGGGGGCATTTGTGGGGCAGCATTCCCCAAAGCTGATGCAGCAGTCTCTATTCTCCCTACAGCTTGGCTACACGCCCCTGCACCAGGCAGCGCAGCAGGGCCACACGGACGTGGTGACCCTGCTGCTGAAGCACGGTGCCTCTCCCAACGAGATCAGCACGGTGAGCAGGGCAAACTGCCTGCATTTCCTCATTGTGTGACATGCTTGGGCACATGCCTGGGTTCCCTTACATCCTCTCCCCTTGCACAGAATGGCACCACTCCACTGGCCATCGCGAAGCGCCTCGGTTACATTTCCGTCACAGATGTGCTCAAGATTGTCACAGAGGAGACCAGCATCCCAGTAAGCTTCTGGGCACAGGACTGGCTGGGTGCAGAATCCTGTGGAGAAGGGTTGGGGTTGGGAGCAGCTAAGTGAGGGTCTGCCAGCCTTGGCCCCAGGCAGATCAGGGTGTGGGCTGCCAAAGAGCAGCTTGAGTGCCCAGGCTTGTGGAGAGGGGCTGTGGGTGGCTGTGGGTTGTGTGCTGTCCTGCTCTGACTGCCCTCTGCTCCACAGCCAGTCAGTGACAAGTACCGCATGAGCTTCCCAGAGACTGTGGATGAGATTTTGGATGTGTCAGAGGATGAAGGTGAGAGGCTGGAGCTGGGTCATGCCCTTAGAGGTCTGCTAGCAGCCCCGGGGATGGGCACAGGGTGGGGAGCTGCCTGGTCCCACTGGGGTCTCGCAACAAGGAAGCAGAAGCCCAGCAGCCACCTCCTGGCTTGGTCTTCCCCTGTGCTGTGCAGGAGGGTGGTGCCCAGACCTGAGGATGGTGTGCAGAGAGAACTTGGGCACTCTGAGCACCGCACCATGCCTTGCTCCCTGGGTGATACCAGCCCACAGCCCACCTGAAGCTGGTTTGCTCCTACCCCCTCCCACCAAGACCTCACTTTTGCCTCTTCTTACTTTGCAGGCACTGCTCATGTCACAGTAATGGGTATGAAATTTGTCCCTGTGCCCCAGCTCAATGGCCCATTTCACCCCATGGCCACTAACCATCCGCACGCCGCCTCCATCTGCTGAACCTTGCTGCTGGGCTGGTGCTACCCAGCACAGGCCTTGCCATCCTGCCCTGCCCATCTGCGTCCATGCTGCTTGCTGTGGTGTGACTGCATGAAGGGGACTATCCCCGAGCAGACGGAGCCCTGGCTGTCATCAGCCTTGCTCCCAGCAGCAGGAGCCTGCTCCTGTTGTAAGCTCTGGAGCCTGCTCACAGCCAGCCCGTGCCACTCTGGCCTTGGTGGTATGAAGTGGAGCACTGGAAGGTCCCTGTGCTGCTCACCACTCTGGCTCTCCCTGCATTGGGAGGTGCTGGGCTCCTTCCAGCAGGGCTCTAGCATGAGCTCAGCCCTGGTGGATTCCTTAGCAGGTGTTAATTGGGTGGCAGGTGAGGATGGTTCGGCTCATGCCCCCATAGAGTCATGTGTGGGTGAACTTGGTGGCCTTGGTGAGTCCTTTCTATGGCCCCAGCCCCACCTGGTGGTGGGGGGCCCCAGCAGGCTTGGCTCTGTGCTTGAGTGTTGTGAGGTTTGGGTTGGCTGGCTCCTAACAGATGCCACAGTTCCTGCCACACTAACAGCCCAGGCTTCTGGCAGAGGGAAGAGCCTTCCCACTGCTGAGACCAGGGGAAGAATGCGTGTGGCCAGTGGTGGGAGCAGGGATGGGAGTAAAGCTGGGCAGCTGTGCTCCCTTGTCCTGCTGCCTCTGTGTGCTGAGCCAGCTCTTGGTTTCAGAGGAGGAGCTGATCGCACCGAAACCCAGAACACCTGAACCCAGGGAGCAGGAGGTCAAGAGGGAGATGCTGGAGTTTGTGACCGTGACAACACTGGAGCAAACGTACGAGGCACTGGATGGAGGGGAGGGAGTGGGAACAGGGCATGGGCCAGCCTGGTGCTGGGGTGGGATGCCAGCAGGGCAGGAACAGCTGCAGGCATTGGGTACCAGCAGATCAAGCATGACTGTGGGCAAGGATCCCTGAGCTCCCTGATAGGGTCCTGCTGTGCCTGGTGGCCCTCAGGGGTGGCTGGAGCCTGGGGGGCCCTGACCTGTTGCTGCAGTGGCTGTCATTGTTCTCTCCTGCCAGGGAGGAGTCTGTAGCTGTCCCACAGGTCCCCTGCGTGCCCCCTGAGACAGTGGTGACCAGGGCAGAGGAGCCTGAGCAGGTGGGATCTGTGGAGACTGAAGCTGAGCAAGGCAGCCTGCTGCACGCACCTTCGGTGTCCCCACAGGAGGTGAGTGTGACACAGTTCTAATATATTTCTTGTTGGGGGAATATCCCTCCTCTGTCAGCCCAGAGCCAAAACGTCAGGGGTGGAGGGGATGGGTTGATGGTACAGGGCTGCCAAGACAGAATGCAGGAGTGCAGAGGGTTGAGCAGACCCAGCACCACCAGACAGGACCTTATGCCCATTGGGACTCTTCCCTGCTTTTGCACAGCCCTCCAAGGAGTTCGATGAGGACTCCTTGATTCCCAGCAGCCCGGCCACCGAGACCTCAGACAACATCAGCCCCGTGGCCAGCCCCGTTCACACAGGGTAAGTGCCTGCCCAAAGCAGCACTGTGTGTGTGAGCTGGCTGCAGGGCACTGCTTGCCTATGCCTCTGCCTGCTGCAGGTTCCTGGTGAGCTTCATGGTGGATGCACGCGGTGGCTCCATGCGGGGCAGCCGGCACCACGGGCTGCGTGTGATCATCCCACCCCGTGCCTGTGCTGCACCCACCCGCATCACTTGCCGCCTGGTGAAGCCTCAGAAGCTGCCTGCACCCCCACCGCTGGCTGAGGAGGAAGGCCTGGCGAGCCGCATCATTGCACTGGGACCCGCTGGTGCCCAGTTCCTCAGGTGAGCATGGAAGGGAATGGGGCCATCCCTTGAGCTAGGGACAGATCTGGGCTCCTCTAGGGGCTGTTGCTGGCTGTCTGTGGGGATTCTGTGCAGGAGATGTCCTAGCTTTGGCCAAGCGCAGCACAATGCTGGGGTGGGCCTTTGCAGCATGGTGTAAGCATGCCTCCTCCCTTATCTGCAGCCCCGTCATCGTGGAGATTCCTCACTTTGCCTCCTACGGACGAGGGGACCGTGAGCTGGTGGTGTTACGGAGTGAGAATGGCTCTGTCTGGAAGGAGCACCGCAACCGCTATGAGGAGAGTTACATGGACCAACTGCTCAATGGCATGGATGAGGGTGAGCGTGCCAGGCTGGGGGCTTGACACTCCAGCCAGAACTGCAGCTGTCCTGGGAATGGCCAGCACTGGGAGGTGGTGGTATGGAACCAAGTGTGGCATGGTTGGTGCAGCCAAAGAGGAGGTAGATGTCATGGGTTTGGTTTGTGGAGGAGCACTGATGACTGTGCTGCACTTGCAGAGCTGGAGAGCCAAGAGGAGCTGGAGAAGAAGAGGGTCTGCCGCATCATCACCACTGACTTTCCTCTCTACTTCGTGGTCATGTCCCGGATTTGCCAGGACTGTGACATGATTGGCCCCGAGGGAGGGTGCTTGAAAAGCACTCTGGTGCCCATGGTGCAGGCCACCTTCCCAGACACCGCTGTCACCAAGAAAGTGAGGCTGGCTCTGCAGGTGAGGTGCTGAAGAGCCTGGTCTGGAGACCAGCAGGCAGGAAAAGGCAGCTTATCCAGCTGCACCCCAGCACTGCAGAGAGCTGGCCCCGATCACCCCACCTGTGCTGCCCACAGGCGCAGCCCGTGCCTGATGAGCTGGTGACCAAGCTGCTGGGGAACCAGGCAACCTTCAGCCCCATCGTCACAGTGGAGCCTCGCCGGAGGAAGTTCCACCGCCCCATTGGCCTCCGCATCCCTCTGCCCCCATCCTGGAAGGACAATCCCAGAGACAGTGGCGAGGGTGACACCACCAGCCTGCGCCTGCTCTGCTCTGTGATAGGTGAGGCCAGGTGCATGAGTTACAGGATGAGCCGAGGTGGGATGCAGCTTTGGAAGCCAAGGATAGGTTGCACAGTCCAGCGGGGAGAGCAGATCCGCTGCAGCGAGAAAGCAATGTGCTTAATCCTGCTTTCTGCTGCTGCAGGAGGGACAGCACAAGCTCAGTGGGAAGACATCACAGGCACCACGAAGCTGGTCTATGAAAAGGAGTGCGCTAACTTTACCACCAATGTGTCTGCCAGGTGAGTCGTGGCTGAGCATGTAATTGAATGGGATTCTTATCCTGGGGAAGATCCCTGCCCTGGATGGGTTTTCCACACTTGGAGCTCCTTCACACCCTATGTGGTGCTGTTTTCCCCCCTGATGCCCCATTCTGACCCACCCCTCCCACAGGTTCTGGCTGGCTGACTGCCCACGCACTGCTGAGGCTGTGCACTTTGCCACCATGCTGTACAAAGAACTGACAGCTGTGCCCTACATGGCCAAATTTGTGGTATTTGCCAAGATGAATGATGGACGGGAAGGCCGACTGCGCTGCTACTGCATGACTGATGACAAGGTGGACAAGACTTTGGAGCAGCACGAGAACTTCACTGAGGTGGCCCGCAGCAGGGACATTGAGGTTTGTCTCTTGCAACGTTCCTGGAGGACAGAAGGAAGAAGCTGCTCTGTGCAGGGTCCTATCCCGTGTTTCACTCCCTGCAGGTGGTGGAGGGAATGCCTCTGCATGTCGAGCTCTCAGGGAACCTGGTGCCCATCAAGAAAGCCACGCAGTCGCGCACCTTCCTCTTCCAGTCCTTCCGGGAGAACCGCCTCGCCCTCCCCATCAAGGTAATGGCAGGTGCAGAGTTGGACTGTGGTGGGACCCTGTGCCCTGTTCCAACCCCCCACCTGGGTGCTTGGTGTGCAGGTCCGGGACAGCAGCCGAGAAGCCAGTGGCTCCCTGTCCTTCCTGCGCAAGGCCATGAAGTATGAGGACTTGCAGCATGTGCTCTGTCACCTCAACATCAGCATTCCACCCTGCACTAAGGTCAGCTCTCCTTTCTCAAAGCAGCCACACCATGCTGTGCTGGGGCTGTGCAAATGCCAGGGCTGAGCTGTTTCTCTCTATTCTGGCTGGTGACCCCTTGGTTTGTAACCACTTTGCAGGGAAGTGGCACTGAGGAGCGAAGGAGGACACTGACACCTTTGTCTCTGAGGGAGCGATATAGCATCCTAAGTGAGAGCAGTTTCGGTACGCAGCCTACTGGTCTGTTCAAGCATCTCACCTCCTTTGCTTAGGGTAGGGGTGCCCAGCCCAGGAGGAAGGGCTGGGATGACCCTACTGCACTTGCGTGCGTGGTATCCTCCTGTTCCCAGGGAATTTCTCTGGTCCTGCCTGCGGGGCTATGCTGAGCCCCTGCAGCCTGCACCTCACTCCTACCCCAACCCACAGCTGGAGTTGTGACCCCCTCTTCTCCTCCAGGCTCTCTGAGCAGCACTGACAGGGCAGACCAGAAGATGATCGACATCGCAGAGCAGCTCGGCCTCAGCTGGGCAGGTGAGTCCTCAGCTGATGGATGCTCAGTGCACCTTGAAGCTCAGCACTTAGGAAGACTAAAAAGATGCTGCAGGGTGGCGTGAATGTGCTTTATGCTGTCTGGGGAGCTGCCCATGAATGTGATGCTGAGATGCTATGTCTCTCCCAGAGTTGGCACGTGAGCTGCAGTTTGGGGTGGATGACATCAACAGGATTCGTGTGGAGAACCCTAACTCCTTGCTGGAGCAGAGCATAGCCTTACTCAACCTCTGGGTCAGCCGCGAGGGCAAGGGTGTCAAGAGTGAGTATTGATCCCCGCTACAAGGGTGATGGTGTCTGGGCTGGGCGTGCAGCCTATATGTGTGTGCTCAGGGCTCCCTGGCTCAGTTTGGACCACCAGTTCCTGCACACCTACCTGGAGGGCAGCTGGGGCATGGCCACAACTGCCAGCCTGCCCTGCCTGCTGACTGACACTGGCTTTCCCTGCAGTTGAGAATCTGTACACGGCGCTGAGGAACATTGACCGCAGCGAGATCGTCAGCACACTGGAGGGCTCTGGCCGGCAGAGCCGCAGCATGAAGGGCAGCTGGCGCTACACAGACAGGGACTATTCACTCTCACCCTCCCAGATGAATGGTGAGCCCCATGTCCTGTGCAGGGGATACCAGAGGGGCTAGGAGCAGAGTCGCTGTGGACACAGTGGGGCTGATGTCTGTCCCAAGTCAGCTGCACTGCCCCTAGGAGCTTGGTGAGCACCAGGTGCTGCAGATAGCTGCAGTCTCTCCATGGGGACTTGTGCTATAGGAACCTTGGTCCTGCTCTTCATGGAGAACAGACACATGGGGCATCCTCCTCTTGAGGTACCAGTGCAGGATGCACCTGGCTTGTTGCTCCCAGCATCACCTGTGCCCAGCCATGGCTGTGCCTGGGAGCAGGACCAGCCACGTGTCCCACAGGAGAGCCAGTGCCATGGGCAGGGATGGGGCTGTTGCTGTCCTGCCCCCAGGCACCACCCATGCAGCTCTGGCTCATCGCTTTCCCCTTTCGTATCTGCCCTTGTTGTGTTCTCTTAAATGTGCCACCTACTGCCACCAGATGTGGGCACTCCTGGGGGCCACTTCTTGTCACCTCCAAGTTCACCCTGGCCTCTCTCATCTTCCTCCTCTGCTTGTCTACACTGTTTCCACCTCAGCTGAGCCTCTGGGAGCAGTGTCCTGTTCCAGCAGCTGCATGTCACCCAGGACTGCTTCTCTCTTGGCTGTGTCATCCTCTTCCCTTAGTGGCCCTGCACTACTTTCCCCCTGCATTGGGGAGGCTGGGGGCTCCTGGCTGAACAGTGTGCTCCTGCTGCTCCTGACGATCCCTGGCTGAGCTTGTGGCTCAGTAAAGGAAAAAAAATTGCTGCCTGCATGCCTGAGACTGCTTGGCTTGGCTGTAGTCTCTATTGGTGTGCCTGGGCTGTGCATGAGGACACGATGATTGCTTACAGACCTGAGGACATCAGTGGGATTATAGGGCCCTGGCTGCATCCTGCAGGGCTTCAGGGCTGCATGGCATTTGCCAGGATCATCCTTCCTTGCTCATGGGTCAGCTTTGGGAATTTAGTGCCTGCAGCACCTGGCTACCTGAGCTCCAGGCTGACCTTCAGATGCTGGTTGGGGGCTGTGGGCAGGGACTGGGGGCTGGTAGAGCAGGGTGCTAGAGAGGGCACCATGTCCTGCAGTGGGGATGGGGCATCACCAGTCCCCAGGCCTGTCCTCACCAGGGGAATGGACAGCCTCAGGGGCCGCCCAGCCCCAGCACTCAGAGTGAGGCACGGGGGCACTTGCAGGGACAGGAGGGACTGCGTGAAGGCAGCAGCCGCTGTGAGCGCGCACCTCCCAGAGGCTCCTTCCCTTCTCGCCCCGCTGTGCTTGTGTGTGTGTGAGATGGCTGCTGGAGACATCGCCTCTGTCTGCCCATGTAGGTTATGCTTCGCTGCAGGACGAGCTGCTCTCCCCTGCCTCCCTGCATTATATGCTGCCATCCCCTCTGCGTGCTGACCAGTACTGGAACGAGGTGGCCATCATGGACGCCATCCCTATGGCCGCCACCGAGCAGGACGCCCTGATGGAGATGTCTGACATGCAGGTGTGGTCCTCAGGGCTCACCCCTTCACTGGTGACGGCTGAGGACTCCTCTCTGGAGTGCAGCAAGGCTGAGGACTCGGATGCCACAAGCGAAGGTCGTTTCCCAGGGCAACTTCTGACAGACGCACACGGCCCAGACCACATGGGCTCTATGGACTTAGTTGAGGATGACACAGTGGACTCAGATGCCATGAATGGGCTGATTGAACTGCTAGAGCAGGAGGAAGGGCAGAGGCCAGAAGGGAAGACGCCAGCCAGGGACCGCCAGCTGGGGACTGGAGAGCAAAACCCAGAGGGTGAAGTCTCTTTTGTTTCAGTTCAACAGAAGGTACAAGCCAGGATCGTGGCATCGCCGACTGTGAGCCACACAGTGGAGAGGAGTGCAGACAGGTATGGTGGTCCCAGTGACAGGGGGGCAGTGGAAGGGGAGCTTCGCCAGCTACTGCCTTGTGCTGGGCCAGCTGCAATAACTTCCCAGCCTCGCTTGCTTCCCTGCTAACCTCCAGCTCTGGAGCCCAGCACCCCGCACAGAGCAGTGGCTTGGGCAGAGTGCCTGTAAACCTGCTGGAGTCTCTCTGGGGGCTCCTTGAAAAGCACCCAGGGGAAATCCCCGCAGACAGCCGGGCCCTGCATGTGGGTTGTGCCTCCCAGCACCATCTCAGGGCTTTGTTCTGCCATCTTCACAGCAGCACTGGTGCCATGACAGCCCAGTGATGTTCCGAGGCATGGCCCGGAAGCCTGCAGACTGGGGTGTTGGATGGGCAGAGAGCGTGGCAGGGAGAAGGCCCGTGCCCTTTGTGCATCTGCATTGTATGCTGCTTGTGCCAGGCACTGGCAGCACCAGGAGCTCTGTGCCTGGCGGGGTGCAGCTGTGCCCAGCTGTCAGCTGGTGTTCTGGGTGCAACACTCCAACAAAGCTGACTGCCTCTCTCTCTCTGTCTCTCTCTCCCTGTCCCTCTCCGGCGTCCAGGCTGAGGGACTGGAATGCAGAAGGCTCCTTTATCTCCTGCCTACAGGACCTGACAGAAGGCTCCTGGCAGGAGGGGGTCACCCGACGGCTGGGCCCAGCACACACCGTGGCTGCTGGGGCGCAGGGCCAGGAGCAAGAGCAGGTCCTGGCGCCGGACGTGGAGCTGATGCGGGTCAGCTCCACAGAGGACAGCGACTGGCAGCCCCAGCACCCCGCGGGCGGCTGGCCAGAGGAGCCCGACAGCCGCGGCTTTGGGCAGGTGAGGTTGAGAGCAGCAGCGGATGCAGCCTTTTGCCCACCACCAGATCAAGAAGTCCCGGCAGAACTGCTGCCCTGGCCCCTGGGGTGCCTCTTGGCCCAGAATAGAATGCTGCACACCCAATATGTGAGCTCTTGCTCTCCATTTATAACTCAGGCAGGCCCTCTGCTTGCTTCCTTATTGAGTATCTGCCCTGGCCGCTGGCCTGACAGCTTACTGGGCCAGAAATAGAGCTGGTCTGGGGGCCAGGAGGGGTGATGGGCATCCCGCCATGGCCATGTGGATCAGATAGGGATGGGATGAGAGCAGGCGTGTGCCCCCAAGCAGGCACGGCAGGACTGCAGCTGCAACACGGCAGAGCTCAGCTCCGTGCCACGTGTAGCTCCGTCTGTCCTGTGACAGATGACTGCTCTCTGCCCTGTCAGGCTGCTGGGGAGGGGGTCATGGCTGTCCCTGTCACTGCCTGACAGGGGACGGGTGTTGCTGTTGCAGTCCCAATCCCATGACTTTGACAGAAGCTGTGAGTGCAAAGGACACCCCACCTGCCTTCTCCCTTCTCCCGCCCCGGGCAGCTGATCTGCAGCAGCTAGGATTACAGCAGTGCTTTGCAGAGACGTGCGGACCTGTGGGCAGCTCCTGTGCCCAGAGCTCTGCCCGCCACAACCGACAGCATGGCTGGGCTCTGAGAGGGGGTGTGGGGCACATGCACGACCCTGCAGGGGCAGGATGTGGTCTTTCCTGGTCCAGCTGCTGATTGTCGTGGTTTTGCTGGCCTTCTTCCTGGTCAGCTGCCAGAATGTCCTGTACATCGTCAGGGGCTCTGTGCGCTTCCTGCTCAATCATGCGCACCGCGAGCTGGACAAGGAGCTCGGGGAGAGCCAGGGGCTGGCGGACGACGAGGAGTCTTTCTCTACCAGAGTCGTCCGCCGGCGTGTCCTTGTGAAGGTAATGGGCAGGGAGCAGTGCTGGGGTGCACAGCAGAGAGCAGAGACAGGGCTGGGGCTGTGTGTGTGCCGGGCTGCGTGCTGGAGAGCTCTGCTGCACCCTGAAATGCTCTTCCTCCTGTCCCTCCAGGGCAACGAAGTCCTCCATTTACCTGGGGAGCATGTAACTGAGGAGCAGTTCACAGATGAACAAGGCAATATAATCACCAAGAAGGTGAGTGAATGGGGCCGAGTCTTTGTAGGGTGCTCTCCAAAGTCTTCCTCCTCTCTCTTTCCATGTGGCCCCTCTCTGCAGCCCAGGGCCCTGCACAGGGTGCTTGCATTCTGCTTTCTCTAATTACTGTCGTGGCTCTTCTCCAGCCACAGATTCTGCCAGGGGGTGGTGTGCACGGGGCTGAGGGCCAGACCTGCAAGAAGGAAGGCATGGTGTTGGGGCTGGCCGTGTCCTCTTGTGTGGGCTGGTGTCGGGGCTGGCAGTGATGAAGGCTGCATGGGTCTCCGCAGGTCATCCGGAAGGTGGTGCGTCATCTGGGCCCCAGTGACACAGATGACAGGCAGGAGCGTGAGGACCTGATCCTGGAGGGCTCCCTGCAGGAGCCCCAAGACCTGGAGGCAGAGGCTGATCACTTCATGTACTCCATCCTACAGAGGGACGGTCTGGGGGCCAAGGTATGGTGTGGTTCATGGCTGTGCCTTGCAAGTCCCCTACTCGGGGCCAGCACTGCCTCTGCAGGACTTGTGGGCTCCAGGGCTCCTCCATCCTCTGTCCTTTCTTCTGTCCTGCTCACCTCTCCCACCTGTTTCCCTCCTAAGGCTGCCAGGGGCTGCTCTTGCCCCTGCACCAGTCTTCTTGCTTGGTGTCTTCTGCTGACTGACTCAGCCTTTCCCTCTCCTGTCCTTTTCTCTGTGTCTGTCTGTTCACCTGGGTGATGTCCTGCCTCCTGTCCCTGTGGCTCCCTCAGGAGGAGGTGCAAGTGCGTGTCCCAAAACTGGAGGTCTCCGGGAGCAGGATGGGGGCTCAGATAGTGAAACGAGCCAGTCTGAAAAGGGGGAAGCATTGACCCCCCTCAAATGGCCTCTTTGGAGGTAACCCCCCCCCCCCCGCTTTGCTCTTCCTTTTGTGCCAGCTCTTTGTACTGCTGGGTTAAAGGTAGCAGGGATGTATGTGCATGATGGTGTCTCTCTCCTCTCTCTCTCTCTCCAATTTCTACTTTTTGTTAGTGAGATATCTGTGGTATATGATAGTCAAGACCTTTGTGTTTGTGGACATATGGTCATACAGACAGTGTCTGTTGTCTGCAGCTGTCCCTAGAGAGTCCCTGGGCCAGCCTCACTCGAGGCAGTCTACTTGCTGCTTTACACTTGCTATTTTCTACAGCATGCAAAAGCAGCTCAGGAAATGCATTAACAACTTATGGGGTCTTCCATGCTGCTGTGAGAAACAAGGTGTAGTGAGTCAACCTTGTTGAAACAGGGCTGGCCTCCAGTGGATGGGATATGTCTGTCCCAGGCTGTACAGCAGCCTTCCCAGCTCCTTCCACTGCTGCTCTGGCTTTGGTGAAGCTCAGCTCCTACTTGTTGCTGCTCTCTGCATCTGAGGTGGCACCACTGGTACCATCTGTGCCATTGCTGAGGGTTCCAGGCAGGGCACTCATCGATGCTCTGATGCTGCCTCTCTGGCACCCTGCTGTAAAACTCATCTTGTGGGTGGTCAGAACGGGTGCATTTGGAACAAGTGTAGGCTGGGACTACGTGAGCCTGATGACTCCATCTCTGCGTCTTTCTGTGTCTCCCCAGGATCTCACCTCAACACCAAACCACTGATCTCCACACCAACCTGAGAAGACAGGAGAGGAAGACAGAGATTGGAGGGAAGCAGGGCTGGCTGTACATGTTTCAATAGGCTAATGGCATGATTTCTGTACGAGATACTTACCGTCCTATCCGCATGACTGACTGACTGCAAGACGCATGAGCTACAGTACTTCCAGCAAACAGAGGGACCCTGTCCCTGCCTTGCTGCCATCGGGAGCCTAAAGACAGCAGCACGCACAAGGGGCATCCTTCAGCTCCTCTGGGAGGCCAGAGCTGGACTGGCAGCAAATGAGAGGGGAGAAGAATCCACCCTCGCACGTCCGCCTGCGTCACTACATCCCTGTGCAGTGCTCCAGTGGCAGGAAGGAGGCTGGGGCTGCTCACTGAAGGAGAAGAGGGGCTCTATCCCCGTCACCATTCTTGCCTCTGCTGGACTCGCTTCTCATCCCTCTCAGTGAGTGCTGGGGCAGGGGGAGGGCAGCAATAGGGGGATGTGAGAGAGGAGGGCTGTGGGTGCAGTGTTGCCTGATGCAGGGCTGCCCTTCCTCTCCCCAGCATGTGCAGCATCTCCTGCCAGGGCAGGGCTCTGGGCCGAGCACTGAGCTCGTTGCTTATGTTGAAAGTGTAAACTGTACAGCAATCAGCCTTGTGTATATGAACCAATAAATACTATGCAAACACCTAGGGACACTCTAGCAGTATGTACAAAGCACTAACAGCTCCACTCCCAAATACCTCTTCAGGCTGCAGGATGGGCGAAGCCTTTGGAGTATGTGAGCAGCTCTGGTGAATAGAGCTGGGAGCCTACAGGTGTGACAGGGTGGCAGATTGTCTTGTCCTGCCCTTCCATCTGAGTCTGGTCCCTTCTTGGCCTGAAGAGAGAGGCCCACGGGGGCAGCCCCATGGGCTGGTCCATGGTGCAAGCCCCAGTTTGTGCTGGCTTCAGCTGGGGTGAGGCTGGCAGCCTGCACTGAGGTGCTTGGGGCCCAGGGAGGATAGGTAGTGAGAGCAGGGAAGGCTTGTGCCACGCACTGGATTGTGCCTAGCTCTACTCAGCACAATATCTGCTCAGGAGATGGGCCAGGAGCTGGCAGGAGCCAGAAGCCCTGCACTACTTTGCAGGGCCTCCTGGCCTCCCTGTGAGGGCACAAATGAGCACAGACCCTTGACCCCGTGGATGTTGGCCCACCCAGGACCAATCCCAGAAATGGGGGGAGCTGCTTCCTCGAGTGGCTGCACTTTGGCCAAGTGAATGCCTTCTGCAGCCACCGAGCTAAGCAGTCACCCTGAAAGCACGGGCAGTGCGGGGGCAGCTGTTCTGGCAGGAGAATCGTGGTGCTCAGGGCTGCCCAGGCAGCACTGAGATGTGCAGAAGGTTGAATCTGCTACAAAACTTGACCCTGAAAGGACAGAATGCAGACAGCAGTAGATCTGTGTCCCCAGCTCTCTCCTTTACCTAAGCAATGAGGGGGCCTGGCCTTTGTAGCATGGTGGTGTGGAGACCCCCTTGCCCTTTCCCCAGAGGTGGCTGTGGACTTGTTTAGCAGGGCCTGATGCTGCTCTCGGTGGCCACATGCAGAACAAGCCCACCTCCAGCTTCAGGCAGGGCAGCCCTGTCTCACAGTGGGTGCACACATGCCAGGAAAGTCTCTGGCTCTGCTGCAGTCTGGATAAAAAACCCAGATGCAGCAAAGCAAATGGCCCAGCTTAGCCATGGAAAGCAAGGCAACCCCTTCCTCACCCCACCTCAAAGTAGGCACAGACTCCATCCATTACCCTTGCTGTGTACAATAACCTACCTAGACCCACTGCAACAGCTGACCCTGTAGCATCACCGTAGAGTTGTGTGTGGGTCCTGTGCTTTGGCCTAGTCTACGCCTTAGGGAATGTGCTGTGCTGCAACTGTGCCCGGCACCTGCAGTGACATTGCTTTGCGCTCAGATTGCTCGTAGGGCTGGTAGGGGGAGGCTGCACCCAACATTGAGCCTAGAGAATGCTGCAGTCTGCACACTAGAAGCTTTTTAGAAGTTTTAAAAATTACTTTTATTTCCTTTTTTTAATTGTTATGGAAACAAGCCTTTTGGATCTCCCTGTCTTAGCCCCTGATGTATAGATCATATCCCAGTACACCAGCTATCGGACTATGAATTAATAAAGAAACTAACACAGATCACGTCTCGTCTCTGCTTTTCCAAGGGGAAGGGGAAGGTGGAGGCTGCTGAGTGCTGCAGTGAAGCCCAGCAGGCAGCCGAGCCCTGCAGGATGTGGGGTGGGGGAATGTATTCTCACAGTATTCTCCTTCCCACTGCATTCTCCTGCAGAAGCAGGCAGGCCATGGCTTGGACAGGTGCGCTCTTGGCTGGATAAGGAACTGGCTGAAGGGCCGGGCCCAGAGAGTGGTGGTGAACAGAACCAAATCCAGCTGGCAACCAGTGGTGCCCCCAGGGATCGATGCTGGGGCCAGTCCTCTTCAGTGTCTTTATTGGTGACCTGGATGAGGGCACTGAGTGCACCCTAGGAAGTTTGCGGCTGACGCCAAGTTGGCTGGAAGTGTGGATCTGCCTGGGAGCAGCGAGGCCCTGCAGAGGGATCTGGACAGCCTGGAAAGCTGGGCTGAAGCCAATAGGATGAGGTTCAGCAAGGCCAAATACCAGATCCTGCACTTTGGCCACAACAACCCCAGGCAACGCTACAGACTTGGGGGTGATGGCTGGGAGATCGCATGCAGGAAACGGACCTGGAGGTGTCGATTGGTGCGGCTGAACACGAGCCAGCAGTGTGTGCGGGTGGCCAAGAAGGTCCAGGGCATCCTGGCTCGCATCAGGAACGGTGCTGCCAGCAGGAACAGGGCAGTGATTGTCCCCTGTACTCAGCTCTGTGAGGCCGCACCTCAAGTGCTGTGTCCAGTTTTGGGCCCACGCTGCAAGAAAGACATGGAGGCCCTGGAGCGGGTTCAAAGAAGGGCGACAAAGCTGTGAGGGGTCTGGAGCACAGGGCTGATGAGAAACGGCTGCAGGAGCTGGGGTTGTTCAGTGTGGAGAAGAGGAGGCTCAGGGGAGACCTCACTGCTCTCTATAGCTGCGTGAAGGGAGGTTGTAGCGAGCTGGGGGTCGGCCTCTTCTCATGTAACAGTGATAGAACTAGAGGGAATGGCTTCAAGCTGCACCAGGGGAATTTAGGCTGGACTTTAGGAAATATTACTGCTCCAAAAGAGCGGTCAGGCACTGCAGTGGGCTGCCCAGGGATGTGGTGGAGTCACCGAGCCTGGAGGTGTTGAAGGAACGTTTGGATTTTGCGTTGAGGGACGTGGTTTAGTGAGTGCTATTGGTGATGGTGGGACTGGATGATCTTGGAGGTCTTTTCTCCCCCCGGCGTTCCGCCCGGCGCTGTCCAGCGGCCGTGGTGCTGCAACGCAGCGTCTCGCAGCCCGGGCCCCGCGGCGGCTTCTTCGCCGCCGGCTCTCAAAGCACGATTTGTCTGGGCAGAGCCAATCCCGGGCTGCCCGTGAGCGTAGCCAATTAGAATCGAGGTTGCGGGGATCCGGCCTATGGGCGCTAGCCTTTGAAACCGCTCGGCCAATGGGAGCGCCGTATTCTAATAGACCTCATCTTTATCAGAGAAATGTTGCCTCTTCCCAAGCCCAAGTTGAGTGCCCGGTGCCGGTGCCACGTCGGGTGCGGGGTCAGCCGGGGGCAGCTGCCACCGAGGCAGTGACCACCTGCTGCCGTGGCCCTGGCCCCCCTGGGGCAGCTCACCAGCCTTCTGGCTGCCCATTGGCACTGTGGCAGCTGGTGTGGACGCTGCGAGCCGGTAGCCCCAAGGCCGATCGGGATGGGCTGCGCATCATGCCCTCGGAGTGCCAGCCTCTGAGAGCAGTCCAGGAGCCATGGACACCAACCTGCCAGGCACCTTCCTGCTCAGCGGCCCTTCACTGGCCCCCTTCCCTGAGGCCAAGGCACCTGTCTGCCAATACTCGGTGCAGAGCTCCTTCTACAAGCTGGGTCCCCCCGGGCTGGGTGCCCAACTGGCTGCCGGCACCCCACACGGCATCTCCGACATCCTCGGCCGGCCCACAGCGACTCCAAACAGCAGCCTACTGCCCAGCTACCCCCACGCAGGTGGATTTAATGGACTGAGCTCCCCAGGCGTCTATTATGGGCCACAGGTGGGGGCCCTCCCTAAAGCCAGCAGCGATTACGTGCCACGGGGCAGGAGCTGCTGGGCAGAGGCACCCGACTGGCAGGGCAGCCGGCAGTGCGGTGGCCGTAAGTACGGGGCTGGGAGAGGGTGGGCAGCTGGTGGGACCCCATCTCCTCCATTGCTTTGTGTGAGGCACAGCTTGACACCTGGGGATGTGCTGGGGGGGGCACAGCTGGGGAGCTTAGGCAGAGCCTAGGCAGAGCCCAGGCAGACCATCTACTCACAGAGACTCCCAACCCCTGGCAGCAGCATCCCTTGGTGAATGCCAGGAACAAGGTCTGTCATGGCTGGCACGCAGCTGGCAGGGGCATTGAGGAGCACATTGCTGCCATGATGGGACTGTGCTGGGTGAGCACAGGCACTAGCTCGTTAGGAGCCCACAGAAAACCCAGGGGCTGGGGCTCTGGCTCAGTGACCTGCAGCCCTGTTCCCCTCTCCAGGTGATGCTCGTGGAGCAGATGGATCAGCTCGTACTTCTTTCCCACTGCACGCTTAGGGAGGTGGGGGGCATGGGCACAGTGTTCCCAGTGCAGCGTGGCTCCACAGTCACATGCTGCTCCTAATGCTTGTTCCCTTCTCAGCACAGCAAATAGTTTCTGCTCCCAAGCAGGAGGTGCAGAGCCCAGCCTTGGAGGCAACACGGCTCTCCCGGGACGAGGTCGAAGCTGTGGAGCCAGGATATTGTTTTACTTTGGAGGAGAGCAGCGGCATAAAGGGGCATGGGGATTGGGCTGCCCAGAGCCATGAGTCCGGTGCTCACCCACTGCCCTTGTCCCAAAGCCCCTGCACACCTGACTGACAGCCTGCACAAGAAGAAGCACACGCGTCCGACCTTCACAGGGCATCAGATCTTCGCTCTGGAGAAGACATTTGAACAGACCAAGTACCTGGCAGGGCCAGAGAGGGCACGGCTGGCATATTCCCTCGGCATGACTGAGTCCCAGGTGAAGGTGAGTGGGGGGTGTGTGGTGTGTGGGGCGTGTGGCAGGCGGCTGCTAACAGCCCTGTTGGGCTGCAGGTTTGGTTCCAGAACCGACGCACCAAATGGAGGAAGAAGAGTGCCCTGGAGCCTTCCTCCTCCTCGCAGCGGGCGGGGGGCTCCAGTGGAGAGCGGGCAGCCTCTGAGACCGAGGATGATGAGTACAACAAGCCCCTGGACCCTGACTCTGACGATGAGAAGATTCGGCTGCTGCTGAGGAAGCACCGTGCAGCCTTCTCTGTGCTGGGGCTGGGCACACACAGTGGCTGAGCACCTGGGAATGGGTTCTGCTGTGCCCCCACTGCAGCTCCTGCCCAGGGCTCAGGGTCTGGGAACAGCAGCAGTGAAATAAAAGCCCCTGCCCCACATGGGTCTGCAATGCGGGGTGCCCCAAAGGCTGGGCTGGGAAGGGGCTGAGGCTGGGGGTCCATGTATGGGGCAGGAATGTCCCCCAGAGTTTCCCCAGGTTGGGTGTGTGCTGGTAGCAAGAAGTGCTGTCCAAAAGTCACTCGTTAGGGCCTCTTGTTGGAACCTATTAGCAGCAAATAAATATCATTTATCTTAACTGTGTGAGTGAGAGCCCATTCACCTGTCGGGGCTGCAGGATTGATGTGACAGCAATAGCCCTGGCTTGTTTGCTGCCAACCTGTGGGGGTTGGCACCCCCATGCTGCACCCAGCTCGGTGCAGGCTGCATGCACTCCTGGGGCCATGTCCCCCCCTCCCAGCTCCCACTGGCTCAGCTTCTGCTTGTTGATGGCACAGGGCCACCACCTGTCCTTGCTGCCTGAGGTGCCAAGGGGCTGCTGCTGGGGCCGCCGAGAGCTGACAAAGTGCAAGCAAACAGTGCTGCGGTGTCCTGGTGGAGAAATCAATAGGCAATGATAAGGTGCTGCTGGGCCATTGCGCAGTGGTTGGCAGCGTGGCACGGGAGCGGAGGTGCTGTTGGGGGCCCCTCTGGCAGCTGCAGGCAGCATTAGTGTCCACGTCCCCACCTGCACAGTGCAGGTCCTGCATCACAGCAGCCCCCGATGCTCCCTTATGGCATTGGGATGCTGCAGGCTGACACTGGGCCTCCAGCTGCCCAGCCCCAAGGCACGCACACAGCTCCAGGTCCTTGCTTTCCACCACACTTTGAGCTCTGCAGGTATCCCGGACAGCTTTGCTGCACATCCTGGGGGTTTGGGGAAGGCTGAACTACCCCAGCAAGCATGGGAGGTGCAATGCTATCCCAACCACGCGGCCCCTGGGTTCCTCTGAGCTGATGCTGCTCCGCTGCAGGGCTGTGGAGTCATGCACCATCCCTGGGCATTGCAGTGCAGGAGCGTTCTCTGCGTGGCCAGAGTGTGAGGCTGCTGCTGGGATATTTTTTTGACATTTTCTAAGCTGTTCGACGTGGCTGACAATTTTTAATGTACTAACTGCCTGGTCCAGTGAGCTGATTAATTGGTGCTGTGGAGATCAATAGAAAACAGAAAATTAAAACAATTTTAAAGTGATTAAGTAGTTTAACACCTGTCTGATGCCACGTCAGTGCTGGGAGACAAATAAAGCAGGTGGCAAAGGGCCGGCTGCAGCCCAGGAGTGACAAATCGCAGCCACAGCTTGGCTGCCTTCAGCATCCCACGGCTGGACCTGAGCTGCAGAGCTGCTCACGGGGCTGCAGTGCAGGATTAATCCCACCTCCAGCTCTCTTCATCCCGCAGCCCTGCAGCCAGAACCAATGCATGGTGCCAAGCACGTGGCACGGCTGATGGCTGCTGTGGATGTTCCAGCCAGCACCGGAGCTCACAGGGCTCACAGAGCCCAGGCCATGGTGAGAGCCAGCGCTGCGTCCCAGGCCCTCCTTGTGCTCCTCACTGGGCACTACTTGGAGCTCGAGCAGGGTGGGCTGGCAGGCAGATGGATGGCAGCTCCGTTTCAATTCCACATCCCTTTTCTCCCAGACAAACCCCGTCGGATTTTCATAAATCAAAGCGCCACACTGTTTAATAAAAATTTATTGACTTACAAGTGATTATTTATCAAAAGGCCATTAATAGCGGCTCCGGGAATGATGTGCTACTGGGTGGTGTGGGGAGACTAATAGCAAATCAATGCCAGCATCTGGGCAGAATGCATATGAGGGCCCCCAGCCCCAACGGGCTGCATGGCTGCTGCTGCCAGGGCCGGCAGCCCCTACCCCAAGGGCTGCCCCACGCTCCCCCCGGTTATTTATCGCTTACAAATGAAATGATCAATACTTTTAATCTAGAGCTAAATTTATTAACTTTCCCATCGGAGAGAGACATATTGACTGGGAGCAAAGGGAGGGGGAGCTGAGGAAAGATGGATGCGTGCTTGCTCACCTGCCCAGCCTGCTGCATAGCATCCCAGCGGCAGCAGGACGGTGAAGATGGGCCCCAAGCACAACGAGGATGGAAGCAGCCAGGAGCCACAGACTGCTGCTGCCACCACAGCACCCGTGACAGAGCCAGGGCCCTGCTGCAGGCAGACCAGCAAGCAACTGCAGCCAGGTCTGAGTTCTGGGTGCAGGGGTATTATGGGCACCCAGCATGGCAATGCCTGCTCCTGGCACAGCCCCTGCCTCTGTGTGCAGCTATTTGCACAGCTAAAAGCAATGCCCCATCCCTCTGGAAAAGTGGAGTGCTGGTTGTGATCAGTGCTCAGGGAGAAGTGGCTGGGGAAAGGCGAAAGGAGACTGGAGAACCTGCCCCAAAGGAGCAGTGATGCTCATGTCCCCAGCCCAGTGCAGCATGCCTGTCTGCAGCTCAGTGCAGGGACACCAAGGGGGCACTGGGCATCCTCCCTGTGGCTCCCCAAAGCCACTCAGAGCAGGGCACACCTGGGGGGCTCAGTGTGAAGGACCTGAGGCAGGGAAAAGCTCCATGAGCCTGGAGGCTGGAGCAGCAATACACGTTTTGTGCTGCAGCCCTGAGAGGCACAGGCTTGTAAGGTTCCCTTGGTTGTCAAGGCAGCTTATCTGAGCACAGCTCACCAGTTTCTGTGCCGTGGGAGACTTGTGACTGACACACATGCACATCAACACACCAGCCCTCCCCCTGGGCCTGTAAACACCATATGGAAGCATATGACACCAGAAGTGTTTCATTTAATATTGCCCCTGCAAGGGGCTTTACTGTAACAGTAACAAGAAGGCATCTGTGCCAAGAGTTGCCCAAGGCCTGAAGGCTTTAGGCAGTAATAATGCCTCCTGGAAAGAAGAGATGAAGGAGTAAGTCCAAACAGCTCTGGAGTAGCCAAAGTCCAAAAGAAATGGAGCTGCTTCGTACAAGACCTGGCTCACATTGGAGGCAGAGCTCTGGAGACAGTGCTGGAGACAGAGGACTCAGGAGCGGCTCCGGTCTTCATGGTTGCCTACAATCATTTTGCTGTAAAGTTTCTGTTGCTCCTCCTTGAATGTATCTTTCACCTTCTCCCTCTTCAGACCTCCATCCCTAGAAAAAGAATCATTTACAATGCAGCTAAAGGAACACACTGACACTGCTGCTCTGAGCAGGCTGGAACTCCCACATCAACCCGATGAGTGCATTTGTCCCTTAGGTTAACAGGGCATACTGAAGGCTGACTGTACACAGGGGCAGCTCCTTTCACCTCATGCTCTGCCAAGAATGTCACACACAGCCCTGCACAGTGCTCAGCACATCCAGCACCACTGCAGCATGCTGCTTGCAGGGACCCTCAACCTCTCAGGCTCCAAAGATCTCAATGCCTGACAAGGGAGGTTCTCAAGCTTCACAATGCTTTGCTGAACAACATCAAGTAAGAACCGGAGCATCCCAGAGCAAGCTGCATTCAGAGAATGAAATTTTGGTGCCCAACACACAGAACAGAAGTCAAAATGCTGGTCTTGACTATAGAAAGGCAGTTTTGGACATGCATCCCCATTTCTACGCAGGTCTACTTGCCCAGTGCAAGACACAAACTTAGCTTTGCAGCTTACAAACACGTTATCAGGACCCAAGAACAAAGAATAGAGCTGGGAGGAGAAATGTCTGGCAAGACTCACCAGAGCAGATCTACAAGGCCTCCCTGCCTGGCAATAGCTGACTTCACTCGATTGGCAAACTGGACAGCATCCTCATCACACTGAAGGAAAACGACACTGTTCAGACAGAGCATGAGGCCAAACAGGCAGCAGATCAGATAGGGCAGGTTCACCTTACCTACCTGTCTGGTCATTGGGGGCAAGTACCACACACTGCACACAATGGCCCAGCTGGTCATCATCCTAAGGAGGTAGGTCACCATGCCATACTTGCTGCTGTTCCAAAAGGCATCTCCAAACTGTGGATCATACTGTGGAGAAAGGAGAGCTTATGAATGTCAGGTAATGGATGCACCTTCCCCAAGGCTCCGAGTTCTACATCAAATCCAACTACGGGCCATCCCTCCCCCACTGCACATCAGTGCTCAGCATCCCCATATCCCATGGTCTGAGGACCAGGCTGTTGTGACCCAGTAATGCCAATACTGGGTTATCAATGCTGACCTTGTAAGCAGAAAACTATTTCTGCTGTAAAAATGTTTGCCTTCTCATACCTTGATGGCTACAGGGTAAACTGTGGCTCCAATTTCAAAGCTCCCTTTTTTGAACATCATCACGGACGTGTTGTTGATGCAGGTTCCTGTAAGAGACAAGCACAATCTTTGCAGGTCAGTTCAGAAGTCTAAGCTATACACCTACAGGCAATCCAGCAATTGCCCCTGACACTCCAAACCCTGCTCTGTATGTGCACAAGATGTGTAACATCACTGAGACAGGAAGGCTGCTGTGCCTTCCTCCACCAGGTGCCTGCCTGGCCTCACTCCTCAACTCACCTTCCGGAAAGATAAGAATAGGCAGTTTGCTCTTGTCCTGGACGTGCTCTGTGAGCCTAAACAGAAGAGAGTCACCAATCATCATTGGAGCTGTCCTGGCAATCCACACAGCAGCCCCCAACCCTTTCCCAGCCTCCAGAGCCCCCCTGCAGCTAGCAGCTGTCACACCTTTTGGCAACGAGGTGACGGTCTTTGACCTCAGAACGTTCAAACCAGACGTGGGGGCAAGCTTTCACCATGGCTCTCTGTATCACACCCATGAGCCCTCCGTGGATTTGACCCACCTGAACAGGGTGAGAAAATGTAAGTTACAAGACCTGGGGACACACGCAGGCCAAGGCAGCTCCTATAGCTTTGTTGCTAAGCTGAAGTTCATCTTTCTACCCCAGTCCTTGTAAGGCTGAGAGGAAAAGTTCCAGGCTCTAAATGTAAAGATGCAGCAAGCACCAAGGGAGGTCAAGCTTGCTGGAAAGCAAGCAACACAACAGCAGGCAGAGCTGGGGTGCAGACCTTACCATTGCATAGTAGCCATCACTGGCCAGGATGATCACGTCGATGGGGGATGTGTGATTGGCCACACAAATGCCTCCATTTCGGGGTCTGTTTTCTCTACATGCAAAACAAAAGCACAGATTAGGGCAGAAGGATGAAGAGTGAGGCCTGCAAGAGGCACAGGCACTGCAGCAGACAGCGCTGCCTTACCGGTCATGGTAGGTGATGATGGCTGTGAGGGCACGCACGCAGATCCGGTAACACATCAGGTGGACGTGTTTGCTGAGGAACTCCTTACATCTGCACCCAGAACAGAGAGCATCAGCCCCAGCTGCTCATATCAGGGCCATTTCAGCCCAGCTGTGTGAGGTCAGGAGATCCCATTTCACATCGTGCCCACGTAAACACCCCTCCTGTTTGGTTGTGCTGTTTGTTTACTGATTCACATCTCATGAAAACCAAACTTTTGCTTTTGCTCTTCTCTGTTTTTACTCCTTGCAGAGACCTGGGCTAAGAGCTCTGTCACAGGCTTAATATTCACATCTAGGCCTTTTATTTAAAGTAGTAACATATACATTCCTGACAGGCTACAGATGACAGGACCCCCTGCCTCATCTGCAGCACGCAGAAGAGACAGGCTTTGCAGGAAAATTTCCTAACTATCAGGTCTCAAACAGCACAGGGAGCTGCCCATCACTTCTTATAAAGGCCAACTCACCTTCCATTTGGCAAATATCCCACCACTGTAGTACCAGTCACCAACAAGCTGATGCCAGTGAACGCCAGGGCTATCCTGCAGAAAGACAGAAGCTACATGCTAGCAAATCCAGGCCAGAGGCTCTGCCCATCACATAACCTGTCTCTCCCAGACACATCAAGCAGGGTTTGTGACCTGGGGGACCAGCTGCACCAGGAACAGGTCACAGGTTTCTGCAGCAGCACCCACCTGAGGGGCAGAAGGAAGCAGTAGCGGATGACAACACCCAGTCCCCAGAGTACAGTGAGGCGCAGACTGATGTAGTGGAAGTTGTAGTTGGTCCTGCTGAGCAGATTCCAGGACTCCAGCTCTTCAGCTGAAAACCTCTTGGTCACTTCATCATCCATGATGGTCTCGATGCCTTTGCGGCAGAAATAGAAGATATCTGAGAGCTCAAACTCAGGGGTGTCCAGGTCTTTGCCGCTGCCGCTCCGACGGATCTCTTTGATCTCTTCTTCCAGAGATGTTGGCTCCTTTGCAATGATACCTGCAACGAGCCACAGGCAGCTCTGAGCAAAGTGTGACTGGCCTGCTGAATGACAGCTGAGGGCCAGGGGGATCTCTGGGGACCCACACAAGGCTCCCTTCCTTCCTCCAGCCCTCCCGACTACTTAGACATGAAACGCCCTGGGTGCCTCACGCACCAGACCTTTCCACATCCACCGCCAATCCGTCTATGTGGAGAGGGCATCCATCACACTTCAGCTCTCAAAAACACTCCATTTACCACACAGAAATATCAACTTCAGATGTGCCCAAGAAGGGCAGGATCTTACCATTGACATAGGGCTTGTATAACGGATGGTTCTTCTCCTTGGCACCACGTTCTATTCTCAGTGTCGCCCACTGCAAGAGACACACAGCAAACAGAACTGTCAAAGCCTGCAGCTCCACTTGATGCTATTCCTGATTCACAGCTGGCTTCTGGAGAAGATTGTGCTTAAGGGGACCAAATGAGATGAAAGCAGGATGCTTCCATACAGAACTGTGTGAGTGATGAACATGCAGCTGAAGTGAAGTGGAAGCAGACATTAGATTGGGAAGAAATGGAACAGGAGGAGTAATGGGAAGGTGACCAGCACTTAGGAAAGACATACTGTGCACACGCTTGTGTACCATTCTGCACAGCAGAGCTCCAGGGGAAGAATGAGTGCCAGAAGCTGGAATGGTATTCAGTGGTGAGATGGCCCAGCAAGTCTTTCTACAGCCTCCTGTAGGCTGCTGCTGATTGCATGTGGCTGCCACTGCACAGCCTCCAGATGGACCTTCATCCTGCATGCCCTCCTGGAAGGTGATGTAGCTCAGCAAGCAGATAACAGAACCAGCACTATTTTCCACTACTGAATTCCTCCAAACTCAAAGCAGAGGCTGTTTTCAGGCTGCTGCTACGCACATCAGGCCAGCCTGATGAGGAGATGGGATCCCTCCCTACTGCTTCTCAGTTCACAGTCAGTCCAAAGTAGCAGCAGCAAGCACCCTCAGACTGAGTAACCCTCAGTTACTCCATCAGTCATCCATGAAGGAGCAGAAACTGCTGAGAACTCCAGGGTTCCCAGTCTCAACTCATGACACTGTAAGATGAGAAAGCAGTGATGTGGGAATGTTAACTGGGGGAGGAGCTTCTAGCTCATCTGGCAGCCTCCTCTGCAAGTACAAGGAACTGCAGGATTGCAGAAGATTGTCCAGACATTGCCATTCCCAGAAGGCAAAAGAGAAGCTCTGACCCAACAGAAGGGGGGAAGCCTGTATAAAAGGCACAAGAACTTGAAAAATACTTGTTCTGAATTATACTCCTCTTACAGTTCCAAATGACCAGACCCAGCCACTGAGCTTTACGTCAATCTAGGAGATATTCTGCCAGAGAGCTCCTCTCTCCCACCACAAAGGTTCTTTGATAAAAGCTGAAATAGATTTCTTCTCAGAAAAAAGACTGCAAAATTGAACACCAAAATGTGCTGAGATTAAACGTTCCTTCATCGAATGAAAGAAAGGAAAAATAATTACAGTAAAACAAAATGTTCCATTTCAGATAAGCCAAAATTCTTCTTTTTTTTTTTCTCTCTGTTCAGTCACTAAATTAAAAACCAGATCTTCAGACACCAGTGATAATGAAGCACGTCACAAAGCACTAGGACTTCCCCCTCACACCACAAATTTTGGGAGGACTTGGACAAAGCACTGAAAACAGCAAGCTGCAGGGCTGCCCTCTCCAGCCAGCCAGTACAGAGATGCTCCCAGAGAAGACCAGCTCTGTTCCTAGCTAACTGAATACTGCAGAAGTTTGGACATCACATTTAAAAGCCTGAAACTTCCCTGCTATGCTCAGTGCTATTTTATTCGTTTTCCCTGGGCTGCCAGGCTTGGGTTGATTTGGGTTGGTTTGGGTTTTATCTACTGGGAGCTTTGCAAAAATTCTGCTCTCAGCAGGGATTTGATTCAAGGAGAGGCACTGGCTAAGATGGCCCAGAAATAAGTCTGCTGAAGGCAGCCAGGGGAACAGCATGACCCCAACATGGAAAATTCCACTTGGCTTTTTCGTGCCAAGAGGAGCAAGGAGTGCTGCTGCTGTCCTCAGAGCTGCAGGTCCAGCTGTGACTGCTGGGCTCAGCAGATAAGCAGGCAGCACTTTGGGACTCAGGAGCTCTGTGTTCTGGCCACAGACTGCCCATGGCTTGCAGCACTTGAAGTTCCACCTTGCTGCCTGCTTTTGCTTCGTCCAAACATACTGGAGATGAGCAGCACGCTGACTGCTGTTCCTTTCTGTCACATCTCACACCCCTTTTGGCTTCCCTCCATATCAAACTGTGACAGCTCTCTGCCTTGCATTAACGTGGCCAAGCACACACCTCCTCCCAGCACATCCCCTGGTACTGCTGTAATGCTTGCATACTTATGGGCTATGCTGTCTTACTGCTTGGTTTGAAGACTCAGTAGCTTAACCACAGAGAAAAAAAACCACAACCTGTGAACAGAAATCCAGTAAATTGCATTTGGCTGAGATGACTGCAGCAGGTCATCTGGCACCAGCACATTAACAGCAAACCATGCTCCCGGCCCTGGTGTCTGCTGTGCTCTACAGAATGGGAAAAGCTTCTCCTCCTACCATTAACACACTTGATGAGACCCCTATAAACATCCTTCAGCACAGAAAATCCTGAAAATGTGACTTACCTGAAAAATCTTCAATAATGTTTTCATGTAAACCTTGCGGATGCCAAAGGAGACTCCAAAAATTGCTGGCACAATGATGAAAACCAGGAGTAGAGTGAAGAGGACAGTTATGGAGATTCCCAAGAGATTGACAACTAGGCTGTCAAAGGGGAGCAGGAGGAACATGATGAAGGGCCCAAGCAAGGCTGGTGCCCTGCGACCCTGCAGCCAAACAGGAAGGCTGCCTGCAGCAGTTAAACAGTCCTCCTACTATTCAGTAATAGTCTCACACGTGCAATGAGTCCGCTGTTGCTCACAGACCCCATTCCAAAGTTCACATCCTTTTTGGGCTCTGTGAGAGAGGGAACGAACAGTATCTGGGAGAGAGGTTGGGAAAACAAGCAAATACTGCCAGGAGTCCCAAACAGTTCAAACAGTGCACGTTAAGGAGCTCAAAGAAGATGGAGCATGCAGGCAGGTTCCTCCATGGGTTTGCAGTGAGTACCGTCCTGGAACAGCTGTGTGAATACAGGCTCTCCCACAGCACTGCTGAGCAAATCCTCCTGAGGAGCAGCTTCTGAAGACACTGGCAGTAGAATTCGTCTCAGGCTGCTGAGAGTACGCAGAGTCTCCTCACGGGGACAAGATGAAGTCCATCTCTGAGCCTGCATTGGAGGAAATTGAGGGAGTTGGCACTTGCAGGAGCCTACTGTATGTGGAGCTATTATTGCTCCTTCCAGGATACAGAGACTGGCTCAGATCCTCACATGACGCCTGTAACAAGTTTAATTCCAGAGGCTTCTGGCATCCACTCACGTTGAAGGGTTGTAACTGACTCAAATGAAACTCGTGTCCCTGGAAAGCTCTCCAAACAGTGCGTTGGCTTCTTGGTAGACCAGGCACTCACATGTCACCAGCACTAGAGGAGGAAAGAGAAACTGAAGTCAGGCAAGTCACGCAACTCAGAGACGTCAATGGCAGGAGGCCAAGGACAGTGGGTGCTGAAAGCATGAGGGCATTGATCAGGCTGAGGACACATCAATCCAAGCAGCTCCTAAGACACTTCAGACCCAGACTGGTACTCCAGCTTCCATTTCACACCATCAGACACACATCCTGTGCCTTCCTCCCAGACAAACCTCGTACTGAGTGGCTCCGACCAGAGCCACTCCAGAGCACAGGATGTTGAGTGTATCTAAACAGGTCCCAGGTACAGGAAAAGAGCCAATGAAGTAGCAGAAAACCCTTCTGAATGACAGAGCCCTCAGCACCCCTCTCATTTCAGAGGAATCCAAGCTCACGGAGCCAGCAGTGTGTTGGATTCCTGGGAAGGAATCACTTCCTCTACCCCTGTACACAGGTTCCTGGGGTGTGGCTCACCTACTGCTTACACAGGGCAGCTTTACAAACAATGCATGACAGGAAGTTAGCCCAAGGGGAGAATTACTGCTGATGATTAGCCACGGTGGAACTCACCGGGACACGGGGAGCAGTCAAAGGTCAACACAGCACTGCAGCCCTGGCAGGGGATGACCTGGCAGAACAGGTCTGCGTGAGGCCAGCACAGCTTGGAGCAACTGCTGAGGGGAGAACTCCCTCCAGATATTATTTCTGCCTGCTGCCAGAGGGCACGGTGTCAGCCTAAGGGTGGGATGGAACAGTGCTTGAACTCAGAGGATGAAGGTGGGAATACCATTCTGCTCCCCTGTACGTAGTGTTGCAGCTGCTGGCACTGCGGCGTTACTGCTTCAGAAGAACACAAACTGCACCTCTACAAACCTTCACAAACTATTCTCTATCAGCAGCAGTTCTGCAGCCACAAACGTGACCGTCCTTCGGCCACAGCTCTCACTGTCGGCCCGGCCCCGGCAGCTCTCGGCCCCACCAGCCGTTCAGTTCCACGTTTCAGCTCCACGTTTCAGCTCCGCGTCCCCGCCGTGCCCCGGCCCTACGAGCCAGCGGCCACGTGCGGTGCCCGATTCAACCCGACAGCAGCAGCCACGGTCCGGCAGCCCCCGATCTCTCGTGGAGCCCCGCGCTCGGGGTCCGAAGCCGCGCCCTTCCACCCAACGCGGTCAGCCGAGGCCGGGAGCGCTTTGTTACGGCCTACGGGACACCGCCCACGGGCGCGGCGAATCCGGGCAGGGCCGGAACCGGCGGCGACCTTCGTGCGCGCTGGCAGCGGCTGCCGTTGCGGAGGGGCGGGGTGCTCCCACCGCGAGCGGAGCGGTACGGCGCGGCCCGCGGCACGGAGGAGGCCGCGCTTCGTAACGCGGAAGCCGGTTAACGGTCCGCGGGCGGCTCGGGCCCGGCCCCGTCTCTCCGCTTCCTCCGCCGATCGCAGCGGGACGGAGATCGCGGCCGAGACCGGAGCGGGACGGCGGGGGAGGAGGAGGAGGAGCGCCGGGCCGGGCTGCTCGCGCACTCACCTGCCTCCACTGCCGCCGGGCCCGGCTCCGCCCCCGCCACGCACCGTGCGCGCCGCGCCTCCGCCCCGCGTGCGCTGACGTCATCACGCTTCTCGCGGGGCCGCGCACGCAGCACCGCCGCAAACCTCCCTGTCGGCAGGGGGCGCCGCACGCCGCCGAAATGAGAGGCGGACTCACACCGTGCCGTCACTTTATTGCCTCCCGTAACAGCGCGGCCAGAGCGAGGCGCACCTAGCGGCCTCGTCACGCCCTCGTCCCGCCCGCAGCATCCGCCTCGGCTTCGCCGGAACGGCCCCGAGCCGCTCCCTCCGCCTGCACGAAGGCACTTGTCCCGCTGATCGCGCCCCAGGCTCGCACCGGAGCACACGCGGGGTCGGCCGGCTTCACGCCGCTGTCACTCCTGTTCTCTCGTGCTAGCGCTGCCTGGAGGATGGACCGGCAGGAATTTCACCGAAATGGCTCCCAGCTTAAGATGTAGCGGGGCCCAGCTTTGAAGCCCAGCAGCTGCTTGTACCGTAGCCAGGCAGGCTCGTGGAGAAGCTAACAGAGCTGGGAGCAGCACTTGATGCTGTTGTCCCCATCCTCCCCCAGGGCCCTTGTACCAAAGCAGGGACATAAGGGACCTACAGACCCCTCCAAAGCACCTCCCTACCAGTACGGGGCTTGGGGCTCTGAATGGCGCCAGCTCTGCAGGTGAGAAAGGACGAGGGCAGCAGCCCGGGAGGTGCCAAGGTGCTCCCGGGCCCCCTTGGCACTCTTCACAGCATGGGAGGGTGAGCGTATGACACCCAAGTGGTAGATCCTGTAGTTCTTCCCGTGGTTATTGTCCCAGTGGGTCTTCTGCCCACAGCGGAAGGAGATGCAGAACTCTGTGGCCTTGCAGGAGCTAGAGGGCTTGGGAAGGGAGAGCTCAAAGGAGAAGGTGTCCGTGTCTGCTGAGCCATACGTGCTATGCATGTACTGGCAGGAGATGTCTCGGAAGCTCTTCCAGCCGTCAAAGGTGATGCGGACGATGACTTTCTTCTCGTACTCAATGTTTCTGACCTTCACTGTCCCAGACAGGGCATGGTCCTGGATCAGGCAGCTCTCCAGGCAGACCAGGTTGCTGAGCAGGCGGCTGCGGAAGGTTGCATAGTCTGCAGAGGGTTGTGGGAAGTCCAGCACATACCTGCCTGCTTCTGAGTGCGAGTCCCGAAACCTGGGCCGGAAGCAGGTGAGGTCTGACAGGGCATGCTGCAAATCACAGAGGTCCTCCTCGATCTTTGAGAAGAATCGGACAGCTGTCAATGAGAGCCCCTTCATGTCAGCAAATACCACCCTCTTCTTCTTCTGACTTTTGGAGCTCTTGGTGTTCTCCCTCCACTCAGGCTCATGATCTGCGCTCTGTTTCAGGTTCAGACAGGAGCGGAGCGGTTTGCGTCCCCGGCTGCCCCGGAGCTCCTCATAAGAATTCAGTAGCTTGCGAATAGGGGGTGAACGGCTCAGGCAGAGCCGCATGGCCAGGTCCACAGGCATAGCTGGGGGAGTGACAGCTCGCGTGCTATAGACCTGGAAAAGCCTAGAGGTGAAGAGGGGTCAGGCAATGAGCCCTGGCTGCCGGACAGCTGGGGCCGCAGCCCCGTTCCCAGCCCGCACCCTTCCCTCCGCCCGCCCCACCCGCGCTCACTCGCCGCAGCTCATCGCGTCCCGTCCGCTCCCTCCACCGGCGGCGCCGCGCGATCAATGGGGCCGTGGAAGCGCCCACGGCCGGGACACCCCACGGCTGTCGCGGCAGCCAATAGGCGTCGGGAACGCGCTCCGGATCGGCCAATGAGAGTCTGGGCTGCCTCTCCGCCCCTCCCCCCCAGCTCCCCCGGCACAGCGGCGCCACCGCCAGCCCGTCCGCGGCGGCTCCGCAAGCTGGGAGCCCCGCAGCCGGACCGCGTCCCCCCAGCCACGAGAAGCTACAGGAAGAAAAGTTCGCTCCTCTTTAGCGTTGAGAGATTTGAACTGTTTTCATGCGTCTCTCTTCAAGCGCTTACTCTGAAACAACTATTTCCATGGTGTCTAAAAGCACAGAAAATCCCAGACTCCGGACTAGCTCTGTATCACAGAACGGCCAGGGTTGGAAGGGACCTCAAGGATCACGAAGCTCCAACCCCCTGCCACACGCAGGGCCACCAACCTCCACATTCAATACCAGCCCAGGCTGCCCAGGGCCCCATCCAACCTGGCCTCCAACACCTCCAGGGATGGATGGGGCATCACAGCCTCTCTGGGCAGCTGTTCCAGCACCTCACCTCTCTCACAGCACAGAACTTCCCCCTGACATCCAACCTCCAGCTGCCCTCCCTCCATTCAAACCATTTCCCCTTGTCCTGCTGTCATCTCCCCTTTCCAAGAGTTGATTCCCCTCCTGTCTGCAGGCTCCCTTTAGGTACTGCAGGCTGCCATGAGGTCACCCCACAGCCTTCTTTACTCAAGCCCAGCTCCCTCAGCCTGTATTCATAAGAGCTTCGTATCAAAACCCAATTTAGAAGCTTCTTACCCCTCTGCACTGACAAACAGGGCGCTGTGATGTCCCTGACACTCACATTCAAAATCACCTTCACTGTTTAGCTCACATGTGACTCCTTGATAGAAAAGACTGTCACCTAAGTCAGATCACCCCTGCCCTGTACTACCTGCTAATCTCTCCAGAGCTGTCTAGCCATTTAGGTTAAGCAGACCTGATTTTTCCTGCTGACAGCACAGATCTTGATCAGCTCATGACACAACCCATCTATCAGTATTTATACACAGCTTTCCATTGCCACTGCTTCAGCACAGAGCGAGAAGCAGCATCTTGCATTGAAGGGGTGGAAGCAAACATGAGTTGTGTGTGCGGCTGGGAGAAGCCTAGAGTTCAGCCCTGACCTCAGTCCATAAAATACATCAGGAAAAAAAACAAAACAAAACAAAACAGAGAGCCAAAGCTGTACTCTTCCCTACAAGGATGTGTGGCACTCAGGTCACTGCTGGTCAGACACTCCTGCATGGGGAGGAGCACAACAGAACACACTGGGGGTAACCAGGAGCCAGATACACTTGTATGGCAGGGCCTGCAGGAAGGGGTGGTGGAGGACAAGCCACATTGTATTCACCCCCTGCAACAGCTAACTGTGGCTGCACCTGCCCAAATTCCAAACCCAAACAACATCTCCCAGAGGCATGGCAGCAAATTGACTTTTTTTGGCTTTTTTTTTTTTTTGACAGAACTAAAGGCTATTCCTCAGGTTTTCATAACCTGTCTGCTTCTGGACCTTCGACTACTCAAAACCTTTCCAGCAGAATTTCCAACTGGTACCTCGTGTCAGCTTCAAGCCAGATATTTCTCAGTTCTGGGACACACAGACACACAGCAGCACAGCAGGGTGAGCCAGGGCAGTGAAAGAGAAAGCCCACATGAAAATCTGCCTGGGTCTCCACGCACTGCTGTGATGGATTGCACAGCAGGAACTGCACAGGTTTGCATGTGTGGTCACATATAGTGCAGGCAATTTGTTAGCTCTCACCTGTTGCTTTCTGAGAACCATTCCTTCCTCACATTCTCTCAGGCTGACGGCATGCATTCCCCTTCAGTGACTTGAGGGAGTCAGTGATATGGAAGAGGGATCCTACTAATTTAAGTACTTACTCCACATTTCTCCTGCCCTCAGGAGAGCAGATCCGGCTTCAACTGTGAAATCACAACTCACAACCAGTGCTTTCCCTGTGACCTCTTTCACCATCCATCCACTTTGCATTTAGAGCTCACTGCACAGCAAACCCAAGTTATCAACACCTTGGAAGGAACAGAGAACAGGTATTGGATTGGACATTCCAGTCCAATCTCTACTGCAGCCCCTAGAGAGGCTGCTCCACTCTCATCACAGGCACAGACTAAGGTGGATGAAGGAGTCTTCCCCTCCATCTGACAATACAAGCCAAAAGCATCTCTTCCTTGACAGAGTTGCAGATGTTTCCCCTTCCTCCAATGCAGATGAGGCAACAGAAGCACTGTGTCAGCAGTGAAATGTTATCCAGTCCCATAGGTATCTCAAGTATTCAGTCATGGAAGGACACAAAAAGCATTTTCAGATAGGCTGAAACTGAATCTCACTCTTAGCCTGACCAATTGCAGCCTAACAGCCACTCTGAAAAATCCTGCACAGCCTGCAGTAATTTTGCTGGCTCCAAGACTCCAGAGAGGAGCTGTGCTCAAGGTATTCTAGGAAAAATCAGCTCTGGTGAAGATTTGGCTTCTAGAACAGGGCATGGGGGCCTGATGGTCACATTGCAGCAGCCACGTGAGGTGCAGCAGCAGGGCAAGTACAAGCTGCCTGGACAACTGTTCAGCCAAACTAAATAGGGCTAAGGAGAAAGTCTTACAGACATTCTGCAAGCAGCTCTTCTAGAGCATGTTTTTGCAGCAGCAGATTAAGAATGACTTTGACTGAGAGCTTTGTCACCTCTGAGAAGCTGCCTGAGCTGCAGGCATGAACAGGGTACAATCCAAAGCCCTTTCTTCAGGGCCGGGCAGAGGTGTGTGCTACTGATTCCTAAGGATTAAACACAACTTCCTCTTAACGTCTATACTTAAAAAAGAATCCACTTTATCTAAATGGATTCATTAGGAACACTATAAACCACACATGCAAAGCCACTTGCACTGCAAAATGCACTGCGTCACACCCTGCCTGCCTGGCAGTGAAAGGGGAGCATCAGAGCAGCACCAGCCTGTTCCCCACAGAGTATGGTGCAAGGAAGGCCCTGTCCTGAAGGAAAGTGAGCCTGTCTGTACACACACCTGACAGGCACCAGGCTGTACCAGCAGGGAATCAGGAAATGCAGGGCAAAAGGAGCTTTTGCCCCATGTAATCAACATGAAGGGACAGCTTGTCTCCCTTACCCCAGCATTTGTTTCAGCACAAAGCAACTGGGCAGTTTCCACCCTCAAAACTACAAGCAGGGAATGCAGCAGAACCCCACATTCTCTGGAAAGAGGATCTTCAGAGCACATGCAGCAGAAAGCTGCTTTATCCCGAGCCCATCATTACAGTTACTCCATTTTAGTGAAATTGGTCACCATAATTCTTAAACAAGGCATCCTACCAACCACACACTGAAGCTTTCCAGAATACGCCCTCTGCCCTGTCACTTTGCACTTGCTGCTGTTGATCCAAGTTTCCCTGCACCCAGGGCTGAATGCTCTGCTGCAGAAATCAAGGGCAGCGTGCTGGCCTTAGAAGTAATGTGAATAGCACACAAAGCACAGGAGGCAAGGCAAAAATCAAGACGATTTCTGTTCTCACTCTGCAGCAAAAGACTGCTCTAGGAAAGCCCTGCCAAACTTGTGCTCCGTTACCATTCCAAGCAGCATGAAAGCACAAGCTTACAGAATTCCTCAGAGCTCTTCTAGTCCTCAGCTGCTGATCATGCAGACCCTGTTTGCCCTGGAGTTCACTGACAAAGGCAGCTTCAAACCTGAGGATTAGCTGTAACCGTGTTGTAATCTCCCTGAAGCCTGTCAGCCCAAAGAAGGGGGTCAGAAAAGGCCAGAAAAGCAGGAAAGCCTTTTATTCCCCTTGCAGTAGTTGATCAACATCCAGGAATTTCAAAAGGTGAAATGACAGCATTTAAATCTTCAGTGCAGAATCTGCTTTGATATTGGTTTTATGCAAAGCTTGTGTGTGTAACAAAACAGTGGAATGAAATACAAATTGCATGTGGGCATTATCAAGACCTACTAAATGTGAATCAGTTGCTTGGTGAAGAAATGTCAAATGCTGCTTGACATTTCCAAAGCTTCCATCACAACTGTAATGAGTCACAGCCTGATCAGAGAAAACATGGATGCCCAGGGCTCCTGCAGGCACTCATTCTTTGGACCATGTAAGAAAAGCCACTATCAGCACAAAGGCCTGGAAGCAATTCCAAATCCAGGCCTACAGTGCAGGCAAATCTGAGATACTTGAAATAGCAAAGGTAGATGTTTTATGAGAACAGTGCTACCATTGCCAGAACACCAGGAAGAAATAAAATCAGTGTAACTTCTCTCTAGACAAGTTAGAAGGCATTGTGGACAACTGTGCCCACACTGGGACAGAAGCTGCTTTGTTCATGGCAAGAACAAAGTTGATTCCATCTGCAAGGTAAATTCTGCCTTGAGATGTTCTAAAGGACAGACCTGCTGCTTGGCCTGCATAACTATCCTTCAGAGCAGACAAACTGAATTCCTAAGCTCATGGCCATCTTCCAGGCAATACTTTGAGAAAGGCAGAAGATAAAAAACTTGGTAAACTCTCCAACCTGCCTTCTTACTGCTGGTAACAAGCTGGAGTTAAGCATCTCTCACATGACCCCAGGGCTCTCCCCTGCTTGCTCACAACATTCTCTTTGCTCCGAGTTGCAGTTTCCATCCTTAATTTGCTCCTAATCCTTCCTGCTCCTCGCATGATAATCAAGATCTGCTCTGCCAGCAAATACCTTCATGTGTGTTCTTTGCTCAATGGATCATGTGGCAAAGGTGGCGCAGAAGAATCCCTCCAGTTCACCTCAGAGCAATTGGGCACTTGCACAACATCCAAGGTTGTACAGGCTGTGATGAGATCAAAGCTGATGGGGAAAGGTGGAGTTTACACAAGTTAACCACACCGTTCCATCAGCCAATTTTCACCTGATAGCCTAATTTAACAAACAACGCTAAACTGGGGCAAGAATGAACACACATATGTAAGGTTTAAAAAAGTGTATCCTTGCATTTACAAAGGCATTATTCCTCTCTGAAGATATAAGTGCTCTGTACACATCTGCTGTCAAACCAGTCTGAGATCTCAAGAAATGTTGCCTATGCTCATCCACCCCCTGGGACTCCAAAGGGACCGTGGCAGGGCTCTGCTAAAGCCCTGTGAGTGCTGTGACTGCCCTCACTCAGCAAAGCTGGGAGAAAGGAGCCTGCCTGTATTCTAAGTGTGTCACAAGCAATCGAGATCTTGATTATATGGGGGCCAATAAGCCCCATGGAAACACAGAGGGGAAGATGCCTTGCTCGTTTACTTGAATCACAGAATGGTTTGGGTTGAAAAGGACCACGAGGATCATCGTGTTTCAACCCCCTGCTGTGTGCAGGGTCACCAACCAGCAGCCCAGGCTGCCCAGAGCCACATCCAGCCTGGGCTCGAATGCCTCCAGGGATGGGGCATCCACAGTCTCTTTGGGCAACCTGTTCCAGTGCCTCACCACCCTGTGTGAAAAACTTCCTCCTAACATCCAACCTAAACCTCCCTTGTCTCAGTTTAAAACCATTCTCCCTTGTGTTATCACAATCTGCCCTTGTAAACAGCCATTTCCCTTCCTGTTTATACGCTCCCCTCATATACTGAAAGGCCACAGTGAGGTCTTCCTGGAGCCTTCTCTTCTCCAAGCTAAACAACCCCAGTTCCCTCAACCTTTTCTCATAGGAGAGCTGCTCCAGCCCTCTGACCATCTCAGTGACCCTCCTCTGGACCCACACCAAGATCTCCACGTCCTTCCTGTACTGGGGGCCCCAGGCTTGGACGCAAAATGCTTTGAATGCTTTCAAAGATACCTTCCAGCCCTGCCGCTACCCTCAGCCATCTCTCTCCAAGCCTGTGGGGCACCCAGCCCAGCCCTGCTCTGCCCCCCATCACCACCACCTGGGCCTGGGCCATGACCAGGAGGCAGCACGACCCCACCTCAGCGCTCACCACTCGCTCAGATGAGCTGCACTGCTCCTGAGGCCACCAGAGGGGCAATGGTCTTGTAGCGGATCAGGTGCTGTGAGCCCTCCTCCAGGTCAATGGTGTACTCTCTGAAAGAGGCAGGTGCAAGGTGTTAAGCTGCTTTTGTGAAACAAGTCTTGTTCATATGCTCTGGGTGTGGAAGGACCACCTACCTCTGCTCATCAGTCTCTGGCTCAACCAGGATGTTCTCCTGCCTCTTCAGCACTCTCAAGAACACGAAAGAGTCCAGATTGGGTTTCGGGACTGCAGATACAACAGATTCAGAGCACAGACTCAACACTCACTCTTGTTCCTCTGCAGAATGCTCAGTGAAGTAGTATTAGGGGCAGCAAATGCATTGCCAACAAAGGGAATGCCAGACGTTTCTGTTAAGAAGTAGTTTGCATTGACCCAGCTTAAGAAAAAAAGCAGGTGGAGGTGGCAAGCATGAGCACAGAGCTTTCTCCACACCTCATTTGCAGTAATTTTCCTGAGTGCTTGTAGTCTGCCTGTACTCACCCGATTTTAGGAGGGCTACTTTCTGCAGGTTGGGTGGCATGTGCTTTAGGGCTACATTTTTCAGATAAGTCTCAGTGTTTGCCATGTACCTGAGGAAAAAAAAAAATAACAAAACCCCACAACATTGGAGCATCCACTAATTAAGTCAACTGCAAATTTGCCTGGAGAGTATTTGCTCAAAAGTGCCAACAGGTGACACCTCCTGGTCATTCAGTTACAAGCAACCCACTGACAGAACTGGCTCAGATGCTAAGTATGCCACAGACTCAGAAAACTATTTCTTTCCTTGTCCATAATGAAAGCTAAACACCTGAATCTTACTGCAACCTTGTCTAAGGCTTAAGAACTGCTCAGTATAACAAAAGGGCAAGTTCTGTACCCCATGCAAAGGGAGGGAGATGGACTGAAAGCCCACTTACTCCTTAGCAAAGGCAAACTCCTCTGGTGATAGAATGGAAGGCTCTCCTTTGGCTCGAGATTTCTCCTTCTCCAGCACATGTGGGAAAAACTTCTCTATCTGTCATTGGAAGAAAAAAAGAAAGAAAAGATTAAATCCCAACTTTCTCGTAGTTCAGTGCCTAAAATCCACCAGACTTCCCTGGCAAGTGATCCTCCCCTGAACAGTATACAGTAAACACAGGCCTGCTCAAATACCTGCTGCTGACTTGGCAACACTATAGTCAGCTGGGGTCTTAAAGCTGCACAGATATATGTGTATGTGACAGGACCCAGGAGGATCACATACCTTGGCTTAGATTAAAAAAAAAAAAACATGCCATTATAACGGAACATCACAGCAATACTGTGAGCCTCGACAACAGAAAAGTGTGCCTATGGATTGAAATTCTTTGGGAAGAGATCATTAAAACAGGCTAAGAATCACTCCTGAAATAAACCTCTTCTATGCTCCGTGCAGCATTACCTTCATAAGTCTACATCTCAAGTAACTACTGAGCACATAACGGATCCTTTCAATCTCCATGCGGTGGATGCTGACCTTCAAGTCTCCCTTCTTTGCCCGTTTTAGGTTTGCCTCCTGCAAAGAAAGGCAAAGGAAACTGAAAAGACTGAAACACCAAACAACAACAACAACAACAAAAAAAAAAAAAAAAAAAAGAGAGAGAGAGAAAGACAACCATTTGACACATAAGGAAAATAAAAACTTATGGCGTTTCCCAGTGCTCTCTGCAGGAACGAGCACTGCACAGGCTCAGAAGCACATCCCCCATTTCCCCCTGCCCCGCAGCACGCACCATGTGGTCCAGCTGCTCCACCACGCACTCAATGATCTCAGGCTTGCACTCCAGCAGCTCGGGGGCAAATTTCTCGTTCAGCCAGGCCTAGGAGAAGGAACGCTGTGAGCAAAGGTGAAGAGAGCTCCTATCGTGCAGCGGGAGCCGGGACCCCGGCCCTGAGTTGCCCCTTTCCGCCCAGCGGGCCCACAGGCCTCGCCATCAGCCTCCCCGCGCCTTCCACGGACAGCCCCAGCTGCCGATCGTCTAAAAGGTCCCCAGGAAGCCTCGACGCTCATCCCTGGACCGCACTACCTGCTCCAGGCTGCGGATGAGCTGTAGAGGGGTGAGCACCAGCTCCTCGCTACCATCATCCGAGTCCGGCTCCTCACCGCCCGCTGCCGCCATTCCAACAGCCGCAGCTGCACTGCGCAGGCGCGCCGCGTGACCCCGGATGTTCTTCTCTCCACGGGCGCTCAGCGTGACCCGGATGTTCCTCACTGTGCCGGCGCGCCGTGTGACCCGGATGTTTCCCACTGCGCCGGCGCGAAGAGCAAGAAAATGGCGGCCGCGGGGGATAGTGCGGTGCAGCTCCGCTCGGGCTTTTACCCAGTCTCGCGCTACGAAGAGAAGGCGTTTCAAAAACAGCGCTACTGAACATGACACAGACACAGTTTAAGAAAAGATTTACTGATCCATTAGTACTTCTGCCAGTATTGCAACGGACATGAAAGGCAACCACTGTTACAGTTTAGAAAAAACAAGTTTTATACAGTGAGAATATTCAATCTCAAAAAAGAAAACAAACAAACAAACAGAACCCAGTGGCTGAGGAACAAGCCTGGAATTTCAGACGCGGTAGCACCTACAGCACCACCAAAAGCCAAAAACATCACTTCTGTACAATTTCTCAGTTTCTAAGTTCTTGAAATCCTTCCACAATTGGATAATGGCACTCAGAACTGAAATCCAAACATCCTTTCCTTAAGGAACCGTGCTTTTAGGTATTGCTGAGGAATGTTAATGCACAAACATACGAAATAATGCACAGCTCTACTTCTCAATAGTGTGCCAGCAGACAAGAGTTAAGAAACCATCTCACACAACAGCTAAGTTTGTCGAATCAGCATTTTCCTCTAAGTTATAATAAATTCATAAAGAAACAGTTTTACACTTCACATATGAATCAGAGTAGGGAAAGAGTTACGTTTATTGGTTCGGCATCCATTTTATTGTACTTCCTGTTTTATCCATGAATAGACTCCCTCTTCTGATCAGCACTGACAGACACAATAACAGCACATACACAGCAGTATAAAAAACACTCAGAATAAAGTCCAGCTATTCCTCCCTCTCTTCTAGGAATAACCAAAACATTAAAACAAGAAACTCTTTGCCTTCTAGTTTTCCACAAGAATCAGCACACAATGCTTTAAAATGCTCGTTGCCTTGAGTCACTTCTCACCAGGAAGAGGCACCACGTATCCCCCTCACTGAAATACTGAACCTGAGGGAAAGCCTTTCTTCTGGAAAATTCCATTCCACCTTGTAGGTTTCCAAAGCCCAATCAACGTATGGAAAGGTTTAAGAAGTAGGGAGGAACTGCACCACATTTACATGACTAGACTTCTGTCGGGCCAAAGCGGTTCTGTCAGAGGAATACACAGCTTCACCACTTCTGGTTTTTCTTGAGAAACTTAAGAGAGATCTCACTGCTCAATAATTTGCCACAAAATGTATGCTGACCAGCTGGGTCACACCACGTGGAGTAGTTTTAGGAAGTCAGTCCCTGTAGAAAATGGCACTGTGGATCTGGCAGCAGAAAGAGGAATGATGCTCTAAAGTAGGAGGTAGGGGAACTGATACATCAAGTCCACTGTTGAGCTGTCTGCTAGAAAAGAAGTTACATGTTAGAATTGATTTCCAGGTAAAACAGAATCATAGAATTACTCAGGGATTCTTAACATGGGTTATGGCCTTGATTTCATAGATGCTTGAAACACAAAACCTTTTAAAACTTGCTTGCCACAAGATATCTCTAAAAACATTCAAAAAGAAAAGCTGCATCTTTCACAGCAGTACAGGAAGAACAGTTGCTAGCACAGTGCCACCAATGATTTTCTTAAGTATTTCTTCATCTCTTACACTATCAATCTGAAATTTGTTTAGAAAACCAAAATAAGCATTTAAATAGTGCTTTGTTTTAAAGTCGAGATTGAAGAGCAAAGTCTTATATTTGTCTGTTCAGAAACTTGTGCCAGAAAAACTTTGTGGAAATAGAAAAAAAAACAAATAAATAAAAAAAATCAAAAGATCCTTTAAATACAGAAAGCCATTTTGGGCTTAACACAGTGCAAGTTAAGTTTATGCATATTTTACCAAACTCAAATCTTGACTGTTTGAAGTTAAATCTGCTGTTCTTTGAAGTGGCTTCACGTTCGGTAGCATAAAATTAATCATATATATGGCTACACATTCAGAAAACCTACACCACCCAAGACTTCAGTAGAAAGCCACTGATTACACATAGAAGTTGCATAAATATTCTGTTTCAGCTGGAGAAAATCTACCAGCCTGAGCACAAAAAGGAAAGCTGAGGTTGGCATCTACTGTGATGTTGATACGTACCTGAGACTCCACAGTTTTATCTTCCACTGCTCATGCCTCTGTCTTCATAAATGGTAATTTCAATCTGTGCAGAAAGGCTGTTAGGGAAATATACTATAAGAAGTTTACAAAAACACAAGTGAAAAATCATTAGGATATCAGAACGTTTGATCTTCCTGCTTCATAGCTGTTTTTTCCAAGATTAATTTCAGAGCTACAAAGCAAACAGAACAGCACATCTGCCTTGTCAGATGAGACCAATCACCTATGCAGCTCAGGACTGTCCCAACAACAAGAACACAAAATTCTGCACACAAAGAGCTTGTGAACCTTGCCATCTTCTCCTAGATCACAGGAAAAGCTACACAACAGACAGAAGTATAAATATCTGATTAAAGAACAACTCATAGCCGAGAGTGACCAAACTGATCACATATTCTGCAGTATCACAGACCAAGCATGACCAGAGGATGCCATGTTAACAGAGACACAGGTTGCATATTGTAGACTGACAAATTAGGAAATAATCTTAGAAACCACTCAAGGATACAACTCTTAGTCCTCTTTCAATGGGGTCGGTCAGAAGGAGGCCCTGAGGAGCATAGATCTTCTCATTCTGTTCCTGAATGAACTTGGCAATTTTCTTTAGAACCTGATAGTAGAACAGCACAGAAGTTTATTAAATCAGGGTTCTTAATTAGGTTTCCCTATCTTAGAGCCATAGATCAGCAATTCCACAAATATAACAACATTAGGAGAATGCAGCATGAGAGCACAAGTACCCACTAGAGACAGAAATTGCATTATTCCTCAATATACAGAAAATGTTACACTGCTCATATATCAGACAGACTTGCCACAGCCCCATCAGAATCACAGAATGGCCAGAGTTGGAAGAGACCTCAAGGATCGCGGAGCTCCAACCCCCTGCCACACGCAGGGCCACCAACCTCCACATTTCACACCAGCCCAGGCTGCCCAGGGCCCCATCCAACCTGGCCTCCAACACCTCCAGGGATGGACGGGGCATCACAGCCTCTCTGGGCAGCTGTTCAGCCCCTCACTGCTCTCACAGCAAAGAACTTCCCCCTGACATCCAACCTCCAGCTGCCCTCCCTCAGTTGAAACCATTTCCCCTTGTCCTGCTGTCATCTCCCCTTTCCAAGAGTTTACTCCCCTCCTGTCTGCAGGCGCCCTTCAGGCACTGCAGGCTGCACTGAGGTCACCCCACAGCCTTCTTTTCTCCATGCTGAACAAGCCCAGCTCCCTCAGCCTGTCTTCATGGTGGAGGTGCTGCAGCCCCCTTATCTTTGTGGTTCTCCTCTGTTAAGTCACCCTGCAGTAAGATCTAGAGTCTATGTGGAATTTATACAGTGATGGTGCAAGTCACAGAAAACCTACCAGGACATAAATCACCTGAAGTCTGGAAGATATAGATCCTTTTAAGAATGAAGGAAAAGGAAACAAACCTACCTTTTCATAATGTGTTTCCATGCACAAGAAGATAGTATAGGCAGTCAGACAGGCCAGACACCCCTCAAGGTACGACTGGCCCCCAAGTTTCTCAGCTTCAGCATAAAGGTTATTCAGTGTTCGGACAGTCTCTTCAAACTGCTGCCTATCGATCTGAAAGAGAAATGAGATTTAGCCATCACACCTTTCACACTCCAGAACTCATCAATATCTTCTAATAACAGCCTTATTTCCACTTTCTCTGTCTTTCCTCACAGAAATATCACCTACTGACATTTTAAACAGCCGCTGCATTTAGAGCAAAGTCCAGAGGATGCTGTGAGTTACAGACCTCGAACTTCTTGTCAAAAATCTGCTCAGATCAAGTGCAAATGCCAACAGAACCTGAACTCAAAGCAGTTAAATAACAACTGACTGCAATTCCACCAAGTGGAAAAACAGCAAAAGCAGCTTACTTCATACACAACGGGCAGCTAGACTAAAAAAAAGAGCACGAAAAAGCAAACCAGGCAGCTCCAGAGATCAGCAGTAACTCCTCGTTGGCCGCTCAGACAAACTCCATAAAGCGACACAAAGCACAAAGGCGGGGCAGCACGAATAAAGCGCGGTTATCCGCTTTACCCGGTTCTCCAGCTCGGCCGGGAACTTGCTCTGGAATTGGCAGCGGGTCCCACCGCTGTAATCTCGCTGGATGAACACTTTGCCCGACACGGGCGCTTGCTGCGGCCTCATCGCACCGCGGCCGCCTCGCTCCGCTCCCGCGGGCGCCGCCGCTCGCTTTAGGCTACTCGCAAAGGCGTCCGGTGAGCTCCGGGCCGGGAAAAAGGCGGAAGCAACGTTGTGCGCATGCGCCGTAGCCTCATCGGGCCCAGAGTGCGGCAGCGCGCATGCGCCCGCGCCACCACAAAACATAGCGGCGAGCCCACGCATGAGCACTCGCTGCCCGCTTCCTATTGGCTGCGCGGAAATTCCTCCACCAATCACAGCTGAGGCACTGCTCTCGTGACCTCTGCCAACGCCCCGCACAGATGGCGCCGCTCTGGTGCACATCCCTTAACATACGCTGGCATGGTACGGCCCTGCTCCCCCTGCCTCGAAATCACGTGGCACAACCCGGCCCCGCCCACTCCCGGACACGTCCAATCCCTGGCCCCGCCCACTCCCGGCCCCGTCCAATCCCGGGCCCCGCCCTCTCCTGGCACCGCCCACTCCCAGCACCGCGAATGCGCACGTGTGCGCTGAGCTGCGGGCTGCGAGGTGGGATGAAAACGGTCGTAGAATTTTACTCTGCGGTAATAAATGTTGTTTTGTTTTGTTTTTTACCAATTAAAAATGCCGTGGAAAAAAAAATGGAAGGCAAAGTTAATTCAAACATTATCTGTGCGGGGGCATTTGTAATTCCAGATGTGGGTCATAGAATGAGGCTCCAGCACCAGGGTTCAGAGACGGTCAGTGCCCCAGCTGCAGGACATGGCCTGGTTGGGTGCTGGGTGTCACCATGGGACACACGTTCACGTTTTGCATGCAGGACAGTGGCATTCCTCCACCATGCCTGTATTCATTATTTTAAAATATAATACAGCAAAGAGTTGCCAAGCTTTCTTGCCGCATTCCTCCATGCTGTAAATAGCCTTGAGCTACTGTCTGCATCCTACACCACATAATTTTGAAGATATATTTTTGTGTTTGGGTTTTGCCTTTGTCTAGAAGGCTTCGGGAGGGCTGTGGGCAGGGATGCACACGGATTGCATAAAGGACACAGCTGGAGGAAGCTGGGGCCACCCCAGGAGCTTCAAGCCTTCCTCCAATCCTATGTTTATTAGCATTTGCAATTTTCCATTTTGCACGTTGGCCTCGTCAGTCTGTTCCATTCACATCACATCAGAGTGTGGTGCAGGGCTGTCCTTTCTCTGCAAGAGAACTTTTGATGACCAGGATGTATTCAGTGTGGAGCAGCAGGAAACATTAACCCTTAATCCTCAGCTGGGAGCAACAGAGTCCATCGGGACACTGGGACTGCCCATTGCCATGTCCTGTGCACAGCAGGATGCCAGCACTGCACACCAGCGACAGCTGGAACTGCATGGACCCTGCCTCATAAGCAAGGAGAACACAGCCTTGCTTTTCTAGCAAAGCAGTTTTGGATTTGGATTTCTCTTGGCTGATGCAAGGTGACTTCAGCCCTCCATGGGGAGGTGGGTTGTAGCTGTTGTGCCTGGCTTGGAGTTTGGTACAAAGGCTTGCAGCTGTCGGGTAGCAAGGGTGGCTGAGGATTGTGAGGCCCCGTGCTGCCCCTCTCCCACAGGATGGAATTATTTACAAAGGGAGCAGAGTTCTGATCAAAGCAGGCAAAATGTGTATATACTGAGGTCGACTGGAAGCTGAAACTAGATGAACTCAGGCCTTAATGGAAGGGCTGAGGCAACATGCTGGTGGTCAGGAGCATTCTGCATCGCTCCTAATCTCCAAAGCCCCAAGTGCTGGGCAGGAGTGCTGCATGGCCTCTGATCTGTAGGGTTCAATGCCTTGCAGAGATTTATGAAGCATTTGTTGTCCCCTGCCAACCACGCCACAAATCAACACAGAGGAAACAAATACAAGAATGATTTATTTTGTTTAGTTTTAACAGAGCATAATAAGCAGACGCCATGTCATGCTCCAAACAAAACTAACAATTTTGCAATGATAAAAGTCAGTAAACAGCGCTGTCACTGTCCCCAGCACAAAGCCCAGGGGTGGCAGCTGAGGAAGAGGCACCCGTCTGGCCTGGAGAAGGGCTCTTCTTTGTGCTAAGCAGTTTGTAAATGTGATAATGACACCCTTAATTTGCTCAGGGAGGAGATAAAAATAAAATAAATAAAAATAAGAACAGAAATCTGTCTGAATGGTGAGTGTCCCAGGAACCCGGGTATCAGCTGCTGTGATCTCTGTGCCTCCCCCCATAGGAACAGCCTGAACTAATTAACCCTCTAGCACTCCATAATGAAGACTAATAAACACCTAATGGGTTTGCTTGAACAAACAACCCCTGCTCCTTCTTGCAGGAAGCACCCGGTCTGTTGGAGCAGCGTGGGGACAAAGTGTGACATGGGCTGAGCCCCATTCCTGCAGCCCTCGCCTGCCTGAAGTGCTCTCAGAAATGATCTGCTTAAAAATGCTGCACCAGATGGAGTGCGTTTCCTTAACCTTTAGCTGCTTGCAATGTGAAAACAGTTAAGATCGTGATGTTAAAATTTTCTCAGATGTTTTATGCGCATATAAAATATTCTAGAAGAATGTGCTTTTGAATGCAAACTTTGATCCAACTACGATTTTACTGGAGTTTATAGAAACAAAAGATATATATTTTCAGGGTGTCTGGATCTTCACGTAAAGATATCCGCTGCTGAGCTTTTGGAATAAAAAGTTGGCAAACGCTGTGACCAGAGGGAACCTCCTGGGTTTGCTGTGCTGAACCTGGAAATGGTAACCATGTAATGTGTCTCTTTCTGAAAGATCCATTCACTGTTTTATTGTTTTATGACACCAAGCATAAGCACGAGGAGCTTTTCATAATTTTAACGGCTTATTCTGATCCACCATCTTTGAATCATAGGTTAAAATTGCATAGCGAGTGTGCACGAAATATTAAAGAAAATTGCATTGTCTCATCAAGGGGCAGAAACTGGGTCTGCCAGGCTCAAGACCTTGGTGTTTCCATGGCCTGCACCTTGGGGTGAGGAGGAGCAATGCAGGAGGAGCTGTTTGCCAACCCCTGGCATGTCCCAGGCTGCCGTGTTCCCACGGGACACTGAGCACAAGTGGGCAGGAGGAGGTTCCTATGCCCCAGGGAGGCAATTTGAACCTGTGCTGCTGGGTACCGCACTGAGTGTTACACAGAAAAAGCAAGAGGGAGGAACAGGACTTGTGTTTGTTAGTGGTAAATCAAACCAGCTGTGATCCACAGGCTGCTGGATGCACAGATCCTTCCTGTGAGAAACACCAAACGTTGCTGCTGTTCCCCTTTGCTCCGTGTTGGGCTGCTGGGTGCATCTGAGGGGCTGCTGGGACCCATTGGGGCCTCCTCCATCCTGATGTGACACAGAGCAGCACCTGGGCTGCAGGAAGGGACTGGAGGACTCAGGAACAAAGGAGCCTTTCAGGCCACCTAATGCTGTATGGATCCGAGAGGACAAAATGAATTTACAGGCATGGCTCAGATTGGGAGATATGCTCGCAAAGGCAATTTGTTTCATTTTATAGGCCTGAAAGATTCTACGTCGGGGCTCCCTGTATGGTTTGAATTAAGTTCGGAGAGTGGCATTTTGGAGAGCAGTTTGGAGGGGTTTTCAAGGCAATGAAATGTCTGTCGTTGAGCAGGAGCCACGCAACGCTTTTGCAGTGCTTTCCAGCCAAATAATCCACGTCTGCCCCCAAAAACGAGAACGATGAATACCCGAAAACAGAGGTATCTGCCTCGTATTATTTTGGAATGAGGTTCCACGCACCTACTGATGGAGCAAGCGAGAAGTTTGAAGGCTGCTGCGTTAAAAAGAAGAGCTTTTTCTCCTGCCGCTTTGCATCCGCGCTGCCAGCAACGCATCTCCCGGTTGAGATGCTGCCATCTGAGACCCGACCCCTCGTCGGGACGGGCGATCCCTGCTGCCCTCCGCCTTCGTTAGCTCTTAATCACCGCCGGGCGAAGGGAGTTCTCCCGAAGGAGGCTCCATTCAGGGCTTTCAGAAAACGGGGTCAGACGTGTCTTCTGACCTGCGACCTGCCGCTTCCCCCCTCGCTGTAATTATCTAATGCCGCGCTCTCCCTGCCAAGTACAATGAAACAATTTGTCACTTCGATTGTCTGTCAGTCAACACTGGGGCCTTTTCAACAGGCCAACACATGTTTTTTGAGAGCTTGTCAGCAAGGGCTGTCTGGCCAGGCACATAACCGTGGAAAATGGAACCTTTGTTAATTCTGGTTCTTAGAAAAGTAAATCCATTCACTTGCTTTTTTTTTTTTTTTGCTTTTTTTTTTTTTTTTCTCTCCAAGCTTTCAGCTTGGAATTTGCACAAGAAGCTGAATTGCCCCTGATCCCTAAATGATTGGTCAGAGGATTTGCATGAGGAAGCAGAAATTAATTATTCTTTTCTTTTTATTTTCTGTAATTGTGTGTTTAGAAATGAGATTACATTCTGCAGCCGCACGAGGGGCTGGGGGGGTTGCTTGGGGGGGGGGGGGGGGGGGGAACCGCTTTGCATTTGTTTAGCGCCTCGGAGTTAAGATCACCTAATCGCTTCAAGCATTTCCTCGGATTCCCTCTTTTTTTTTTCTTCCTGCTTTAACGACCAAACAAAGGTTGTGCTGCTTTTCGGGGAACTTCTCCGACGGCGAATGTCGGCGTTCATCGCCCCGTCCGTGCACTGCGAGGTTCGGGATGATTCGGGGCCGTTTCGCATCCCCAGTTCCGTTGCCTGCAGATCCGAAGTCCCGAAGCTCCTCTCCCACCGCAGAAGTAAAATACGGCGTGGAATCACAGCACAGCCGCTCCATTGAGAGCTCTGCTTGCTTGGCTAATAGCAATAATTCAAAACAGATGAGCCCAAGGCTGTACTCTGCGTATCCCGATCTGCCCTGACCCCTGGCACTCACTGAAAGTTACCTTGAGACTCGCCAGAGCTCCTCCTGCCTTCTGTGAGGGTTATTTATTGCAAAGTCATAAATGTTTGCTATAGATTTTCTCCATCAATCTAGAAAATGACTCGGGTTAGAAAAAAAAATTATGGACTTGGATTTGGGGCTCGTGTTTCTCGGGTAGGGGAGAAGAATTCGGATCTCCATTGTTCAGAGCTGCACAACTCTGGGCTCTGCTGCTTTGTTAATTAATTCCCTTCTGCAAATGGTTTGAAATGCACAGTGTAGCAGAGAAGGGAAGAGGTTCTCCTTTACTTCTGTCTTAAAATGTTCCATAAAACTATTTATGGGAGAAGGAAAAGTCTGTTTTCTTCTCATCCTTCCGGGACACATTGCAATTAAGAAAATTGAAATCTGGAGGCTGCTGTGGCCCAGAAAACCCACCTCAAACCAACACCTCCCAACTGGGTTGCAGTAGGGCTGGGGGGAGCATCCACCTCCTCCCTGCACCCCAGCCACTGCTGCCCTGGGCCATGGCCAGCACGTTTTCCCACCCCTTTTAGGAGGCACAGGAGCAGGGCTGCTGCTGCCCTGCAGGCACTTCTCTGCAAAATTGAAAAGCTTTTATTCAGGAAAGTTGAGCAAGACTTCGGCTTCCAGGATGATCTGGAAGTCTCTCAGTGAAGTGGATTCAAGCACTGCTGGATTTGACACTGGGGCTAATGAGCTGCTGTCTTCAGAGGTTATGGCTAACAGTTCGATCTGACTGCATTTTTTTGTTGTTTCAAAATTATCTGTGGCAGCTGTGCTTGCCCATGTGCAAGCAGGCCCAGGATAGAGAATCTGCCTCAGCTCAGAGCAGTTCTGTGCTGCATTCGTGCATGGCTCAGTTTCCACCACCACGGACCAGGACAGAAGATGGATGCAGGGGTGGCAGCGCGGATGCCACAGCAGTTGCTGCTGCTATTCATGGCACAACCTGCTCTCCCATGTCTGTCTGTCCATCCGTCCAAAGCCTCTTGAAAAGCTTTGCGTGAATGAGCTGACCCAGCTTTGTTTCTGCTGCCCCGCTTTGCCCTTTACCCTTTGGCCTTTGCCCAGCAGTGTGGTCAAGGAGGCAGGGTTTGGCCACAGATCACTGCACAGCTGGACAGATGATCCCACAGCAGCACAATGAGACTATGATGCAGCTCCTGGGGCTCGCTCTACACCACTGCAGTATTTATCTCCTGCTTGTTTTCTCTTCTCTCATGCACCTCTTTCCATTCCTGCCCCAACGTGTGCCACGGAGCTGAAAAGGTGTGTGGTTGGTGGCTGGGTCTGCTGACGTTGGGACATGTGGTCGCAGGGGCATGGGGGGGTTCTGGTGCGGATGGATCTGTGCTGGGTAAGGTGCAAAAATCTGACAGTGAGAGCATGACAACAGGAGCTATTTGTTCAATCAATGATTTACCAGATGTGTACACTGTACTAAAGGCTTGTAAACATGCTTTAATGGCCAGCTGTAAATCCAGACGGTAGCAGTGCCAACTCCAACTCCATTGGACACGTCTCAGAACAGCAGCATAAGGGCCCTGAATCACTTTGTTATAGGCCCTGTCAGCTCTGCAATTGTGCATGTAAATCAAAGAGCCAATGTCCTTAGGTCAAAATTATTTGGATGTCAGGAGAGGTTTTATGGCCACAGCTTTTCCCTTTCTGGGTTCCCTGCAGTTTCATGTCTTCCACGAATCACATCTCCAGAACATCAGGTTTCTGTCCGAGTGCCCCGAGTGCAGGGCTGTGTTTTCCCTGACTGGGTTGGAAGTCTCCTTTGTTAATCACTGAAGCAGAGCATCATTAGTGAGAAGTGCAGAATGTACACAAAGAAGAACTTGCCAAATTACTAATAAGCAGAAACTCCATCCATCTTAATGAGATGGGGTTAAGAAAATAGCAACCTAGAATATACACAATGGAGCCTTTCCATGCTGTTTGTTTAGCCATGTTAGAAAGTAGTTCAGAGCTCCATCTCTTGTAGTTCAGCTTAGGGAGGCTGAAGCACAGTTTCCAAACCACAGGCTGCTGGTTGCTCTTGCAAATCATCAAGCATGAGAAAGATAAATAAATAAACGGACAGACAGCTCAATAAATTATTAGAGGGAAAATAAGCGTCTGGTTTCCAAACAAATGGAAGAACACCACCACAACAAAATGCTGGGCTCTCTTTGCTGCTGAGCAAATCAGGTTTGCTCCACACGGATGAGGAGCACTGCTTGGAGGAGAGAGGATTGCAAAGTGCTGCCCCACCTTGCTGTGCTGCTGGAGGGCTGGGAAGGAACAGAGAGAAGCTTTTATTTGGGAAAAGCCGGGGATGAATTGCAAATCTCTGGCTCCCTGCTGACCTCCTGGGCATTGGCAGCACAGAAGGGCTCACACCACACTGAGGTGGCTGCACACCTGTGCTGCCAAGCCACGTTTTTCTTTTGTTGGGTAGAAATGACTTGAAGTGCATTTCACACGAGCTGCTCAGCTGCTGCTATTTTATTGAATGCCAGCACTCGCTGCACGTTATTGAGACAAACTTTATATATGCTACAGCAGCCTGCACCTGGTCCAGGGCAAAGCTGAGCCTCCTAGAGAAAAATGTGCTGTAATGCAGCAAGTTATTATGGGATAAATATTTATAAGCGCCTGTAAATATTTGCCATGGGTTCCCTCTTGGGATTAGGGGCAGACGGTCAGAGTTTTCAGCAGTGCCATTGGAGTTCTTTAAGTGTTATCTCAGCTAGTAAACCCTTTGCTTGTTGTGTTTAGTTATAGAATTTAATGGTGCTAATTTCACACTAACAGGAGATGTCAGTGGAACTGCACATGCCTTGACCATGCCTTGGCTGCTGCATGCCAGGATGCCCTCTCCGTGTGGGCAGCAGCACAGGGCTGCCCAGCTGCAGAACTCTGTGTGCAGCTCCCCAGGCACGAAGGTGAGGGCGCATTCACGGCTAATGAAAGCTCTGAGCTATCTGCTGAGCAAAACCAGAAAACAAACACAGCAAAGCTAACATCCTCCATGGCAGCCTGACCCCAGCAGGGGCTATCACTTCTGGCTACCAGGGGGGTCTGAGCTAAAGCAAATATACCCTGCGTTTTCCAGGAGCTGCCCTGCTGCAGGAGGTGGCACGGCAGGGTCCCTGAACAAAGATGATGGGGATGGGGGTGGGGATGGGGTTGAGGATGGGAATGGGGATGGAGATGGGGATGGAACAGTTGCTGCCAGCCTTGTCTCGCTGCTGGTGGCTGTTGTGTCACCACTGCCCCATTGGGCTTGGGGTGGGACAGGCACAGTGGTGGGAAACTGGGGAAGAAATGCCAGGGCAGGCGAGGCCACGACTCCTCCATGCCCTCAAATGCAGCAGTGGAACAATGGGCCCCGGGCAATAGCGCTCATTGGATTGTTGCATGGGACTCTATTTGGGGGCTCCACTTTGCTGCTCATGCACGAAAGGCAGTCATTTGGCAAAAATCAGCTCAGTTAGCAGCTATTGTTCGTAAAGAGCCTGGGGCTGAATGGGCTCAGGGCTAATATATTCTATTATCCCATGCCTGCCTGTTCCCGGACAACATGGAGGGAAAGGCACATTCCAGTCCCAGCAGCCAAGCACTGTGGGCAGAGCAGCAGGGCCAGAAGGGATGGGGTGCAGTGGGCACAGCTCAGGGGCTGCAGTTTGCCAGAGTGTGCTGGCTGTGTTGAGCCTTCAACACTGCATGCCCATGGCAGGGGGGATGGGAGCACCCAAGCAGCAGAGCAAGCAGTCCTGCAGGGTCCCACAGCCTGCAGGACAAACAACAGAGACCGAAATAAGCATGGTTAATTGAGCTGGGCTTGTCACAGGGCAGGGAGGACTCAGGATAACCAAAAGGGTGCATGTTGCAAGGCATCTTGTTATTCAGTAAGGATATGCCAGCCCCTTTGGGAGAGGCAACAATAAATGGCTGTAAAGTAAAGTCAAATAATGACACTGCAGAAACTTAGGAAGCAGCAGAGGGCTACGTAATTGTGAATGGGAATGGCTGCACAGGCATTTAGAAAAGTTAATGCCCAGTTTGGAAAGGGTTTATTGAAAGAACACTGCTATATATACTGCTCATACTGTGTGTTATGCAATGCAGTGGTCTAGACCAGAGCTGCTAGATTTTTTTCTTTTGGAGGCAGTTCTATTTCAGCCCACAGTTCACTCATGAATACCATGCAGGTGCAGCTGCCATGAATATGGCTATCAAATACAGAAGGGTGCCAGCAGAACTGTTTGTAAGGCTGAGGATAGAGTTGTCCGTGCTGTTTGTGGGATGCTTCAGAACCAAAGCAACAGACCTGCAGTGTTCTGCTGGGATGGGGAGGGCTGAGCTGGGGTGGGCAGCCCTGGGAGATGCATTGCTGTGCCTCAGGATGCAGCCAGCCCAAGGAGCAGCATGGGTGCTCTGGATATGTGATGCAGTGCATCTCTTGAATGGTTTTGTTTCTCTTTCTGTTGAGGTGGGTGTAAGCAGCTCTGATGGAGAGCTCTAAGACTTTCTGGTGCTGTTGCAGTTAAAAATGGAGCGTTGCTTGCAGAGCGTGGTTCTGAGCACCCAGAAGAGCAGGGGTCTGTGTTCAGGACCAGACAGTTGTGCCTGCAGGCATAGTACTTGGCTGTGAATAAATATTACTGAGAGAAATGCAGCCAAACAGCCTTAAGCAGATCCATGTCCTGTTTTGTGCTACACTGCAACACGCTGCTTGGACTTTGCAATATGTTCTATGTTCTGTGAGATGTTTCAGTGTTTCTAAATTGATGTTGGTAAAAGCAAATTCTAGGATGTCAGGATTTCCCCAGGGATGAAAAGCCCATTTTGCAGCTGTTTCTTCGTGCAAACACCAATCAGGGTTCTACTGCCATTCCCTGAGCCCGAGCAGCAGGGAAGAGCCCTCTCCATCCCACTGCTTTTCATTCAGTAACTGGCACCTTACGGCGAAGACTTCTCTTGTTTACTACTGAATTCTCCACTTCATTAGCAGTGCTAACAGGCTGCTCTCTTCTACTGGGCCTCAAGTGGCTCTTTCACGCTTGCAGGCTGCAGAACCTCTTCCATTTACCTCTCAATGAGGTGTAGTTCCTGCTTTTAATATCGCAAGCTGTTTCAGCAGAAAGCAGCAACAGTAACTGAGCTCAGCGTAGGGCCAGGGGAAGGGGCTCAGGGGAGCACAGGGACTGCCTGATGGCCCAACTCCTGCACACAGCTTGGCTGAGCTGCAAGCCCAGAACCGAGGGGCCCAGCTGTGCCCACGTGTGATGGTGGGGCAGCACTGGGTGCTGCTGCTGCATGGCTCCAGCACTGTGGGCATGCTTCCAGGCGTAATTCCTCTTTAAGAAACAGACCTACTCTTTCTCCTGCTTCCCCCCCCCACTTCTTTTTTTTTCTTTTTTTTTTTTTTCCTGCAAATACCGTAGTTTGGGTTGGAATTTGTCCACAGGGAAATGAGATCTGCACGGTCCGCTCCAGGCACTCAGAAACATTCACAATCTCGGAAAAGCTGCTTAGGAGCACCAGGGCTTTGCAGAGCTGCTTCAGCTCCGTGCCACAACTGCCCCCGGTACCCCCAGCTCTCCCTGGGAGGAAGCAGCAGGATCTACGGCCGCGCTCACGCGTTTCCTAAGCCTAAGGGAGCCTCCCCGTGCTTTCGCCTTCCCCGAACACCCCTCCACCGTGCCGCAGGTGCGGCGCCCTCCCGCTCGCTCCGAGGCACGGAGCTCCTCCGCCGGACCGCGGCGCCGTCGGGGCTCGCCTGGGGCGGTGCGGAGGCGGCCGGGCCGGTGCGGGATTGGCTCCCGGTGCCGCTGATTGACATCGGAGGACGAGTGCGCGGCGGGCGGTACCGCCGTGATTGGCTGCCGGGGGCTCACAAACCCGCGGCGCGGGGCGGTGGGGCCAGAGTGGGGCCGGGGTTGGGGAGGGAGCGGGCGGCTTTGAGAGGGGGCAGCGGCGGCAGCGACGGGCGTCTGGCGGGAGGGGCCGCCGAACGTCGGGTGGGAGTCCCGGGAAGGGGTGTCTGGGAACAGAGCGGGGGAATCCGGGTGAAGCTGCGGGGAGTGGCGGTGCCGCGGGCGGTGCCGTCGGGGCGGCCGTCGGCGCGGCCATGGGCGGAGTGCGGGGCGAGCTGCGGGCGCTGCTGTCGCTGGCCGCGGGGCTGCTGGCGTGCGGCGGGGCCAGCGAGTACGACTACGTGAGCTACCAGTCCGATCTGGGGCCCTACCCTGGGGGTCGCTTTTACACCAAACCCCACCAATGCGTGGCCATCCCCGCCGACCTGAGGCTGTGTCACAGCGTGGGTTATGATAAGATGGTGTTGCCCAACCTGCTGGACCACGAGACCATGGCCGAGGTGAAGCACCAGGCGAGCAGCTGGGTGCCGCTGCTCAACAAGAACTGCCATATGGGCACCCAGGTCTTCCTCTGCTCCCTCTTTGCTCCCGTCTGCCTGGACCGGCCGGTCTACCCGTGCCGCTGGCTCTGCGAGGCTGTGCGTGATTCCTGTGAGCCCGTCATGCAGTTCTTTGGCTTCTTTTGGCCGGAGATGCTCAAATGTGACCAGTTCCCACAGGATGATGTCTGCATTGCCATGACAGCTCCCAATGCCACCGAAGTCTCCAGGCCTAAAGGTAAGGCATGGTCAGAGCTGGGGGGGAGGGGGAACAGATGTCAGCTCAAGAAAAGCTGTATCCCTGTCCCCAAGCAGGATGGATGCGCTGCCTGCTCCTTGCCACTCTTGGAGCAGTAATCGTGGAGCAGGTGGAGCCTGGGGAGTTGCCGTGCTGTAATCTGTGCATCCCTCTTCTCCTGAGAAGTGTTTCTCTTCCATGCTTGGCTGCTGTGGGACCATTCTTCAGCTGCAGTGGGATGTGTGTGCTTACACATGGCAGGAATGTCTGGCTGGAGTAGATGGTGGCAGTGGTCCCAACAGAGCACCACGCTTCCCAGGCAGCACTGAGGCTCAGTAGCCTGCCCGAGTGGAGGAACATAGGGGAGGAAAAGCAGCCCTGCCTTCCCAGTGGGGGCTGTATGGTGGAGGGAGGCTGCAGGCAGGGTGTCCCATCAAGAAGCAACTGGGGAAAGTGGATGTGTTTCTTATTTTCACCATCGTGCTCTGTGAGTCTGCCTGTGTCAGACCAGCTTGCCCACAGTGAGTTGCAAGGAGTCTGGTTAGTTGCTGGAAACTTTTAAAATAATCAAATGAACGTTCTGGTGTAAGGTAAGCATTCTGTGTTAAAGCACTTTGTAAAGCTACTGAGAGGTGTTTGCAGAGGGAGAAGGGTTAGGGCTGTAGGGTTGCACGGCACTCACTGAAGCAATTGCTGGAAGGAGCTCTTTGTTTTCAGGGGAGGCTCTAAGATCTCTGCTCTGGGTGAACCCAGACCCTTGGTCCAGACTGCTGCTGTGTCTTGTGAACAGGTACAAAGGTTGCTTTTATTCCTCAGGGACTTGCAGCCAAGCAGAGCAGAACTGCAGCCTGTAGAGCTGCCCCTGCTCTGGGCTGTGTGCAGGTCAGTATCTTCAGAGGCTTTAGTAGCTCCAGACCTGGGGTCACCCTTGTGAGCAAGCAGCATCTGCCAGTCTTCCTTGGTGTGGTTCAACAGCCGTCTTTGCGATGAACTTTCAGGCCTGTTTAGACAGATGGGGCAGCATTGCTTTCTTCTGGTGCTGTGCAGCAGCACGGTGTTCAGTACCACGCTGTCACTCACATCACTGCAGTGACTTTGTTACAGCAAAGCCCCTCTGCTGCCTGCAGCTGTGTGTAGACTTCTGCTGGTGTGTATTCCTGGAGCCCCATGGATTTCAGGCTCTGGGGTGTTTCCTATTGATTCAAAGAAGGTCAGAGCCCAGCAGTATCCCTCCCCCCACCCCATTCTCAGGGCATTAATAAGAACGAGTCTTTTCAGTATTTTTTCCCATTAACACCTTAAAATTGGAATTTGTTTCTGCCTCTCAAAGAGCTGACCTGCTGAATTCCTTTCTCCTTAAGCATTAGGCAGTAAAGCCTGCAGGCCCACAGGATGCATCAGGGGAGTTGCAGATTAATATAGCATTACACATTCCTTCTCCCTGCCCCTGGAGTAAGCTAGCTCTAAAGCCAGGCATTAGAAAATGGTCAGCAGGGAGAAAAACTGGAAACAGTCCTCAGAGTGAAGCTGTCACATACAGAACGTGGGCTCTGTCCCAGCTGTTGTAGGCTGGGAGGTGTCAGAGCTCGGACTGTTGGGTGCTCTCAGGGTGCTGGGGGTTGGGCTGGGGTCCCAGAGCTGCCCAGGGTGCACAGCAGCAGCCCCAGCTCACGTTGTGGGTATGCTACAGCATCCCTGGGGCAACGCACGCAGCTCAAACAAAGCCTGACTTTTCACCAGGGAACAGTGAGTTTTATTTTACTTTTCTTTTTTTTGTCGGAGCTTGGAAAGCTTGTAGGTTTGGCACTGTGGTGGCTTTCCTGCTGGCTGTCTGCCCTGTGTGGGCTCGACCTCTTGGTGTGCTCTTTGGCTATGAGATAAGCTGAAGATGAGGGGTATGCCCTTCTGCTCCCAGGGTATGGGATTGGGTGGTCTGCACCACAGCTGCTCTCCTCCTGGCAGCAGACAGTGTGGGGTCCTCCCGCCAGCATCCCCTTGCCATGAGCTTGTTAAATGTACAGTATGGAAAGATTCTGACTGCTCATTTAAAAATAAAGCATTTGGGCTGTCATCATGCCCCAGAAACTGTCTTCTCCCCGTGTCCCTGTAAGCTAAGCTGGTAAAGTGGCTATGGCATTGGTAGGGTGTTGGAAGGGGATGTCACCCAGCTCAGGCACACCAAGAATGGCATTTCTAGGGCTGCTCCTGGACGCAGTGAGGATTACCTTGTTGCTGGCAAACCGGGACAATTGGAAGGCCAATTGCTCTACACGTGTGATTAATAAAGGCTTCTGACCCCAGGAATGAATGAGGGTTTGGCACAAAGCAGGATGGGTGGCGGGAGGGGAGAAGCACTGCACAGGAATGAGTGTCCAGCTGGGAGTCCCACGGGGCATCTGTGGACGAGGCAGCAGCACTGTGGTCTGCACGAGGTGTGCGGCTTTATACCCTCCTGCTGGTAGCTGCTGTGCTGCAGGTCCAGGCTCCTTCTGCCTGCGGAGACTGGCAGACGTTGCACTGCAGCGTGGCTCCAGAGAACAGCTCTTGTGTGTGGGAAAGAGCCCTTGTGCTGGACCGAGAGCATCTCCCTGCTTCAATAAATTCATCCGTCAGTAGCACAAACCTCTGTCTGTGCTGCTGGGTGGTCTCTGCTGGCTGGAGGCAGGAACCTGGAAGCAGTTGATTATCCTCTGGATGTGAGGAGCTCTCCTGATGAGCTGGGTTTTGCGTGTCCTGAACCCTGTCTGGCTCTGGGGTGGTTACCCTTGTTGTGTGAGCCTTCCCTGCCGTACCTTTGTATGTGCTGTGTGCCAGCTTGGTGCACCGTGGGACACAGCATCAGCAGGCTGCTCACCATGCCCTATGGCAAGCAACTTCTCCAGCCAGAAGCTTGGCCCTGAAAACTCTATTCTATGTCAACCCTGTCCTCTGCAAGCAGCTGCCTGCACCTGGGGTGGGGGAAGCAGGGCTGGCAGGAGGCTGAGCTGGGGCTGGGACTGGGACCAGGCAGGTGCTGCCCTGCTGCGCTGGCTGCTGGCAGCCCAGGGCAGGGCTTCAGGCTGCTTTTGGCCCTCCTGGGTCTGTGGTGCTCTTGGGCTTGTTCTTCATCAGCTGTTCTCTCCTCTCACCAGGAACCACTGTGTGTCCCCCGTGCGACAATGAGATGAAGTCGGAGGCCATTGTTGAGCACCTGTGTGCCAGCGAGTTTGGTAAGGAAGCATTCCTGCTGCTATGGCTCTGTATTGTGGAGAGGAGAAGACACTTGGTGCCCAGGCTGCAGAGCATCCTGCTTCCCTTCCAGCTGTGCCTGCTGCAGCAGGTTGGGTACATGATGCTGGAAGGGCATCTCCCTGTGCAGGGAGCAGGGCACTACAGGGTGCTACAGCTGCTCAGCAACCACTGTGCTACCCGGGCCGGCTGTTGACTGCCTTGCTGTGGGCTTGGAGGTGTTTTTAGGGTTCTGGGAGGCTTCCTGGGCTGTGCAGGGCAGTGCAGCTCTGCGTAGGCTGGATCCTGGACCACTGGATTCCCACCACCCTTGTGGTCGATATGGGTCAGCAGTACAGTCTCATTGTCTGCGGCAGCCTGGGGGCAAGCATGCCTCTAGATGTCAGTGTTGATGCGTGGTGGCAGCAATGTGTGGGATGTGTCTGGTGGGGAGTGGGGTCTTGGAGCTGCGTGGCCCCATGGCAGCTCAGCAGGGAGGTGTCACTGAGTGTCTGCTGCCCAGGCTGCCGGCACCCCCGGGTCTCAGCAGAATTCTACTCTTCTTGCCAAGTCTGGGTGTTGAACCCAAAAACCCATCCCTTGCCTTTTTAAGGCTGAGAAGCGAAGGGGAAAAAATGCAGTGCTATTGGAAAGCTGTGTCCTAAATCCATTATGGCTCATAAGTGAGTCAGACAATCATAGGGAAACAGAGCTTCATTAAAAACAAGAAAAAACCACAAAGAAACAACCAAAGAAAGCTGTTGCAGGGAAAAATATGAGCTTTTTCAGATCAAGCCCAGCATTAACTGGTTTTGACATCCTTGCTGGTGTCTGTAACTTTCCTGAAAAGCTATTAAAGGAGCATTGAGCAAGGTGTGCATTCCGGGGGGATTAGCACTTGAACGTGTGCTGTGCAAACCCCAACCTGCTCTGTGCTGATGCTTTACCCCTTCTGCTGGAAATGAATTCCCCACGCCTGCAGGTTTGGTATGCCAGAAGGCCTAAGTTCAGTACAGACTTTTTTCTAACGGGGGAAAGCATCCACAGGAACACCCATGTAATAGTTCCTCAGGAATGTGCGTGCTCCCGGAGTGCAAGAATTCAGTGTGGCTGGGAGCTGCCTGTCCTGAGCTCCTCATCTGTGGCCCAGGAGCTTTCTTGTGAAAACGAGACAACTTCTTCCTGGAGAGGAGTCCAGAGCAGCTGAGCAGGACATAACTGGTGTCTGCTGCGTGTGAGGCATCATTCTTTCCTCACAATGGAAAGCTGGTTGCATTTTGGGTTGCCTTTTGTTCTCCTCTTCCTCTCTTGTCACCAGAATAAATAGCAGTGGAAAAGTTCATTTGCATGGATTCTCAGTGGTGTAGGTTTCAAGCTGCTGCCTTTGGCACTTCTTCCTTCTGCCTCTGCGTTCTTCCTCCTCCATTGAGGAGAAGTCCCTCCAGCCACTCTGGTGTGCTGGGAGCTGGGGTGAAGGATGTGGGCAGGATGCTGTGGGGATGCCTGGCAGTGGGGAGCAGCTGGTGAGCGATGGATCGGCCCCAGGAAGTGCTCTCCCACCGCAGGATCCTTAGATCTCTGTTTAGTCTTCAGGGGTTACTGTCGTGGGGGTGATTTCTCATGGAGAGCTGTTTATCTGGCACTAACATAAACTCCCGTCCCCTCCAACTGAGGTTTCTCATGCACATCCAGCAAGGTAAACACCGGCAGCTGACAGGTTACAGAACCTCATCACAGCCAGACATGTACTGTAAATGTTTAAACTACGTGTACTGTGAGGGGCAGCTGGTGGTGGGCTCTGCTCACCGCTTTTCCCCAGTTCACATGGTGCCCTTGTTGTAGGGCTCCTGCACATCCCTGGGCTGTGCTGTTGGTGCTCTGCCTGCTTGTAGCAGCTCGGGGCTGGGCAGCCCTGGCATGCTGCTGCTCTCTGTTTCTCCTGGTGGGTGTATTTATCGTTTCTGCCCTTTCCCTGAGGTCTGAGAGATCCTGCCCAGCGGGCTCTTGCTGAACCAGGACTGCAGTACAATCAATACATGCTGTTTATTTTTCCCCTTGACTGACAGCTCCTTGCCTGCACCCTTCTCCAGTTACAGCCCTAATGTGTCTTCTGGCAGGTTTCCTTCTTCTGTGCGATTCCTGAAGGAAGGAGCAATGAGGCTGCAGGAACAGCAGAGCTTTCCACTCTCTCACATTCCCTTCCCTGCCCCTGGGGGTGCTGGTGTGGGGTTCCTACATGTGGGGGAGAGCTGGGATGGAGCCAAGTGCTGTGGGCTGGGGTGCACCTGGGGTGGGGGTGATCTCAGTGATGTATTCCTGTGCCTTGTGCCGTTCCAGGGCTCAGTGCAAATGGAGCTGCTCTGGTCTCTCCTGCTCTGTAAAGCTTGCATCTCTACCTCCCTGAGCATCCTGAATTTGGAAAGCAGATAGAAAGAAAGCTTTCCTTTAGTTTCCAGCCCTGGATTGCTTTCCTGTACAGTAATAGTATAACACAACAGGGCTCTTGGCAAGCACAGCAGCCTTTTTTGGCATGTGGGCAGACAAATACCATTATTCTCACTGCCAGTGCAGTGGCTGGGAGCACGAGGGTAGCACACAGACTGTGCTGCCTTCTTGAGGCTGTCATTGCTGTCCTGCTGCCATGTGTGTCTGCAGTGGTGACCTGAATATGACGTGTATTTATTGCAACAAGTTCCAGCAGGGCAGAGCTTCAAGGGGCAGTGATGCAGGGGACTCTTTCCCCTGCCAGAGCCCATGGCTTCTGCTGTGCTACCTGCTGCTCACATGTCTGAGAATCAAATGGGAAGGGACAGCAGACAATCACATATCTGAGCATTATTTATCTGTGGCTCTGAAGTAAACTCCCAAATGATGGAAATATGTTAGTCATTTTTGGCCACATGTGCTTTTCCCCAAAAATGAGACAGAGCCAAATGGCACAGAAGTGGTACTTTAATGTACAACACATTTCCATCATTTTTCCCATGCTTACTGAATTCCTGTTCATGGTCATGGCAAATGAGCATTAATTTTCTTTTATTTGGGTTGCTATTTACTCAGGAAGGCACTGAATCCAAAGAGGAGAATTCTTCTGTTGGTATGGGATGGGGTTGGCCCTGCTCCCCAGGTCCCCACCAGCTCACACATAGCAATACTCAGTGTTCAGAATGTGTTCTACAGCTGCCTGAGGGCAGGAGAGCCTGAAAGCAAATGTTTGAGGAGCTGAGTTGATCTCTTAAGAGTCTCTCTGTCATTGCTCAGCTAACATTTTGCTAGCAAATCATGCGTTGTGCTGCTGAACAAATTTCCTTCTCAATTAAAATTGTTTCGTGCTGAGAACTTTCTGGTGTTTTTTTTTTTCCCCCTTCTCCTTGGCTTGTTTTTCAGCTCTTAAGATGACCATCAAGGAGGTGAAGAAGGAGAACGGGGACAAAGTGATCATTCCACGGAAGAGGAAGGCGCTGAAGCTGGGGCCCATCCGCAAGAAGAACCTGAAGAAATTGGTGCTGCTCCTGAAGAATGGGGCTGACTGCCCCTGCCACCAGCTGGACAACCTTGGCCACCATTTCCTCATCATGGGCCGCCAGGTGAAGACCCAGCACCTTCTGACAGCCATCTACAAGTGGGACAAGAAGAACAAAGAGTTCAAGAAGTTCATGAAGAAGGTGAAAGCTCCGGACTGCCCAACGTTCCCATCTGTCTTCAAGTGACCCCCATGGGGGCCAAACCGCCCCCCCTTTCTTCCTCATCCTCAGAGCTCCCCCAGCCCCACCTCCTGCCCCATGCCAGCATTTCCCAGAGTGAGCACTGAGCAGACCCTGAGGTCATGAACCACATACATCTGCAGTAGCCAAAGACCCATTGCTGTGAGTTCATGGAAATAGCAACGATCAGATGCAGAGGGCTGTGAGACCACATGATTTTGGACGTGACCCTCGTGACCACCTGTATTTGTGGCTGCAGGAGCACCTGAGTTAATTCCTACAGGACCAGAGCCAGCCTATTGGAAAAGCATTCCATCCTGACAAGTTAATAAACAAGTGAAGCAGCATCCATCGAACCCCTGATAAAACCTCTTAGTAGCTAATTGCCCTCATGGTAAATACAAACCCACCATTATTCCAGTCTGAGTGCCTTTGGGTTGAGCCTCAGCCCAGGACCTCACGGTGCCCTGATTTGCTGGGTCTCATTCCCAACCATTGCATGGTCCCACATACCTGGCTGTGTCCCTCAGTGAGGCTCTGCTTGCTGGCTCGTGTCATTGCTCATTTTACCACCAATATTTTGTAGTTTCTTCAGGCCATCAGCAAAATATTGCACTGCAGAAGGGCAAGGAGTGATCCCTGTGGAGCAGCACAGGACTGCATCCTCTCCGTGCTCCTCTTCCTGCAGTTGGGACTGATTGGTGTCCAGGTTTTGATGTATGACAGCTTGGCTTTGTTTGTACTGTTGTTGTTTTTTTCCTGTCATCAAAATACCACATTAGTGTGAGGTTGTGTCGTTATATGAAAGACAATGAATACTGCATCCAAATGATTATTGACCAGGCTGAAATTCATTATTCTGTTAATTAGACGTGTTCTTTTCTGCACAGTCCCACATTACTCCACATTAATTACACCATCCCGCTTCTATTCATCATTCTCATCAATCATGATTGCTCTTAAGAGAATGACTGTCTTAAAACTTGAAATAATCCTGTAGCTTTGCAGTTAACTCTGCTCAGATCTGGTGAATGAATTGTTCTCTGGCTCGGGAGCGCTGTGTGTTTCTTTCATGACTGAACCATGGACTTTATTGTAGATAAACTCCCTAAATATGCTGAGCACCCTGATGAATGCTGCTTCAGAACTAGCAGAGAGATGGATTTAGGATGTGAACTCTTTAGAAAATCCCACTAAGTGTCTTAGACCACAGCGTGTATTAGCATTGTTACTGTGATGCAAAGTTAATCATTGTAGATAATGTACTTGATCAGTGAATTAAAAAAAAGAGCAAAACCACAAAAAAGATCCACCCTAAGCTTTAGAAGCAGCTCAGGGCTGCTGAGCTGTGTGTGATGTTTCAGACACGGTGCATTGGGCATCTCCATGTACCTGGATGGTTGTTGTACCACCCTCCTGCCAAACTGCTGTGGGATCTGCCAGCAGTTCTGTGCAGATGGAGCAGGCAGAGCCCCTGTGCATCACTGCATCCCTTGTGCTCTCTTTGTATGTGGAGGATTTTAATAATAATAAAATAACAGCACTAAGAGTTTGACGTAACATCGTGTTGTAGACAGGATATGTATTTACATTTTGCTCTAATGTAATTTTAGATCGTTAATTTAGAACCTTGTGTGGCAGCCCCAAATCAGAGCTGCAGCTGCTGCCTGTGCCCCCCTGGGCTCCCATCTCCCCCAACCCAGGGATGGAGCAGCACTGGGCTGCAGTCCAGGCCCACAGCACCGAGGCTGAGGCTGCAGAACCACATCAGCATCTGCTTCCATGGCGTGGCTGGAAGCCTCAGACATGGTGAAGGTGTTCAGCACTGCAACCACAGCAGTGTGCTCACGGTAGATGATTTCAGCTGTTGGTTTTGATGTTACGGCTTGCATTTATTTTCAAATCTCATATCTGTTGTTTATGCTTTGTCTTTTATGTATCAATCGTCTCTTCACTAAAACTGCTAAATTAATCAACAACGACGTGATTCCCCCTCCCTGTTTTTATAGAGACGTCGTTTTCTGTCCCACGTTGGTGCTGTCAGAGGTGGCTGCAGTGCAATGCAATGGGACGTGATGCGATGCTGGGGATGTCTGGGCTGGATGTGCTGCAGCTTTTTGGACAAGAGGAGGGAGATGCTTCTCACAGCCAAACTTAACGCTCCCCAGCGGTGCATCCCTGCTCTTAGAACCCAGAAATCATCTTGCAGTGCAGCCCATGCACTCTGCAAATAGGTCTGCGGGTGTGAGAGCCAGGTGGGGGTCATGCAGGGCACAGAGCTGCAGTGGGCTTTGAGGACTCTGCATTCCTTATTTGCTCGTGAGGGTCGGGGGGAGCAGCCCAAGCTACACATCAAATAGGTTTTGAAGGACAAATGCTCCAAATGCAATTGTGACAGCGTAGAAGAAGAGCACAGATGTGTGAGTGCTGTAAGCAGGCACAACCCAGAGCTGTGTGAGGAGTCTGTGCTGCTGTGGGAACCTCTCATGTGAGCACAATGCATTACAGCAGAGCGCTGCTTGCTTTTCTCATGGTATATTTTGACAAAGAAATCTGTACTTGATTGTTTTGCTTTGTTTTAAACTTGTGGTTGATATAAACACATTATGGCTTCTGTTCTCTCTCTTCTGTGATTGGAGCAAGAAAACCTCTCAATAAAATGTTGGGGTTTTTTTTTTTTTCCTCCTCCCTTTCAAAGTTATTTTTATTGTTGCCTTTTCAGTATCAGTTGCATTACTCACTCTGACATTCAAGGGTTCAGCACACTGTCTCTATACAGACACAGCTTATCTGCACTGCTGCCTGGCAAGGAGAGATGCAAGAGCTTAAACCACACATCCACAGTGCTGAGACAGAGAAGTGCTGTCAAAGTGCTGCTTCTAGACACTGCTTTATCTGTACATTAATACCCCTGTTGCAAACCAGCTAGCTCACACCAGTGCAAGCAAAGGCAATGAGCTCCTTACAGCAAACAGCATTGTCTGCAGGAATTATTTCCTAGAAAATGTTGTTGCTGTCACTGGTAGCAAGGAAAGCTGGCACGCACCTGAAACCCCATTAGTCAGCCCTGGCTCCAGCTCTCAGGTTATTCCAATCAGAGCAGTCACCCATCCTTTGAGAAACAGCCAGCAGGGCTGAGCATAGCCTGCAGTTGGTCTCAGGTGGAGGGGAGGTTTGATAGTGGAGAAATCAGGGAGCTCCTGCCCTCCAGTGCCCCTGGCCAGGGACATCAGCAACAGCACAAGGTGCCATGAGGGCAGGTAAGAGCAGCTCCAACGTAGGAGTTATGCTATAATTGGTTCCAATGCTGATTGCTACCAGTTCTGTTTATGCAGCATGCTCATTCTAAACAAGGATTTTTATGAGTTCTGCTGTGTAATAATCCAGGCTGAGATTTTTCACGTGCATGTATGTAACTGTAGGTTACATAAAGTAGGGAGTGTGCTTAGAGCCAGCAGAGTGCTGGTGGTGCAAAGAAATACCCAAAGTTAGGGGAGCTTTGCTGACCTGAATGCATTTTTGTTTCAGGCTCGTGTCCAGCTCTGAGTCTGGCTTCACAATGCAGGGAGGCTGAGAAAGCTTGGGGGTGGTTGAGGATTGCCCAGCAGTGACTGCTTTGTGTCTGTGTGCTGTGCCCCATGGAAAACTGCTTCTAGCTTGTGTGAGGGTGAAACAGCTGATCTGGCAGCATGAGGATGCTCAAGCCTTGCCAGCAGCCTGCCCTGGCCTTGTCTGAATCTTGCATAAAAAAAAATATCATCCTCTTGTGACTCAGTTTATCCTCCCATTAATGTTTATCTTATTTGCTCCAGCATTCTTTCTGTTGAGTATCATCTGTTAATTGAGTTTCTGGTCTCCAGTTCATAGTTAAGCTCTAAATAAATACAGTTTGCTTTCCTGCTATACAAAAGTCATCTTCCATCCTACAATTAATTTCTTGTCCTTGGCAATCTGTGTTCTTCTTTGACCCCTGCTGGGGAACACAGGGCTGGAAATTGTGAGCAATTAGGGACGGTTTCTCCTGGAGAAGAGCAGATACCAGCCTGGTGTGTCTGACAAGGAGCTCTATTAACATTCTGCAGGATGGGGAGGTGATGCACCACAGCTGCTCAGGCAGTCTGGTGACATGTCTGCAAGGGAAATGCTGCCTGTGTTTATCTGCAGCGCTGTCTGGGCACGGTGTAACACCAAAGCCCTCCTTTGCTCTGGTGCTGTTCAGCTTTGCTGGGACACGTGCTGCAATTTCAGCACAGAACTGCCCCTCTTTGTGCTGCTGAGGGGCTGAAGTCCTACATGGAGTGGCAAGGAGACGTGTGGATGTCTCCACAGTGGGGAATGGTGTTTATGCCTCAACTCTGTAAAGCAAAGGGTGCCTTGCTGCACGTAGCCACACAAACCATAGACTGGGAGAGATGCACAGAGGAAAGCAAGGGATTTGTAACGTGCCACGATGAAGAACAGAACAGGAAGTGGGAAAGAAATACTTCCTTTCCTTTCAGACGCTTTTGTGGAAAAAAACAGATCCATCAAGGATACAGGGATGCAAAACTCCCTGCTCTGAGTGTGCCTTGAGCCGCAGGGCATGCAGACGTGGGAAGCTCTGCTTCAACCTCAGTGCAGAGAAAGTCTGCTATGAGATTGAGGGAGGGAAAAATCTCTCAGAATTCACAGCAAGTGCTGTAAAAGCCTCTGTTTTGTGAGGGCTCAGGCTTGTTTTATTGTCATTTCTTCTCTAGTAATCCCATCCGAGCCTCTGAGCATCCCACCTGTTGGCTGAGTTGCACCCCTCTGTTAGTCTGGAGGTGACAAAGTCACGTTTCAATGCCCTTTTTGGGATTCAGTGCCCTTTTTGGGAGCCTGGCTGGCTCCTGTGCTCTATGCATGAGGCCGTGGCTCTGCACTATGTGGCTTCCCTGGGCAGTGCTGTGCCAGGAGCCGTGGGTTGGCCCATCAGGTTGGCTGGCTGAGCTGCAGAAGCCTCCCAGTCTCTGGAAAATGAGAACTCTGTTCCAAGACCCTCTCAGCGAAGGCTGGAATCTCCTCTGGGCTGGCTGCTGGCCACAAGCTGTCCTGGTAGCAACGTAAGGGCAATGGTGTGCTCAGCTCTGCAGTGCAGGGTGATGGTGCCTGCAGGGCCATCAGCTCTGCTACACACAGCTTCTAGGATCCAGGGAGCTGTGAGGGGCCAGCAAATGGTCTCTGCAGAAATGTGCACAGCCTGGAAGTGCTGTGAGTAACGTTTTTTTTTTCTGTTGGAGATGTGTGCCAAGTCCTCACTCCAGCAAGGAGATGTGGGAAAGCAGGGCTGTGGCTGGATGAACCACACCTGGGTCACAGTGCTGCTGCTGCTCAGTGAGACCCCCACCAAACTCCTGAGTTATTAACATGGATGAGAGATTGATTTGCTAGAAGGTATTTTTCTTTGCTGGGAGAGCAAGCACATGCATGGCTCTGACATGCAGTGCTCAGAACTTCATTAAAGTGCACCAATGATGAACTGCAATTCCTTTAGCCAATGCAATTTGCAACAGAGCAGCACCCAGCCTGGGCAATCTCCTCTGCTATTGTACAGTCAGGGTAAATCACTAATCTGGAGAGATTGCAGCTCAGAAGGCAAATGGGATCCTGGGCTCCATCAGCAGAGGGGTGGCAGCAGGGACAGGGAGGCGATCGTCCCCCTCTGCTCTGCTCCTGTGAGGCCCCATCTGCAGCACTGCATCCAGGGCTGGAGCCCCCAGGACAAGAAGGACAGGGAGCTGCTGGAGAGGGTGCAGAGGAGCCACAGAGATGAGCAGGGGCTGCAGCACCTCCACTATGAAGACAGGCTGAGGGAGCTGGGCTTGTTCAGCATGGAGAAAAGAAGGCTGCGGGGTGACCTCAGTGCAGCCTGCAGTGCCTGAAGGGAGCCTGCAGACAGGAGGGGAATCAATTCTTTGAAAGGGGAGATGAAAGCAGGAAAAGGGGAAATGGTTTGAAGTTGAGGGAGGGAAGATTGAGGTTGGATGTCAGGGGAAGTTCTGTGCTGTGAGAGTGGTGAGGTGCTGGAACAGCTGCCCAGAGAGGCTGTGATGCCCCGTCCATCCCTGGAGGTGTTGGAGGCCAGGTTGGATGGGGCCCTGGGCAGCCTGGGTTGCTGTGAAATGTGGAGGTTGGTGGCCCTGCGTGCAGCAGGGAGTTGGAGATTTGTGATCCTTGAGGTCTCTTCCAACCCTGGCCATTCTGTGACTCTGTGAGAGGACAGAGCATGTTGGTGGCAGTTCCAGATGTGGCCATATGTGAGGTGCTGGTGGCTGCGCTGCCCTCCTCACCTGTAGCGCCACTGCTGGGCACCCATGGGTGAGATCTCAGCATCCCCAGTACCCAGCCTGGGTGTGAGGGAGCAACCAGGGGTGGCTGCTGAGGTGATGCATTGAATGTTCCATGCTAAATGGTCTAAAAAAAAAATACTGAGCTAAATGTTTATGAAAATCTCCCCCTGGATTAATGGTTGCCAGACAGCTGAGGGGTAATTACATGTGATATGACTTTAATTATTAAGCACGGAGCTGCCCAGCTGAATTACTGTAGCCCCTAACTGCCTACTTCAATGTTTACAATTTCTTCACCATTCCCTGTTCTTCCCTCTCACTCACCCTAAATGTTTATTTAATAATCCTGAAAGACCTTTTAAGCTTTCTGGGTTTAATGTTTGCTAAACACCCTGTCACTTTCACTTCTATTGACAATTCCCTGGTTCTGCTCAGCCCCAGAGCTTTGCAGTGGGATGGGGCTGATGGGGAAGGTGGGAGCAGGCAGCACGTCCCTGTGCTCAGTGCTTCCCTGCCCTGGGTGGGCACTGAATGGGGCACAGACATGGAGCTGGCACACGGTGCTGCCAGTTGTGTCATTTCTGCACTGCATTGCCTCCACCTCCAAGGTCTCTGCTGCGCTCACGCAGTATTAATTTCAGCAAATTCATTTTTCTTCACAAAAGCTTTTGGTTATTTGAGATTAGGGGCTGTTAGGGCTCATTGTTTCCCAAGCTGTGCCTTGTTTTGCTGTGCTGCTCCGAGTCTGGTCTGCAGGAACTTAATCTCCCCTCTCCTGCAGTGGTTCTGTTCTTAGAAAATCTGTTCGCTGCTCTTGTGCAAATTGTTGATGGGAGATAGCAGTGGGCCTTCCTGCTTCTATTTAACGTGTCAGCAGAGAGAGACATCTGCTTGCAATTAAGGTACAGCCATGCTGAAGGATCGGGGTGGTAGATGTTAAACGATAATGGGAAGTCTTTATCGATTCATAATTCCTCGCGTCGTACAAAGGAATACATTTCATTTAAAATTCCTGGCCCAGGGAAAACCAGCAAAGCAGCAAGCAGTGCGGGCAGACTTGGGAACAGAGCAGAGGAATGGGAAGGATGGAAAATCCTGGCCTCATTTCTAAAATGCCATGCGTTTCTGGGTGTTGCTGAAGGAGCCAAGCTTGGCTAAGGCAGGGAGGAAGCGCGTGGCAGGGTGTGCAGCCGGGGCCATTTCAGAGCTGGATCCCATTTCTGCCCTGTGTGTCCCCCAGGCTGCTTGGTGACACGGGCTGCCAGCTCCCCATGCTGAGGATGTTTGTCCCTTGTAGATGATGCACAGCCTGGTTTCATTTCAAGCTCCCCAATGTTGGTCGCGTTACCAAAGTCTCTTCCTTACTGAAGCAAATTCAAAACGCCTCTTTTGTCCTTAAGGTCTCAGACATGAGGCATGGGGAAGTTCCTGTCTGTGCAGCTTGTGACCAACGTGCAGAGCAACCCTGGGCTGGCAGGGCTGTGCTGTGGCATCGCTCCATATTGACTGCTTCCCCTGTATCTGCAGGGATCTGGGATGGGGTGGGCGGCCCAGGAGCCCCCAGACCCCAGCTGGGGCAGTGCTGTGTCTGTAGGATGAGGATGATGCATTCCCAGCAGCACTACAGCTTTCCAAATCTCCAAGTGGCTGAAAACCAGCTTGTAAAACCAAAGGCAAAAGCTGGATTTCACTGTTATCTTAGTGGAAACTTGGGCTTGGAAGGAGGAATGCAGAGGAATCTTCATCTCCGAGCAGGGTCGAGGCACCGCGAGACAGCGATGCGGGGATCCGGGAAATCTCCCCTTATCTGCAGTCCGTTCATCAGGTTTCACACACGCTGATGTGCCGTTAAACTGCTGGCCCAGATGCGCGGAGCGATGGAAATTCAAAGCCTTTTTCACGAGCTAGTTGGAAGATCATTAACGAGCAATTAGTTTGCTAAGTGTTTGGCCTCGGGGCTGCTTTATTTCCCCTTCTCCTCCAAAGGCGGTAGCAGCTTTGCTAGGCTCGAGGTGAGATTCTTCCCATCCCCGCTGCTCGGCCCCTGGAGCTGCTGGGAGCTCCGTTGGGGCTCAGCATGATGCTCAGACGGGGCTGCGCGGCCCCCCTCGGGGCTGGCGGTCTCTCCTTGGTTGGGAGCATTGCATTATGCAAGATTGAGTTTGATTTGTTCCCCCTTCCTCTGATTTTCTTTTTTTTTTTAGTAGCTGACAGTTGCTACCAACGTGAGGCACTAATTTATTTATGTATTTATTTTATTTGGGACGCACGAGTTCAGGCTCTTTAATCATTTCCAAATGCCTTCCTCTAAAGGCTATATTGTTTCAGCGTTCAGCCACTAATTTTTTGAAATCTCTGAAATAAGACTCTGCTCTTGAACATGTGCCGGAGAGTTGTTCCTTTGCACTGTATTTTAAAAATATACATGTGGTTTAATTCAACCCAAGGACCGGAGGGGACATTTTTCCACCATTTCCCCCCTCCTCTTTTTCTTTAGAACGGTGTCTGCCAAACCACCGGGCTCTGAGCCAGCAGCAGCCCCTTGGATGAGCCCAAATGCATCTGGAGGTGAAAAAGTGTTTGCAGTGCAGCCCAGAGTCGTTGCATCGCAATGCAGGACCTGGGGAGTGTCTGCTGTCACCTGCTGGCTGAGGACAATGCCACCAGTGCTGGGATGCCGGCAGCAAAGAAGGGAAATTTAATGTGCTTGCACCGAAGGGCTTTTGTTCTCTTTGCTCTTTCGGTGTTGTTACGCGGGGCTGAAGCCAACACCGGGCCAGTCCTTGCTCAGAAGCTTCGCGGTGCAGATGCTGGCAGCAATGCTGCGAGGTAGGCAAGAAATGGCAGCGCCTTTCTGAGAGCAGATGTTGAAAATCCCCGATGTGTTGAAGCAGTGGGATATTAGGATTCAAAAAAAGTGCAGTGAGACCCGAAGAAAAGAGCAGGGGAAAGGGAAAGCTGCTGCTGAGCACCCGGTGGAGACAGAGGGTGCAAGAGGTGAGCATGAAGACGATGCTCTGTGCTGGTGGGGCTGCAGCTGTTCTTCCTGAGCAGGCAACGTTGCTGAGGCTGTGCAGTGCTGCCCACCTCGTTCCCTGCCCACAATCACGGCTGATGCAGTAAATACAGCGAGGAGATTTCCCAGCCACAGCACTTGACAGCCTCCGAGGGACTCCCATAGGAATCTGCTATTTGTGTTGGCAGTCATAAATCCCCCAGGACTCAGATGACAGCCAGAGGCATTATGAGTCTGGGCTGTCTTGTGTCTAATATCTGCACTACGTTGATTTGTGATTCACTGGCACAATTATTTCTGTTCAGCATCACCGACCTGTTTACAAAAATAAAGCAAAATGAATATTTCATGCTACTTTAAAGAAAAAAAAAGAAAAAAGAGAGGTGCAGAAGGACAGCATACGTGTTGCAGCCAGCTGGCATCCAGCAGGGCCCAGAAGCAACAAATCTGATCGGTTCACATTGATCTTTTTACTGGTAATTTCACAGGAGGTTTTCTACACTAATTAATGACCAGAGAGGCTGTGATGCCCCGTCCATCCCTGGAGGTGTTCAAGGCCAGGTTGGATGAGGCCCTGGGCAGCCTGGTGTGAAATGTGGAGGTTGGTGGCCCTGTGTGCAGCAGGGGGTTGGAGATTTGTGATCCTTGAGCTCCCTTCCAACCCTGGCCATTCTGTGATGATTCCCCTCTCTCGGCTTCTGAGCAAAACGCGTGTAACGTCGGTTTTCTCTACGATTCGATCCCGCAAAGCTCCGGGGGGATTCGGGGCTGCGGGAAGGAATGCGGCTGAGCCCCGCACGCGGGCTGCGGCTGCCACCTGGCGGCTTTGGTGCTGCCCGCATCCCCACCGCGTCCCGCTCCGATCCCGGCTATAGGGTGGTGGTTAATGGAGCAAAGTCCAGCTGGTGACCCGTTACGAGTGGTGGCCCCCAGGGGTCGGTACTGGAGCCCATCTTGTTTAATATCGTTATTGATGACCTAGATGAAGGCATTGAGTGCACCCTCAGTTTGCAGGTGACACCAAGTTTAGAGGTGGTGTCGGTCTGTCTGAGGATAGGGAGGCCCTTCAGAAGGATCCAGATAAGCTGGATTGCTGGGATGAGGTTCAACAAGGCCAAGTGCTGGGTCCTGCATTTGGCCACAACAACCCCATGCAGCGCTACAGGAGGCTGGATGACTGTGAAGAGGAAAGAGACCTGGGGGTGCTGGTTGATGCTGAACACGAGCCAGCAGTGTGCCCAGGTGGCCAAGAGGGCCAACGGCATCCTGGCCTGCATTAGAAATAGTGCGGCCAGCAGGAGCAGGGAGGTGAGCATCCCTCTGTACTCAGCACTGGTGAGGCTGCATCTCAAGTCCTGTGTTCAGTTTTGGGCCCCTCACTACAAAAAAGGCATTGAGGAGCATGTCCAAAGAAGGGCAATGAAATTGATGAGGGATCTGCAGCACAAGTCATGAGGAGTGGCTGAGGGAGCTGCGATTGTTCAGTCTGGAGAAGAGGAGGCTCAGGGGAGACCTCACTGCACTCCACAGCTTCCTGAAGGGAGGCTGTGATGAGGAGGGCTTTGGCCTCAGGCAACAAACAGAACCCGAGGAAACGGCCGCAAGTTGTAGCAGAGGAGGTTTAGGTTGGACGTAAGGAAGAACTTTTTCTCCCAGGCACTGCAATGGCTGCCCAGGGAGGTGGTGGAGTCGCCGTCCCTGGCAGCGTTCAAGAGGCGTCTGGATGAGGAGATGCGAGATGTGGTTTAGTGCTGGTGGTAGCAGTGGTGATGGGAGGTTGGACAGGATGATCTTGCAGGTCCTTTCCAAACTTGTGATTCTATGGTTCTGTGATCCTCGAGGCAGGAGATGCGGGGTGAGGGGTAGGTGAGGATGTGGCCCCAGGAGCTCTTTTGGACGATGTTTAGCTTGCTGGTAATAATCAGGGCTTTAACTGTGTGCGATTTCATACCCACCAAAGGGTTAACACGAACATCTCCGTATCCATTCCTGCAAAATGACCTCTGCAGGACCCTCCCAGCGATGCAGCTATCTCGTCTCCGTGCTCTAGGAGCTGCTTATCCTGAGCCTGACAGTTGGCTGCTGTCTCCAGACACTTCCGTGGCAGATGGTTTTTGTTACCATCGCTATGTGGTACCTCACCTGCTCTGTCAACTTGGCACTGCGAGCTGCTGGGAGAGCAGAGCAATGCCACGTGGTGACCCCACAGGCTGGGCAGGAGTTCTGCACTTGCTATCAGCGTGGGAGGTGATTTCTGATGTCGTTCTTCTATGCACTGCACTGGCTCATGCCAGGTCTGAATTTGTCCCAGTGAATGAGAAATGCCTGCAGGAAATGCTGTTCCTTCTACTCTGTGGCACGAGGGGTACACAGTGTTGTGCAGTTCATTAGGAGGATTTTTGGAGCTGGCTTCCAGGATTTAGATCCCAAAGAAGCCCCAAAACACAACCAGCACCCTCAGAGCCCCTCGGTGACAGAATTCAGAATCTATTTGTTCGGGTTTGTTGGCATGCAGTTGCAGCCAAAACTCACTTTCTAGCTGCAGAGAGGACAGAGGGAGATGATTTCCCACCTCTGTGCCCAGGGGCTGTAGCTGGAAAGGACTCTGCTGTCCAAGTGAAAGCTGGATGCAAGCTAAGGGGAAACAGATGGTTTCAAGATCAAGCCCATCATATGGAGGAGAAGCCAAACTGCTGATGGATGGGGCAGCTTTTAACTCAGGCATGGAGCCAGATGCAGTGTTGTCCTTTCTAAACTGCAGGACCCAAAACACAAACTCTTTCTCAGGTCCAGCTGTAAGGACAGCAACAGCAGAACTGGAACAGCACAGAGTGCTCCGATGGCTGACTGCATCGTGTCTGTTTTAGAAGGCTGAGAGAGGTGCTTTAGGAGCACAAAAGCTGGCTCTGGAGGAACAGTTGCATTTAGGAACGTACAGCAATAGCAGATGTCACACTTGAGATGCATCCTGCAGCAATGGGTCCTTCGTGTGCTGCTGTGAAGGCACAGAGACAGGAGGTGATTCCAAGGAGAGAGAAGCAATTGCTGAATTCAGTGCAGCCTGGTCATCTTCCCACTGCCCACGTGTCGAAGCAATTAGTGGGCACAGGGCTGTCTTCAGCACATCCCTGGCTGTGGCAGAGCACACGAGAGACATGAGATGCTGACTGGGTGGGGAGTGCTGACAGCATCGTACCTCATTTGCAAGAGAAAAGGGGGTTGCAGCAGGGTGTGACGTGTCTGGAAGCTACAGAGGTGGAATGGAGCCACAGGGAAGCAGAGATGCGTTGAACCACCTCTTGCCTGGCTGGGTACGTGGTGACAGATGCCTGAGTTGAGTGGTGGGGCCGTGGTGTGGAGCCAGGACTTGTGCTTGCTCAGCAGTGTGCTTCGCTCCCAGCTGCAGGAAATCTGTAAGAGGAAATTAGATTTCAAACGGTTCTGCCTCGCTCTAGGGAGAAGGCTGGGATTGAGGGAGGGCTCACTCATCACCAGCTCATTGAATGTGGAAACCCAATCCCCAGGAGCCCTGTGCTCTGGGGCAGCCCTCTGCAATGGGTCATCTGTGCAAAATGTGGCAGCAGCAGTGATTTGGCACTTGTGAAAGAGCATTGTGCTGCGCCCTGAATCCACATCCAAACTGGGACGTTTTGATTATTTTTAGTGTTACTTACGAAGCGTGCCCTATATTCACCCTGGAGGGCCAAATCTGAGCTCTCACTTACTTTTGGAGATGGAAATGCTTTGTTTCTGGAAGGTCTCCTGATGGAATCGTGTTGTGTTTACATTTGCATTTCTCATCTATAACTCGGTATTGCGTGTCATGCAGGGAAAGTGAGCTTTGTGCTTTGAGAAGCGTATGGTGTGGGGCAGGGATGTCCCTCACTGAAGTTACTGCAGCCTGGAGGGGTCACAGTGGGGCTGCACTTGAACACTGACAGAACATCTGGGCAGACAGTTGATATCTCAATCCATTTCCAAGCCTCACGACCGTCAGCAGCCCTGCCCAGATGTGTGCATTTTATGTGCTGTGCATAAAAAGGCAGATATTGCATGGGGTGGAAATGTGTTGGAATCAGTGCTTTGGAAAATACACACTCTGCTGGAATGTGCTAACAGCCAGCTTGTGCAGGATGGCAATTAACTCTATTTAATGCCCACGAAACTGAGTCAAAAACTGGCTTCAGAAAGCAGCTTGCTCACATTAAAGGGCTTTATAATCATTATGCTAACGTATTTCTTTGGAAAACATTTTCAGTTTCTTAAACAGTTAGCATATTTATAAAATATGGCATAAATTACTACATATTTCTTTATTCCTGCTGATTACACAACCTCTAATTATACTTAAGCCTCTTATTTGTATATCATGGCAGCATTAAGAAAAGCTCTGTGACTTGTCTGTGTTATTCTTTCCAAATAGCAGAGGGCTGCAGTCTCTCCTCTCCTTTAGGAGAGTTCTCATGGTTATGAGCTCAAACAGAACCCCAAGTGTCCTCTGCCCCCCTCAGCTCTGCACAGAACATACAGACAAAGGTTTGCAATTTACTGTGACAGGTAACATTCAGCTTTATGCTTGTTGGACTGCACACACTGTGCTTGCAGCCAGCTTTTTTGCAGTAATTCATTCACAGGAAAACATTTTCCTGGATCCTTTTCTCGCTGCAAACCGGTGTTGGGGGAATGGAACTCAGTGCTGCCTTTGGTCCCACAAAAACTCAGGGTCCTCTGATGAAGTCAGAGGTTGGATGTCAGGGGGAAGTTCTTTATTATGAGAGAGGTGAGGGGCTGAACAGCTGCCCAGAGAGGCTGTGATGCCCCATCCACCCCTGGAGGTGTTCAAGGCCAGGTTGGATGGGGCCCTGGGCAGCCTGGGCTGGTGTGAAATGTGGAGGTTGGTGGCCCTGTGTGTGGCAGGGGGTTGGAGCTCTGTGATCCTTGAGGTCCCTTCCAACCCTGGCCATTCTGTGACTCTGTGTGTTTCTGTGATACGAACATGGCTGCTGAGGGTTTGCTGCTGGTCACAGCATCCTTGGTGTGAGCAGCTAAATATGGAAAGCCACCGGTGGGAGCAGAGCTGGTAGGTGCCACTGAGGATCCATCTGTAGCTGCATCTGTGTTGCACTGCTCTGGTTATGCATTGATGTGGTATGGAAATACATTAATGCCTTTTAAGGGATTTTGCATCTGAGGGCTGTGGAAAAGAGGCAAAGAAGTGTTTGCTTGCCTTGCTTTGGTTTTCACAATGTTTTTTTTCTGAACATCTGTGTGGCAGTGTAGGGGTTAAGGAAGTGGAGCCCTGGAATTTCAATGCCGAAAGGAACTCCCTTGCAGTGGGTAAAGCATTACACAGCTTTCCTTGTTACGCCTGACAGATGTGTGACAATAGACAATGAGTCAAAGTGGGGAGCCAGAACACAGTTAAGGAAAAGCTGCTGAGAATTATTGGTGTGGGTGGGCGAGCGAAGCCCTCCTATAGCAGAGCATTGTTCTCCTGGTTGTAAATCTCAGCTGAAATATGAATACCAGGCTTCCAAAGACTTCCCAAAGCTGGAATGTGCATCAGCAATAACCGAACTCAATGTGCCCTGCACAGGCTCCTATTTATCACTTTTATGCTGAGGCATGAAATCCACACGCTGTGAGGGTGGGAGTCTGTTCTGGAGCTGGGGCCGAGGGGAAGATGTTTCTCTCAGAGCAGCTCCTGCATCCCAGAACGTGCAACTCGAGTGGATAACAAACCCAATGACACTGACTGTTGTTTTTGCTCTTTACCCCATGCGGTTGGAAGCAATGCAGTGTGTTTGCTCTCCCAGATTGCTGGTGAAAGCTTACAGTGGGTAATTCTCACTCCGTAGCTGTTTACAGCACGGTGACCATTCCCAGGTGGCAGTCTGGAACTCATACTGTGCTGGCAAGTTGGAAGCTATTGTTTCCTTCCTTGATAGAATGGCTGCACAAATCCCAGTGCAGCACGGGCTGTGGATTTTTCTTGTTCTATTTATGACTGTAAAATTGTGCATTGTTTCTGCTGACCTCTCTGTGCTCGAAATGCTTTTCCAATCCTGTGAAACTGGTTGCTGTCTTCTCAGAGGATCTGTGAGACTGGGAGGGGGGTTTATAAAGTTAGAGAACTGCAAATCTGCTTTCCCCACATTTTTCCTGTGTGGTTGTTCTGTTCCATGTGCTGATGACATTCTGCATCTGATAACTGAGATATGTGGGAGAAGACAGATCAGTCCCACTGACAACTCGCTCCCCAAATCCCTCCAGCACAATTCCCAACCCACATCTCATCCTCGAGGCTCCTCAATATCTGTGATTGCACCTTCTGTCTCACCTGGGCTCCTCCTCAGTGTCTGTGTAGCAATCCTTCAGCTCTGCTGGTGCAATTTTGGCACAGGCTGAGGTCCTTTTGGAAAGGAGGTCATTGCCTGCTCACTCAGTTGGCCCACAGCTGTCCTTCCCCACGTTACACATCTCTGCTCTTTCTGGCAGAATAACTGGGATGCAGAGGTCTGGCTCTTTGATGAGCATCTCAACACATGAATGGGCAGGATTTGGACAGGCCAACTGTGTCACAGAATCACAGAATGGCCAGGGTTGGAAGGGACCTCAAGGATCACGAAGCTCCAACCCCCTGCCACACGCAGGGCCACCAACCTCCCCATTTAATACCAGCCCAGGCTGCCCAGGGCCCCATCCAACCTGGCCTTGAACACCTCCAGGGATGGACGGGGCATCACAGCCTCTCTGGGCAGCTGTTCAGCCCCTCACTGCTCTCACAGCACAGAACTTCCCTCTGACATCCAAGCTCAATCTCCCCTCCCTCAACTTCAAACCATTTCCCCTTGTCCTGCTATTATCTACCCTTTCAAAGAGTCACTTCAGTGCAAATATCAGATTACAGCCTGCAAGCCAAATTGTCTGCAATTTCATGAGTCAGTTAAAGGGAGATGGGGACAGCAGCATGCAAAACGTGAAGGTCAGTGTCAGTCGAGTGAAATGTCTTCAGTCCATCCTTAGTAAAGCACCGCCGCGTCTCTCAGAGAGCCACAAACCCTCGATCTGCTGCTGCTTTCAGCTCTGCCGCGGATCCAGGACTGAATCGATGCTTGGGGAGGAGGTTTCACCCCCGCTGCATCCCTGTTCGGTGCGATGGGGGCAGCACTCACCGGAACCCTACGGCTTGGCTCCGCCGCTCCCGGTGCCGCCCGGTCCAACGCCCGACGCTTCGGGAGCCGCGCGGTGTCGCCGTTGGTCCACGAACGGCCGCATTCAGCCCCGCTCCGCTGCTCCTAAAGTCGTTCTTTCTTCAGCTCTGGACCTTATTTATTTATTTATTTATTTTTTCACATTGCAATCGCTGAGAGAAGATCTGCAAGATGAATTCGCCTGAATTTTTGCATCCTGAAGTCCAAGAGCTCGAAGCAGCTCTTTGCAAGCTCTAAGTGATAACGTCTCAAAGGATTTATGCTGAGAGCGCTGCGGTGCTGCTCCTGAGATTTGCACACGTCCTGTTTGGCTGCACAAGGTGCAGCAGTTGGAGGCTCCATCCCAGCTCAAGTCGGATGGTGCCTCTCTGTGGCACAGCCAGGCTGAGATCTAAGCTCTGGGCTCTAAGCTCTAGGATGGGATCTAAGCTCTAGGTTGGGCTCTAGGCTGACATTAAGCTCTGGGCTCTAAGCTCTGGGCTGAGATCTAAGCTCTGGGCTCTAAGCTCTAGGATGGGATCTAAGCTCTAAGCTGGGCTCTAGGCTATGCTCTAAGCTCTAGGATGGGATCTAAGCTCTAAGCTGGGCTCTAGGCTGGGCTCTAGGCTCTAAGCTCTAGGCTGGGCTCTAAGCTCTAGGCTGAGATCTAAGCTCTGGGCTCTAAAATCTAGGATGGGATCTAAGCTCTAGGCTGGGCTCTGGGCTGAGATCTAAGCTCTGGGCTGAGATCTAAGCTCTGGGCTCTAAGCTCTAGGATGGGATCTAAGCTGGGCTCTAGGCTGGGCTCTAAGCTCTAGGCTATGCTCTAAGCTCTAGGATGGGATCTAAGCTCTAAGCTGGGCTTTAGGCTGGGCTCTAAGCTCTAGGCTGAGATCTAAGCTCTGGGCTCTAAGTTCTAGGCTGGGCTCTAAACTCTAAGCTGGATTCTAAGCTGCTCCTCAGGGCAGCCACAAATGCAAATACTGAAATAAAATGGGGAAAGGAAAAAAAAAAAAAAAGCAAAAAAAAAAAAGCATGTTGAGTGGGCATCGTGTATCAATCCAAGACCCTGTGAAAAAGGGAGGGCAGCCTGGGGATGTGCTGTGATTTTGCTCCTTATTTAGCTTCTTGTGTTGTTTTTCCTCAGCTGTCTCTGATACGAATGTGCTCTTAATCTCTCGGAGAGCAAAATTCATTAAGCTCCAGGCCTGCAGCAAGGCTTGATGATAATTTAAATTAGGAACCCGAGTTGTGGCCGTGTAACACGAGAGCGACGGCTATAATTAGGGAGGCAGCAATTTCCCCATGACCTTTTATTTTTAAAGTGTTTTAAATGGACATCTCTCATCCCCGGAGCTCCCTCCTCTGTGGGAAGCTCCTAATGTGGGTCACGGCTCTGCTGTTTGCAGGTGGCGTGGAACAGAATCTGCATTTTGTTCTTCAAAGTGAAAGCGCCTTTGAAATACGGTTTTGATTCCAGTGCAGAAATGTAATAAAAAAGACTTTAAAGAGCTGCTGATGCCTCGTGGAAACAGTGAAAAACATTTTGTTGTTGAGAAACAATTCTGCCGGGCTGTCTTATCTGCTGTTCCCTTTGCTCTTTTTTGATAGCATGGGGCACTATAAATAAATATACATCCTTAGACATAAAAATGAGAAACCTTGGCAACGAAACAGAGGTTGGTTGTTTCCTCGTGTCGGGTCGCTTTGGCTGGAGGAGATGTAAGTCATCAGCTGGAAAGCCACTCGTATGGCTCTGGTCCCCATCCCTAACAGAGCAGCCCATGCCTGTGGAGCTGATAGAATTGTTATCCTGGGAGGCCTTAAATGAAACCTGACAAAGACCAGGATCTGTGTTGCAAGGATTGCCTTGTATTGTTTCCAGATGGCTGGACAAAATAACTTGCCTGATCCCTTCCCTTCTGATAGCTCTTGCAGAGAAATGCAGCGTCTGCTGTGAGCTGCTGAAACGTGAGCAGCTGTGCAGCAGCACAGGGATCAGTTGTGGCAGTGCAAGATGTGGAAAATGCTCCTTTCCAGGAGGTCAAAGCGAGCAGCTGCCTTGTAAACAAGGAAGGCCAATTTAAACCCTAGGGTTAATTGGGAAGCTGATATGGAACAGCTCTCGTGCATATGCAGAGAGAGCCACGTGAGATGGAAAGAATCACAGATGATGTTTGTGGGAGCACAGCTCTGAGGTGCCTCTCAAAGCTGTTAAGGTTCCTTTTCGTTAACTTAGAGCAGGAATGGATTCCTGCTGTCCTCTTTAATACTAAAGCACGTCCTTCTTCATCTGCTGCTCTTCTGACTTGAGATTCCTTGGATCTGTGAGGTGATGCACAGGTATGTTCTGCAGACAGCAACGCAGAGTGGGCTCGGAATGCTAAGCCCACTGTCACCAACTGATGAGGTGTAATTAGAAAAGTCATTAATTCTTGCTCAGTAGTGCTACAAACTATTTATAACCAGGTAGACATGCAGTGCCCTGCAATACAGGGCCAGGGAAATGGCTCGTGGTGCCAAACGTAGTGCAGAACCCACATCAGAGACTGATGGTGCCCTGTGGGAAGTCCCAGCGCTGCCTTCAGCTCAGCAAAACAGTGCCTGTGCTCTGTGCTGCTCACACAGTTTGCCCGGATGATGAAAGGTGACCTCGGAAATTACATTTCCAAATAACCATCTCCTGTCTGAGGAGGATGGCACTGTTCCCAGTGGTTCAGGCTGGGACTGCCTTGGGGTTCTTTGTTTAAGCTCCCTGGGTGCTGCAGTTCTCATGCGCAGAGCTGAGAATGCTCTGCCAGAGTCAGGGCTCAGCCTTTTTTTTTCTCCTGGATTAAAAACTGTGGTTGAGGATGAGCTAACAAAACCAGAGCAAGCTATCCAGGGACATCCCACCATTGGACAGTGTTGGAGTGAGGGCCAGCTGCTTTATTTGTGCCCTGTCTTGCTGGAGATGAGTTGCCAGTTCAGGCAGAGTTTGCTGCAAGGTTCTCTCAAACCAGTGCACAGATGACTGTGCCTCTGCCTAAAATTTCTTCTCCTCTTAACTCCTCCATGCTTGCCAGCTCAGAAAACTAAGCGTGGACAATACAGAACAGCCCAAAGAAGGGAAGGTAAGCAGTGAGCACCAAGAAGAGCAGCAGATGTTGCTGCAACGCACGGCGGAGCACCATCTATCTTCTCTCCAGCCTTTGCTCTGAGTTCCCCATACAGCAGAGCATTCCCACACCTCAATTGTTTCACTGCAATACGAGAGATTTTTAAAGTGCAGCATAAATCTACTTTCAGATGTTCCCCCTCTGCCTGACAAGGTGACCCACACCTCGCTGGCCCTGGATGTGATGTGCTCAGGCAGGCTGTGCAGTGTCCTTTGACACGCTCTGCTGTGCAGGCATTGAGCTGTGAGTGCGCTGTGAGCTGGGTCTTCTGAAATAAAACAAAACAGGTGCTGCTACTTTGGCTGTTTCCCTTCCATCTAGTGCCTCTGCCTCGCCCCTTCATCTGGGCACTGTTGCTTATAAACAAAATGACTTTGAAAAGAGATGGTTTCTTTTTATTTTTTTCACCGTTGGGGAAAGGGGGAAGAACTGAGTTATGGGGGATGTGGCAGTGGGGACAGATTGATGGTGTGGCTATGAGGTGCTGTGAGTTACGTCTGCTTGGTTGCCATAATGCTGATGTGCAATCCCAGTGGGAAGGAGAAGCAGAAGAATGGGTTGGTTTTGTTCTCCTGGGCAGAAAGAACATCAGCAAAGGGGTGGCCAGCAAGGACAGGGAGGCGATTGTCCCCCTCTGCTCTGCTCCTGTGAGGCCCCATCTGCAGCACTGCGTCCAGGGCTGGAGCCCCCAGGACAGGAAGGACAGGGAGCTGCTGGAGAGGGTCCAGAGGAGCTGCAGAGATGAGCAGGGGCTGCAGCACCTCCACCACGAAGACAGGCTGAGGGAGCTGGGCTTGTTCAGCATGGAGAAAAGAAGGCTGCGGGGTGACCTCAGTGCAGCCTGCAGTGCCTGAAGGGAGCCTGCAGGCAGGAGGGGAGTCAGCTCTGTGCAAGGGGAGATGGCAGCAGGACGAGGGGAAATGAATGGAGGGAGGGCAGCTGGAGGTTGGATGTCAGGGGGAAGTTCTGTGCTGTGAGAGCAGTGAGGTGCTGGAACAGCTGCCAGAGAGGCTGTGATGCCCCATCCATCCCTGGAGATGTTCAAGGCCAGGTTGGATGGGGCCCTGGGCAGCCTGGGCTGGTGTGAAATGTGGAGGTTGGTGGCCCTGCGTGTGGCAGGGGGTTGGAGCTTCGTGATCCTTGAGGTCCCTTCCAACCTGGGCTATGTTGTGATTCTATGAAAGCAACAGGAGGCTGTGCTTATAACTGTGACAAAAATCTATTTCTGGAGATTATTCTAAGGATTCACTGGGCTGTGTGGTGCCTTGGGAGCTGAATGTCACCACAGAGTGCTGCACTGGCAGCAGGCAGTCAGACCTGGGGTTTCTTTAGGAAAAATCTGGTTTCTGCTTTTTGGCAGGTCAAAGTCTGGCAGTGGCACTGAGAGCAGAGGACGTTGGGTACCCAAAATTTGATCACTGCAGTGCTAACGGCCCTGAGCTGTGATTCCAGGTCAGCTGTGCTCTGCACCTTTGGTCTCTGTGTGCACAAGATCTGCTCAGAGGGTTCCTCAGAGGATCTTTTCCTAGAGGAGGGGAGCGTTTGCAAGGAGTCTGAGAGTTTCATATCCTCATGGTTGTAATGCATGCAGGAGGAAGGATGAGATCCTCTGGGCAGGATGATTTGAAGGGAAATGAAGTTATTCACCTGCGAGGTTGTTGGCTTCTCTCTGTGAGCAAAGGGAGCTTTGTACCTCGAGCCTGGCAGTGTCAGATGTGCCTTGCAGTTGGGATCTCTGCATGTGCCCTGCTATGCTGGGTGCTGCTGGGTCCTGGTGCCTATGGAGCAGTGGACGCATGTCCGACCCATCACCATTCAGTGGCGCCAGCAGGGTGCTGATTTAAGTGTGCAGCAAGGAGAAATGGGAACAAGGAGATGATGCCCACTGGGATCATCTCATGATGAAGGGATGCGCTGGCTCTGGCCAGATGGGCTGCTCTGAGGGGCCAAGTGCCCTTGTGCTTGCTTATGCAGTGCTGTGCTCTCCTCTTGCTGCAGGCACCGCAGTCTGCTTGGAGCCACTGGGGGGAAGAGAACCCGGCCCGAGCTCTGCTTTGTTCTGTGCCTGCAGTAGCCTCTCCCTCTTTGGAGAATGAGATATTAAAGTGTTTTTGGGAATGATCAAACCCTTCAGCTTCACTACTGCGATTAATCAATCACAGCCGTTGTTTTCCTGCTCTGTATTTTGAGGCATTTCAGGTTGTTCTGTAATTAGTCCAGTTCAGGGCCAGTAAACACATTCCTCAGTCCTGGCAGTGCATTGGGATGGAGAAAAACTGAATTTTCCAGTGCTGTGCTTTGGTCTGAGCCAGGACTGTCCAAACCTATCAGGGAGAGCTATGGAGAGCTCTGCCTCTTTGGCTGGCACCTAGAAGGGCAGTGCAGCATCATTCACATTCGTTGTTATCATCTGCAAAGGGAATTCTGCTTGGAGGCAGCTTTGTTGGAGGAATGGGTTAGGAGGTAAGGAAGAGATTTAAGGATTCTCCCTTCGCTGAATGGCAGCTGCATCATTGCAAGCAGTGTCTGGCCTGCACCTCTCAGCTGGTGGCAGTTCTGAGGAGTTTGTGTCAGTTTTGGATGCTTAGATACATGGCTTAAAAACTAAGCGTGCTTACTTTCTAAAGCTTAAAAATGCTGAGGAGCATTTGCAGCTAAAGAGCCAGGCGGGATCAGCAAGCATTCAAACACTTTGTAAAAGTGTTACTGTCAGACAGAATGGAAAAAAACTGGTACTGAGGTCCTCTAGGTGATTTAAAGACACTGAAGTGAATGTTCCAGACACCCAGCAGCAGAAATGCAGCAGCGTGGCTCAGCCTGATTCTTGCACAACCCAAATCCATTGGTTTGGAACACCTCTGCTCCACCTTTGTGAGTGATCCCATCCTAATGTGCCAGCAGAAGGTGCTTTGAGCTTCTTGAGGCACTTCGTGTAGAAATGAGAATCACTGTGCTCTCTGAGTGTCACTGTAATGTTGTTGTGCACCAGAAAAGATCTGGTTTTAAATATAAATCAAAATAGTAACAGGTTTCTGATATTTTTTGTGTGCATTTTCTAAGTCTCCAAATTAATTGGCCTACGAAACACAAAAGGGATTATCACAGCATCAAAGAGAATATTTATGAGCTGCTGAGAAGGCAGAGGGATAAGCAGCTGTTTTGAGGACTATCCTGGGCTCTCTGATCGTCTCCCAAACCAAACAGGTGGGGCTCAGTCAGACGGAGCTGCAGGAAGGGGCTGGGAGCATCCAGCGCTGCTGCTCACCCACCAGGCATGGCCTGCAGGTCCTGGCAGGGCAAAATGCAGCTCCTGGCCCCTGTTGCAGCTGCTTCAGCTGAGACTCACGTGCAGGCACAGGCGGTGCTGCCAAGACTGCCAAACGGGGACAGAAACGCTCGGTGGAACCCAGCCAGTCCTCAGCATCTTTTTTTTGTTTGTTAGGAGCAGAATGGAGGGAGGAGAGACGGCGCCTCTGAGGCTTTGTGCTGGCAGAGGAAAGATGCAGGAGGTTGTGCCTGTGTTTGCTGTGGTGCCCAGGTTTTTCAGCCTGAGCTGTGAGCTGGGCGTGCCTGGAAGATGCTCCTCACAAAAGAATGAATGCCTGCTCTGCTTTCCAGATCGCCTGGTTCACAGAGCTCTGTTCAGTGTAAACCTGGCTGTGCGTTACAGACTCCCAGACTTGTGTGCATGGTGCTGCAGTAGGTGTTGTCCCCTCGTTGCATGTGGTTTGCAGGTCTCTGCATCCCCTTTGTTTCTCCATCCCCCATTTGCTGCCGTGCTCTCATCTGCTGCTGGCCTCGAGCAAATGCTCCTTGGCTTCTGCATCGTGTGGGCCCTGCCTGAAGGAACCCGTGTCAGCTGTTGGTCTGAGGATGAACCCAATCCCCTTGCTCTCCTCTGCTTACTGCTCAGGGAAGCTCCCGATGGTCTCAGGAGCTGGAGCCGGAGGGAGGCTGCCGGGGCCAGCGCAGCCTTGCAGAGCACCACGGAGCCAATCGCTGCTGCTAGGGGTGGAGCTGGAGCTCCAGCAGATGAAACCGAGTGCCTTTCCAGCACAGTTGGTCTGGGCGACTGAGAGATCTGTTCGTGGGGAGAGGAAAGCCGGGACTGCGGCTCCGACGCGCTCCTATCCCAGCAGCACCGCAGGAGCGGCCGTTACCCTCTGCACATCGGAGACGCGAAGGTACTGCCCCTCCTCTCGTCTCTTGTGCTGCTTGTTGCTCGATTGCTGCTTAGAGTTGGAGGAAAGTTTATGGGGAAATGAGCTGTGTGCAGTGACAGCGCCCGTCTGAAGGCAGTGGGAGGGATGGGCGGTGATGCTGGGATGCGGTGCTAGGTGTACGGGGCAGCTGGGGCTGTTTTGGTGCTGCTGCTATGGCATAGCCTGCATGCAGGGCCCGCTGGCAATGCTTGCTTCCCTCATGCTGTGCCAGAGGTTGGAAGTGGCCGGCATGCATTGTGTGTGACCCAGAGCCTGTTGGGTGCCAGGATGCTCTCCAGTGGTGCTATGGAGTGCAACATCCACCTGTTCAGAGGTGACCAGAGTCGACTTGGTGCCTCGGTGGGGACTTTGTCCTGCATTGATTGGTCAGCAGAAATGAGGGGTGCTTTGTGCAGGCTTTTCCCCAGCACAGCCCTAAAAACAAGCTCCTTCGACTGCAGACTCGATGTCTGCAGATGCGGGAATCCAACGTATTGCCTCTGCTGTTCTTAAAGTTTGGAGAACTTCCCAGGCCAGCAGTGCTCTGAGAGCAAAAGCAGGTTTTGGGGAGGTAGCTGAGCAGTGGGATGGCCGCTCCTGGCCAGCCCTGAGCCGGGCACTGTTGAAGAACCTGCAGGAAAAGCAGCAGCAAACTTGAAGCAGATGCTGGCAGGGGGGGCTCAGTGTGCTCCTGGGGTCAGCTGACCCCACGTGTTGCACCGGAGCTGTCTGCAGGTCTGAGCCTCAGAACAGCTGTCCTCATGCACCATGAGCACTGCCATTTGAGCTGCCTGAGAGCTCTCCTCTCATGACTCCTGGGACGTATGAATTGTTGGTGATCCCTATCCATGGACTGGTAGGTAGCACCTGACCAGGAACGTGCCCTAGTGCTGCCCTTCAGGCGGCCACATGCTCCTTTTGCATCCCATAGTACTGGAATGACCTTAGCGTGCACGACTGAGTGCAGAACAAGATTTGCAAAGCCTGGAGTAGGCAGTTAAAAATCCCTGGTTTGCATTTTCTGCAGGTTGTGCCGTTGGCTCTCACACAAGCACGTGCTGTGTTTGTGCTTGTGCAAACACATAAGCAGCTCTGAGCCACGGGGTGCAGGAGGGATTCAGTGCAGGGAAAAGGGGCGGTGAGTGGGGGGTCTCCTTCTGCTATCCCTGCTACTGCAATAGACAATTCTGTAAGAGGTATTTTGATAAAGGTTGCTAGACAGTGACTCATCTCCCATAGGAAGGGACAGGAGGGAAGGGAAGTGCAGGAGCTTTTTAGGGTGAAACTGGAAAATGGGTCTTCCCCCAATATTTGATCAGAAGTGGTGAGAGCGGAGCTCTCTGCCCCCCAGAGCAAAAACCCCTTCAGTCAGAAACCTCTTGTTCTTGGTGTCCCTGCAGCTGCCCCGCTGCCTTCTGCATCCCTCTCCCTGGGGTGGATGTTGCCCAAAACACGACTTGATTTTCTACCTCCCCCCAAATTGATTTCTTCTGATCAGTCTTAGTCACTTCGGAGTCACCCCAAGTAATTAATCCTTGCTCCTGCATTACAGTTTAGTTCTTCTATCTCTACCTGCCCGACCTGGGTGTGTGTGTTTTCAAAGTCACTTCGCTTTGCTCTGTGCTGCTCTGTTGTAGCTTTCCTCTCAATCCTCCCTCGAGTTTTCCTGCCCTCTTCTGCTCTTCCTGCTGTGCTGGAGCCACGGGGAACCCAGAAGAGCTGTAGTGCTGCACCTCTGCTTCCTCAGGTGTGCTGCAGAGCACATCCACCCAACAGGTTTTCTTACCATCGTTGCTGACTGACCATTAACCATTCTGGAAAAGGTTTCCTCTGTGTAGGGAGATGTTTTGCTGATACCTGCCTGTTGATACCCATTTGCAGTGGGTTTATTGCAGCTGCTGATCACTGCTGATGCGACACCTCGCTCTGGTACCAGCACAGCACTCCGTGCACGGAGATTGCCTTGGGAGCATTGGTGGCCAAGCTGGTCTCGTTGTGGGTTTTACCTTCCTTCTGCTTTGGGACTGAGGAGCACAGAGAGGCCAGCATTGCCAGGTTTTGTCTGAGTGCTGTGCCACATCTGGGTTAAACTCCCGAGGTGCACAGTGGGATGTGAAACCCAGAACCACATGGAGAGATCAGAACTGGGCCAATTTCTAGGCCAAAACCTGGGCGCAGATGCTCCCAAAGGTGGATTTGGGTACAGAAATGAATACATTTCAGGGGATCCGTCTCTCTCTCCATTGCACAGTGCTGAGTGCAGAGGCAGTTGCCTTCCTGATGGCACCATATGGAAGTTCAGTGATTCCTTACAACTTGTGCAAAATGCCCTTTGCTGGCAGGAGCTGCGTGGTGTGGAAGGAGCCATCCTGGGAACGGCAGCAGCTTCAGGAAACAAAGGAAAGGTTTCCCCTCATGCTACGCTGCCACCCCTGCAGTGGGATTGACTGTATTTGCATCTGCTGAGGGAGGTTTAGCAAAGCCAGGTGTTGCTGTGTTAGTTCAGCAGCTTTGACCTTCAGGCAGCCTGTGGATGAGCCTGGAGAGATGCGGGCTCAGGGGGATGCTGCATCTTTGCCCCTTTCTGTCAGTTCTGTTGTGATTTCTTGGGGACACCAAGCTCAGTGTCCCTTGTTCCCAGATGAAGGACATGCAGATTGCTCTCTCCAGACTTGCCAGTTGTGTGGCACTGGGGATGCTGGAAGTCCCCCATGCCAGGATGGAGCAGAGACTGATACCCAAAGGCCGTCCTGCTCCTTTTGCAACACACTGGAGCAATTTGAGGGTGCTTATTTCTAGGCAGTTTAAAAAATCAAGAGGAATTAAATAAATACTTGTATGGATTGTGGCCTTTATAGAAGTCGTGCATAGGAGAAATACGTTTTATCTGCGGTCACTCATGCTCTGCTCTCTGCTCATGCCTCTCACCTGGCCCTTGCAGGAGAATGTCTGGGTCTGTGTGATCCTTGGTCACCTTGCAGCAGCTGCAGGGAGAGATTTCTGTTCCCACTGCCTTTGCTCCTCATTCTGCTGACAGCTGCGTTTCCCTCGTGCTCAGAGGTGTGAACACTTCTACCTGCACCACCATCTGCTCCTGCAGAGCAGGAGGATGGCATTTTGTGGGGGCTGGGGAGAGCTGTGGCACTCGTGTTGTGTTTTATTAATTAGAAAGGAAGAAAGTTGCAGAGAGATCAGATTTTGAGAAAGACCCCGAGTTCCAAAATGCTCCCGGAGGACAGATCCCTAATTGCTCTCTAATTGCATTAGGATTTCATTTGTTGTTCTTTTTACTGTCATGTTCCCATTTTTCTTGACAGTTTGCTTTGTGCCATTAACCGGGAATGGCTGGAGACGAATATCCTCAATATTACAGCTGGCCTGATGGCTTTGCGCCTCCATGCACCCATGGGAGATGTGCCTGGCTGTCAGGCTCTCCACCTATAGATCACATGCATGATCTGTGTCAGAGCACATACCTGCCCATGGGCCTGGGTGCAATGGAGCTGCATGTGGAAGGCGATAGCGATGCTGGAGAAGCAGAGAGCTGCAGTGTGAACTTGAAAGTGCTCCTCGGTTTGATCCAGCTGTTTAAAACCAGTGGGGTGGACTTGTGGCAAAAGTGAGACGTGGGTATTTAAGGCTGTCGTAAAGGGCACGGCTACAGACCCACAAATATTCAGAGCACATTGGTTTCAATATTACATAAAGCAAATGGGAAAGGCTCTGAGGCTGGATCTGCAGCACCCAGAGCAGCTTGTCAGAAACTCCAGAATGGGATGAAATGGAACACCCACGACTTCCAAAGCCGTAAATTAATCAGCTCAAACCCCCTGTTGTACAGGATGTTGGGTGAGCTCCTCTATTATTAGAAATATAATAAGCACATGTGAAGCGATGGTGTGAGCAGGAGCCACGCAGCTCTGCCCTCCGTGCTGTGCTGCACTGCATGCTGTGCTGCTCAGTGCAGCATGGCCGAGTACTGTGCATTGCTCCATTGCTCCATGCCTGGATGCATCCGTGCTCTCTTTGCAAGCAGCAGGGATCAGAGCAATCAGGGGGGGTAGTTGCTTCCCACCATGCAAAAAATGTCTAAGTGGTGTTGTGCATGCACACAGCCCCTGTGCTGGCAGCAGGGCTGCTCCTGATTTGGCTTTGCATCAGTGTGTGCTGACGCACAGGGCCTGCTGCTTTCTCTCTGGGACCACCAGGCATCCTTGGTGCTGGAGTGGTGCGTGGTGCTGCTTTGCAGGGCACTGCTCTGCTGCACAGCGAGGAAGAACTCTGCAAAGCAGGGTGCAGGCAGCTCAGTGCCATCAGCAGCTCAGTGCCATCAGCAGCTCAGTGCCATCTGCAGGTATCGTCACTGTTCCACATTTACGAAACTCTTCAGCATTTTCATAATCTCCTTCTGTAATGCAGGCTGGTTGGCGTCTGGGGCTTTTTGTTCTGAAGCTGAGTGAGTTCTGTTGCCGCTCTGCTGTGAGAATTTACAAACCCTGCTTTGAAAACTAAAATTGCATAAAATACATCACCTTGTTTTAATACCTTTCCACTGCTTCTCGGTGCCACTGATAAATCACATAGGAATGGGAGTCCTTGGGCAGTGCAGAGAGCTGAGGCCCTCCCAGCCCCTGTGTTGGGTTTGTCTGCAGGAGGCATTGCCAACCTGCAGCCCACCTGGCTACGGCCCTTCTGCAACTGCAGCTTATTTCTCCCAGCCAAAACCAGAACAGTTTGCATTTCTGGAGACCCTTTCACACCAGGAATACTACAATGGGCATTGATTAACCATTTCTCATTGCTCATCTGGTGATGAGGGAGAGAATAGAGGTGTGTTGTGTTTTTTTTAATGGATGAGTGTGAGATGATCTGGCTTCTTTAAATAACACAAATGCAAATGCAGGGATTTCTTTTCCAAAAATCAATGGTGGACAAAGCAAAAGAAAAGGCTTTAGGGGGAACTCGAATGTGTTATGTTCTACTTAAGGTAAATCTCCTTGCTGTTTGCAGTTGCATGCAAAGTTAATTGACAGATTACATGATAATAGGAAGAAGTTTAATGAAATCTGCTGATACCCTTTAGAGGCCATGGAATTTGCAAGTGCAATTAAATTAGGCCAGAGGTTTAGCTACCCCATGCTAACGAGGGAACTGAGATGCACAGCATTTGCATTCCTGGTGTCTGGTTTCTAAATCACTTCACTGATCATGAAAAGCTCTGCTACAGCAGTGGACTGGAACTGGAGGGAGCGGAGTCCATGGGTCAGTGCAATGGGGGGGGGGGGGCTCTGGGCAGAGCCACTGGGCCTCCTTGAGCAGCTGGGCTTCAAACAAACGGTGACATTAAACTGATGTGGAGTTTGTGCTGTTGAGGCTGAAGCTGTTTTCTGTAGAGGTGCTTTAGCTCAGCCAGCGAGGCCGGCGCGCAGACTTTTATCGAGGAATGCAGTATTAAAATAATCCCCATCAGTGATGGACAGATTTGTTCTCCAAAGGATCCTTCTAAGCTCATTGGCACCTTACAGGGCTTTGCCTCCTGGGTTGCTGAGCTGAAGCTGATGGGGAATGACAAGCACTGATTATGCAAAGCACCAGAGGCTGCGAGCTGCAGGCACGGGATTCAGCTTGACTCGTTTCCTGCCGCTTTGTACATCATTAGGGAAAAAAGTAGGTCCTGCTTACCCAGAGACTGAGGTGGTACCCAGGCACTGCACGTGGGGGCTGAGCAGCACAGCACTCTGCAGCACAGCCTTGGCACCCAGCACTGGGCAGCCCGTGACCTGTGTGCCCGCACCCTGGCAGCGCTGACTGCGCTCTGCTCTGGGAGGCACAGGGACTATTGATGCGTGTTTTCCATGAGAAACTACTGTTTCCATAGCAACCACGAGCATCACATGGTAACCCTGGCTCTGCAGTGTGCCAGCCTGCTGGGCACCCAGTGCCAGCCCCGCGATGCCCGCCGTGCAGCACGCAGCCCCAGGGCTGCGCTTTCCTGCCCCCATCCGCTCCTGCATCCCAATATGAGTGAGTCCTTCTGCTGCCTTTGGCTGCGTCAGCCCCTTTGTCCCCAGAGCCCCTGCACGAGGGCTGCTTTGGCCCCTTCTTTTAGGCACATCCCTGCTGAGAAAAGGCCTGAGCTGCACAACCAGGCTGCTCTGGGGCAGGTGCCAAAGCCTCGTCCTTGAGGTGTGCTGGGCACACAGTGAGGCACGAAATACGATTGCTCTTAGTGCTGTTCCCACCAACTTTATTAAATCAGTCACAATAGATCAATCTTCTCTTTAAATACGTTTTTATTCAAGTCAGCATGTTCGCAATTAAATTCTGCCGCACCGTAGCAGTGTGAATAATCAAAAGAATTTGTAGGTATAACCAGCTGCACGCATTGTAGGGATGGAGCTGCTCTCCAAATTGCAACGTTCCTCCCTTTAAACCTTGCAGCATCCCACCTCTGCCACCCATGCAGCAGTCCATGGCACTGGGTCGTGCTCTCTGCTGCATGCGCCCTCTCTCCATTGCTGTCTGAGTCTGTGCTGAGGTGGCTCCTAGCACGGAGCTGCTGGGGATGGGGAAGTTGTGCAGCTCTGGTTTTTGGCTGGCAGAGGTTGTGTCCATGTTCCATCTCCTCTGTGTCACTTCCCTCAGCCTTTCCTCTGTGTTTTGACACATGCAGCAGACACGTGCAGCATTTCTCCTGCTCTCCAGCTCACGCCACACACAATCTTGTTCTGATTTTCAAAGCTCCAATAAAGCGTGTCAAAATGCATCAAAGACTGAAGGCAGGAGTGAGGCAAATTGACGCTGGAGAGGAGAGAAGGAAGGAGGTGGTGGATGAACCCTGAACCAGGGAAGAGATGCAGGGGAAGTGAAGCACGGAAGGGGTGCAGACAGATGTGCAGCACAGCTGGAGGAACACAGAGCAGCTTGGTTTGGAGCAGAGCAAGCTGAACCCCAAAGCATCCTGAGGAGAACTGAACTCATGGAACAGGCTCAGCCATCCGTCATAGTGTTGAAATACAGCACTTCAAAAGGCAGTGTTTTGCATTTCTTCAGATGCTTTCTTGTAAGTGCGGTGACACAGTTGCTGAAAGCACATTAATTATTAGCATAGACTTTTTTTTTGTTGTTGCAAGACAAATTAAACAACTGAAGATAACAGGAAGTGTTACATGAGATGTTAATCCATGAGAGAGTGACAGGCACCAATAATTCATAAAATGAAAATCAGGGCATTTAATTTTTGGCTTGCTTGCTTCTGGCATTCGTGCACATGCTCAGTCGTCACTTCTCTGGTGCTTCAGTGCAGGGGTTTCGGAAGCAGTTAATTTTGGGAAAGGTGATTAAGGCCCTTGAGAGTAAATGGTATGAAGGACAACATTTTTCTCCTCTTGACTGCAAGAAATGGAGTTGCTGAATTCAGTGCTCTGTAGTACAGCCTTCCCTGTGCTTGGCTGTGCAACATGAAAAACGAGCCTCTGCAGAAATTCACGCTGAGCAGTGATGGAGCACCACATCCATGGCTCAGAGCTGGGTGCTCACATCCCAGCGTGGCACAGCACGTGTCCACGGCTGCTGGGTTTCAGCTGCAGCACACCTCCATAAAGAAGCAATGTGGCTTTGGGTGCATCATAGAATCATAGAACCATTGCATTTGGAAAAGAGCATTGAGTTGTCTCTGGTGTCAAGATGTTGATTTCTCTCCTCTAAAAATTGAATGCAACTTAGCATCTTCCTGGTGGTTGCCAAAAGCTGGAGTCAGCCCCATCAAATTGATTTTCATTAAGCCGTTATAGTCACTGAAACTGCTGAGAAGAATCGTGGCCATATGGCAGAAGGTATTTAAAATGAGGGCTCTCATGACAGTTTGCCATTCTGATATGTGCAGGGGTTATGGAGCAGGAGAGGAACACCAAAACCTGAGCGCCAACGTGAGGAAATAGCGAGTCATAAACCCTGCTGTGGGGAGAGGAGGAGAGGTGATGGTTGTGGTGGGAGCCCCGTCACCCATATCTGCACCTGAGGAGGAGCAGACAAGGAGTTTTGGGTGCTCACACCATGCAGTGCAGCCCGATGCTTCTGCTCACTGAGTCTGGCTGGCAGGGTGTAAATTGCACATTAATTCCTCAGCTCTCAGCAAGAAAACCTCTGGGAACATGCAGGGAACAGATCCCTCCTTGCTCAGCATCTGCACTTCTCCAGCACGGTGCTGGTGGGGCACAGCCTGGATCCCTTCTGGCAAAGGGTGCAGGTGGGGATCGTCCCAACCCAGCAATTCTGCGAGCTGTAAGGTGCTGGTAGGCAGGGAGAGTTAAAAAGGAATTAAGTGATTAGAAATGCATAAATATTAATTGCTGATGGACTCCCTTTATGACACTCTCAGGTAGAGGAAGTTAATAAATCACTGCTGGCACTGACCCACAAAACAATACAGAATTTGTCTCAGACACAGTGAGGGGAGGGAGGGGGAAAGGCCTTTCTGGAGCACATGAAAGCACTGTTTTTAGGTCAGGGAGTGACACAACAGAACTGTTTTCTTTACCCCCAGGCTTCATGTCTGGGATCTGCCTTTGCTGCAGACGGAGCCCTTGCAGCAGATGCCACCAGTGGGGCTGCCTGCAGTGCAGACCCCTCTGCAGGGGACAGGTGGGTCCCAGATGATGCTGGCATAGTCCTGCAGTTGCTGTGCAGGGTCCCCGGTGTCCTCCAGCAGTGGCAGCGTGGTTTATGTGATGTATAGGTGTGTGTGTGTTCATTTGTTTGGCTGCAGGTTTCCTTAGCACCTTTCTGATATACTGCCATAGCAGCGTTGTTATCCTGGGATGGAAAATCAAAGAAATATTTGGGGAATGTGAACAAATCAATGAACACAAAAGCTGTGTCCAGAGCCAGCAGCTCACACTGCCGTGTGCACAAGTGTCAGCACTCAGAGTGGCACTCCAGGCTACGTGGAGATGCTCTCAGGCAGCAGAGAGGCAGTGAAGAAGCACAGTGAAAAGAGAAGGGGATTTTTGCCTTCCTGTTATGCTGATGTAGGACAGGTAAGGGTCTGTTTTCTGAACAGGCATTGAGTTCAAACTTAGCCTCGACGTATCTGGGATTCAGTGGTAGCTCTGCAAGGGCGGTGTGTTCAGGTGGGTGCTGGTAGGGGAATGCTGCTGTAGGCTGAGCAGAAAGCCAGCCACAGAGGTTGGCTTTTTGGGTGAAAGCGACGCTCCTCAAGCTGTGGCTTTGCTTGTGCATGGGAACACAGCAGAGGTCTGAACCAAGGCCAGACACGTGTGATCTCGTGGTGGTAATTCCTCATTTCCAGCACTTCCAAACATCGTGTAAATACTGGGGATGGTGACTGAGGGAGAAGACTTCCAGATCAGTTACCTTTTAACACTAATTTAATTGTCTCACACAGTCTGCCATGGGCTCCTGATGCATTACTTTAGAGTCTGTTGTTCCAGCGAGACTTTATTAGGGAACTTGAGTAGTTACACATGAATCACTCCACAAAGCTGCAGAGCTTTCACGTTGTCAGCATAATGACTGCATTCACCTGTTGGGATGCATTTCATCCTTCTGTTGTAACAATGGTGCATAAAACCGAGCAGACAATATTGAAGCTAACAAATCCTATCTCCGAGTCAGAAGTTACTGCTTAGAGAAAAGACATTAAATCTTGTTCTTGGATAAGCCTGTTTAGCCCCTGCTGCAATAAAGGGGATGGGGGGGGGGGGGGTGTTGATACAGCTCCACTCACATGGCTGTAATTCAGAGGCAAAATAGACCTGGGATCTGTTATCAGAGCAGGAAGGGCTGAGCTAACACTGAGCAGTTTTGACTCACTCTGATTTTCGCAGTGAGAGTTTATACTGTGAGTGCTGCAGACTGCATGCAGATGAAGGCGATACGCCTCTGTTTGGCTGCTGGATTAAGATTTAATGAGATTCTTCGGTTTGCCTCGTGTCAATCTGTTGTGTTTCAGAGGTTGTTTCTCCCACTTTATTTTGCCTTTGATGCAATTTTGCAGCACTACTTGTACTCCTAAAAGGTTCTTCTGGCGTCTTTGAAAGTTTCCCAATACAGCAGTACTCCAGACAGAGTAAATGAAGATTAAACCCAGGAAGAAAGAGGGGAAAACCAGCAGTGATTTGCAGAATCAGTGAGTGAGGGCAGCAGGGGAGCTCCAGGGTTTGCACCTTTTGTCTGGCAGATCCAGAGCACCAAAAGGAGCTTTTCCTGCAGCTGGCAGGGCCTCCCCCGCCTGCCTCCTGCTATGAGAGCTCATAACTCGGTTATTGTCGTGTTGTTTTCCTTCCCAATCAGCAGAATAAATGCTATAAAAACCACATTATCAGTCTTCATTGCGCCTGGGTTTGTTATGATTATGAATTAATAGACGCTTTATCTTGGCATTAGTCAGAAAGCATTGGCCTCTATTTCCCTCTTGAATTGCAAATTGTTTGTTTTGGTTTGGTTTGAATTTCCTCTCTCTGAAGTTCCTAATGGTGGTTTTCGCTCTGCCTGGGCTGTAAAGCAGGGTTTGACACCCGTGGGTGCCTGCATGGTGGGCAGAAAGCTGAAGGTTCCTGCGTGCATCCTGCACTGCCAAGGACCTCTGGCCCACAGGGACCTCCATCGAACACAACTTCTTCTGCTTTGGAACTAAATCTGTTTGTTGTCTCTTCTCTTTGTTGCCGTGAACAGATGAAATCTTCTGACATTGACCAGGAGTTGTTCACTGAAAGTTACTGCAGAGTGTGCAGCGCGCAGCTGATATCCGAGTCCCAGCGCGTGGCTCACTATGAGGTAGGATGCTCTTTGTTCATCACGGGTGGGTTGTGATGCTCCATCGGTGCCTCTCACACCCGTGGCTTCAGCTGTTCTCCTATGAAGTGGATACACGAGCCTTCAAAGCACCTCTCTGAAAAGTCAGAACTCAAAAGAGTGTTTTTTTGCTTTTACATTATGCTGTAAATGATGTCACTTGCAATGTTGCTTGCTTTATTTTGCCTGCCTAAATCTGCAAAGTCAGGCTACACTCTGCTAAAAGACGGTTGCAAAGAAATGTGGCTAGCAAGGAGATTGCTATAGAGTTCAGCAAAACAAATGCAAGTCTTTATTTTAAATGTGCTTCGCTGTACTTTGCTGAGTGGGATAGCTGATTGTGCAGAGAACAGATTAGTATTTGTGAATGCATTCAAGCACTTAAGAGGTAGGGAAGCAATAAACAATTAGAAGGGATATATCATTAGAGACATGTTAGAACAGCAATTAACGGCACTGCATATCTTCAAAACAAAATTAAATAAATTCCTATTAAACGAGGGAGGAAATTACTGAAAGGCACGCTGCTGCGAGATCCATCCAGAAAGAAAACTGCTGCCTGGCAATGCTGCTTCTTGGGGCTGTGGGTCTGAGCCCCCCCCTGCAGCCTCACAAATGGAGAGCCTGGGACTGAGGGTCTCTGTATTTGCAGGGATGGAGAGGCTGGGCTGCGCCTTGCTTCTGCACGTGGTGAACTGAGAGGGTCTGCAGCAGCTCAAGCAGAATCACTGTGTGATACGAGGCCCTGGAGATGGAGTTTCCCCCGGAGTTTTGCTGCGAGCGTTTAGCAATGAAGAACCACTTGTCTCCCTGCGACCACAGGAGACGTGCGAGAAGCTTAATGGGTGCACGGTATCCAAGGATGCTGTGCTGGATTAGTAAACAACAACAATAATGCACGTTTATTTATAAGGCACTTGACGCTTCTGCTTTGGCAAACTCCTGGAGACGTTTCCTGTAAGTGCTCCCTTGGCTGCACTCTGCAGCACGGAGCCTGGCAGACAGGAGGGCTGCAGCTCAGGGACACCTTCAGCTCCTGGCCAACGGGTGAGTGGCTGCCAAGGTTTGCTCCACCGGAGGCAGAAACGTTGCTGCAGGAACAGCATTAGCGACCCGTGCGAGCAGTGGGATGCTCAGCCAATCTCTTTTCTTCCGTGCCTTTAATTGTAGGTATGAGCTGAATCATTAATTTCTAGCAGGTGTTTTCAAACCGTGGAAAACAACGAGGTTTTCTTGCTGTATATTTCCAGTCTGAGGTGTGTTGTGCTTGCATGTCATCTCTTGGGATCTCCCAGCACGGCAGTGCCACGATGCTGAGGTGCCCGTTGGGCTGTGCAATGTTTTCCCCTGTGGTTGGTTTGGTTTGGTCAGCAGTGCCCTTACCCACACTGAGCTCAGGGAGAAGGGCAGCTCAGCCTTTAGCTCTCCAGCACAGCCCAGATCTGCAGCCTTTGTGCCAGGCGTTGGGATCTTGGCTCCTTTGTGCGTGCAGAATAAGACATTTCTCTGTAAGAAAATAGAGGAAAACAGTCTATGAAAGGGGGATGCTTTATCTTGCCAAACAGGAATAGTCAGTTCCAATCGCTGTCTCATCTCCTTCTCCAAGTCATCCACCAATAACTCTCCTTTTCTGCTGCACTACATTGCCAGGAATAAGAAATAATTTGATGTCAGTCGCGCAATATTAAGCGGTATTATTTCCAAGGGCAAGTGTAGTGGAAAAAATGACAAAAGAATCAGTGTGTTTGCAGCATAGTTTTGCTTCCAACCTGACATACAGCAAAATCCTGCCTTGGTTTTATGTGCTTTGTGCAGTCCCGTCTCTGGCTTTCTCTGATACATCTGTGGCACCTTTGCTCACCTTTCCATCCCTGTGGAGCTGCTGTGCCACGTGTGGGAGAAATCAGAGGACAGCAGTAATGTTGGAAGTGCTGTGGAAAGTGCCAAACAAATAGGGAGAGGGAGGAAGAAATGTGGTTCATTTGCTGCAACTGCACTGAAATCCTTTGCTCCGGAGAGGATTTCTGCTCTTCTGCATTCAATCACCCATAATTTAACACTTCCTTCCACTTCTGTCTTTGAGACAGGGCTGTAGCAATCCCTCTGGTGTGCTGCTGTGTACAGTTAGAAAGATAAGCTTCCTCAGTCAGCTCCAAGCCCTCATTGCTGCACAGAGGCGTTCACAGCCATTAGAAAGATGTTACCTTTCATTTTCAAGTTTCTCCTTGAAAATCATGCAGGAAAATTACCAAATATGCAAAGTTGCTCTCAGATCCCACCTTGAGCTGCATGCTCATCGCTACGCTGCTCCTTAAGCTGCTATAACGCTTTCCTTCATGGTAATCTTTATTGCTTCAGGTGTTCAGGCAGTACTTTACTTTTTCATTTAAAATGAAGAAATGCAGCAGGCTGGTAGGAAGAGATGCCCAGGAATACATCACGTGGATTTGCTGTTATTGGTTCACCTTGTGGCATAAGGGAACGCTGCTTCAATGCTTGCTGTGGAGGCAGGGGGAGGGCAGAGGCAAGGTGTATTAAAATTGAAATGCAGAACAAAAACAGTGAACAAAAACAGTGCTGTGCCCTTTGGCTCATCGCTGGGAGCTGAGAGCTCTTTGGAATTTCTCACCCTGCCACGGTGAGCAGGATGGGCAGCATCAACAGCTCCATCAGTGCTGCTCGTCTGCTTGGTGCCCAACTTCATCTGCTTCCACGAGTCTGTCCTGCTCTGGGATATTTTGCATAGGATGATGGTTTGTCTGGAGGAATAATAAACATTGTTTACCATTGGCACGTCGGTGCTCCAAGCAGCAAAATGTGTGTGCTCAGAAAGCCAATCTTGTATCTGAAATATGAACACGGTGCACATATTAACCTAAAAGCATGAATTCCTGTTAACAAAATACGTGTTGCAGCAGAGCACAGGGATGTTCTGTGTCTGGTGGGAGCCCCCTTCAGGGGATGCTGTGTGGGCATTTCCAGGGTGGGGGGTCAGAAAAGACACACTGGTGCCCACTGGTGCTGGCTGTGTGCTGGTGAAGGAACAGTAATGGTGCTAGCATTGCTGTTTGCCCCTTGGGTTTGTGTTAGAGAGAGCAACCTTTGATTTCACAGGGGCTGGAGGAGGAGGGAATGTGTCCAACGTTGTGCCTGCGTCCTTCCCACAGCTGTGGAGAATTGGCTTTGTTGTGCTGGATGACATGACACGGTTTTTTGTGGCTGCTCTGACTTTACAGAGAGACTAAAGGAAGAATCTGTGCGCGGTTTGGGTGCTGCAGGTGTTGTTCTGTTCCTGTGTGTGCGCACAGGGACCTTCTGCAGGCTCCCTCAGCACTGCTTTGTGCCATGTGCCAGCAGCCAGGGAAGCACAGTGAGGTGTGTGTGACCCAGCAGTGTCTGTGGGAGGTGTGCATTGGTGTCAGCACTTATGGGGGGGCTGTTGTGATGCCCCTTGCCTTCTCTGCATGCAGTATTTGCTCAGAGCTGCTTCAGGAAACCTCTTTAGCTTCAGCTGGTACTTTACGATGCTCCGTGTTACTGTGCTGTTGTCAACATTAATGGCCAAACATTACTTTTAATGCACTCCCAGTATCCAAATCTATTGCTAAATAGCAGCAACGCGAATAAAGCCTTCTCACCCAGCTCCCTTTCCGTGGCTCCTCTGTGCAGTTCCCGTTTCTGGCTGAAAACAGCCCAAGTTCATTGGACTGCTGAGAAATCAAACGCACTGGGGGGGGTCACATGGGGCAGAGGTCATGGGGCAACCCCAAGGATGTCCCCAAACAGCCAGAGTGGCTGTGGGCTGGAAGCAGCGGCACACTGCTTTGTACTGATGGTGCTCAGGGAGGCATTGCTGTGTACCAGGTATCGATTCCTGCTTTCCTTTAATATTTTAAACTCACAAGCCGTGTTTGGATTTGGGTTCCAGGTGTTTGAAAGCAGAGCCTTCAGTTGTCTCTGTGTTGTGACAAAGTCTGCCCACGTACTGCACGGGGGCAGAGCAGCGATTTGCACTGACATGCTTTAAAAGTGATTTGTTTCAAGCACGTGGGGATGCGATGAGAGCAGGAGCTGCTGCTGCTGTTTGCTGCTGGTTGAGCACGGTGTGGAGATGCTGTGGTTGTGTTAACCCTTCTGGTGCTGTTTCCCACCCCGTGCCAGGACCATCACTGTGTGCTGGCAGTGCAGTGAACCCATAGAAGGTCCCTATGGCACCCAGCAAGGCTGCTTCTGTGGGGCTCAAGAGCAGGGAGTGCTCTGGGTTTGACAGGTAGAGAATACATGCTGAGCAGGTATCAAATAGTTCACCAGTTAATTGCCTTTGTGTGGGCAGATTAGTGTCCAAACTGGCAGCGTTTCCACCTGTTGCTATAAAGAAGCATTTCCTGGTGGTGGAAATTCAGTTGCATGCAATTGGGAATTGCGGACACGTCTCTGTGTGCTCACAAAGTCACAAGTAGGAACAGGCACATTTTAAAAAATTAACTCACGGAGGAAGAAGAGGAAGTGGATGGAAATGACCATCAATTATAAATGAGGCTTTGCAAAAACGACAAAGGGAGAAAAAGGACATTGGCACCCAGCAGCGTCTGGAATAACAGACGGAGTTTGTCTCTGCGACCAACGGGGATCTGACAATAGTGTTTGCTTGTTGTGTGGGCAGGGGAGGCAGAAAAAGGAAGGAGATTTCTGAAAATACTTCTGTCCCCTATTTAAAAAAAGCAGAGGATGTTGTTATATCACAGAAAGAGGGAGAAGTTGGTTCCATTCCAGTAGAAATTGGAAAGTTTGTTGAATAGATTTTGAAATCTATTGCGTTACCGAATCAACTGGTCCTGTTGTTTGCAGCTCAGTTGACCAGAAAGGGCTGTTCCTATGCCCAGTGCTGTCACTACTGCTTCTTGGCCAGTGGAAGGGGTCCCTGGGGGCACTGCAGCTCCAGGAGGGGCTCCATGGGGCCGTTCCATGGGGACATCGTGGTTGGGATTCTGCACGAGGTCTGGGGAGCTGACCTTCATCTCTTACGAGGAGGTCGCAAGTAGGGCACATACAGATAATGCAGTTGATGTAATTGTATGACTGCATGTTTTGTGATGATTTAATTAAGAAACAGACAGCGTGCAAAAAAGGGAACGGTGCACGCTAAAAGGATTAAAAGCCAACCAACAGGCTTCTGGGGAAGAATTTATTGCAGGTGAAGTGATGCCACAGCCATTAGTGCTGCCCTCACAGTTCCTGCTCTCATTTCCTGCTCCTGTCCCTGCCTGTGCCCCTGCTGTGAGCAGTGAGTGCAGAGCAGGCAATGAACCAACTGTGGGACAGGAGAAGGTGGATCAGAAACAGCTGCAGTTCAGCAGCAGAGCGGTTTGAACCTGGTGAGGTGGTTGGGATCATATCTGCAGCTGTCAGGTCTTCTCATTTCAATGGTGCAGGGTGGGAACAGACCCTGGGGCTGCTGTGGGCTGCAGCCCAGCAAACCCAGAGCCAAAGTCTCTGTCAGAAACTCCCTACCTGCTGAGATCCTTCCCAAGGACACTGCTGCTGGGAAATGCACAAAAATCTGTTCAGTTACTGCAGCAAGTGAGCAAATCCTCTGTAAGCCCGAGCTCTCATCTCTCATCCCTTCCTGTCCTGGCTGCAAAAGCAGAAATCATTGCTGTGTCCCAGGGCTCATCTACAGCCACGGGTCCTCAGCTGTTTTCTGCTCACAGAGTCCACATTGTCTGCTCCTGCTGTGTGCTCAGGACAGAGCTGTGCTGCAAAACTCGATTTATGCAAAATCAGATTGCATTTCCTAGCACAACGTAGGGCTCTGCCCTTTCATTTGTTGAGGTTGAATCTCTGGGATCCTGCTGCCTCTGCCACAGTCCTTGGGATTAGAATAGATTTGATAGAGATATAAATGATCCATTTGCCTAATTTTATGGATGAGCCTTCCAACAATAGATGAGCTTGCAGTGCAGGAGCTTGCAGTTGCTATGTGAAAACAGCCCCAACCCACAGAGAGGGGTGTTTTTGAGGTGTGCAGTACTGATGTAGTCTATAGACTTCTTCCCCGTTACAGGAGCTGTCTGCAGACACTGGAGACAGAGGATTGAAGTGAAAATGCCTTTGGCATAACGCTTTGTAGATCTACAAAAAGAACACTGAGAGGCACAGAAGCTCTTAAGATGAAGTTGTGGTGCCTATTGATGAAGGAGCAGACGTGTTCAAAGGCAGTGCTCTTGTTGAAGACCATGAATTTACGTCTGTGTCAAAGCTTTTTTTTTTCCTTTTCTAAGGTTCGTGCGTGCTGTAAGAGGGACCAGAATGGGATCTGTGTGATCCCATCCATCCCAATTTGGTGTTCCCTGTATGTGGATGCTCCTTTGGTGCCTGCACTTGGCTGGGTGCTGAGCACCTCCTGGACCAGCAGCGCTGTTCTTCCCAGCTTTTCTCCATGGCTGGAACCCAGCAAACCCCACACAGCTCATCTTGTGGCTGCAGAGCATCACTGTTGAGGGGCATTGCTACCAATAGTCACCCTCCCAGTGTGTCACCACTGCTGGTGGCTCTGTGGAGGGGAGGAGAAAACCAGCAGGGCTGTTGGTGAGCAGCACACCAAGGGTCGCTGCTTCGCTCTGGCTGCGGTGTTAGGATAATAAATGCACATGTAAATGTGGGGAAGGCCAGAGATAACATGGGCTGACAAATGGGCTGTGCTACCTCTGCTTCCTCAGAGGGAATGAGACACTCACTGCTGGCTGCTAAAAGCCAGGGATGATTTTAAGCTCTGCTTTTATAACCGTAGGATAATAAGGCTGCATAAGGAGCGTGTCGTTTACGATGATGCCAAACATAAGTTATTCCTTTTCCTTGGCATTCTCAGGTCTGAACAAATGCATAAATAAAGTGAGAAGCATTTTATACCCAGAACAAAACACGGAAAAACTTTGCTGTTTGCTGAACTCAGCGGCTGTAGCTGCACACAGCCAGCCAGCACACACCTGTCCTTTGGCTTCCAAACGTTTCTGATGTCATCTCTTAATTATCACCATCCAGGCTGCTAATCACTGGGAGGTGGAGCTTTAGGGGTTTCCTGTGCCCCACTCAGAGCAACAGGCGTAGAGCTGAGCTCTGCTGGGGACAAAACAGCATTTCCTAAATGCATGCAGGAAGAGGAGGAAGGGAGAGATATTTGTCATTATTTATCTTGACTGATTTGCTCCATTAAAAAAAATAAAATAAAATAAACTATTGCGTAGTTCACATTTATGCATTCAAATTTAGCTCTGTGCAAATTTAGCTCCAAGTTCACGCCGCGGGAAGAAGAATGTTCCAGTACATGCTAATGATAATTTAATATTTTAAAATTGCAAATCTGTGATCTGAAATTATAATATTACGGGGCCGTTGTTCTTGCGAGGCAATCAGAAATGGAGATTGGGAGGAACATTTGCATAATAATAGCTGCCTTGCAGGCCTGGGCCACGGATGCACATAGTTAGTGGCTTCAGGCTGCTCTCCCCAATGGAGTTATTGCTCAGGAGGTGCCCCTGCTGCTCCTGCAGAACCTTTCCCCTCCCTGTGCACACAGAGCACCCAGCACCCCTGTATGGCTGCAGCTGGACCAGGTCCTGGCAGTGCTGTCTGCAGGGTGATGCAGGGCCAGCAGCAGCTGCTTCCCAGCAGAGCAGGAGGTTTCACATAATGCACAATTATCTGGTAATTTACCCGCGGGGGAAATTTCTTTCAAACCTTTGGCAGGTATCGGTTGGCTTATTTCCTAGAGTGAGATTTTATTCCCTTTATGTTATTTTATTTTATTCTGCTGGAAGTGAAAGAACTCTGCAGGCTTCTGTCTGCGTGCGTGCATCCTATTGCTGGTGATGCCATCCCATCTCCTCCTGAAGCCAAATGGCCCTGACCTCTTCGGTCTCTCCTGGAATGGAAATGGGCTGATAACAACCATTGCTCTCCTCTCACCTCTTCTATTTCCCCATGTCCAGGGGCAACACAGAGCTGTCAGTGCAGGCAGCAGATGCCCTGAGCCCACAGTAAGTTCAGCTCCGTGAGACGTGGCGTCCTTCACTTGGAGACACTTCTCAACGGGACATGAAATATCACTGCAGTTTGGTTTTCTACAAGGCACGTTTGCTTTTTGAAACCTCATTTCTTCCTTTTTTTTTTTTGTTTTCCCCTTTTTTTTTATTTTCCAGAGTCGGAAACACGCCAGCAAAGTTCGCCTCTATTACATGCTTCACCCCATCGATGGAGGCTGTCCAGCCAAAAAACTCCGCTCAGAAAACGTGGGTATACCTCCAGTCCCTGTTTGCTCCATGAATCATTGCCTCTGTGCATTTTTTGGTAACTGCTGCAGATAATCAGGTCCCCAGAGGTAACGTTTAGATTAGCCACAATGCTAAGTAACTGGAAATAATTCTCAGTAAACTGTACAAGAAATATGATGTGCATCAGCAGCTGTAATTGCATTTTTAGTTATTGCAATGCTCTTTCATTGGAAAAAGAATATGTTGGCAGCCAATATCTGACTTTTATTCAGCTTCACAAGGTCCAAGCAGCCTGCAGCAGCTGGGTCAGGGTGTGCTGCAGGTTGGGGAGTAACTGCATCCATCCCTCCCCGTGTGCTGGGCTGCATGAGAGCTGCTGCTGAGCTTCCAGCAGACAGCATCCACGTGTGGCTGTGGCTCACGCTATCAATATTTAGCAAGATATCTTCTAATTAAAGACAGAAGCCTGCAAGAGTTGCCAAAGGGATCTGAAAGCTCCTTCACGCAGTAATTAAAATTTTAGCAGAACTTTTATGTTGCACGCAGGGTAATTGCAGATGCAGTCTGCCCCATCACAACGGGATCTCGTGCCTATTTTTACTGAGTGATTAATGGCAGGATGTGAAAGATAGAGTGGACATGCACATATAGGCTTGGAACATAATTCTTTAACGAGCTCCTTTACATCTAATGAGCCCCAGACCCACACACACACCTCAGCACACTGAGATGGTGACTACAGAAGCAAATAGACCTTAAGTAAGTCGGAGCTGAACCACTTCCCATTTCTTTTATAAGAAGGCACAGCGAGAAGTCAGGTCATTCAGTGCTGATTCAGTGCCCCTTAATGGGGCTGAATTGAGCGAGTCCTTATGAACCAGGTGGGTGATTTGCTACACCAGACCTACATTCTGAAGTTATTAATATCATAACAACGTGGCAGGGAAAATCTGCCCATGTTTACAGCTCTGTGTTTGCAAAGCAGCCCTGTTGCTTATCAGCTTTATCCAAGATTCTGCATGCAGGGGGAACAGAAATATTTAGGGCATCTCTGAGGCAGCAGAGTAACATCATTACTGCATAAAGGATGCAGCTGCATTGCCCGGCTCAGATGTCTACCAGTATCAGTCAAGCTGTGACGTACTGACTTTAATGAATATTAGAAATAATCCTTGCAAACCAAGGCATCTTTTAGGCCATAAAACCGAAATACTTTGGTTTCCTTCCACAAATCACAGCTTAGAAAGAGAAGATTCTGCAGTTATAGATGCTCCATGGAAAAGGCTTTGAGAGTTTCAGCGTTTGCTACCTGGCCTCTGAATGGCATGGAGAGTTCTGTGCTGTTTTTTGGGCAGCATAAAAATATCCTGCATTCCTGCTAGCACCTTCACAGCAGAACCTTCTTCACGCACAGAAAATTAACTCAAATTTAAGACACTTTGCAGTGCTTTGAGTGCCACGTTTCGTACTGCTGTATTTCAAGGGTTTGGATAATCTTTTCTTCTCAGTAAAACCCAGGAAATGCAGACAGCAGATTTGTATCTACAGATTAAAAATCCATACTTTTCTTGAGGATTGCTTAGGGAACATCCAGCAAAGCACTGCTGCTGCCTGGCCCTGCGTGAGGATTATGCCTTTTAGCAGCTGTTAACAGGCAGCTGAATGGCTGAAGCTAATTCTGTTGGACGCAGGAGATTTGCTTTGAAGTTTGTAATATCACAAAGAGAAGCCCCTGCGTGCTGGGCTGTCCTGCGCTGCTGCAGAGCAGAGTCAGTGCTGGGAAGCAGACAGTGATTGCCAGGACTGTGCTGCTCTGTGGCTGATGGAGGTTGTGACCCCAACTTTGCAAAGGGTAGAGAGGAAGGATTGCCAGGAGAAAGTTACAGAAGCAGACGAGAGGAAGAAAAATCCCTTGCACGCCGGCTCAGCTTGCGCAGCGTGGGTTGTATGGAACTAAATGGTGCCTGCTTGCTGTGCTTTGGGCTGAGCAGGGTTAGGGATGCTGCAGGCTTGTGCCCCCAGCACAAAGGCCATGGGGAGCTGCCGGGCTCTGTGCCCTGGTTGACGAGTGATGTTGTTTTACTGCTTGGCTGCACAATCCCATCAGCGAGGCATCAATCAGCAGGTGACAAAAGACAGCAGGGTCAGGTTCCCCCCAGCCCATCTGGTTACAGGTAAAACAGCCGCTGACAAAGAGGCCAGGCATAATTACCCTTCAGGGCATGGCAGGGCACAGTGGTGCTGCACTGCTGTTGGGGTGGGTGCTGGAGGATGCACCCCTGATCTGGTGGTGACATCTCACCCATGCCCTGAGATGCTCTCCCGGAAGCATCCATTGGTGTAGATGTGAAGCTCAGGGGTCCGAGGGTTGTTTGAAGCTTTTTTTTTTAACTGTAGCCTATCTGTGAAATTGGATTGGAAAGAGAAAATCATTGCCAAAGAGGAGAACAAGAGGAGAGACCCTATTGCTACACACTGAAGTATCAGGTTTTCAAACGGTCTCTGTTGGAGGCTCTGTATATGTTACCACTGCTGATGATCAATAGAGGCTGGGAATTTTTTTTTTACTCTGCTCTTAACTTTCAAGTGATTTCTCTTTGAAGACGTAAAATATCTTGAGAGAATCCTGCTTAAAAGAGCTGCAAATTGCACACGGAACAGTACTTATCACCTCTTGAGATTTCTCCCTAAGGTTTAAGTTGATTTATAGTTAATAACAAAAAAAGCGATGAAAATCAGTCCTCCTTCTAATTGTGCTTCTTTCTTAGGGAAGGATGACCCTGACTATGGGTCGGGTTTGGCTGCAGGTTCAGCTCTGAGCTTGCTGTCCTCACTCAGTGCCTCTGTCCCATTCCATAGCTCTGGGATAGCTTCATAGAGCATTGGGGCTCTGTGTCACCGCAGTGCTGCTGGTTTGGGTGCTGTGGTTGCCAAAGGGAACCCATGCTTGAGAGCATTGCTGGCTGTCCAGCACTGGGTCAAACACAATCCTGGGTCTTCTTCTATCTCTCCATTTGGGCAAATTGCAGAAGGCATTTACCAGCTGCCTGTGCAGTTGATGTGAAATGGAGATCGAGGCCATCAAGCTGTATGGCAATGTGGGTGGAGGGACCCAATGCGAAGCACGGAGCTGACATAACTCAGGTCCTCCTCCTCCTTCCTGGGGATGATGCACCTCTTTCTTGTGTTTTCTATCACCTTGCAGGGCAGCGACGGTGACTCGGTGGATAAGAACAAATGCTGCACGCTATGTAACATGTCCTTTACCTCAGCAGTGGTGGCTGAATCGCATTACCAAGGGAAAATCCATGCCAAAAGGTTAAAGCTGTTGCTAGGTGAGCCACCGGCGCTGAAGGCCACAGGTAGGTGGGGGTGGTGGGGAGACATCACTGCTGTCTGCTGGGCTGGGGCAGATGGATGCTCATCGGTGCTGCCTCCTGCCAGATGCCCATCTCTGTGTTCATGAATTGCTCCCTGGAAGGCAGCAGCTCTGCCAAGTAGTGGCTGAGCCTCACCGTAACTATCAGAAGTTATTTGACAGCTTAGCTAATGCATGTAATAAACCTTTCCTGTTACTGCACGGAGCAGAATCCCATTTGCTTTTACCTCAGAGGGAAATGCAGTCTTTAAAAATGTTTTGGATCGATCACCTTTTGATTTTCGCCCGGATGGGCGTTCACGCTTTTCCTCGGCGTGATGCGAGCCTATTAACTTTCACATTTTAAAAGTCAAACATTGCAATCAGATAACCTGGCTGTGCCAGAATGTGCCTGACCATAACAGCAGCACACAGAGCAGGAGCTGCGCTGGCATCGCTGTGCTGTCCCACAGACTGAGCTCTGTGCTTCACTGCTGCTTAGAGCATGATAGGAGCATCACAGAATCACAGAATGGGTTGGAAGGGACCTCAAGGATCACGAATCTCCAACCCCCTGCCACATGCAGGGCCACCAACCTCCCCATTTAATACCAGCCCAGGCACTGCTGTGTGTTTTACATCCTGCCTAATGAGGCGTGCAGAAATCCCACCAATTATGATAGAAGGGATTTTTTTTTTAATCTGTCTGTGTGCTTTTGTTGCTGTTGTTTTTAACTTTGCAGGCTGATGATGCTGATGCAGAAAGCATCATTTGTCCTTTGTCACGATTGGCTTGAGGGAAGCTATGGCTTTTCCCTGGGGGGATGCAGGGGCTGTGCCAGTAGGTGGATTGCTGCTTCCCACTAACGAGGGCACTCTAGGAAGGCTCATTAAGGGCAGGTGTGGCAGTTCCCTGTGCTGCTCCTGGGAGCTGTGCTGTCTCTTGGGCCCACAGGTATGCAATGGGGGGTCCCAGGTTGCAGAGAGTGAAGGCAGAGAAGTGTGTGGATGGGTGATGGTCAGACAGCAGCAAGTCCTCCCATCCCCAGGCAATGGCTTCTGAGAGCTGCAGCTTCGCATTGTGTTTCCATTTAATTTTCTAATCATCTGAATCAGCCTCACAGAGGCAATAAGTGAGCTGCACCACATGCTCTGTAAGTAATGGGCTCTTCAGCTGCAGTAATCACTGGGAAGGAATAACTCAAGGACTCATTGAGCCTTCTGTACACTTGATCTGATGAAGCTGAGATGCAGGAATACACTAATAAGTGTATTTTTTTTTGCTCTCCAGCCATTCTCAGCAATGTGCCCATTGGACACAATGCTTTCCCTATGGGACACGTCCTGCTCCATCCTGGGGTGCTGAGTGCACCAAAATGGGAAACCATCTCCAGATGGCAGCGCCTGGTTTATAGCTTTACACAGACATCTACACTGCTACCCAGCATTGCTGGAGAGCTCTGAATTGACTGCTTGCTTAATGGGGGGGTCTGATTGTAAAGGGAGGGGTGAATTTGTGAAATACTGTGCACGTTTCTGGAAGTTATCTCATCCACACGGATGTCTCTGTGGTGTGTGGCGATGGAATGAGTTGAGGGGACAAAATGAAGACTAATGAATGCAGTTGGAGCTGCAGGGAAATTCAGGCTGAATTCTGGAGCTCTTTCAGGAGCAGTGTTTTCCAGTAAAGAAAATGCACTGAAAAATAGGTAACGTGCTCAACAAAAGCAAAACGTTTGCAGAATTTCTGTGGCTGGATTTCCATCCCCAGTTCCTGGAGGCAGTGGGACCCCCAAGCTCCCAGCAGACACCTGCAGGGGCTCAATCCCAGCCCTGATGCTGGCAGTTCCTCCTGCTGGATCTGCAGCTCTGCAGATGCTCGGTACGAGCTGACGGCTGCAGTCTGCTGCTGAGCAAATCCCTCTTTAATATTCTGTTTTTTTGTCTCATCAGTCTCACAGAAAATTAGATTTATTCTCAGCCTCTTTACGGGGCTACACCTTCCCTGTCTATTTTATCATCCTGATGAAACACAGATCTCCAATTTCTCTGCTGGTGCTTTCAGAAGAGGGAGGAGGGCCCTAGCAGTAAGGGCTCTCACAAGGGGAAAGCAGTGTCTGATCACTACAGGGCAACATTGGTGATGATTTTCTGCTGCTTCTCCTGTAGGAAGTTGTAGCCCTCGGAGGCTTTATGTCACTGCTATTTCCAATGAATTTCTGCAGTCATGTCCAACACCGTCAGCTTGCATCCAGGCACCAGGATGAGTTATAGAGGGCTGTGGGGGAAAAGAGCTGCTGCCTTCATTGCTCCACACACAGGGCATGCAGTGCCCTCAGCTGGGGCTCAGCTGCTCTCTCCTCCTTTAGTTCTTGGAGAGCAGCAGTGATGACAGGTTGGGCACCATTTACGCACAGCTATGAATACAAAACTGTACCAGCAAAAAAAAGAGTCAGCCATGAGTTCATCAGCAGAGTGCTAAGTGTTTCTAACTTTGCATTTTGCCTCATGCAGCAAAGTAAGGCTTCTCGCTTCCCTCCCACAGCACAGGGGAATGTAAGGCAGAGTGTCGTGAGCTGTTTAGCATTCGAAATACTTGGAATAGTCAAACTCACAGCTTTTATGTCTGTGTGTTAGGACAGAGCAACATTTTTAACGTCTTGGGAGTGTTTATTATTAATGTTCGTGTTGCAGCTCGGGGAATGGTGATGTTTCCTGTTCAGTTCTTGTTACGTACCAGAGATCAGAACAATAAATCCACCTTTGAGGGAAGTCAGCTTTCATCTGTTTGTTTGCAGGAGGATTTGGAACATGCAGGGTGTTTCTGTCGGCTGTCAGGATGGGTTCAGCACGCCTTAGGGGCTGTTAACTGGCCTTGAGGAAATGCTTTGTGCTGTGGGAGCTGAGGGGAGACCCCAGGCACCGGGTGGGTGTGGGGCTGGGGGCTGCAGGTGGGGGCACTGCTCAGCCCTGCAGCAGAGATGCTGCTTTCGGGTCTCCTTAAGGAGCAGGAGATGTAACTCCTGCAGACACCACCAGTTCTGCAGACTTAAGCCTCCGTGGTTCCCCTCTGGCAGCAGCTAACATACAAACAGGGAGAAAGCTGAGCAGAGGATCCATCAGATTTAACTTTAGGGCTCGGGGCTGGAAGCAGCACTGAAAGCACACTGCTCTGAGGCTGCACTTTGAGGTGCTCCAAAGGCAGCGATGGAGCATGGAAATCTCTCCTGGTGCAGTGCAGAGTTACATGGAGGCCACGTGATGGGAATCCTTTTGGAGGGGGTGAAATAAATCCAAAGGCAGTGAGCGGGCGGTTGGCTGGATGGTCAAATGAAGAGAACAAACATCACCAGCAGGAGTTCATGACTGCAGTCATCTTATTAACAAACACCCCAAAGAGTTCATTTTGCTGGGTGCGTCGCAGGGCGCGATGGCTGAGGTGAGAAAATTCTCCTCCAAAGCAGAGCACCAGCAGCACTGTGGGCAGTGAGCATCCGACACCCCAGCAGCTGTCATCAGGACAATGGGAGCTCATAAAGGCCTGGAAATAGATAAGGTTGTAAGTAACACGAGATGGAAGATACGATTTCTTTCAGGAAAGTTAATAGATGCTCATTCCGGGCAGGTCAGCAGAAGATTTGCAGCAATGTGAACTCTCTGGAACCACGCAGGCACTGAATGCTGTGCTCACAGCCTTCAAGTTGCCCCTTCTCAGCACGGAGTGACTGTGGTGTATTGTGTGGATATCAGGCATCTCATCTGGAACAAACTTGGGAGCAAAAAGAAGGCATTTTTGAATGAGGTGTGATAATTAATGACCAGCTGTGCATTTTTGCATCCTGGTGTTATCTGCATTGTATTGTCCTGCTTTTCCAAGGCTTTGTGATTTATGTTGTACGTAGCAGGAAACCAATGGCAGGCAAGGCCATTGGAAACCAATGGCTTCACATCACCCATCACCCTTCTTTCTCTTGCAGTTATTTAGGTCACGTTTGTGACCCCAGACGGCCTCGTATGAATCTGAAGGGAAATGGGACCAAATTAAGGTCGTGGCTGCTGCACTCGTCGACCCATAATGCAACATTTGAGTGAGCAGAATGACTACTGAGCAGTTTTTTCACCTGTGACACTAAAAATTGTGACAGCTTTCCCTATTCTTTCCGAGACCAAACACATTGAAAAGTAATAATCCTGAGATGGTTATAAACCTGTCTCTCTATCCCGAGCAGCTGATAGCGTTGCTGTTTTTCCAACCCAAGCCATTCTATGAAATAACTGCAGTTCATTGTGCCCAACACGGCTCTGCTTTGGGCTCTGGCAGCCTGGTGCAGCACAGCACTGATGCCTGCTTTTTTCCTCCTGCAGAGACCTTGGGCTCACTGAAGCAGCCCCGCGTGGATCGGCCTCCAGCAGCATCCCCACCTCAGCCACGCAGGGATTCGGATCGCTACTGCCAGCTGTGTGCTGCGTGGTTCAACAACCCCGTGATGGCCCAGCAGCATTATGATGGCAAGAAGCACAAGAAGAACGCGGCCAGGGCTGAGCTGCTGGAACAGCTGGGGAAGACGCTGGACCTGGGCGAGCTGCGAGGTGAGAGCGTGGGGCTGCATGGGGCTGCAGGGGGCTGCAGGGGGCTGCAGGGGGCTGCATGGGGCTGCAGTGGGCTGCATGGGGCTGCATGGGGCTGCATGGGGCTGCAGGGGGCTGCAGGGGGCTGCAGGGGGCTGCAGGGGGCTGCATGGGGCTGCATGGGGCTGCACAAGGCTCATGAGGCACTGTGGGTGCAACCCGGATGGGATGTGCTGCTTTTGATGAGGATGTGGCCTCATCCCCAAAGCTGCTTTTTGTTACAGAGATGTAATTACGGGAGGAGAGGGAAGGGCCTCCTGCAAAAGCGTTCTCTGCGGTCTCCAATTACAGTCCTGCATGCATGCCGTGTATTTGACTGCAGTGGGCTTGAGCACAAAGTGCAGGTTTGATTTTCAGCACACCGCATGGGAGAAGCCTGGCTTGCCCACCTTGGGTTAATGTTTTAAGAAGGCTTTCTTTTTTTTTCTTTCCTTGTGAAAATGAAATAGTTTTCCTTGAAGTGCCGATGGCCGCGCAGTGCGCTGTGCGTTGCTCTGTTACCCCGACCCTCCGGTGCTGCCCGGGGTGATTCAAACATCCTAAATGATTCATTGGGCTGAGTCACCGTGTGGAAATACGCAGGGACGTGGAATTGCCAAGGTTGGGAGTGGTGGGGGATGTCATTATCTGTAAACAAACCCACGGTGACGCAAACAGAGGTTGGGCTCCTGCTTAGTCCTCCCTCAATCAGAGGACAGTGCTCTGCCCAGGACAGGATCTGTGCTTCCAAGCAGGCTGCTCTGTATGGCAGATGGGGCTGTGGGCTGCTCCCAGAGCAGCGTTCAGGGATGCTCCATGGCAGCTGGGCTGTGCTGGAGGTTTGGGGCACTGCTGCAGGTGTCCTGCAATGCAGGGTCGGGTCATGGCCGCGTTCTGTCTGCTCCCACTGCTCGTTTTGCAGCCTCAGTGTTGGCTGGAATGCAAACTCATTTCCTCTCCATGTATCCCCAGCTTTCCCATCACAACTGAAATATTAATTCTATTTTGTCTGCTGTGGGAGATGAACATTTGATGTGTTATGTAAGCCCGGGATGAGCTGTGTCAGTCAAAGCACAACATTTCAGCAGCCTTTGATGTTTTGATAACGGCTGTAATAAAATATTTATTGATAAATACGAATGCGTATTCGAGAAATAAGAATAGAGATATATTTTTGGACAGCTGATATTTATAGGAAACAAAAGCATTGGTTCTTCTTGCCGAGTTCTCATCCTGCAGTTTTGAAGTCTTGTTTTGAAGTGGCAAAGGGGAGGGGAGAAAGGAGCCTCAGTGGCAGCAGCATTTCTCCCATCTGTATGAGGTTTAGCTGTCCATGAATGCTCCGTCCCAGGGCTCTGGGTGTTTGCCTGAGGGCTGCTTGGGGTGAGCAGCAGAGGTGACAGCGTGGGGTTGGGATGCAACTCAGCAGTAGGGCAGAATCAGTGGCTGCTCGGGATGCCATCACCCACAGCCTTTGCATTCTCTGTGCACGGATGAATTGCCACAGGTGTGGATGCTGTCTTGCAAAGGAGTTGAATTTTCCTTCCTGGCTCATAATTTCCTCATATGCTTTATAAATACTTTTCATTCTGTGCTGTCAATTTTGGTTGGTAAAATCTGATTGAACAAGTGCTCTCCTGGAATGTGTTCTAATGCATTTCATGCAGAATGACATTAATGACTCCATTCTTTAATATTTTATCAAATGGATATGAGTGCATTCAATTTTACATGAACGCGTGTCATGATTCAAGGGAGGGAATGCTGATGTGTCACGAGGACACCAAAGTAAATGTGCAGATGGACAGGACAGAATTTCCTAACAGCTTTCTCTGCTTGGGATCAGTGCAGGAAACCAACAGGATGGTCTAACAATTCTAATGCAGGGTGCATTAGAATTGTTCTTACAGAGAACTGCAGCCTGCGGTAGGAATCCCACACCTCTGTTGAGCTTGAAATGCTCTGTTCAGATCTTCATGGAAGTGAATCAGTGCGAAGCAGAAACCTGACACTGGAATTTAAAATTCCCCCCCTCCCTTTTCATTTTTTTTTTTCCTAAGAGAACAAGGCAGAATTATTTGAGCATCAATGGTTTACTGTAATGCCGATGTGTGTTTAATGCAGCAATGCTAATACCGCCCATGATGCCCGGGGAATTCTTGGGATGTTAAATACAAAAGAGAGGAGGAGAGCAGAAATGGGTCTCTTACATGCAGGCTATTAAGGGAGACAACAGAATGGGGGATTGGGAACATTTAGGTCTGCATTTATGTGCTTAATTTATGTGAAGCCTCGGCCTGCATAGCAGCAGTCAGAAGCTCTGATTGCCATCTCTCTGTTTCAAGGATGTCCGGGAGGGAAACGGGTGTTTAATGCACATTCAGCCACGCTGCTTTTGCTGTGCAAACATGTTAGGTGAGGCACAGGAGTGCCTGTTTCTGTCATTCCTCTTTGCAACCGCTGTATTCTTTTCCCAAGGTGAAAGAACGACGAAGTTAACTGGTGTGCTCTGCAGAAGAGGAGAGCCTCATCCTTTCCCACAAGTTGTACCGACCCTCTGTGCCTTGTTGCCAAGTTTGCTCCATTTATAGAAACCAGCAATTGCTTTTGTTCTGCCCTTCTTTCTGGCACGGCACGCAGGGCTGCATGCAGAGCTGCTCCATTCCCTGCCATGGAGGGGACCTCAGCTGAACGGATGCGTTGATCCTCTTGGGAAAAAGGCTCCCAAGTGGTTGCAGCCTCTGAATGTGGTGAGGAACGGCCCTGATCCGTGCAGCAGAAAGCAGGGGAATAGCCAGGGCCTCAGTGCTCATTATTCTGAGCACAATGATGCTCTGTGAGAGCCATGGGATGGCTGAGGGGACCACAGTGTCCCTGGGCAGCTGCCTCTGAGCCCTGCGTGGTTCTGTGCCTTTCCAAATATTCTTTTTGGCTTCAGCAGTGCTTGGATACCCTGGACTGGAAAAGTACATAGAGAGGTTACTGTAAGGAGAAAAGTCTATAAAGCTGGGAGATCTGAGTTCTTTCTGATTAATTAGAAGCTTGTGAGGGGCAAATGGTATGCTTTCCTTTCTCTGGTTCTGCAGCTGTTGGCACCCTCTGTCTGCTGCATTGACTCTGAGCAGTGTGTGGCACAGGCAGAGGCCGTTTCCTACAGCACAGAGATGCTTTTTCTCTATGCACAGCCCTCAGCCTGCACCAACAAGGCTCAGCAGGTACACAGCTAACAAACCTGGCTTCTCTTTGCAGGCCTGAAGCGCAGCTACACGTGCAACATCTGCAACGTCACACTGAACTCCATAGAGCAGTACCACGCGCACCTGAAGGGCTCCAAGCATCAGACCAAGTGGGTACCACCGTGTTCCGGGGCTCCTCTGCCCATCTGTGCCTGCTGGGGTGATGAAGCACAGAATCACAGAACGCCCAGGGTTGGAAGGGACCTCAAGGATCATAAATCTCCCCCTGCCACACACAGGGCCACCAACCTTCACATTTAATATCAGCCCAGGCTGCCCAGGGCCCCATCCAACCTGGCCTCCAACACCTCCAGGGATGGACGGGGCATCACAGCCTCTCTGGGCAGCTGTTCCAGCACCTCACTGCTCTCTCTGACTATAGGAAGCAATGCTTTGTGCTTCTTGCTGAGGGCTGATGATGCTCTGTGTGTGCGTTGGGGTGCTGTGGGTACCTGTGGTCACATTGTGCTGGGAGCACCTTTGGTGTGCTGAGCCCCAGCAGAGGCACTGGGGGGTGGATAGGATCAGGTGTTTCCAATTGAAAATGTGCTGTGATTTACAGCAAATGTCCTGCCCAAGTTCCTGAGTTTAGGAGGGAATCTGCTCTGTCAATTAGGGCAAATTATTAAAATGAAGTGGTAAAGAGACACGGTAAAGAGGAGTAGATTAATGAACTAATCTCTCTTAATACACTTACATGTGAGCTTTGGGAACTGTTTCAGGCTGGAGGACCAAGGGCCGCCCAGATTAGAGGAAGGACATAAAGATGTCATTCGTTACTGAAGTACCTGAAGCAGCTTTAAGGGTGGCTTTTGGTGTCTTAAGCATGTCTTTTGGTGGCTTAAGCAAAAGGAGACAAGTGCAGCCCTCCCCTCGCTGATCTTAGACCTTCCAAGATTCTCTTTGCTATTTACTTTAGCTCTGTCCTGTTTAATACAAATATTACCCTTCCTGGATTTATATCTTCATTAGTGGGAGGAAGTGGTGATGAACCTTCTGCTCCGTGCCACGGGGGGATGGGATGTGGGATGCAGCTATGGGATGCCCGGGGTGGCTGTGCAGGGAATGGGGAGCCCCAGGCAGCCCCCACCCCATCTCCCTGCTCCTTGGTGTGTGCAATGCAGCTCTGGGCTACACACAGGGACAGTGCTGATGGATCAGTGTCAGTGCCATTGCTGGAGAGCAGAGCTGACAGCTCGTCCTGGTGGAAACACGAGGTGGGAGCAGCTGCAATGTGCTGCTGAGGCGCGGAGCTGTAATTTATCCTTCCCCTGCCAGGCTTTCAGTGTTTGTGTTATTATCGCTGTCATTGCTGCTGTTGTTATTGCAAAGGAAAAAGGAGTTTGTTTCAAATCAAAGCAGCCTCATGGACGGGAAATAGCGATGTGCAGAAAAGATGCACTCCTTTTATTCAGCATGGAGTGAGTGAGTGCCTGGCGTTCCCTATTTAGCGCCCACACCTCCTGCTTTGTTGCCCAATGTCCTGCAGTTAGCAGAGTCCCATCTCCAGCCCTTACAGAAAGAGGATTCCTTTCTCATCTGTTGCTTTTCCAAAAGCTTCTTTTCCAACTGACAGAAACTTCAAAGGCACTTTGCTTCATCCTTTTCCCTTGGCTGAATTTGGAGCCTTATGGAGTGTGTTTGCAGCAGAGCACTGGGTTGTTGTCTTTGGCTGGCAGCAAAAGTTGGGGCAGGAGGAGCACAGGAGTAGCTGCAAGGCTGCAGGGCTTCCACTGTTCTTCCAAGGACCTCCTCCTTTTACAAATTAATATTCTTATCTGTCATTCCAAATTTAGTTGCTTATCACTCGTTGCTAATGATTTAAATCTCGTCCCCAGAGATTTTCGTGGGCGCTCAGGACAAAGGAAAACAAAGCGATGGATTTGTAAGGAAGCGTGGTACAAATGTAATAACAGAATGCCAATGAGAGACATTCGTCCGTCCGATTTCTATGGGAAATTGCTCTGATTATTCCCTTTCCTCTGCCCATTGTTCATTCTTACACAATCATCTTTCAGCCTCAGGATCCGAGCACTGCACAACTGTAGGGAAGTGCAGAAGAAGGGGAGACAATGGCTTGGCAGCTTGGGTTCGTGCAAAACAAAAGCTCTTCCCACCCCTGTAATTAATGCATAGCCAGATTTTGCTCTCTTTAAAGGCATTTTAAGTTTAAAGGCATTTCTGTAGCTTCGTTGTCCTCTATCTGGGCACAGGGAAGCAGGGTGCTGTGAGTGGTGGGGGCCCTTGCCCTCAATGCCTGGCCCAGCATTTTGCCCACTGGTTTGTGCCGTTCTCATTACTGTGGGTTAGCATCAAGGCTGTCCTCTTCCTCATAACCCACACTGAAGCTAATGCATTGCAGTTGCCAAGGCAACAAAACATTTTATGTAGCTTGTCATACTTAATATCGTAAAAAAGGAGTTGTAAAGGAAGAGGTTTAGCTTGGGACAGGCAGAATGGTGATTGCAGGCTGGAAGCTGGGAGCACCCATAATGTACCAGGGAGATGAGTTCTCTGAAGAGCTGCTTTGGCAGAGAGGAATGTTTATGAGGACTGAGATGAGGAGCAGATAGTGATTATAGCTCCAGAGCTCTCCAGAGGGCACCGTGCATCCAGGCCATTGCTGGAGCTGCTTTAAATAACCCAACACACAGCAGCTTTCAGGTGGTGCTCTGTGGGATGTGGGGCTCAGCCCTTCCTGTGCATCTCCATGCAGTGCTGGAGGAAAAGTAGCTGGAAATGCCTCTGCTGATGTTGTGGTGTTGAATAAAAACATAGGAGGAGGCAGCTGGTGTTGAACTTGTCCTTATCCCTCTGCTCAGTGAATTTACAGAGCAAGGTAACGAGTATTCGTGTCCACTTTTTCTGCAGGATGCAGATGCTTTAAGTTTTGAAAATGAAGCAAAAAGGCATCTTTTAAAAATACCTCTGACCAAAGTGAGGGATCTGCCTCTCCAGCCGGGTGGAGAACGTTTCTTTCAAGCTCCCCATTCTGCCAACATCACAGAATCATCACAGAATCATCTGCCCTGTGCTGCTGGGAGCTGCAGTCCGCTGGGTGCTGCCATGCTTGGGCATGCTGCTCAGGCACTGCAGCTGGACTCTGGAACATCTGCAGCAGGGAGGAGCTCCAAACCTTTAATTAGGGATTTATGAACTGTGCAATGGTGATTGAGTCATTGTTTGACTTACTTTCCAGAAATAGATGTGGGGTTTTTTTTTTTGGCTTTTTTTTTTTTTGTAATCTGCCCTTCTCCCTTCCTCCTTTCCCCAAACCCAGCAATGCTCAGCTCAGCTGCAGCCAGCACTCTGTTTCTATGGGGATTGGTGGCAACCGAAAGATGGGGTTGTGAGGAGCTGCAGAACGAGGTTGTGTCACATCCAAAACATTGGGAGAAAACCACGTGCTGGCTTGGAATGGGCCGAAAGCAACAGAATTCTTCATTCTCTGTGGTTTGATGTAAACTGTTCCCTCGCAGCCCTTCCTGCAAAGCCCAAAAGATAGATGGGCAGCTCAGGAGCAATGACTGCAGGCTTCGTGCCACCGAAGGCTCCTTTCCTTTTTTTTGATCCTGATTCAGAACACAGATGTCTAATTGGAATGGGGGCATTTATTAACATAAGCTGCTTGGCCGTTCAGCCATCGCAGCTAATCAAAATATTGTAAATATCGTGCCTGGACAAATGTCACTCTTCACCAGATTGCATTCCTGTATCTTTTTCAGTCTATTTCAGAAAGCATAAACAAATATTTGCTGCCTGTTGTGACTGATGGCAACTTTTATTGGCAGCAGAAACATTTTCTGTGTGTTTTCTGTGATGTATGGCGGCCACTGCCTAAAATATAAGGAAGCCTTTGGAGTGATAATAACTCCAGAAGATGAATAGTTCTAAAAGGTAGATGGAACTGAAAGGCATTCTAATTTGTCATTATTTCAGTGGTTCCAGAGATCAGCTGAATAATTACACTGCCTATGAAGAGCAGCAAGTAATACTTTCATTACAGGATTAAATTGTCTCTCCCTTCCCTTTAAAGTAAGGGGAAATAAAGGTATCTCTGATATCTGCTGTTTTGATCATAATTTGAAAGCCAAAGACTTGGTTTTGTGGTGCCGGGTGTGCAGATTAATTATTTTAATGCCAAGCATAAACAGCTGATTTCTGATCTATCAGTCTGATATCAACCAACGAGGAGCCCCTCATTGGCCAAAGCTGTCTCCTGGTGGCTTTGCAGGTGATGCTGATCTCATCCATTTAAACTGAGGATCCAAGCAAAGCACCCTTTTCCCTTTCACAAAGCCCGTCTCTATGCTTAAAGTTTCCTCTCTCTCTCTCTCTATATATATTTTTTATACAAACTAAGCCATTTTCATTGCTCCCATTCAAAACTCAGCCAAGGGAAACCCAGCAGGGCCCTGCATCCCAACCAGGAATACCAGGGCTGAATGTGACCCTGCTCCATTTCTGTGTTGCAGCCTGAAGAATCAGTAGCAGTGCATGGGATTGGAGCGAGGAAAAGCACTGAGGCCTCACCTGCAGGGAGGAAGGCTGCTATCCTGGACACTGACTCCATGCAGTGGATGACTGACACGTAATTAACCCTCGCTTTGGACAGATACACGGATCTTATTGTTATTATTATTATTATTATTATTAATTTTTTTTTTTTTTAATTTTGTGGTGAGTTAAAAAATATTTCAATGGATTTTTTTTTACCCTTTCAAGATAATATTTATTCAGCACAGAGTTTAGAGAATGATAACTATCCTGTAAATACGGCGCTTACTCATCACTCATCGCCACAGACAGAAGAAAGGAACTATTTTACTTTTTTCATATTTATTCTTAGATTTCTTCCGAGAGTATAAAAATATTCTATTGCATTAATCCACGGTAGTGATGTAATCAGCCTCCAACCAGAAATAAACACGCTTCCTTCACCTTCTCCAGCATGGTTTTGTTGCTGACACCTTGACAGCCAACAGTGAACCGCAGGGATTGAATAACAGATGAATGTTTTTCCTTTCCTCTTCGTCTTCAGAGAAACAAACGGTTCACTGAGTGGAGAAAGCTGAAGTGAAAGCATAGGATCCTTTCCCTGCCCTTAGGACTGCTGCTGGGTGGATGGGAGCTGTCTGCCCTGCTGACTTTGGATGCACAGCGATGCTCGACACCCCTCGTTCTGCAGCAGGGCGGTGGGTGCCAAGCAGGGAGGCTGCCGTGGAGGCTGCTTGCAGGACATGGATGCAGGAGCCCTGTGGGGACATTTCCCAGTGCCAGCTGCTCCAGAAAACCTCCTGGACCTGTCAGAGGGGCTGCGCAGCCAAGGCCCCATGGTGGGGAGTGGGACCTTGATAACAGGGAGGAAAAAGCCACAGAGGATTGGAAAGAAAACAGTGCAACGGCCTCGGATGTCCAGGAGGAGTGCTGTGCGGATCCCAGCTGGGTCCTTATCTGCAGCTCATCTGCGAGGTGTGAACTCCTCACCTGTGTTGGAGTGAGCTGAGATGTTAGTACCTACCCACTGGAAATGAGGGGGTTTGGTGTTAGGCTCTCTGCTGCAGTCAGCAGAGAGGGAGCAGATTTCTTGCCTAGCCTGCTGCAACACGGAGAACTGAGATAACCAGGATCAAATTTGCAAGTATGTCCTACAAGCAATGCAGAGCAACCCTTGCTGTGCCCCCTGTTCTACCAGCTCCTTTAGTGCACTTTGCATGCAGCGAACCTGCCTTGAGAATGTTGGTAGAGATTAAGCACCACCTCTTCCAGAGCAATCTGGTTGGTTTGTATATCTGTAGTAGCACAATCCTTCTGAGACTGCCCATTTCCCTGCTTCTGCATCTCCGAAATAACAGGCTCTGACATTTCCTCTTTGAGCACGCTCAACCAGAGGCTGCCTGCTGTCTTTGGAAGAGAATGGTGATGCCTACAGCTCCATCAGTTCATTTACCAGAAATGCAGCATCTCAAAGTGAGCCGGTGCCCCTCTCTGCTTGTTGGCTCTGCGTTGGGAAACTGAGTTTCACCCACAGGTTTGTGAATTCTCTGCCTGGTGAACAAACTGTCCGTCGGTGGTTAATCTGCATCCTCCACCTGCTTCTGTGCACACTGGTAAATCAAAGCAAAGGAAGGACGAGCTGCTCTGCATTTCGGTGTTGAGCAGAGCTGTCTTTCAGATGAGGGGCAGTTGGGCACATCACCTGGAAAGCTGCAGCTGTGGTGCAAATGTCATTTGATGTGTTCATAGCATCACTGCTGTCACTGTTTGTCTGCCGTGTGGTTGCTGGTAAGTCAGCAAGCTCGGTAGCAGAGGATGCTGTGGGCAGTGCCTGCTTGTGGAGGAACAGCAAACAGTGTCACTGCTGCTGGCAGCTCTGCTCTTTGTGCCTCTCCCACTCTGGGATGTTTGCTGCAGGGCTGTGCTGCTGCACCCGATGGGCACTGCAAAGCTGCTCAGCTCTCCTCCCTTCTGGCAGTGCTGTGCCACCGGTTTTAATTACTATCTCACCTGGGACTCTGAAATCCCTCACTACCTCGCTTACCTGTTTGATGAAAGCAAACCCTCTTTTGTTGGTGAAAATGATTATGTTACCTTGAGAAAGCAATTAAAAGCCCGAGCTCCCCAGATGTATTTCTAAAGGACTCTTTGCAAATCTTTGGGAGAGAAGAGAAATAATTCTCCTAAATCAGGAGGCTGATCAATAACACACGTTGCTCTGCAGAAGGCTGTGTTTATTTTGCCTGCCAGCAATGGAACTCAATAGACCCCCACCAGTTGAAGAAGACGAAATGAGACCTCTGTGGTTTTGCATTGTGGGTTTCCTGTGTCTGTGTTTTTGGTTTTGCTCGTTTGTTTCTGTCATATGAAATCTATTGGTAAATAATGGGCAATGATCAGCACTTTATTTTCATTTGGCATTTAATCAAAGGGACAGGCTACATCTGTACAATAGCTGGGCTAATTGCTCGACCAAACAGGACAAACCATTGTTCATCCTCGCGGCTGATGGAATAAATATGAATATGGTCGTGTTTGATCATAGAGATTGCAAAGAAAATGGGGCAAAGAGCCCAATCCTCAGGTAAGGGGGCACAGAAGCAAAATTCAGATGGTGGAGGAAAATGACTGCATTGCTGAGGAGGACAGGAGTGCAGCCTTACAGCGTGACCTTTGGTGCTGTCACCTCTTCCCTGACTCCTGCTGTACTTCTGCCTTCAGCTGTGCAGAGGGAAAGGTTGGGATGTGCTGCAGCATGGAATTGTTTACTCTCTGGGGTCAGTAGAAGTGCTAAAGAAGCTCTACATGATTAATTTGTGCTCTTGCTTCAATGCCTTTCGTGTGTGCAGGAGAATGGGCTGTTTGCAGATGAATAAGCGTCTCCTTGGGTTCCATAGCTATGGGGCTCTTTCATTTATCGTGGTCTGGGTGATAATGTAAGGCAGTGTTTCTGAAAGCAAACTGCCTCTTGACAGGGGGAACGTGGTAAGGAATACAGCACACCATGCAGGCAGGTGGGGAATTCTCTGAGCTCCTTCCCCCCTGCCCTCCTCCTCCTTCCACTTTGTGCTCAGGGTGCTGCAGAGGTGATGCTGCCAAGAGAAAGGAGAAGTTCCTAACGTGTGTGCTCAGGTAATCACAATGAACTAATGGCAGCAAATTAATCACAGCACAAACATAATTTCTTTTCCTGGGCAGGTGTGCAGACAGCTCTGCTCCTGCTGCAACGTGCTGGGCTGAGCAGCCAGGATGGCCCTCTCTAGATGTGTTGCCTGCCTGCATGGCTGCAGGCTTTGGTCCCTAAATCCTTCTAATCTTTTCCTTTTCTGAAGTTCACTAGGCCTTCAAAGCAAGACATAAAAAGACAAATCTCCTGGTGGGAAGTCAGAGATCCCTGCAGAACTGCCTCCAGACCACGTACTTTGCTCTGATGTTGAGATGGGTACAGCATCCCAAGCTTAAAGGCTGTGCAGTTACATCTGGGACCTTTGGCAATGGAAGCAGTGAAACCCTTGCATCCCTCAAGGTTAGTTTAAATTGAGGGGTGAGGACTTTTGCTTATAATTTCTTCGTTAAAGCTACGCAGGCTGCATTTTTTGTGCAGCACAGCGGAACATTACAGGAGGTGATTTTGCTCCGCTCAAACGTTTTTGCAGCTCAAAATTCCACGTCCAAGTGTCAGGAAAGGTAATAACCATCAGTCTGGCTGCATCACACACACACATTCCTGCAGAGCAGTGTTAACAGGGCGCTGCTGGTGGCTGGAGGTGTGATTCTAACACCAGAGCTGCGATCCTGTAGATGTGTTCCGCTCAAGTTCTGTAGCACACCCCAATACAGTTCCTCAGGCTGTGATGTGAAGCTGTCCAGTGATGTCTCAGAGGGTCACAGGCTGCCTTCCTGTGCTGTTCTATGCTCAGACACATGACAGCACAAATAATGCATGTTTTCTTAACTGGCTTCCCGTGTTAAGGCAATAAAGCTCTATGGCAACAGTCTGTACAGTGACTCTGCCCTGAGGCACACCGCTTGGTAGGAAGAAATTAATCATGGGAGAAGAATGCTCCCCGTGTGTAAATGGTGCTTGCCTTGTTAAGTTCCTCTTGCATCAGCCTCATTAGCAAGCCCTGACCTTTTTCCACTCTCTTTGAGTTCTATGAGTGAAGTCCCTCCTCCAGGCTGTGCCAGGTGCTCAATGTGGTTCTTTGAGTCCTTCTGAGCTCCTGGTCCTCTCCCATCACGAGAGCAGTTTGGAATCTCTGTGTTTGCTGCAGTGAGAGGCAGAGAGAACCCAATTTGGTTGTTAAATATTTGTGACCTAAAGAAAGAAAAAGCAAACAGGCATTAACATCCCAATGCGTTCCCCACTTATGTTACTGCACCCAAGACTTCAGGAGACCTTTTTTAGTCTATTTCCAATGTCAGAATGGGGATGATGGAGGTATTCCTGCTGTCCCAGCAATGTTTCTCTTTGCCACATGCTCTTCCAAGCTGCAGGGCTCTCCAGACAGAGCCACGTCCTGCACATCAGAGGGCTCCATTTGCAGATCCTTGCCTGCAGGCGTTGCTGTGCTGATGCTAACAGCTCCTTGACCATCAGTTGAGGTTTGCCATCCCAGGGCTGGCAAGTTTAAGCAGCAGCCCCTCCGTGGTCTGCTGCTCACTAATCGAGCCTCGTGGTGTGCCTCACACATCTCTGACACCAGCCTTTGTCTAATATGTTTTTAATCAGTGTGTGCGTTTCAATTTGCATATTAATAGCAAGGAGATGTTATTGTACAGTGCTGTTAATGAGGCGGCTGTCATGCTCAGCCTTCAAGCTGAGCAGAGAAAGAAACCACGTCTATTGTACAAGAGGTGCAATTGCACATGTTTTACCATCTACCATTCTCTATTTATCCCTGCCTTTCGTTTTCCTTAATATCCTCAGAGGGATGTGTTCTTTTTTCTGCTTTTTTTTTTTCCCCCCCTGTGAACAAGCATGATTTAAAAGGATTTTTGGCTGTTGTGACAGCTCCAAGCCAGCCTAAATATCACATTTCTACTGGACATTTTTGACTTGCAAAGGGGCAAAAGCTTGATTTCTTTCTGCTTTCCCTGTCCCCTTCCTCAGCTCCTCCCCTGCTGTGTCAGATAGCGCTGACATTGCCAGGGCTCTGGAGTTTTGGGAGGTGAGTTTCTGCATCTTGGTTTTGCTCTTCGCCTTCCTTCCCACTTGGCTCAGCAGGAAAATGGCCCGAGGGCAAAAAGCCAGGAGTTAAAAGAGAGAAATTCGAAAGAGAAATGAAGGAAACTGGAAGCAGAAGAAAAAAACAAAATCCAGAGGAAAAAGTGCATCCCCAGCAGCCTGAGCCTTCTAATTGCCATTGGAGCTCCCTGGCAGGTGGAGGAAAAGCAAATGTTTTGGGCCAGCATGGGCTGGGTGCCGAGGAGCTTGCTGTGTGCTGCTGGGACTGAGCAGCAGCGTTCAGCCCGGCCCGCTTTTAGCATCACTTCGTTTCCAACATGCTCTCCTAATCCGGGATCAAAGCACGCAGTCAGCAAAAGGCATTTTGGAAGGAGAACAGAGCTCTGTTTTCCATCCGTCCCCCTCTGCCAACAAAGCTGTTCTTGCTGAGGAGCTCCCAGCACGGGGTGTGGGATCCCACCGGCTTCTGGGAGCGGATCTCTGCCCTCCTGCAAGGAGCAGAACTCATAGAGAGCCCCGTGAGCATCCCCTGTGCTGTGCAGAATGGCAGCATCAGGCACACAGCTGCAGAGCAGAGCAGGCACTGCTCACAGGGCTCTGCAAACACCGTGTGACAATATTTTGGAAGAAGAACCTCCCTGCTAGATGGGAGGCAGTGCAGAAATGAGGGGTTTTCAATCACAGCAGCTCCACCAGAAAAGAAATGCAGCTGCTGCTCTGAAATCGGTCTGAATCCTGCAGGCATCCACTGCTGGGTGGACAAAAGTGATGTGAGGTGGGAGAAATCCCCGTCAGCGTTTGCTGCAGAGAAGGTGGATGGAGTAATGAGAGCAAGCAGAGGCGTGGGATGGATGTTTCACTCCAGAGCTCCAATCCATTTATATAATCATAGTTGTTATCGCAGTAAATGTAAATAACTGATTGAGTTCAAATTCAGTGTTTGACGACGCTGATTCTTTGTGAGTACACACTGAATTCTTGGAGAATTACTTTATTTCATCAGATAGACCCACAGTGTGTTCAACAGCCCTTTAGGCATTTAGGTAGGACCATACTCTGTGATTTTTCTTGCTCTCCAAAGCATAAAGCCTCTTACAAGTTCATGTTTTAATCAATTGCTTGAATCAAAGTATGTGGCAGTTTGGCAGCTTGCCCTTTGCTGCATTGCTATAGCTGCAATAATAGCAATAATGGTATCATGAAAATACAAAAAGGCTGCTTTGCACCTTGTCAGCCCACGGCAATGAATAACCAGGATGACCTTAATTTGTTTTCTATCAGATGTGTTGGCCCTCAACCTTCAGTAGCATCCAAGATGTGGGCATGGGAGCCACAGTCCATCTCCCCACGCTAAGCATCAGCCTCCCTAATTAGTGTGTGTGCATCCCAGCAGCTGCTGCTCTGGTCAGGGTCACACGAGGGCTTCACCCTGTGCAGTTTCTGCTCTGTGCAGGATGGATGCTGAGCCCTGCAGCCAGGACAGAGCAGGACAGACCCCACTGTGGTGGTCCCAGGGCTCTTTGCAGGAGGCTGCAGTGGCCAAATTGAAGCGAGCTCAGCATTGTGAGGATGGAGGGGGGTTTCAAAGGCCTGGAAACAGCTGCGTTCAGAAATAGATCAGAGCAGCACTTCCATCCAAAAGGGGAAAATAGTAAAAAGTGGCTTCAAAATAGCACTGTCCGTGATATCCCACTTGTGCACGCTTTTAATGAGGCTGGTGCTGGTCTGAACGGGAGAATGGCCTCAATTCCATTATAGCTCTCTTAATGAGGGCATTATTATCGTTGTTGGGAAATGTGGAATGCAGCAGATGCACGGTGTTAAATAATGAACAAGAGGCTCAGCCTGAGCCAGGAGAACTGATGGTGCCCTGCTGGGGACGAGGGGGCCCTCAGATGGACACTGCAAGGAGGTGCTCTGTGTTCATCCCTGCAGAGCAGAAGCGTGGAGGTGTTTGTGCTGCTGGGTGCTTGGATTCTGCTGAGAAAGGGCTCCTGGGCTCCTGCTTGGTCGCTGCCATGGGGCTCTCATCCCTCAGTCTGTCCTCAGGGCAGATAGCTCACATCTATGCCTTCTATCACTCTTGTAGGTTTCAGCAGTGTGCACCTTTGGCAAGGTCTGGCCCAAGCCTAGCTGAGTCTCTGTACCACCACTGCCTCCCCCTGCCCTGCTATGAGTCACTTCCAAAGCACGCTTTTAGTTCATGAATGCAGAGATGCATTCAAATGAACCTCAGTAAAATGGCAGCGCTGATAAAAGCAGCCCCCATCCTCCACCCACTCCGTGCCCCAGTTGCTCAGGTTCATTTCTGTCTTTGAATCAGGCAGAGGGAAGCTCCAGTTTTCTGCCAAATCACGTCTGGGTCCCAAAGGGAGCCTGGAGCAGACACACACTTGTTGTTGTGCAGGGACACTGTGGGGTGCAACTAAAAGCAATGAATTGCTATGGGGCAGTGGCTTTGGGGGGGGTACATTGGCACGTAGAGTGCAGTCCTACACAGCCTGAAGGAGTGCATTTGTGCTGGTGATGCCCCAACTTTGGGATGCATTGTACAGAACAAGACCAAGCGGGTACTGAATGACATAAGGTTTTTTAGCACCGATGAGTTGGAGGTGGTGATCACGGGATGTTATTCCAGGAGGAAAAATCAAATGGAAATGGAGGATAAATACGCAAGAACTGAAGCAAAGCAACTTCTGAGGAGACCAAAACCACCACTGGGATAAATCCTTATAAAACAGAGCTGAAGAGCCAGCTGATGACGTGCTCTTTCTTAGTGAATTTACTCAGGGGCAATGAGGCACAGCTGATGAGCAGGGCAATATAAATCAGTAAAGCATCTAATACAGCCCAGCTGCACTGACATGAGCAGAAAGCTCCAGCAAGCTGTTCAATCATTTCCACAAGACAAGCAGTCAGGCCCTTCTTTACCACTAGAAAGCAACATTTTGCTAAAAGTCATCTTTATTTTGAATGTTATCCTCAGCATCGCATTGGTGGCCGCTTAACAGTGAGTGCCTGAAAGCAAGAAGGCAAAATCAGCAGGAGCACAGCTGGGAAGTGCTGAGCATTTCTGTGGGGTCTCAGGTACAGGGAGTGTGGGCTGTGGGGCTGTTGGGTTCTGCCTGCAGGCTTTGTGATAATGGGAACAGGGACTGTGGGAGTTCCTGCTGGCTTTCACCTTCATCATCAGCTCTAAATCAGTGTTAGTTGTGGTGGTGGTGATCTAAGAGCACAGGCAAATTAAGGTTTAGAGTGAAAAACAAATCATATAGCAAAATGCACAGCTTTTATTTTTGTTTTATCAGAGCATCCAATGCAGTTAGGACATGGGTAAGCTTTTGGGTAGAGAGGCCCCAAAGGGCTTCTCTGGGTCTGAAACAGACACAAAAAGCTTCAAGCAAGATTCAGGCAGGGAAAAAAAAAATATTCTGCTTCAGTTTAACATAATTATGGCAACAAATTAGAGAGTTAGGAGGAAAATCTAGCAGTAAGCACCTGTGAGATCAGCTGTTATAAACTTTGTGTATCGTTTCAAATCTGGGATGTTGGAATCCTGCTACAGCCGTCACCCGATTTCCCAGTATTTAAAATGCATTTGTTGTTTTGGAAGGGACAAATTGGAACTGGCCCTTGGCAGATCTGCCTGTGGGGGTTTTGCACAGCCTGTTGTTTGTGTGGGGCAGCGCCCAGCTTGGCTACTTCTGTTCTGAGAACAGCATCTCTGTGTCCGTCCCATTTCCGAAGCAAGCACAATCAGAGATGTATTTCAAAAGGAATGTTAAAAATAAACGATTTGAAATTCAGACTGGATGATTGGTTTTTCTCTTTTGGGGGAGATGGATTTCCTTAAGGGATGGAGTGCTGTGGGAATGCAGGGCGCTGATGCTCAGGATTTGTGGGATTTGCTTCTTCTGCTGGATTTCTTGTTGTTCTCATGTCCATGAGCACCTCGTGCTTGAGCTGTTTTGTTCCCAGTTGGGAATTTCTCAGCAATGTTTGCTCAGCTTTATTGGTGGTACTGAGTGATGTGGTGTAGTGGGTATGATGGTGATGGGTTGATGGTTGGAGCAACCCTGGATTGCCACAGACTGGGTCACCCCGTGCTGCTGCAGTTTGCAGGGCCGTGCTTTCAGTGGGGTCTGTTTGGAAGGAGGCAGCCCTGAGTGCTCAAGCGGTGCAGCAGAGATGTGCTGAGCTCTGCACCAACGCTGTGGAGCAATGGAGTTGCCAAGGAGCAAACCCTGGATCAGAAGCAAAGATCTCCTGACCTGCTGTGCTGGCTGTGAGCGGCTCCTGACCCTCCCCAGCGCTGCATGTGAGCGGCTCGAAAGCTTTTGCTTTAGAAATGTGAGGCTTATTTTGCATGTTCAGCATTGCTATAATAGTTGCAGTAGTGCTCACAATCCCAATCAGCTCAAATCTCTGCCAGAAATATTTTAAGCAGCAGTTCTACAACATCAGTTTCTGCTCCCATTACCCAGGAGGAAGGCCTGGGGCTCACTGGAGACTGCTGCGATGCCTGTGGCTGCAAGGAGAAATGCTCATTAATTGCCTTATCTCCCCTGAGCTGCACAAAAGATTGTCTTTCAGGCAGTCAGTGGCACCAGCAGTTGTGCTGGGCTGATGCTGCAACTGCTATGAACAAACACTTAGACATTCCTGTGTGGAGCATTGATTAATTTGTCGTTCTCCACCATCAGCAAACGACTGCAGAACCTCAGCTGCTCACTGGGGCATGGTTAGGAAGGTGCAGCTGATAGCACCGTAAGTCAATTAAGGATGAATTATGGAATTGGTCAGGATGCCCTGTCATAAAAGGAGGCAGAAAACCTGGCTGCTTCTCTCTCCTGTTCTGCTCTGGGTGCTCCTGGAGCAGCCTGAGCTGTGCTGGTGACACCAAGAGCTGGAAAGGTCCAGTGCTGCATCCCAGTTCAGTGTGCCTGTAGGTGCACGTGTATTTTGTACAGAGAAAGCATCTTAAGTGGCAAAGCTAAGAATCTTAATGTATCCTCCTTGCAGCTAGTTTTTCCATGTTTGTTTCTCCTTCAGGCCTCTCCTCTGCAATTAGAAGTGCTTTGCTGAGATGTCTTTAATGCTTACTAAATTACCTCTTTTGTTTTGCTTTGGAGATGGAGCTGTTTGCTAACAGTTTGCTTGCTGCTCTGCAGTAGCAGGGGCTTTTGCTTTTGGCACCTTATTTAAAATGCTTTCCCCCACCCCTCCCCGCTTGTAGATAAAGTCTCCGATGCTGTATGAAATTAGAATATGGATTTGATTAGAGGAATGAGCTGAGAATTGCTGCTTTCATTCTCATTTCGGTTGTGCTGGGCTGTAGGAAATCCCCAGTAATGCTTTCTGGTTTCTAGGCATCAAAATTTGCACAACTGGCCCAGTCCTGTCCATGCAGCACAGTGATGCTCTGCAGCTTTGCTCTGTGGCCCTGCCATCCATTATAACTAATGCTCCCCATCCCCCTGAACTCCCAAACGCATTCATCCTGCTGTGCAGAAAGCTGCTCCCTTTTGTTCTGCTCTTGTCCAGCCTGGTGTCTCCTTTACAGATAAGTGGTCTGAAACAAATGCCATATGGGTGCTGGCAGTGCAAGCTGCCCTGCTGCTAGGAGGCCAGGGGTGAAGGAAATGTGTGTGATTTAACGAATGTTCCATGTCATGAATGGAAACGGAGTCAGTTTGTCTTAAGAAGCAGCGTGGGCAAACCTCCATCAGACAGCAGAGGAGCACAGAGCCCCAAGTCAATGCCTTTCCCTGCTGAGATTGCCTCTCCTGGCTTGCAAAGCTGCCCAAGGCAGTGGTGCACCAAACAGGAGCCTCCTTTGGCTGCTTCCTCATTTCTTCTTTGCTCCTGAAGTCAGTGGCCAAAGCACCGCTGGGTCTCAGCATTTCAGGAGCAGTGATGCAGACCCACGAGCTCTGCAGTCGTCTTCTCTGCCTCTGGTTATGGTGATGGCCTCGTTTGGAAAACCCCTGTTGGCCCCTGGGTCCAAAAGCAAAGGATTCTCCTTCCCTCTTCATTATATCGTTGGCAGTAATTATTCTTCCCCTCCAAATGTAGCATTTTTCTCTTTAGGAGAATTAGTTCTCATTCTCACTTTCATCCTTTAAGTGCTGTTTTCTGCTTTATTTTTAATTGAAAGGCTGGAGGGCAAATGCAATTAAGCTTCAGTGCATGGACTGTAACTTGTATATATATAAAAAAAAAGCCACCTTACCATCTGCAATTTGCTTGTTTTCTGATCTGAGGTCTGTTATAATTCCAAATTTTGGTTCTCATGATCAGAACAAACGAGAGCAAATTGCAGAGGACTGGGAGGAAATAGATTGGATGTATTTGTGTCCCTTATCTAAGGCAAGCAAAGGTGTGCTGTGCAGGGGTCCAGCTCTGACTGCAGTTCGTGGAGCTACATGGGCTGGGTGTCCTTTAGGACAAACCCCTCCAGGGCTGCCTGCCCTTTTCAGTGCAGATCTCACTCCCTGGTAGCAGAGGGCAGCAGGGAGGATGGAGCGACCCGCTGCTATTGCTAACAGATAGAATCAGTGATATGAAGCATATCATCCTTCTTCATTTCCTCGTCACGTTGAAATCAATACAGTGCCTCACCCAGAGGGCTCTTCTGCAGGCTGAGCTCATCCGTTACTGCGCTCCACCTCCTGGATTTACACCAAATGTTCCATTTCTCCCATGTAACAAATGGGCCCCGTGTCAGTGCTGCTGATCGCATCTCAGGCTCTGTAACCTCTGAGCAACCACACCAGAATGATTCTGTGAGGGTGTCTGCATGCATCAGTGATTTATCCAAGGCATCGTGTGTTCTCCCGTTATGACTCAGTCTGGCAGTTTGTCACTGCAGAAAGTGAGAAAAGCATGGCTGCCTTCAACTGAAATCATGCGTGCCTATGAGGAAAGTGTGAAAGGGTAGGGCACATTTAAATAGAGAGGAATGAAAGCTCAGGGAGTGCTGGAAGAAGTTGTCTTGAGTTACTGCGTCCAACCCTTGCCTACCAGGATGCACAAAATCCAGTGGGGGGGTTTTCATGCAGTGTGAGTCAGGACTGGTGGGTCTGTGCATTGGTTGACTACTGGGGTGGCTCTAGAGGCTCAGGGCGTGCAGCTGCTTGGAGCTACATGTCCTTGCATTAACTGTCGTCTTCCAATGCCTCTAGGTTATGAAAAGGTTTAATGAGAACAATTTTCGAGAGCTTTTATAGCCTTAATATCTCGAGACCTTTCAAAGCACCATTGAAGTGCTGCTGAGGATGGCTGGGCAGCCCCTACCTGACCCTCCTTCCCTGGGGGAGTGCTCAAGAGGGCCTCCATGAATGTGTGTGAGATCTGTGCTGCAGCAGTGCTGCTCTGTCTGCAGAATGGCACTGCTGCAGGCAATAATGAACTGTGCAATTTAGCAGCCCACTAAATACATGTTTAAGGCACGATTTGGCTAGCAAAGAACACGGTAAAAGCAAAGACAGCTTGAAACAACTGCCATGCAGTCACCTAGAGTGGCAATATTAATTTGAGGGGCTATTGATTCCCAGTGTATGGCTTTATCTTCCTAAAATACACTTTGTGAGGTTTTCTCATGCTTACCAGATGTCCCTTTTTACTTAAAATTTGCCGCATTTAAAGAATGCTTAAATAGATTAATAATGCTGTGTTTCTAAAATGCCACCTGCCTGCAGGCAGCAGGAAAGATATTAACAAATTTCCCTGTCCATTCTGCTGCTGCCAGGCCCTCCTGCTCCTGCAGTCCATGCCACTGCATTTCTTAATTAATGACTTACTAAGATCTAAAGATTGCATTCGAGTGTTGTCACTGCCTGTTAAGTGGATTGCCTCTCCATCTTCCTATTTCCCCATAGGGCAAACAGAAGTAAATTCCAAAGAATAGTGTTTGAGAGAGACGCCCCAGTAACAATATACCAAAATTCTTCCAAGAATACAGGTTAGGGAGGAAAAACTTTAGAAGTTTGTATAGGAAGACCAGAGCAGCTTCCCAGGATGGTTTATGCTCCCATGGAGTCAAGCGCTCTGTCAGAAGAAGCTGGAAGCAAATCTCATTCCTTGTGCTGCAGAAGACCTGAAATAAAACCTTCAAGGTTTGTGAAGCACCAGGAAGATCAGAATGGCCAGGAATGGTTTGTATGGGGCAGGTGGATCCCAACCTCAGAGCTGGGGATGGGTCACTGCTAATTGCAATTGGGTACCCATCCCTCCTGCTCTGTTATTTGTATGCAATCGGTGGGTTTAATGCTGCAGGATTACTCTGAGTACAGCAGCACCTGTGCTTTGTCTGCAGTGAAATGCTGCTTGAGGTGGTTGGGTGGCATCTGCTCATTCAAGTTTGCATTCAGAAAATACCTGACATGCATGAGGGGAAACAAAGCATCAATAATGTTCTCCTTTGTCCTCGCAGAAATGAGTTATGTGAATGCTCACTGTTAACAAAGCACAGGAAAATGAGGGCTGTGTGATCCATCGGGAAGGAATTACACAGCAGAACTGCTCCCAAGTGCTGGCAGTCCTTGGGATGGACCATCCATCCCATCCCCACGCCCTCTGAGAATATGCTAATATGCCACTTAGTATCTATGAATGCTAATGACCCTAATCAGCCTGGCTGCTGCATCTGTCGTAGCAGCCAAGTTTGGCAAAGGCAAAGATAAAGTGCTGCTCTGCATGCTGCATCTCAGGAGAACTGTTGTAGTAAATTCAGTTATATGTTCCTGTCCAGGTTAAATGCAAATAACCTCCTCAGTGCTACGCATCTTGATTATAAACTTCTCTTTTGGCTGAGCTGTATTTTACTGTCTTGAAATCTGCAGTTTGCTGCTTGCTTTTCCAACCCCTTCGCTGCCACGTTTACACCAATAACATCTCCCTGCCCTGGAACCCTTCCCATGTCGTGATTTACAAATAAGTGATATTTATTAAAAAAAAACCACAACAGCAGGACAAAGCCATCAGCAAGAAGATTCTCTTTGAAAAAGGTGGCCATTAAGTCTATGGGGGAAAGGAGAAGCAATAAAATCCAGACTGTAACGACGGGACGATGCCTTATCGCAGGGCTGCAGAGCTGAGTGGAAAACAAACTGAAATAAATATATGGAAGATAGAGAGCTGCAGAATGTGGGCAGGATGGGGGCTATGCTCAGCCTGGAGACTCAGGCAGGGCGAGGAGTGTCAGCTCAGTGGCCAAACTCCCAGCCATGCAGTTCCCACCTTAAGCAATGCCATTGGGTCTGCACAGTCCATCCAATAGCAGCATTGAAACTAATTGCTATGGAGGAAAAATGCTCCTTACCACAGAGAGAGCAATGCTGTGACAGTGCAAGCACTCGGGAGCAGATGTTTAGGACAGAGAAGGAATCAATCTCAACCTTCTGCTTTGTTTATCCCGTGCCCTGAGCAGTGATGGGTGCAGAGCTGTGCGTGCGTGGAGCTGCGGTGGCTTTTGCCTCTCCTTGGCGCCTGTTTGGGAAAGTCACTCTTTATGGATACCCTAAAAGAACAGTCATTCTGCTACTGTGAGCTCTTCTGTAATAAAACAGGGGAAGGCACCGCAGCCAATAAAAGTGAATTAATAACTAGAGACAACAGAAGCCCACTTTGCAGGCCAGCATAAAGCAATGCTTTGCTGAGGGAAGGAGAGCGCATCAGTTTACGAGCAAACAGGTCAGGCCTGAAAGGAATGGGCCGTGCTGTCTTTTCTCCTAAACCTGTGTGGTTTATTTCTGTGGTGGCACAGCTGTGTAACATTCTGCTGAGGAACAGCATATTTGGAGCCCATGGATCCATGCTTTGGGCTTGCACATGGGGATCCTCTGCTTCTGTGAGCAGAAGTACAGAAAGAGGGACCTGAGTGGGATGGGAAGGAATGGCTTCCTTCAGATGGGACGAGCCCCCTCCTGTGTCCCCTGCTTGCTGTCAGCCCTCTGGTTGTGCTGGTCTTGTGGCACAAATTGGAAGGCTTAATTATTTCAATAGAGGTTAATTGCATTAGTCGCTACAGCAAATCTCCAGTTCGCGCTGCGCTTTCCACTTCATTTAATTCATTACCCCTGTGAAATTCGGTGGATTCCCACATAGAATTGATTGTTAAGCTCACACATGTCCCTTCCAACAGCAATCCTCCATGCCCACCCTATCTCTCCTCCTTCTCTTCTCCTCACTGCTCCCCTGCACATATGGGCATTGGTGGCTGTGCTGTCCAGGTCTGCACCCAGGGGCGCCCATTCTCTTCCTGCAGCACCTGCACAAGCAGTGCTAAATGAGCTGTACACCCTTTGCTGTGAGTCTTTAAGAGCAGCTTCTTGCAGCTTAATGTATTGCTGTAATAGTAATAAATGGGAGTGCTGAGAGTTGGGGGTGTTATTTAATGAGTTTTACTGCACCTTCTATGCTAGGCAGAGATATATCTCAATAGCAGAAGGATTAACACGAAGGCATGCTTTAAAAGGGAAATGAATTTTGTGCTCAGAATTGAAACGCAAACTCAATAAAGAACAACAAAAAGTCTGAAAACACACAGATTTGACCACAGCCAAGTTGAAATTGCAGTGCAATGGACACATGGCGCTCCCGATAAAAGCGACCCTCAGGAGGCCAGAAGTGAGCTCTGGGATTTCTCCTCATCCACAACCTCCGCTCCGACGCAGATAACGCTGCTAAATCCTCCAGCAGCAGCTGAGGAGCGCTGCCATGGGGAAGGGCATTCAACAGACTGCCTCAGAAAGGCACTCGCGGACTGCAGCGATGATTGCAGCATTATCGTGCGGTTGGTGCACGCCACCCTTTGTGTGAGTGCATTGATCATTTTCTACGCTGAGCGCAGTTTAACATCTGACCACTCTAACTCACAGCAAACCTATTTTGGATAAATGCAAAAGGAAATGTTGAAAAGAGCGCTGGAAGAGGCATTTCCCTCTGTGAGAGGTGCCAAAGCCAGCAGAGCTGCAGCCCTCTGTGTTACAGCCTTCCTCTTTTCTTCCTCTTGCTGGTTTTTAGTGTTATTTAATTTCCTTATCACTGCACCCAATTAAGGTTCATCATTCCTCTGTTTTCACTCGCCTGGCGGTGCTGCAGGCCGTTCTGCAAAGCACAGCTGTGCATGGGTTTCCTTGTAGGAATGGTTGTGTGGCACTCACCATTACAGCCCTGGAATCCAGCCCAGTTCATTAGTGCTATGTTCCATCCTTCAGCATTGATCTCGGTTATTTGTTTGTCTTTTCAGCTGTTAGCTCGGGTGATTGTTTGCATAATCATGCAAAGCGATCTCTGTTCCTTCACGAAGCCATAAGACTGAAACATAACTGGCACCATGGAAGGAAGGCATTGCTACTGCAGGAAGGCATCAGCCCGGGCTCCAGCACAGCAGATGGAACCCCCAGATCTGCAGGAGCTGAGGTGGGGACCCCCATCATGCTGTGCTTTAGAAGCTGTCATTGTCCCTCTCTGAGCCTCACGTTTGATGCCATGAAGTGGCTGGAGATGACTGTAAGTCAGTTTTGTCTTTGCTCGCTGTTGACAGGAGGGGTTTGCATGCAGTCACATTGCCCAAATGCCCAAATCCTCTCTGCTGAAATGTGCAGGGGGGGAGGTGAGACATTTCCCACCTGTTCAGCTATTTTGCAGCATGGTGGGATGTTTCCTATTTTGAACTGCAGCTGCAGCTTTAGGGATGAACTTGTAGAGTCAAACGTAAGGTAACTGCCAGGGGAAGGCGTTTTTAAGATGCAGATCTCTGTTTTATTACATAGAGAAGATTTTCTTCCACATAATGATACTTCTTGGAGTGCACGATAGAAAACTGCAGCCATGGACAAGTAGTGCTCTCAGCTCTCCCTCTGATCATTAGCCCTGTGTGATCATTAACCTTCACAGGGTAAACTGCCTGCTTGCAGTTCGTTGTTGATCGTTAGCAGATCTTGCTCTGGATGAAGATCTGGAGATGGGTTCTATGGAATTCTGCAAACATGAATGTGATCCTGAGGAGAGAGGATGAGGAGAATGTCTGTTGCTGCTGCCAGTGGGAGCAGGGAGGTCAGTCCAGGGGATGGCTGGGGACCCATCAGCAGCACCACATCATTGCTGGGAGGGCGAAGGGCACGTGGAACACTTCATCTGCCAAGAAATGAGATACATATTTATTTGGGAGTCTGATACACAAAGAGCTTTAATAACTACACTCATCCAAAGGCAGCATCAATAGAAATGGCACAGCCTGCTGAATGCCAGTGAGCGAGGAATGCTGTTATTAACATTTAGCAGAAGCTCCAGGTCACCTTGATAACATCAAGCTAACACACATTTTAATGGCTATTTAATTAGATTTACCATAGGGAAGATGCCATGCAAGAAGGTTGCATTCCAGACTCCTGCGCTCGAGATGGGGACTGGATTAAATAAAAATGCAGATAGAAGCCTGCAAGTGACATAGAGGGTGAATTCATTTTCCCTGTTGGATGCAGCTCCCGTTCTGCTCTGGATGGCTGTGTTGTTTTACCTCTGCTCCAGGCAGCTGCTTGCACAGCTGTGGCACAGCACTGCCTTCGGACTGCAGCAAAGCTATTCCTCAGTGGGCGATTTGCTTTCAGGTGCCCGGATTGCTCAGCATCTTGCTGCAAAGCTCCCCCTGAATCACCTGCAGGGTGCTGTGAGCAGGGCTGGAAAAGGAGGGAGGGGATCCATCTGCTTTCCAGCAGCAATTTGTTCACGTTATGGCGAACTGGTTCCTGCATTAAAGAACAAATCGCTCATGTCCACCTTCCATCAGCTCTGATACCTTCGTAGAGAGACTCCAAGGAGCGTTTTGTAAAACTGCCAGTTGTTCTTCATAGAAAATAAAACGTGGGAACATATTGCTGTAAAGGGTTTGACACTTCTCTCCGTGGATTTATTAAAAAGGCTCCCAGTGTAAAGACGGATACAATTTGATCAAGTCAGCAGTTCCAGCTGTGTAATTGATATCCATTATTCTCTATTGACTGCTGGGCAGGACTTCATTTTCTGTAGCATCAACAAATTCCCCTTCTGCCCACCACAGAGCTGGGTTTGGGAGCAAGCAGAGCTGATCAGCGAACAGAGCAGAAATCCCAGGAGAGCAAAAAAGGCATTTTGCTCAATTGTTTCTCATAAGCGCCCGTCTTTATCCAAATCTGCACTATTTCTTAAATCACTGCATTTCCATAGGGCTCTCCTGCAGTCGTGCTGTGCCTTTGCTGGGGAACAGAGAGAGGGTGACAGTTTCTATTCCTGCATGATACGATTTCTTCTCTCCTGCCCCTTCCTCCTGCAAATCATTTGCTTTTCCAGGTGCTTCGGTATAAACTTATATCACTTTATTTCTGGTTTTTTTTGCTCCCTATCTCACTCTAAGAAGGAGAAAGATCACCTCATTCTCACCGCTTCAGAAATAAATCCTTATTATGGATTTGTACCTGGGATAGAAAAACGGATTTCCACTCCCAGCCAGTTCTGAGCAGATATTTGAAGGTAATTGCTCAGTCCAGGGACATTTCAGTTGCCTAATAGCCATAAAAAGTGCTGTTATTAGCTGTGCATTTGAGGGTGGGGCTATTTAGGAGATATTTATGGAGAGGGTATTACTGCAGGAAGCTTGAGGGCCTGAGATTTATGGTTGTATTTCGAGGTGGAGCAAAGGGGAAGAACCAAACATCCTCTGCACGTCCTTGGAGCCCACGGCACCGAGGCTGTGGGGCACACAGAGGCATGCCCTGCACCTTTGGTTTGTGTTGTGCCTTGCACTGCTCAGCTGCCAGCTCTGGAAGCAGCAAGCAGCCCTCGCCGAGCATCCAGCTGCTGCTAAAACTTTGATGAAAATATTTTTCATTATGCATGGTGAGTGACATCTCAGTTACACGGCTCATCTCGTGGGCGCAGTGCGGCTGTTCAGCGCTCGGCGCTTTGGGGGAAGGGGTTCTCTCCTCACCGAGCCTCCTTCCCACCCACCGAACCCAGCAGTGAAAGAAGACAAGAGGTTTCCCTTTATATACGTCACGACAAACCCAAAGCCAAGGTGCTGGAGCTGCCTAAAAGCCTTCCTGTGTTGGCAGCTGTGGGCTGAGAGGTGCAGCACATGCCTGCATGGTAATTAACAGCTTTGTCTCGCACAGATTGATTGCAGAGGCGCAATCTTTGCACACGGAGCCTTGTTGAGCATTTCCTGCTGCTGCCTGATCCTGCTCCTCGGATGGGCCTGGAGCAGAAGGGTAATTAAAGAATTGCTGCAGCTGCTGGTTTGCTGTTCACTGCAGGTTGGGCTGCAGGCAGAGCAAGAGGCCCAGGGCTGAACACACTGAGAAGGAGATGAGAGAGGAGAAAACACAGCGGTGTTCCGAGTGCTGAGCTCTGGCTGCCCTCAGAGCAACCAAATGCTGAAGCAAATGCAAAGAAACACTCCGAAGTGGTGTTTTTGGCAGAGGTTGAGGTGGATGTGTCCTCTTAAACACCCTTGTGATTGCCTCTAGACCTGAATAGTGATGATTTTCTGTTGCACAAAGTGTGGTTCCGTCATTTTCTAATAGCCCATGTGTAAGAAAGCAAGCTAGGAAGCTGTAAAGCTGAGTGTCTGAAAGGTAAACAGAACCCCAGCCATGCTTTTCAACTAAAGAAGCAGTTTTAGATGTAAAGAGATGGATTAAATTACATTTGAGTGACAGATTTAAATTGGGATTCCTTTCACAGCTCCACATCCCTGCTCTAAATAGGAGACTTGGGATTAGGGCCATTAAATTACACAGTTTATTGGAAAAATAAAATCTCAGGAACAGATGATGATGAAAAGAGATAGAAAAGCAAACTGAAAGAGTGTTAAGAAATGATTAAGCTAAGGTAGCAAATGAAATAGAATGGCACTAAAACTGGATGGCACATAAGAAATGCTCTGAAAGTGGTGGTGCTGAGGAGGGCTGAGGGCTGTTAAAGTGCAGAGCTGTGCAGTCAGATGGATGAGCTCAGCGTTGCCAAGAGCTTGCAATGGTTTTTAGCTGAAGGTCATGCCCTGAAGTAAGGTACAATTAAAACAGGAGAGAAACAAACTGCTTTGGAGTATTGCAAGTGTCCAAAGCTGCGTAGCTTCTATAACCACACAGCACAAAGAAACACCTTGCAAAGGGGTGGGGGAAATGAAATGTGGCCACGAACGGAGCTGAGCCTTGGGCTGTGCTTGCTGCAGGTGGAAGGCAGCGATGTGCTCCTTTCAGCTCCCAAGGAAGATGCTTCCAGCCACAGGGATGTGTGAAACTGCTGTGATCAGCCCTGGCTCTGCTCTCTGCTCAGCAGTGCCAGCGCTCCTGCACCAAACCAGGCAGGTGTGTTTCTGCCTGCTGGCTCTGAACAACTTCTTTTCACCTCTCTGAGCCTCTCCATCTGCACTGCCTGCCTCATTCTCTCCAGTAATTACATACAAGGCCATGGAAGGAGATCAAATTCCGCCGTCTCCTTTGAATCCTGAAAACTGTCTCTCGATGGCACCCTTGGGTCTCTTTAAAGGAAACAAATTAAAACGCTGCAGCCCAGACGATTGCAGGTAGAGCCGCGCACCGGAGGACCCAGCAGTTTCCAAACAGCCCTCTTTATGGCCAGCAAGACATTGCCAGGAGATTGATTTTGCACCAGGGCCGGGGAAATTCCACTGCTCCAGCCATGATCCATCACTGCCTGCCCAGAGGAGATGGGGAATTCTTCATCCCATTCTCGAGCAGCCTCTGTGATTGCAGGAGGGGCTGCAGTGCAAACTGTTTTTTCCCTGCCCGTGAAGAAAGGTTCAGAAGGTTCAGACTCAAGTGAAGGGAGCAGTGCTCAGCCCTCCCTTCTCCTCCTGTCACCATCCATTGGGTCAGGCTGCTCCCAGCACATCGCTCCCCATGCTATGGGTAGGGCTGTGATGGTTGGCACCCATCCTGAAGGGCTTTTACCCCTCTGTGCTTTGGGTATATGGCACATGGAAACAACTTCTCTTACATAAGATCACTGCTCCGTGTCCTGTTGCCATTGGAAGCCTGAGGGATATTTTGCGTAGATGCTCAAACACATTGTAAATTAAGAAAACAAAATAGAAACCAACCCAAAACACCATATTGCGCTGAGACTGTTTCTCTTGCTATCAGAAAAGCTCAGGGCGAACCAGTTCAGTCATGCTTCCCCCTTCAAACAACTGCAGAAATTCTCCATTTCTGCTCTCATTAATACCTCTGCAGCCCTGCATTGCTGTCTGCAAGACACGGTGCCCACCCCATAGCACAGACAGGAGAGCACTCAATTCAAAGTCTGTGTTTTGGGGACAGGAGGCTGTGGAAACCATTCAGCGCCGTGGTACTTTCAATTATTTTTCTGCTTCTGAAACAGCTGCTATCAGATTTCCCCAAAGAGCTGCAGGAGAAACCAGGGGAGATCAGATGTGACATTCCAGACTTCTAAAGGGGGAAAAAAAAAAATTAGAATAAAATAAAGCATGAGAGAGAGATTCCTGGTTATACTTCATACATTTAAAGGGGGATAAAGCGACACAGAACCGTCTGCAGGTCAATTCTACATAAAACATCAAATAGAGGTGGGAGCTGCTGCTCACAGAGGGAACAACGCTGGGGAGCAGCAGCCCCAGAGCAATTTCACAGCACAGCCACCCAGGGAGCCCCACAGAAATAATGGGGCTGTCAGCACGCCCTGTGTGTGCTCATGCCTGAGTGAGGAACCCATGCAAAGCTAAGGGAAAAGCTCTTGTCTCTGAGTCACAGCCCTGCAGTGCAAGCTGTCCCCCCAGGCTCTGCCCTGCAGCAGAAGGAATGGCACAGCCATCAAAATGCTGCAACTTTAGGCAACGTTTGAAAGCCCCGTGCTTAATAAATATTGAGTTCCTCTCGCTAGCAGCCATAAATCCTCATAATATTCCAGCCAGGAGCCTGACGGACACTTGTCGCAAGAGGCAACTCTTGAAAAATAACATAAAAATGGAAAATAATAAACATTTCCTACAGTAAATCTGAGCCAGCCCTGCTCCTGAACCAATCCCACCATGAATCCAGGGCTGGGGTTGGGTACAGCACTGCCCCAGGGCTGGGAGCACCAGCTGAGCCTGCTGCAGGGCTCAGGGAGCACACAGCTCTGCAATTAACAGCCACCTCCTGCTGATGGCTTCTTAACTGGGAGCAGCTGAGGCAAATTATAAAATTAAAAGCAATAGCTTGAGAAGGGAAATAAAAGCAGTGTCTGTGAGGTGGAACTGCTTTGCTGTGAACTGAATGTGTCTCAGGTTGGTCATGGCTGAGTGGAGCCATTCCACGCAGCATTGGATTAACTCATCAGTAGAGAGCCCAGAATCTGATTTAATTTGAAAGACTACAAAATTATATTTCTCTGCTGATTTTCCAGGTGGTAGGATTAGATGTGGAGCTTTTAGTTTCCTGCTCTTTCCTTTCAACTTAATTTGACAGAAATGGCTTTTGGTACGAGACGGTATTTGATGGGTACTGCATCAGGGATAATGAAAATGTCAGACAAATGGCAGGGAATAATTGGGGTAGCGTGCTTTCCTCTGTGTGGGAATGTGCTGGGTTTGGTAAATGAGGAAGGATTCTCTGCAGGAGAAGGAGCAGCTCTGAGGTAAGTGCCTGCTCGGTTCCTAGAGCACCAGGGATTGCTTTGGTCCCTCTGCTTGGAAGAAGGGGGTTGGCCCCTGGTTTGCTTCTTGGGATTGGATCAGTGAAGACCTCAGAAACCCTCAGCAGCAGGCATGCAGCCTGCTGCCTTCATGCTGTGCTTTGTTCATTGTAGGGAATCGCCAAACGAGAAGCTTTCCCTTGTTCCAGCCAATTTCTTGGGTTTATTTACCATGAAATGTCACCTTCTCAAATGAAAGAGAGGGATTTATCACAATTAAGGGAAGCTTTGACACGTCCCTTTAAGTGAATCGAGCCCGCTTTTAATCCCGAATCCATGCAGGATTGTGTTGATGCAGCACAAATTCCCTTGCAACTCACAGTGCCCATAAAACACTCGCGTTCCTGGAGAGCTGTTGCATAATCCTTGCTGCTTCCAGCAGCTCTGGCTGTGAAGCTGCCAGTCCTTGGCCTGTGCTGGCTAATGGAGCGTGTTTATGGTGTGGAAATGTGCGTGCTGACGTCGTGCAGGATGCTGCTGGGTATCGGTGCAGCACAGCGTGGTGACCCAGGGCAATGCCTTGCCTGAGCTCCTCCTCCACCTGCCAAGCAATGGGAGCAGTGCTGGCTGTTCTCAGCTCTGCTGCAGGGTGTTGGTGCTGAGCTGAACCCCATTCTGGGGTCTGCAGGCCTTAGGATCTCACCAAGTGCTGTGTGAGTTCAGATGCTTTCCAGTTTTTGTATGGTTTTGATAAACGTCGTTTGTGAAAGTGGAAAAAAATAAAGCTAGCACGAAAGCAAATAGACTTCTTTGCTCCTGGGTGGTTATAAACTCCCTGCTGGCATTAAAGGTAGCAAACACAAGCTGAGATAGTAGCCATAAAGCCGCTCCTTCTGCCTGCTATCTCATTTTTGATGCCCACAGAGCTGGTCTGCAAAACTCAGGGCTCAGTTCTTACTGAAGAAAGTCACCTCTCTGCTTAGTCCTTCTCAGAGCAAAGAATTCAGAGATCAGATGAATGATGCAGCGTGCTTTGTGCGTGTTTGGTTTCCCTTTGCTGAATGGCATTCTGCTTAAAGTCAGCCAAGAGCAGGAACAGCCTTAGTCTGGGCTGTGCCAAAATCCTTATGGTGACAGAATGTCTGTCCTCTGGCTAAGAAATGAGCCATGGAGATTCGGTCAAAACTTTCTCAACCAAAATGCATTTGGTTTTGGTTAAAATCTGTTGTTTTGCACACAGAGGGGCAGCAGTTTGGCAGCACACCTCTATGGCTGCTCTGCACCAAAGCAGCAGTTTGCAGTTTCTAAAGGTGCTGTTAGCTTTGCGCATTGCTCTCCCTTGCTGGGTGAAGGCTGTGCGATGCTCCACGTGGTTTCTTAGCAATTCCACTTTGGCAAAAGGTCGTGGCATGAAACACTGCACAAAAATGTGTTGTTCTGGTTGTTGCCATAGCGTAACTGGGAAACCCGGAACGCATCATGGATGTGGGTGAGTCACTGCAATGAAACATTTGTCCCATATCTCCTTCCCTGCAAACCTTGTGGTGTGTGTGAGCTGTGCAAGGCCGGGAGGAGCAGCATCCTGGGTGTGTGTGCTCAAAGCACGAGGAGCTGCCAATGCTGGGGGCTGCTGTCTGCACGAGGGAGGCCTGGAAAAACTCTTCTCGCAGGGCTGGAAATCACTGTTTGTTTCTGCTCGAGTGCAACTTCTGCTATGGCAACACAGAGCCCAACAGCGTGGCCCTCAGCGTGGTGGTGTATAGAACCCCTCATTTGGAGGCTGGTGCCAGCTGGGAGCTCCAGCAGGACCAAAGCAAAGCCGAGGCCAGAAATGCAAATTTCCCACATCCCATTTGAAGCTGGTTTTATTACAGCTCGATCAGTGTTGCAACCACAGGAGGGCGGTAAAAGTGCTTTCCCAGCTCTCCAAGACTGCTGCGTTTGGTAGAAAACAAAACTGCTTCAAAAGGGAAAAAAAGGGGGGTGAGATCCTTAATACCTGCCCAGAGCACTTGGTGTGTGTGTGTGTGTGTGTGTGTATGGGCTGCTTTACACAGGACACGTTTCCAAAACGCATTGCCAAAAGCAGCTGATTGCTTTCTGGCCCCACACTCAAGTTTCTGCTGCTGCATTTGAGGCTGTTGCTGAAATTTCACAGTGCTGGCATGAGATGCTGAGCACAGTAATGCTGTCAGGCAGGCCCAGGAGAGGAGGGAATTAATTGATTCGTAAACGAACTGAAAGCACTTGGCTTTCTTTGTGCCAATTGCAGTCCCTTTGCTCCATGCCACCAGGCGATGTGGAGCAGCACGGTCTGCAGCACACAGCAAGCTGTGAGGACTGGCAGCAAGGCTTGCAAACAGCACAGCATCTGCAGCTCAGGTTGAGCTCCTGTTAAAATACTCAAACTCCCCTCCAAGTGCTCTGAAAACTCATTGCAAAGGCTTTCTTTTGCTTTGTCCCGAGGTGACTTCACCAGCAGAGCAGTTCTAACCACAGACCAGGAGAGGTTTCCACTTCTCCCCTCTGCAGGCTGCGTGGGCTGCTCTAAGAGCGTGGCTTCCAGAGGCAGATAGAAATCAGCTTTCAAACCCAGATTTATTCCCCCAAATTAGTTTTTTGAGTATCAAAGGAAGGTCAGAAGGTCACAAAGTATGCCAGCAGAGCAGAAACTGTGCTAGGAAGGCTGGAGGAGTTGGGAAAGCCAGAGTGATTTACAGGCTGTTCCTGGAACCCCTCGGTGACCACAGTTACTGCAGGGACACATCAGCCTTAATGCACCATTCGTATGCAAAGAGTATTTTCAGTTTTAAATCTCTTGTGGAGGGGGAAGTTTTACATTACTGGCTGTTCTGTTGTGTGTTTACAGTGGCTGGAGAAGCAATTGAGATAGAAAACCAGGTCTTGTTTGAGTGGCTGCTGGGCGCTCTGCAGTGCAGCAGTGCTGGTGCTGGGAGTGCAGGGCTCAGGGATGCCCAGGCAAGAGGGAGAACACAGATGTGAACTTAAAGGAGCTCGTGCAAGATGGAAATGGTATGAAAATGAGCAGTCTGCAGCACTCGGTGCTCAGCTGCTGTTTAACCTGAGTTCTGGCTCAGGTAAATGGGATTTTGGTGGTTGGTTGGAATGGCTGATGCATGCTCAGGGGTGTTTCAGACAGTTGAGGATGACTCTGCTTTGCTGAGTCAAAGCTCCATCACCCTGCAATGGGCTCCCATCACTCCCTGTCCTTCAGAACAACCCCTGCATGGCAACCTGGGAGTGGTAGACCGAACTCCTCTTGGTTAGGACCTGAGAAACAAGTGCAGACATGGAATTCCCCCCCTCCAAAGTAGTGGGTGTTATTTTATTGGCTTTCCTCTGGCAGTCTGGGTGTTGGGTCCTTTATCTGCAGCTGTGTGGGAAGAGCTCATGTTGCAAACGTGGTTCCCACAGGATGGCACAGGAGCAATCGGGTTGAGGGCCTGTTTGAGCTGCTTCTGAAGAAGGGCTCAAAGGTGCAGGTTGCACAAGGGCTGCTGAGAGCAGTGGTGCAGCAGAGAGCAAAACAAACAGAGCTGAGGGGAGAGCTTCCCCTAAGGCAAAGGGGAGCACTCTGAGTTGTGAGGATTCGTGGGCACCTCGCTGAGCTCAATTACTCACCTGAGAAGCTGTAACATACAGAACAGTGGCTCTTACAATTAAATACCAAATTACCCCTGATTTGTTTACTCATGGCAGACCTCGAGCCCTCCCATCAGCTGTGCAGAGGTGTGTGACAGCATCCTGTGGGTGCAGCAAAGCAGAGGGGGTAATGCAGGAAGAAGGGGAAGGAGCATCATGGCAGGAGCAGGGAGGGTTTATCTGCAATGCAGCGGCGTGCATGCAGGCTCTGAACTCAAGAGAGGCTGTGCAGGTTTGCAGAGCTCTTCAACGTGGCTCTGTTGCTTCCTGCCATTGCAGTGAGGGATTTGAGGAGACAGAGCTGTGCTTTTGGACGTGAGGAGTTTTCTTTGAAGAGAAGTGGCTTAAGCAATCCTTCCTGCTGGGCCATGCACCCACGTGGTGAGCATGCATGTTCTGATGCTGAGGCTCAAACCCCATTGCAGAAGTTTTGTGATCTGTGCAGGAGATAAAGTGTCCATGAGTTTGTTTGGAGGAGCTGCTCCCAGTATCCCAGTGCATTCCTATACATCTTGGCATCTCTGCTCATCCCCATACATCCCTGCAGTGCAGTGCAGCCATGAGCCAGAGCTGCACACTTTGGTTTCTCCGGGTGTAGATCATCAGTGAGCTTTCAGATGGCTCTACAAGCAGACTCCAGACCTTGTTTTTACCACGCTGCTTTATATAACATTTTCTATTTGCCATATTAAAAAAGTGCCCTAAAAGACACTGGAATGCTACAGCAAACAGAATGTTCTCTGCACATTGCTGTCTCTAAGGAATGCCTGTGGATGGTGGGGGAGGAGGTGTAGGTCACTTTTTTTTTATCTGATCCACAGATAATTAATTTCACAAGGTAGATAAAGCAAACACAAAGCATTAAAAAGCTATTTTATGTCCTGGCAAGTTAGCTGGGGAAATATGCTTCTTGGCTTTGATAAATCTCTCCAACATCATAAAGCATTTCTGCATGCTTTCTATTGCTGCTAGAATGGACAATGCTCTGGGAAGAGCCTTATTCAAGGTTTTACCTCTGCACAAACTGCAGCTTGCTGCCCCTCAGCCCTCTGGGCAGAATTCTGACACAGCTTTGAGTGCTGCCTCTGTCTGTAACTCCCTCAGCCCTCTGCAGCTGTTCTGCACGTGGGCTCCAGAACAGCATTCAGGGGAAGGTGGTGATTCAGATGTGATTCAGAGCCTCCCCAAAGCTCTGACAGAGGTGTGGGGATGGGTGGCTCAGCAGCAATTTGTGGAGTGGCAATCAGTGTTGTGTGTGAGAAAGGGAGAGACCTGGGTGTGAACTGCTTTACCGTTTGGGATGGCAGGAGAACTTTGAATAGAGGCCCAGCTGGAGAATGTGCACTAGCACGTTATGTTGGCAGTTTTTTTTCTTTCCTTTGGATTAGGCAAGTCAGTTCAAGTTCAGATATTCAGTGCTTGGTCCCTTGGTATAGACATCACAATGCCAGAGCAGAAAGCAAGCGGGCTGGGAAAGCACCGTGTGTTCTGTACAACATTTGTATGCCAGCTTGTCTGCTTCCTTGAGGCATAAAAGCACCTTTGCTTTGAGAAGACGATGTCTCAGAAAGACATCTCCTATATTCAGATTCTGATTGTAGTTTACCTTTTAATTTTTAGCAGAGATAAATGGCAAGTGTGCCATCTCCTCTTGGCTACAGTCCTATGGAGGCTTTCCTTCTCCTAAACAGCCTCCATCTATCACACCAAAATGGCACTGTAGTATCATTTGGCTGCTTGTGAAGCATTTGTGCTCTGAAATCCCCAGCCAGCCCTTTGCTGTGAGAAGTGCACTACCCTGCCCATAAGCTTCATTACATCCCTTCAACGTGTTTCCTAGTAGAGATGCAGCCATAACTGAGATGTGCTCTGCCTGGTGCTGAGCTGGCTTTGGCTGCTGTGTGCTGGCACTGCCTGCCCAACGGGTGTTTTGTGCTCAGCTCCTCGCCCACGGGTGCCGATCCCTCTGGGTGCACCCAGGCTGCTGAATCACCCGTTTGCTTTTTCTACGTGTGGGTAATGCAGACGTGGAGCTCGGCTCAGCAGTCAATGTTTAACTCACCCATTGCTCAATGGGAGGGACGGCAGCCTGGTGCTGTGCTGGAGCAGCCTGTCCTGTCCCTGCACACAGTCATGGCTCCGCTCCCATCGGACTCTGCTCCTGCAATGTGTGTTTGACAGGAGGTCACTGTCCCCACTGTTGGGACATCAGGAAACATCCTCTTTCTTTCTAAAGACGGTGGACCTGTAGAGTTGGACTCTTGCCTTCTTCCAGCCTTGTTTTCCCATCAGCAGAACCGCTGCAGGAGCAGTTTTAGCGGTGGGCATTGGTGTCACATGAGGTCAGGGATTGGGACGCTGGATCTGAACTCCCTTTGCTGTTCTTCACCAGTGTCCAACGAGCCACTTGTTCTTTCACCACCCTGATTGGGTGCTAAGGACTTCTGCTTGCTTTTCTCCCTGCTTCCCTGCCCATCGCTGGCCATAGAGACCCTGCTGGCTGGCTCAGGCTGGGGGTGTCCCCTTGCCCCTTCTCCTGTGGCACAGCACTGTATAAGTCAGATAAAATTAGCTATTGGGACGCATGTTCCTCAGGATGCTGTGACAGAGGGACACCCAGTACAGCCAGTCTGACTCGCAGAGAAGAATTAATGGAAACGCCCGGCTCCTGGGGGGGAGGAAATACCTTGAACAGACTTCTTCCTCTTTTTGTTGCGTGGGGCGACAATGGGCTCTGTGTCTGGCAGGAGCATTCCTGAGCAGTCCCATGAAGTCAGCACACGTGTTTGGACAGACACCGAGTCTGCAGCAGCAGCATTCAGGAAGGACCCGGCCCAATGTGGGTGCCCTGCCCTCGTGCACTGTGCTGGGATCACAGAGCAAAGCAAACTGCTTTGGTGTGTGCTCAGCACAGCCCCAAGCAGAGCAGTGCAGCCCCGCTCAGCAGCAGGAGGGAGAAGTGCCTGCAGTGTTTGGGCATTTCTGCTCCAACTCGTCGTCGGCTGTTTCGTAACGATGAGTTGCAGTTTGTACTCAGCGTGCTGGAAGATGCGCTGCTGTTTTGGCAGCTTCGTGAGCTGAATACGGTCTGAGGCCGAGGAAAACCACCTTTTCTAAACTGCAAGATCAAATAAGAGCAACTTTTTGGTAGGCAGGTTTTATTTATCAGGAAACCACTTGAGCCAATAATGTAAATGCAGTGAGACAAGAGGGACTGGGTTTATCGATCACGCTATGCAAGTGCCTGAGAGCAGGAATGTGTGGGCAATGGCAGGTGTGCAGCAGCAGCTGTTTTCATTGGCACTTCTTCCAGTCTGCCATGATCATCTATGCAGACTGGAAGGAGCTCCTTGAGAGCAGCCCTGCAGTGAAGGACGTGGGGGTCCTGATGGATGAAAAACTGAACACAAGCCATCAGTGTGTGATTACAGCTCAGAAAGCAAATGGGATCCTGGGCTCCATCAGCGGAGGGGTGGCAGCAGGGACAGGGAGGCGATCGTCCCCCTCTGCTCTGCTCTCTTGAGGCCCCATCTGCAGCACTGCGTTCAGGGCTGGAGCCCCCAGGACAGGAAGGACAGGGAGCTGCTGGAGAGGGTGCAGAGAAGCTGCAAAGATGAGCAGAGGCTGCAGCACCTCCACTATGAAGACAAGCTGAGGGAGTTGGGCTTGTTCAGCATGGAGAAATGGAGGCTGCAGGGTGACCTCAGTGCAGCCTTCAGTACCTAAAGGGAGCCTACAAACAGGAGGGGAGTCAACTCTTGGAAAGGGGAGATGACAGCAGGACAAGGGGAAATGGTTTGAAGTTGAGGGAGGGCAGATGGAGGCTGGATGTTGGGGGAAGTTCTTTGCTATGAGAGCGGTGAGGTGCTGGAACAGCTGCCCAGAGAGGCTGTGATGCCCCGTCCATCCCTGGAGGTGTTGGAGGCCAGGTTGGATGGGACTCTGGGCAGCCTGGGCTGGTATTATATGTGAAGGTTGGTGGCCCTGCGTGTGGCAGGGGGTTGGAGCTTTGTGATCCTTGAGGTCCCTTCCAACTCTGGCCATTTTGTGATTCTGTGATCACAACTTCCTTTGGATGCCCCTCGACAGCAGGGCATTGGGCAGCACAGCGCTGGGTGCTGGCAGTGACAGCGGCTGCAGCAGCAGCTGGGGATGCTGTGCTGCCAATATAAGGCTGTCAGCACCGTGCAGAGCTGTGAGGGTGGTGGACACACACTGTACCCCATCACCTGAAGGCTTTGGCCTCACTGAGCTTCTCTGTGAAATATTTGTTGTATGAGAAATGGCTCTGATGGGAAAACCTCCTGGAGCGGGAGGAAAAGCTGCATCACAGAACCCCGGGGGCGGCCGTGAGCTCACAGCTGTGCTGCCCGGATTGGCCTTTTTTGGAAGCAGCCATTCTGAGACGCTTTGTTTTGCTGCGGTGGTTTTTGTGAGGATGCACCGTGGGGTCAGTGGGCAGCAATCTGGGATTGAGCAAAGCAGGAAAGCAGCGATTGCCCATTGCGCAAACCTCGCTTTGAAGCAGATTTTCCTGTGCCAGGGCTGTGCTGGGGACACTCAGCTTCCAGATGTGGTGATGCCACGCTGCTGGGGAGCAATTGCATCTATTGCAGCACACTGTAATTAATCACAGTTAACCGTTCTCTTAAGTAATGTAAGGGATTATTTCTTCTCTTCCTTGGCCTACGGGCAATTTGCAGTTTGAACTGTAGGATGAAGCCCCCCCCTCCCAAATCGGCTCTTTGAAAATGTCTTTTACTTTGTTGCTCTAAACAGAGCCATGGGAACATTTATTTTCTGGATGAGGTTACTAGAGGGCATGTTTAAAAATAGCCAAGGCTTTTATTTATAAATATTTTCTACATACTTTATCGTGCTGGTACTGAATAACCTCTGCAAAGACGGATTCTGCTGTCGCAGTGCTTGTAGCCCTCCTCTATTGGTTCAAGGGCTGTTTTTGGCTGGCTGAGCCCTAAGCCCTAACTCTGTCCTGCAGGAACAATGAGAGCTGAGAACTCGCTGTTCATTTTTTAGTCTGAGTTTTCTGGTGATTCTATTGAAAAACAAACATAAAAATCCACTCTCTTTTATCACGCAGGAGAAGCTAGCAGTGGAATTTGCATTGCGTTGCAGTGAGTGCAAATTCAGGTCTCTCTAGGAATGCCAGAGGGTGCAGCTTTGGTGCTGTTGGGCTGGGTGCTGTGCTGGGGCCTTGGGGAAAGCAGGGGGGGCTGCTGGCTGGCAGTGGAGCTCAGCCTGGGATCCTGGGTCATTATGGAGAGGTATAGGCAGACTGCTATATGAAGGAATAACCACAAGAGGAGATCCCCCCCTCCTCCTGGAGAAGTGAGCATTTCAGACGAGAAATTATACTTACATTATAATTTATTAAATTTCAGGTCGCCATATGAAATAAATTATAGTCAATATAATGATAACGTTGCCATAAAATAATACCGTGAAGTACTTGTCTAATATCGGATGTAATCAATACAAATATGAACTGCAATTATGGTGCTTAAATATTCATGTTAATGGGAAGTGAACAAAATATTAAGGCAATTCACAGTAAATTCAGGGAAATCTGTCATTATTATTGCTTTTGTGCAAACAATTCTTAATGCAAGCACGCTCCTGGAGAGAGAAAAGGCACAGTCGCACAGTGTCCATAGGGCAATGCATTCCCTGAAGGTGTTGCAGTCACACGATGAGCTTCGATGCATTTCAACAAATGCAGGATGAGGGATGCCCAGGAGCTGATCGATGCCTGGGATCTCCGTTCTGCAGACAACAGCGAGGCTTAGGAAGTTTCAAACTTCAGCTAAGAAGTCGGGGCAAGTGAAGCAGATGGGTGCAGTCGGCTCGTCTCCCCGCTGCAGCGCCGTGGGATGGGGTGTGTTGGGTGTTTTTTTCCCCATCTGGTATCATCACTGGGCACGGGAGCGTTCTGGCAGCAGCACTGGGCACAGCAGCACTGGGCACAGCAGCATCTCATCCCACCTGCAGCGCTGGGCACGCAGCATCCTGCTGGCAGCACCGGGCACAGGAGAGTCCCAGCAGCATAGAGTGTGCTGCCTGTGGCAGCATCGTCCCAAAACGTTCTCCTCCGTGGCTGCTCCCTCCAAGCTCAGTGCACTTTGATGGAATATTTCGGGAATTTCAGGAACTGGAGGAGTTTGTCTTTCCGCCTCTGCTTCAGAGCCATTAGCGCTCTGGTTTTCTCCTCCACGTCCTGGTCCGGGTCGAGGATGATCTTGGCTCTCTCCTCTGCCTTTTTGTCCCCGGAATGCTTGAAGAGCTTTTGCAGCGACTCCTCGTCGATGCTCTCAAAGATGTTGGCCACGGCTTTTTTGCGCAGGGCGGTGTCGAAGCGGTAGCCGTGCACTGACGGGCTCACTCTCAGCGACGTGGACATGGCTGAGGCCGTGTTCCTTCTCTTTGCTTTCATCTACCGCCGCTGCTCCAGAGTTCTCCTTCTGTTGGAGGGATCCGTGAGGTACCCGGAGCTCTGCACGGCTTTTTAAAGGCAGCCCGAGGGAAAGAGGAGAGCTCAAGTTACAGCGGTGAGGTCACGCTGATGTCAACGCTGCTCGGTCGCAGGCAAGTTTAACATTTAAGTTGCCAACTTTCCTCTGTCGTGCAACCGAGTGGAACGGTTTGCTGTGTTGTTATGATGGGGGTTGGTTTCTTTGCCCCGGTGCAGAATGGGCTTTGCACGACCCCCAGCACCTCTGTGCCTTGGGGATGCCCTGGAAGCCTCTCCTTGTGCTCATACAGCTGTGCCAGACTGCTGCCATGCCAATGAGGGGTGTTAGCTGTGCCTGCAGGTATGTGCTTGTGTCAGACGGGAGCACAACAAAGCAGTGAAACCTGCTCAGGTCTGTGCAGGGGATGCATCTGCTGCTTCCCAAATGGCCACGGGTCCTGCTGCGTGCTCACAGAGCTGGACTTTCCAAGTGGCAATTGCTTTATGAACGGAGCCGCTCCATAGCGTCTTCCACAGTGACTTTCCTGGGACATTTCCACCCTCAGCTGCGTGCATCAGGGCTTGAGGTGAAACACCTGCCCCACCTCGAGCACAGTGCTCAGCATAAATGCTCTGAGCGCTCGGTTGCTCTGCTCCTGCCTCGAGCAGCTTTTGCTCTGATGCTCAGCTCAGCGGCGCGAATGAAAAATGTAATCACCCCCGAAAGCACCCCACCTGTGCATCCCTCATGCTGAGGATGTGGCTCTGACAGTCAAAGGGTGGCCATGGGTACAAAGGTAACTCAAAGCAGTGGAGAGTGCATTTTGCTTACCAGCTCAGCGCGGGCCGGATGTTGCAGAGGCAATGTTTAGAGAAATCAGTTGCTTGTTTACCAGCAATAAGATGACCCCTGTTACTCATCACCAGGAGGACAGCATAACCAATGTGTCCCCATGTGCTGTCACCATCCACCCCCGGGGGTTCCCTTATTACAGAGCTGTGGGGATGCCCCGACAGGAGCAGAGTGCTGACGCTGCCTGGTTGCACATCACTCCTGTTGCCTCCTCCAAAAACTTTGGTTCCTGCTGCAGAGCTGAGCAACGCGCCCACACACAACCCTGCAGAACCCCATCCTGCAACCAACCACCTCTGGAGCCAGAGAGGAGCACACCGAGTCTCCGTGCTGGGCCTTTGTGTAGGCAAAGAATAGAAAATAGGAATGACTGTGGGCTGTGCTGCTGGCTGGACAATGCAAAACAATGGGCAATCCCCAGCCCCGTGCACTGAGACAATAACTGAACCAGTGCACTTCCTTCTGGTGGGGCTCTTTGGTTTTTATCTTTGGGAGAGGGAGTGGGTTGCGCTTCAATGTTTGACAGCTTTCCTATCTGTGAGTTTAGGATCACAGCTAAGAGCGGCACACCCTGCCTCTGCATCCTGCTGGCCTGGCTTGTTCCTGAGGGGTTCTCCTGCACACTGCACGTGCTGGGGCTCTTCCTCCCGTTCTGCTTTGCTGCACTGCACGCCTTCCTTCTTGCCATTTTGCCAGAGTTTCTTTTGTGTGTGCTATTCTGCCTGTCGGTGTCTGAAAAGCTACCTTAGCAAAACCTCCCAGTTCTCCTCCTGCCAGAAGAGCTGAAAAGCCTCGTACTTGTTGAATTTGAGAGAAGTACACATCGAGCAGTGTTTGCTCAACATGCACGGTGTAAATCCACCCTCAGAATAGGGCCTTGTGATGTGGCTAGCTGCTGTCTCTGCCCATGAAGAGCCTCATGGTTTATCACTGCTTGCTAAAATGAAATACATGGGGGAAACAGCAGAAAGGACAGCTGCTGCCTAAGGTGTTGTGTAGGGGAAATCTGCCTGTAAAGTGTCTGACCGAACTGTTAAACACGTTGCATTGGACACTGCACGCTTGCAAAGGACTCAGGATAAAGTCAGCACCAGGAGATCAGCAGTGATTGTGTAGCAGCAGAGAATAAGTGCTCCTTTGGCAAGGCCTGATTCCCCTGGTTGAAAAGCAGAGCTGAGGAATGTTAGCGTGCCCACCTTTCACCACCCCGACTGCACAAGGAATCATGCTGCAGGTATCTGCAGATATGGCTGATAGAATAAATCAGCAGTATTTATGGCAGACACAAGCTCAGAAAAGTATCTGCCATGGAAACCGAGAATAAAACTGATGCTTCAGGAGTAAGACATCAGAAAGCTGCCAGGATGAAGAATGCGTTTTGTGAGCTCATCTTGCATCGAGCAGTAACAAATGCCTTTGCCTCTTGGAGCTTCTCTTCCCACTTTGCATAAATTTAGTTGTGTTCAACCCTAATTGAGAGATGGAGCATGCCTCATCTGGTGTTTTTTTTCTCCTACTTTTTTAATACTGCTTTCACAGCAATGCCTAGGAGGAATTATTCATGTATTGGGTTGGAGTGAAACTTCAGACACGATGTGATTCCTATCGTAGCTCTCCTGCTATTATTGTATAATTGCTTCATGAATGTAAACGCTCTGTTTCACACATTAATGGGAGGATTAATTCCAACCCACTTTTCTGTCTCTGCAGAACAGTTTAGCCAAAGCCCTAATTGTGCTCTGCTTTTCAGGACGTGATGCTTTCAGATGATCCTGCTGTGGGGCTGTCAGCAGGACGCCAGCTCTGGGTTTTGGGGTCCTCCTGCAGCAACCAGCAGTGCTCCTTGCCAGCTGACCCCACAGCTGTCCCACCCCAGGTTGTGGCCTTCAAGATGTGGGTGCTGACATGCTGACATGATTGGCTGTGCGTTACACCAACCCCAGTGCCTGAGCTGGACAGGAGCAGAGCATGGCAGGACCCCACTGCTCCATTGCAGCAGTGCAGGGCAGCCCAGTGTTGCTCCCAGAACAGCCCCATAGTGTTGGATTGCAGCTTTACAGCTGGGAGCTGCCACTGCCTTTGCCCCTCAAACCTTTGCAGAGAACCCGGTCTGCTTTTGTTGCAGCAATCCAAAATCGCTCCAAACAAGGCAAGTTGGGATGAATTGCATTTTGTGAAAGCATATTTTGCATAGCTTTCCTTTCACCAAGCCTGCCTGAGCCTGCATGACTTGTGACATCGCCTCGGTATTGCCAGATGCAGCAATCCCAAAGACTGTTGGTGCTGGAGCAATTGCAGCCCCTAAGAAGCAAAACATCGTTGTTCCCTCAGAGAGATTTCCAGGAAGGCTTCAAGTCATCCAGGATGCTGTTGTTCCCGAAGGAAAGAGCTGAAGCTGCTCACAAACCTCCCGAGGTTTTAGGAGGGCAGCAGACATCAGAGCAGGATGGCACTGTGCTCAGCTGCCAGCGGAACACGAGCAGCTGTTGGTTCTGGCAGTCGGGATGGAATAAGGAAGCAGACCTGAGACAGCTCAAACAAGGGGGTGGGAGCTCAGTCAGTGCTCGATGGCACCAATTGTTATCAGATTCATTGGCCAAAAGGAATTCAGCTGTAATAAATTCAGGGGAAAAAAATAGTGGGAACCAGCCAACTCACCCTAGAGAATGGAGTTTTCTGCCTTTCAGACCAGCTGCCTTTAGAACAGCAGTGAGCTGTTAAACCATGTTACTTTCCTCATAAAGAAACGAGGATTAACTCTCTAATCTTCGTTTGGCAAAGTCCTATCTTAAATATTCAGAAATAGAGCATTTAGAAGGCTCTGAAGAGGGGAGAGAAGGGAACTTATTGCCTTAAAACACACGGATGCATGGCTCACACCTCGGTGCGAAGCGAAGCTCCCTTCTCCTGCATTGCAGCGTGGTGTGGGGGTTCCCTTTGGGAACACGAAGGATCACCTTTCAGTCATTTAGAGCAAAAATCTGACATTCTGACAGTGGCCACAAGCTGAGGGCAGCTCTTTTCTCCCACCCTCCCCCTGGAATGGGATGCCCTGAGCCACAACCTGCTGTCTGTGCAGACTGGAGGAGCTCTGCCCTTCTTAGGAACGATACCAACTGTTCATAACTTGTCTGCTCTTGGCTAGGAGGCGCATCTGGAAATGCACCCAAAGTGCTGTGGGTGGTGGGAGGCGAGGGAGGAACCGGTTCATCATGTTCAGAGCTGCAGGCACGCGTGGCAGCACCTGGCCCAGCTGCCAGCAGCCTCTGCCCAGTGCCCCAGTGATGTGCGCAGCACTTCGCTTTGCTCTTGGTTTTGTTTTTTTCCCCCTTTATCTTTTATTGATTTGGTGGTTGTTGTTTCTTTAGCAGAGTATCTGGGAACCTTTGTCCTCCCCCGATCACGGTGCAGTCTGTGCTCTTTGCTTATAAAAGCAGGGAATCCACTTGACTGTGTTTGCAGTGTTTGCACTGTGCTGAGCCGCACAGCACAGTGTGGTGTGTTCTAATTGCAGCTGCCTAAAATATGGGGAAAAGGCCAATACCTCTCAGCAGCAAGAAGACATGATAAGGTCTAATTCCAAGCTGTCAATAGGGGAAAAAATATGCACCAAGTCTGGTTAATACTTTTCTTTCTTTACAGCTCTGGAGAGCAGTGCTGGGAGGGAAGTGACCCCAGGGGGGTGATGGCATTGCATGCAGTGTGCAGCCCTGGCACAGCAGCCCCACGTCGGGCTGAGAGCACTGCTCAGCTGCTGCCTGGAGGGAGACCATATAAGAGTAAAGTCTGTGGTATTCCTGATAATGAATGTCTCCCCATTTCTCATAAATTCCCTGCTAAATGTACGATCACTGAGTTAATAATGCAGCGCAGGACATAATGAATAGCCACTTACAGTAAGTAAATCATGCCTGTGAAGAAACAGAACAGAAAGAGAAACTTCTGGCAGCTCTCAAAGGCTGCGTGCTTCCAGAGAAACCTTGAGTTCAACACTGATTTTTGGAGAAAAAGGCTCCGTTGGGTCTGGGGCTGCTGGGGATGGGGAGGCTGGGGCTGGCATCAGTGCCATGCTACGTGGTGGCACTCCAGCTGTTGTATAGGTGCAGTGCTGTACAGCTGCAAGGAGCAGCTCTGCCCTGGTGGGTGGGGGCCCTGCATAGCGCCCTATTTCCAGGGGAGTGGGGCAGCTCTCAACGTGCTGACTTCAACATCTTCCTCCCGCGCCAGTCAGGCTGAGCATGAAAGTTCAGACTTCCAGGCACGAAATAACTTCTCTTTCTCTGCTGACTTTCCTGTTTGATCTTCCTGGAGCTCCCGACAGCTGCGGCAGGGCGACGGCGGCGGCTGTCAGACAACGCATTGTCTGCTGTGAGGGGATGGGCTGGAGGAAATCCTGCTTGGTGGGAGGGGAGGGGGTCTGCAGTGCCCCCCACTCTGGGGCTGCCACCGCCTTTGGGTTGCCCTGCAGTGGGGCTGTGTGGCTTTGTGCTGCTGCTGGGGCCACAATGCCGCCCAAACCCTGGGGCTCAGCACCTCACCCAAGGGCACGGCCGATAGCAGAGCTTTGCAAGAACTGATTTCTGCTCCTTATCTCACAGCAGTGCCACCCAGCACCAGGCAAGGCGAGGCTGTTGTTTTGGGAATGGCTGCAGCTGTTTGGGTGTAATGTGCCAGCGGGGTTGGGGAGCACTGAGCTGGGTGATGCTGAGTGAAGGGAACTCGTCAGAGCTGGGAAAACACCCAGCATTGCGCTGTGGGGATTTATCAGGAAATCGGTGGGAATGTAAATTGTGTGGGAGATCAGCTTGAAATTGTGGTGTCATCAATCCTGTGTCATTCCTTCATAATAAAAGAGTTCCTCGGAGAAAACAGATGGTGTTTGCCTCTCTGTCACCCTCTCTTGTGGCCCAACAGCCTTCACTCTGTACCCAATGAAAAGCAATTTCTGCACCCCCATCTCAGTGCTATTCCTGGGGCACACCACAAAGCTGCTGGGATTTGCCTTGGCTGTGACACCAACGTGGTCATAGCACAAATGCCAGGTTGGCTGCTGGTCTGGGATGTTCCCAGATGGGGGGGGGGGGGGGGGGGGGTACCAAAGTGGGACCCCCACGATGGCTGTGTGCTGCCCAGAGGAGCGCAACCCTATGGCTGGGGTCAGGTCAGGTCACTGCACTGTGCCAGCATTGGTTCCTATCACACGTCAGCTCCTGCTCAGGAGCAATAACAGAGCTGTAAAGCCCATCCCCAGCATGAGGTGAGGCGGCAGCTCCCAGCACTGGGCTGAAGTCCGCAGGGCAGAGCAGGGCAGAAATGAGGGTCCTGCACACCCAGCGCTGCGCCCGATGCGTTTTGCTTTTGCAGCGATGCTTTCGAGAAGTTTCCCAGCTGTCGCTTTGCCTAATTACCGTAATCTAAGTGACTGATGCCTTGTTTACAAGGAAGCCTTGTCTTTGTTCTAGAGCTCTGCCCTTGAATCCTTGTCAAATGTCAAATCTGCTTTATGGATATTTTCATCTGTCTGCATCGGTTTATTTATGCGCACGGTTCAAACACAAAAGAACAGTTTTAGTGCTGCCAGTTTATTTCAGCTCCGTGTCAGAGGGGAGGAAAGGGGACGAGGATGATGCCGTGTGCGTGGATTTAGACATGGCCAAACGGGTTCTGCTCCCACAGAAGGCAGGGAAAGGTGACAGCATTTCAGAGCTGGGGGTGTTACATCTGCAGGGCACCCCGCTGCTGATGAGCATGTGGCAGTGGGAGCAGTCCTGGCTGCTCTGTCCCAGGAATGTGGGGGCTGCAGGGATGATCTGGGAGCTCCGTGCGCCATTCTGACGCCAACCACAAATGGAAGCTAAAAAAAAAATAAATCCTCCATCAATAAACAGCACCGATTGCATGGCGGGGTTACCGAGACCGGTGAGCCCTTCCACAAAAACCCTTCCGTGCTGCAAGCTGAGTCAGTTCCGGCCACAATGAAGAACGTTTACTGAAGCTGTTTAGGGAAAACTGATGGAGAAAGTAAACAAAATGTGATGGCTGTCCTTTAGCACAGGGTTTGGTCCCCAATAGCAGAACTACTCCTGCCTCTGCCAGCCCTGCCTGCACACAGATGATACCCCCAGGCACTGTGCTTTGCTGCATGCAGGCACTCACCAAGGCTCTTGTTCAGCAAACTAACTGGGGAAAGAACTGCCAGCCTTGCTGCCCACTGCTGGCCTTGCAAGACTCGTGTCCTGGCTCACCCCCCCCCCCGAATTCAACCCGTTCCCCTGCTCCTCGTTAGGGGAATAGTTTCCTCTGTGGTTTTCTCCTCGCGGGGCCCTGGGGCTGCTCTCTGTTGAGGAAAATTCTTTGATCAGTAGAAATTACACCAGGAAAATATTTTCCGTTTCTGTTAGGATAAAAACGGCTCAAGCAAAGCATGATTGATTGCTGAAAAACGGAGGAACCCCAGTGCCTTTTCGGAAGGCTTCCTACTGTTCCTGCAGACAGTAAACACAGAACAGATTTAGCAGCAGAGCCCAGCATGAGGCAGCCTCTCACTGCAATAATAGCAGAGCCTTTACTTTTTTTTTTTTTCTTCCCCTTTTTCCTTTTTATTTAAGAAATCCATTTGACACAGCTGATGGAAGGCATGCTGCGGCTCGCCTCGCAGCACCGCTCTGCTGGAGATGCGGCCGTCGCTATTTGCTGCTGTTTATCCCAGTGTAGCAACCAGAACTGCATGACAAACTGCAAACAGGAGCAGAGCATCAGCAGAACGCTGAGGTGATAAACCCAGGAGAGGCACTGCATGTGCTCAGAGAACTGCACCCAGCATTGCCCATATGGCACTGGCATGGCGTGGTCAGGCATGGGCAGTGCTGGGGCTGCACCAATCCCAGCCATTGCTCGTAGCAGAGCTTTCTCCATGAGGAGATGCAGGAAAAGGGCTCTGCCCGAGCAGCAGCACCTCACTATCCCTACCATGAAACCAGGTGGAGCAGCAGGGGAGCTGGAGGAGAGAGACTTTGGGTTATTGCTAATCATCGTGTCAGGCAGTACTGCAACCAGCAGCAGCGGTCCCAGATGCCTCCTTTTGGTATTATACATGCAAATACAGGCATGATTTATTTATTGGAAAAAAAATCTGTATTTCATAGTAATCTGCTTTCTTCATAGTATTTACTATTCAAATTACCCCAGCTCCTCATCATAAAGAAGGAACCCGCTGTGCACGGCTCTGAGTAAATACCGAAGGCGACAGCCCTGGTGTTGCAATGCTGCAATCAAAGCATGTCCCTGCTCAGTGCCAGTGGTGAGGATACAGGTGGCTGTGTGCTCCTGGCTCCATTAAGGGACAGCAGCCACTGTGTCTCCAGCCTGGGGAGCACACTGTCCTGTCCCTGCACACCCAGGGTGTTCCTATGCTCTGCAGGGTTGCATGCGGTTGCTGCAATCTCAATCCTAGAAGGAGGCCAGAGACCTTTGCCAAGACCTGGTTTTAGCTCTGGCTGCTTTGCAAAGTTATTTTTATTCAAATGCTAATGTTTTAGTTGCTGGTTCTTTCTATTTATGAACGGCTTTAATGGTGCATAGCTTTGTAGCTGCTGCACCAACCCTGGGGACTTTGGGCTCAAAACAAGTCCTTTCCCCCAGGGCCCTTCGGGCAGCCTCCAGCTGGCTGCTCAATTTGCAGTGCTTCTGGTTCCCAGCACTGAGTCCATGGGAACACAGGAGCAGCCTCCTGCTTTGGCTGCTTTGAGGTTTGGTGGCAGGGCCAGGAAGGCATTGGCAAGGACCCAAAGCAAGGAGCGTGGTGTGGCAGGTACTCCAAGGGTGCACAAATGGTGGAAGCAATCCATGAGAGATGCTGAGCCCTGGGCATTCCCAGCAGTGCCGTGCCACTGGGACAGCCCCTGTTCATCATCTCTGCAGCGATGGCTCTTCAATCTGTTCCTTATTCCTCTCCTTTATTAGGCATAATGTAGCAGTTCCTGTCTCCTCCTCCGTCTGTGCTGTAATTAGCGCTTTTTGCCTTGAGTCATGTCCTTTCATCATCTCTGGACTGCAGTCACTCTTGCCAAGGTGAGCAATCCCACAGGCAGTGATAGAGCCCTCTGCACTCCAGCCAGGCCAGGTGCTCTGAGGGACTCAGTGCCCAGGGCATGAACCAGGCACAGCATCACGTCTCGAGCGAGCAGTGGTGCCAAGGAGGTTATGGCAATTACATCCCACATCCTCTTGTTCCTCCCAAGTGGAAACTGCAAAGCAAACTTGGTTGTTACTGATAAATCCCTATGAGACCAGCAGCTGAGCCACGCAGGAGAAGGACAAGTACTTGTCTCCCAGTTTGCCTCCTCTGGCACAAATCACAGGGTGATGGTGCAGGGCAGCTGGCAGGAGATTGTAGGCATTCACTGCTTTTCCAGCAGGGTGGTTGTGCATCGGACCTTCAGGATGATGGCAGCAGCCAAGGAGATCTGTGATGGTGCTACAGACCTCCTGGGCACTTAAGGAAAGTTGACCATGAAATGTTTTATAGCTTATGAGAAGCTCATAAGGCAGCCAGGACCTGCATAATGGTGGATTTTTAATTACTTAGGTATTGATGGACATAATAGCTGTGCAGCAAACCACAGAGGGAAACCTGTGGCTAGAGGGGAGAGCAAGATTGATCTATGTGCAGCATATTAAATAACTCAAAATGTTCAGAGCCTCCTCTGGCCCTGACTCCAGGAGCAGAGCCAAGTATGATAAATAAGGTTAGGGCTGAGAAGTGTCTGGAATCCAAATGTTTATATTTTTGTTCGATTTCAGATGTTCACAGGGACAAAAGATGTAGCAAGAGACACAACCCTGAGCTCTGTGTGCCGTGCTATGTGGGTGCTGTGGGGCAGAGCTGGTTGTGGCTTCTAAAGGGAAGGCAGCTCAGGGGCTCTTGCATGGGTTTGATGAAAGCTGGGAACCACCTGGAGCTGTGCTGTGCCATGCTGTGCTGCTGCACTGTGCTGTGCCATATTATGCTGTGCCATGCTGTGCTGAGCCATGCCATGCTGTGCTGGCCCATGCTGTGCTATGCCATGCTGTGCCACACCACACTGTGCTGCACCATGTGGTGCTGTGCCATGCTGTGCTGTTCTGCTATGCCATCCTATGCCACACCGTGCTGTGTTGCACCATGCTCTGCTGAACCATGGTGCTGGGTGGCTCCTGTGCTGCAGTCCCACAGTAGAATTGTGTGCAGCAGCTCTGTTTGTACTGATAAGGCAGATTGCTGTGTGGGCAGCACTAATTTGGGTCTGCAGCCACTGCAGTGGTTGTGGCTGAGCTCTATGGCACTGTTGCTGTGCTGGGCTTGCATGGCAGGAACTCCCCCAGCCTTGGGGGATGCAGGAGAAAGCATGAAGCTGAGTGCAGCCCAACAAACAGCCCTCCTGTGCCAGTGCACCATGCTCCACTCACCCAAATTTGCTATGCTCCCATACAACGAGTGTGGAGCGCTGTGCTGTTTTCAAACTCATCACAACATCTTTAGGCAGAGAGCCCACTGAATTATTGAAATGCAGCCTGCTTCCCGTTGTAATGCACCTGAGACCTCAGATGTCTGTGCCTTGTGATCAATAGTAGACAGAAGCAGTTTGGAAACAGAGAGGAATCAAAGCTTTGGCACAGCAGCCGTCCCAGCTGCCAGGAGCAGACAGGAAGGGCTGAGCACTGAAGGATCTGCACACACCCACTGTACAGAGCAGGTCTGATCTGTGCCAGCGTTGTCACTGTGCTGCTCTCACACAGCATTCCATAAACTGCAGGTGGGTACTGGAGTGGCAATGCTAAATCATGACCTGAAGCGGTGATGGAGCACCTGGTGGGAAGGCAGGGCCAACCCAGGGGATCTCAGGTGTAAGCAATGCACCTGAGTAACCAGAAGAGCTGGAGCCAGGATCCTCCCCTTCCCAGCCCTCATTTAAAGGTTGGCAGTGGAAGTGAGGGTTTCTCACTGGAGATCCCTGCCTACCTGTGGCCTTTTGAAGGTAAGCAGCTCTTTTTCTTAATTTCTACACCTATGGCTGCTGCATCTGGACTTGTCCTCATCTACTGCAGCCAAAGACTTTGCCACTCTGCTGGTATTGCTGTACTTTCCATCATATTATAGCATTACAGGTACAATGAGGCCTTCCTTTGTCCACCTGGAAAAGCTGTGAGTTGTCTCTACCTTTTCTCATCCCTAAGCAGTACTGGCAGAGCTGAGGGCCATGCAGGGGGGGTCCCATGTCCCCTCTGGCCCTCCTGTCCCATTTCACTGTGAGAGCCCTCATTACATTTTGCATCTGGAGTGACTTTTCCCCCACTCTAGTTTGCTGTTTGCCTGAAATGGTCTGAAGTGTAATAGCCCGAGACAATCATCAGCATGAAATATCTCCTACATAAAATATGCAGCAGCTATTCAGGAACGAAGATGGAGTGGAACGAGGGCTGCCAGATAAAGATTTAAAGGTGCTGCCATGCTCCTATAGGTTGTTTACTGAAGATATTTCCTCCTAAGCTCCAGTTTTAAGACTGCCTTTCAAAAGAGGGCACCAAATAAAATTTAGCAAGGAGCTTTAACAATTCAAGCTCCGGTGTGCTGAGCTTTTTGTTGCCCTTATGGGAATGAAGCCTCATTTCAAAGGACCTTGACTTTCTTCTGATAGTGCAGGAGAAGTGGCACTGCCAGTGCTATTTTTGCACTGAGACACTGATTGGGTGTGAAATCTGTCTCTGGTGGCTGTGCCAGCAGACCCAGGCAGACAAAGCATGGATGTACATGGCCTGATTTCCCCTGAGATGCTGGGGAATCTGGGGCTTCTTGGTGAAGCCAGGCCAATTGAACAGCAGGCATTGTGGAAAAAGCTTTCCCAGCCATCTTGGCACTGATGTGGCTGCATGTCCCCCCCATCCTGCAGCCTGGGTTGGGGAAGGGGTGCACAGGGTGTAGCTGAGAATCTCTGCAGACATACAGGGCTGCAGCTCTGTGTACAGCCCCAGGGGAACCATTCTGCTCTCCCCATCCCAGCTGGCTCTGGATGATTGGAGCATTGCAGTGACAGGGCAGTCAGTGCCTGCCAGCAGACACCCTGTGAGTAATTGTGGTCCTGCCGTGGCTGCAACGTCTGTTTAGGATTTCTGCCTGTTACTCAGCCTGGAAGCAGGCATTGCAGTAAGCAAAACTGTCTGACACAGAAGTAATAATGAAATGCAAGGCAATCAGAGCCCTATTTGTAGACTGGACAGCTTGCTGTTTCCAGCCCAGGCATCATGGAGCCATGGAGTATCCTGGGTTGAAAAGGGCCACAAGAATCACTGTATCTCGCTCCTGGTGGCCTGCAGTGCAGCTAGATGCCTGTAACCCGTGGCTGCTGGGACCCCCTGGGCTCAGAATGGTGCCCTGTCCCAGCACTGCAATACTCTGCTCTGCTGCTGTGCAGGCAGGAGGGTCTGTGCCCAAAAGATGCCGGGTCTGGGTGTCAGAGGCTTTGGGTCACGGTGGGAAACGCTGTCCTGCAATCTGCTGGCGCAGTCAGCACTCCCGAAGTGCAAACTAATGTTTTGTTTTATCTTCTCTTCCTTCCCCCCCCCCCTTTACTGGGCTACCGGTGATGCTGTTGGCAGCTCGCACCCAGGCGGCTGCACGGCACCGGGAGAAAAGCAGCTTTCTGCTGCCACCTCGTGATGGCAGCGGGCTCTCAGCCGGGGGAGCGTGTTTGGGTTTCTTGGAGGAGTTCTAGGGCAGATGAGCACCTGGGAATCACCCCTTAACGAGCCCAGCAGCACGGTTCATCCCTAGAAGCTGCAGCTTTATTAGGCTGTGTTATTCCTGCAGCAGAGTCCCAATGTCACAGAGGCCATCGGGTGGCACAATCCTGCTGGTGCCTTGGGCTGATGCTCCCTGTGTGCTTTGGGGTGATGGATGGCAGCACTCTCCTCCCCCAGGCAGGCTCGTGTTTCAGAGCAGCTTGGAATCATGAAATCCTGAAGAGATGCTGCAGAGCAGGCGAGGATGCAGTGGGGAGGAGTGAGCTGAGACCTGCACGAGCAGAAAGGTGCAGCAAGCAAGCACCGTGCCATCAGACACTGATCAGCCCTTGTCTGGTGCTGTCCCTGACGCTCTTCAGGAAGATGAAGATGTGTGACCCGCCGGTTCCCTTGGCCTCCAGTGCAACTGGGGGCTTGCCAATGGAAGCAGCCTCTTCCTGCCTTGCCCTGGCCTTGGCCACAGCGATGTACTTGGTGACGATGGCGATGTGGTGGGACCTGAAGTCCACCAGTGCTGTGATGCAGTGGTTGAACGCCTCACGGAGCCGCGGGTCTGCAGAGCTGAGGATGTGCTGCCTCAGGGAGGGAGCCTGGCTGATGTCCCTGATGAAGGCACGGTGGGGAGGGGGCATATAGTCCCTCATCCTGTGCAGGAACGTGGCTGCAAAACACCGGCAGAGACGTTGGGAGAAATGAGAAGAGGCCTTTCTTTAGGTGGGAATATTAGATTGCTTTTCCCCTCTTGTTTGCCCTTGGAAGGCCTGCCTACGCTCTAGGGAGGGTGGAAAAAAAGAAAAGTTAATGTTAAACCTCAGGAGAACCTTTAGGAGTTGGTGTGATGTAAATCCAAGGGAAGAGGAGATGCAGAAGGATGAGTCCCTGTCCAAAGTTTAATGCAAATGCCCTCCAAGAAGTTGACGTTTGCTGGCACTTCCCCTGCCCTCTCCTCCTTCTCCTGGATGCCTATGGGAAAGGTTTCACCTTTCAGATCCTGCTGGAGGGCTGTGCTGGGCCCCACATCTGCAGGGTCTATGGGGTACCCCAAAACCCCCAAACCAGCTTCCTGCTGGCTTTTCCCTTCTGCCCCTGGCGCTGAGTTCTGCTGTTCAGTATCAGCAACATCCCTGCGCAGCCTCTTGTCCTCAGCTCTTTCTGAGCGTGTTAAATTAATTGAGGAGCAAACCCTTATTAGGTCAGGGCTTCATTAGTGTCAGCTTTAACCCTAAAAGGCAGATTTAAGCCTTTGCTCTCGGCGTTTGTGTATTATTTTGCTATTAGGCCGGCTTTGCTAATTTCTGATAAACACGTTCTGGTGTGGGCAGAGCGATGTGAATGGATGAGCTCAGTTACTGGCAGGGTGCTGGCGTGCTCCTCTCCTCAGCTCTGTACCCATATATAACCTCAGCAAAGAGCTGACGTGCAAAAAAACAAAGTCTGTTCCTCCGGGAATTTATAGCAGCACGGAAGTGTGCCAGAGCCTGGTTTATGGACTTCCTCATATTATGTACTGAGGACAGCCAGAGGCAGCGGAAGGGTTTTGGAGGGCAAGGTGAGCTGCTGTACCTGCTGTAGGCACAACAGGAGCTGCACAACGGGCAATGCAGCGGGTTGGTTCTGTGCAGCCCCTGAGAAAAAGGGAGAAGTGTTGGACTTACTGCTCTCCTGGCTGTGTTGAATCCCCAGGAGCTCATCGAAAGCGTGGAGCACGGAGCTCTGTGCTGCGCTGCCTCCTGAAAACGCCATGGGTTGCTCGGAGACTCCTTCGTAGAGCAGCCCGTGGGGCATGGCCGTGTTGTCCCTCCAGCTGCACAGACATGGACAGGTCAGCACAGACATGGACAGGTCAGCACAGACATGGACAGGTCAGCACAACCAGTGCTGGGCTGCAGGAGTGACCCTGGGCTGGTAGATGAAGTGCTGCCTTCCTGCCCCCAGCCGTGCATCACTGCGCCCTGAGAGCTGTCCTCAAATGCGAGATAAATTCGGGAATAAACAGCACGTCAAGGTGCACTGCAAGGTCACAGTGCAGGGAGAAAACCATAATGGTGTGTTTTGTTATGAGCCCCGGGGCTGCATCCTCATCCACTGCCTTTATTTCAGCAGAGAACGAGCCCAGAATGTGATTTCCTGCCTCTCATGAAAGATGCTCATCCCTAGCAAGGCCAGGAACTGAGCTGCTCTGCTGCCTCCCCCTCTGCACGCCATTAACTCACAGCCGTGTCACCCTGCTTGTGCAAAAATGGATAAATGCTCTCCTACAAATGGAGAGAGGAGTTATAATTTCAGAGCCATAATGTGCCTGGCACAAAAATATCTCCTGACCTCCTGAAGAATGCACTGTTTCATGGAGCTTTCGGCGTTGGCTGCTGGTGCTGTTTGACTGCAGGAGCAGATTTTGCTCAAATTGCAGAGAAAATAGATTCATTATCGAATACCTTAATATTTTTAGTTCTCCCAGGGATGTATTTATAGTAGCCTTTACTAGTGGGAAGTACTTATAAGCAGAAGGGAATTCAAAGACATGTTTTTCCAGGCTGATGACCATCATGACAAGGTCAGCTTGGATTAAAAAAAAAATAAAATGAAAGAAACATCATCAGGATGCATGGAGCCTTTTGACTTAGGAATGCTGAGAAATGCTGAACAGAAATAAAAATAGAAACCTTCTGAGAAAGTCAAGAGCAGAGAGGATTGTGATGCTGGCAGCCCTGCGAGGAGCTGAGGGACAGCAAAGCCACGGTGCTGTGCTCTGCTGCTCTGAGCAGGTGATGCGGGTGGAGGGAAATGCACCCCACTTACCCAGAGAGGAAGATCCTGATCACGGTGTAAAATACTGCTGGATCCACGTAATCTAGGTGGAAATTAGACCAGAGGTGTTACTGTGGGGATAATGCAGGTGGTGGCTCCTGCAGCAATGCTTCCCGTGGGCTCCCTGAGCAGAGGGGACCCCGCTCTGCTCTCAGAGCAGGGCTTGGTGAGGTGCTCAAAGACACAGTGCATTTACACCATGCATCCAATGAGCCCTGAGGGTGCAGGCTGCTGTTACTGTGCATCCATCCCTGGTACCGTGCATCTGCTGCAGGGCTTTGTCCATGTCTCCAATGGCTTCTGCCAGCTCTTGCAGGGCTCGGTGCAGGCGCTCATCATCAAAGTGTTGGAGAGCGTGAATGGCCTGAATGGTGGCCTGCAAGGAGCAGAGAAGGAGAGCGTGAAGTGATGGGCTAAGATGGGTGGTGGGAAATGCACCCCACTTACCCAGAGAGCCTGTGCCCTGAATACTTGTGGGGTCAGGTGGCTGTGGGGCTTGCATCACCCTACCATGATGCCAGGCACAGCTGCTTTCTCCACCAGGAGTGTGACGAGGATGAATCCACGCAGGCTCTCTCCCCCAGGCAGTGATATGATGGGCTCCAGGTTCCTGCAGGACAGCCAGCAGCTGTTTCCCTGTTTCCCTGCCTGTCTCCAGCCCAGACACCACATGTGTGCTGCGCTCAGGGGCTGCAGCAGTTTGCACTGAGCACCAATGCACTGCTGCATCCTAGAAATGGGTGAGTGGTTTGGAGGATCTGCACAGGACTCAGTGTGCAGCTGCCTGCTCCAGTGCTGGGCCAGAGCATAGCTCAATCCTTGGCGGGAAAAACCTTCCAGGTGCAAAATGTCCCACTCTTCAAGCACAGGTAGGCAGGGAAATGCTCTGCCTCTGAGGGATCCTAAACCCTCCCCTGGTAGCACTGCTCTGCAGAGGTTGGAGCAGCAGTTGTTCTGCCATGGTGCATTGCTGCTGTTGCAGTGGTGTCTGTGTGCCAAGGGCTGAATTGTTTCTCTCACTGGGTGAGAGAGGTTTAACCCAGCAGAGCCCTGCAGTGTGGGAGCGCTATGCCAATTCAAACAAAACTAATGCTGTTAGAAAATAAATAAGCATCTTAAATACTTACTTAATTTCCAGAGGCCTGGAGGCATTTTGAGCATCGACAGCAAATACACATGAAAAGGGGGAGAAGCAGAGAGATAGAGAGATGTTATAAACGGTTCTAGCAGTGGGCTGTGCTGCATAGGATGCAAACAGGGTCGCTTGCCAGTGGGAGGTCCAGCCTTTGGCCACTTGCCCCCACATGTACCGTGGGGCAAAACCCTTCCCTGGCTCTCAGCCATGGGTCAGCCCCAGGCTGTGGTGGTTCCAAATGGTTTCTGGCTGTGATGGGAGCTCTGTGCTGGACAGGAGCCACGCTCGCCTGGTTACCCGCTGGGATCCTTCCTCCTCCAGTTGGCCAGGACGAAGTCTGCATGGGTGAGGATGGGGGGCAGCCCAAGGGCCTGTGATACCTCCCAGAAGGGGACGGCCAGGTTGCGGGGCAGCACCTGGGGGGGCACAGAGCACAGCATGGGGCTTTGTATCAGCTCTGGCATCACCCCTGCAGGAAGGCTGTGGCCCCCAAAGAGCAGGGGCTGATGTTACCTTCGTGGTGCCCTCCTCGCCCTCCTGCCAGACGTAGCCCATGGTGAGGAAGCTGAGCACCAGGTGAGCCAGGTGCAGCTCCTCTCGTCCTTGGAGGTGTTGAGTATTCAGCTGTGGCATCTGACAGAGAGACCCTCACGAGCAATGGGCAGCACATGTGCCTTGTGTGCTCCCAGCCCAGCAGTGCCCTCCTGGCACCTCGCCTTGCACACCCCCAGCCCTGTGCTCTCCCTGTGGATATCTGTTCTTTTCCTCCCACCCCTTCAGGGCTTGCTGTTGATGGAACTGGTTGGGTTACATGTGATGAACCCTGGTAACCCTTGGAATCTCACTGCCCTGCACCGTGAGGTGTCTCAGCAGCTGATGAGTTAACTCTATGCCAAATTAAGGCTTTGCTTTCGCAGGCACAAAAGTGACCGGTGCTAACCTGACCCAGTCAGAGCACTATTGGTTTGCTTTGCACTGACCTTTGCAGACCCAGCTGCATCAGATTGAAGTTTAAGAGCACTCCAAAGCCAGATGCAGTGACATGTACCTGGTGGATGCGTGCACGGAGCTGGTGGCTGGCGATCAGCTGGGGCAGCTCCTGGGCAATGTCCATCCAAGGGCTGTAGGAAGGTGGCAGCTCTGTCTGGGGAGATGGCAGGAGGGAGAGCATCAGGCATCAGCACATCACATGCTGGGGACCAGAGAGATACACAGGTCCATTCTGAGGCTGGGAGCTTGATCCTGCTCAGGGCACAGAGGGCTGGGAGATCAAGTCTGCACTTGAACACAGCTGCTTCATCCTGGTGCAAAGCAGCTGCAGGTCGGGGAAAGGGAGCACAGTGGCAGTGCCAGGAGTGCACAGGGCAGCGCTCCACTGCATGGGGAAAGGTTCTGTGGCAAGGGACAGGAGCACCCATCCAGCCCTCAGATTTGCAGCTAATGGCTCGTGTCTGGTTCCTCCACTTGTAATACCAGCCCTTGTGATTGTGAACTAATGGCTGATAAACAACTGTCTGCCTGTCCCTGAGAGCTCCTGCTGTAAGCTGCGCCTGGTGACAAATGGCACCGCTTGTAGCAGGAGATTTGCCATCTAAATTCCCTCCTCGTAAATCCACAGCCGCTATCTGAACTGCAAAGCTCCTGCTCCTCTCCCCCTGTGCCGTTTGCTGCAGCCAGTGTAATCATTTTTAAAGCGAGGAATTTGTCCTATGAATCTGCCTAAGCCAAAATCTCGCATGCATTCCTTGTTGGTTCTGTAAACTACTGTAAAGCAGTGCTAAGTGACAACCCAACCAGCACAGCGCTCACCAACCCCAATATCTGCCTTTACTTTTATCTGCCCCAGCTCTCTTTAGCATGCAAACCCGAGGGCACGGCCGTGTCCTACCAGAGGGTTGGGCAGAAGGAAGCCGTACTCCTCGGAGAGCTGGAAGCGGCTCAGTGCCATGGGCTGTAGGCTCTCCTCCTTCCCGTCCCCGGCCTCCATCCCAGCTGGGACACTCTGCTGCCCTGCTTTGTGCTGAGCCAGCCCCGAACCTTGTCCTGGGGGGGGGGGGGGGGGGGGGGGGGGTGCCTGTGGCTGGAGGGGCTGAGCAAACACGAGTAAAGGTTGCTGATAAGCAAGTGCTGAGCTCCGGCCCCTGCAGCAGGGATGGGGCTGTGAGTATGGGGACATGGGGAGAAGCTCCAGCATGGCACCCCAGTGGTGTCCTCCCTCCAGGACTGGGGATTTTGTCCCTTGGGGGAGTGGTGTGTGCACCAACTGAGTCCTGAGCCCTGGGTTTGCACAGTGCTGCTGATTTACGCTCTCATAACAGCCTCGGTGCAGCCAAGGTAAATTAAGGGGAGCCACGGCTGAAGCTGCTGCCATGCAGTCAGTGCTGCATAGCAGGGAGCAAAGCTCCCAGAGTCACATTTCATGTCGGTTGAAGATTAATCTGCATTTCCAGCTAACGTCTTAATGACCGAACATGAGCTGAGGTTGTCTTTAAATTCCTGCTGTCAAAGCACAAGGCTGTAATGCTGGATTAAATGTGCATTAGTGGATGGCATGCTCTTCCCATGGCAACAGCTCCGGGGGGGATGAGAGCAGAAGTAATACATGAAGGGAGCACCTGCACCCTGCCCTGCCCTGCAGGGATCACAGACCTCAGGCATCAGAAACACCTTTTATTGAACAACACACACGAGGACACAACACAAAGGACACGGCCTTTCAGTGTCCCTCACACAGACTCCAGCCCCCTGCCCAGGGGTCCATGCTGCTGCTGCTGCTGCTGCCTCCATTCACAAGATCATCACAGACACCCACGAATTGGGCAAGATCCTTAAAGGCCTTTCCAGCTGTGATGCTACGCATCCACTGTGCTCCTTTCCTTGTCAGTGCTTTCCTCAAACCTACAGTGGGAGCAGAAGGGGGTTCCTGTAAGTGCCAAACAGCACTTGCCTTCCCCTCCTCATGACGATGGCAAGCTCTGGGCTCTGCCCCTCTTGCCACCCACACCCCATGGAGGGGAGCAGGCTCACTTCTCTTCTTGTGGCTGCTCTGTGGACAGACATTGCTTCAGCTCCTTTCTCTTTATCACCACGAAGATGAGCCCAAGGAGGATGGGCACACTGAGACACAAGGTGAGAAGCTGCCATGTCTTCAGTGAGCTCTTGTTCCGGGGCTCTGCAAGGGACAACTCCTTCAACACACAGCTGCCAGAGGGGAAACAGAGGGGAAACAGCCCCTCCTGCACTCACAGCCCTCCTTGCTCACCACCACTCTCGCTGCTCCCTCCCCGTGACACTGCTTTCTCCCTGCAATCTGGGGGCTTCCAGCCAACATCACAGTGGCAATCCCCTTTGCTGTCACACACCTGCATGGCAGAGGAAGAGAAATGATTTCTATCAGCTGACCATGAATGCATCCTCAGGCCTGCAAGCTGCAGAGAGCGCAGTGGTTCCAAAACCAAGCACACGTAGCACTGTCACTTACACCGTGATCGTGGCATTTTCTCCTTATGTCACAGCTGTAGTTCAAGGCAGCAGCAGACACACACTTCTGTCCCATGCAGACCTAAAGCACAGAGTCGGCACACGATGGACACCCACCTCCTGCTTCACCCCATTCAGTGGCATTCATACTATCGATCTCAACTTGTTTGGGATCCAACCAATGGAAAAGCCACTGGGTCTCCACTGCTGCAGAAATGCTTCCGACAGCTCCTCCTTTCCACAGAAGCCACCCCACACCTCAGCACCGCTCACCTTACGGTCGTCACAAACGCTGCCATCCCTCACCAGCATGGGGTCCCTCTCTGTGCGAGGCTGCATGTAGTCCAGTGTGACACACAGCACGTTCTGCACCCGCACGTAAACCACGGCAGCCTTCTCCTTGGTGAAGGGCACAGTGCCCAGGTACTCACAGATGAGCTTCCCGCAGCGGAGATCACTGCAGGCACGAGGAGCACAGGGCTTTGCAAACCACCCTCACCCTTCTGCTCCTCTTTGTGTCACTCTCTGACACGAGAGGGCTCAGTGCAGCCACAGAAGAGAAGCATTTCCACAACCCTCACCTCCAGGCACAGCTGTGGTAACCACTGCGATCAGAGCCACAGTGCCCCATTCTGTCCCTTTGGCCATTGACTTCCTCATAGCAGGCCAAGGGTCCGTTTCTGGCATCTGCAAACACATATCATCACTGCCAGAAAGCCTCACCCCACCTCGCAGCTGGGCGTCATCACTTGGACCATCTGCTGCACCCAGTGGTTTTGATTCTTGGCCCTTTATACCCCCTGCAAAACAGCTCCCCCAGCAGCATGCTGCCCCACCTTTGCCAAAGATCTCCTGGCACTGCTTGTCAGCGGTCTGGCACACCCCCCTGTAGCAGAAGGCAGTGTTCTGCCTGCAGGGATGCCCATCCATGACCCACAGGTTGGGTGCGCACGCCCCAGAGGTGCCATTGCAATACTCCTTCAGCTCGCATTCATCCTCAGAGCTAGTTCTGCACAGGGTGCCTTTCTTCATAAACTGGTGGAAAGAGGCAGAACGAGAAGAGCTTTGCACAGTGCACACCCACAGGCAGCAGCACAGGGTCCTGTTAGGGTGCTCTGCACACAGGTCTTGCAAACAAGCAATGCAACACCGCTGCAGCACGGCTCACCCTGCACCTGGAGCAGCACGGCCCCGACAGGCACTGCACCCCTTTCCTTGTCTTACAGCCCACAGTGCAGCAGGGATCACGCCGGCACTCCTGGAAGCAACGAGCACAGACAGTCAGGAGAGCTCATGCTGATCCCATAGGGATATATGGACAGAGCTCCAGGGGTTCCTGGCGTGGCTCTTCCCCAGGCACAGCTCCCACCAGGGCTCACCACCCACCTCCACCGACCCGCAGTCACAGGCCTCTCCCAGCTCCACCACTTTGTTGCCACACACTGGAGCTTTGTAGGACACGTTCACAAGTGGCCTGTTCAGCAGGCACTGCCCTTCTCCAGAGGTGAGAAAACGCTCCAAGTCTCTTATGCTGCAGTTGCTGAAGGCTTTGGCGCCAGCTGAGTGACTGTAAGCAGAGGGTGAGGTCTGTGTGCCGGGGCTCCACGGCCCTTCCCATCAGCAGAAGCTACATTAGGAGGACAGGAGCCTTACACTGCGCTGCTCTGCATGATGCAGGTGGCTCCCACACAGCCGCAGCTCCCGGTGTCATCGTAGCTCATCCCCAGGCTGAGCCCAAGCAGCTGAGCCACGGCCACTGAGAACACCTCCAGTGTTGTGGCATGAGGGTACTGCGAGGGCACTGCAGCTGTGGGGCACTGCCAGCCCAAAGCCCCCACACCACAGCTCAGCACCCAGCAGAGCAATCCCTGCTGCCAGCAGCCCTCACCCACAGCCCAATGCTGTGCCCAGGCACAGGGCTTCCTGCATGGACACAGGGCTCCATACCAAAGCTACTCCTCCAGCGCGGTCCTTGAGGCACAGCTTCCTTGCAGAGGATGCTCCCATGGAATGGGACTGCTCCCTGTAGCTGAGGACAGCACAGACCGAGCCCTGCAATGCTGCCCTGCACTACACCAACGCTCCTATTCCTGTCATCCCCATGCCAGCCATCCCCTCCTTACACAAACAGGAATGTTATGTCCTGCAGCTGCGAGGTACGATGTGTGCTTTTCCACTGCAGAAATCTCTGCAGTAACTCTTCAGCAGCTCCCATGGTTTGGATCTTATTCTTTTCTGTCCAGAGCTCCAGGGAAGTCAGCACTATGGTCAGGTTGAGGCGAGCAAACATCTGGAAAGAGGCAGAAATCGTGGCTGGTTGGGGCAACTTTGCTCCCTACTCTTTTGGTGTGGGGCCTTTTCCATCCCTCTGCAGCACTTCTTCCACCCAACTGAATGCACTCACGCTGTTCACGTAGCTGAAAAGCTGCACCATCTTCGTTGTCACCACATGTTTGTCTGCTCCCATGTAGTCGTACTGAAAGATGACAGATTGCAGAGCACAGGAGCACCCCGCGCAGGGTCTGCCCACAGAGCTGCCACCACGCATTGCCCCCACACTGGGCAGCTCTCCCATTGCAACCCATTCCGTGTCATTTTCCATGCCTAGGGGAGCTGCTTCCCACCTCATGGGGCCTGCCAAGCCCTGTGCACATTTCCCCTGATGTTCTGTGAAGATTTTTCCTAGGGAAAACAATTTAAGATGGAGAAGATGCAAACTCACCAGAGCTTTGTCCAGAATGACATGCATCTCCAGATACCGAGGGGACTTAGGAACAGCTTCCTTCGCCTTGAGAAGAACAAAACAAATTAAACAGCAACAAAAAATCCCCCAAACATTTTAACAGGGCAGTCATTAACATTTGAGGTGCTGAACAAATGCAGGAACAACACCCAGCTGCAGAGAGCTGAAGATCTCGCAGGTCTATGGCATCACTTCACCAAAGCAAACTGCCCCGAGCTGTGCTCACCGCTCCATCCCATGGTTGTAGGGACACCTCTGCAGCCCAGGCGAGGGAGCTGCTTCCTCCCAGCGGCTGCGTGCCCACGTTTTCCCCCTCCATCTGATAAACGAGGTGCTGGTATCCAGATGCAGCCTCCAGAGGCTTGATCCCATAGCTGGTGTTGGCGAGCTGCAGGATCCCACTGCAGGGTGAAGATGAGGGCAGGAATGGCTCTGCTGCAGCACTGCCGGTCCCCTTGCCTGTGCTCCTGCTGTCACAGCAGGGTGGGCAGCTTACCTGAGCCCGGAGCAGGTGCTGAGTGCCACGAGTGACCCTGGGAAACCCTCCACGTAGCCCTCATAGAAACAGTCGCGCTGGAAGCAGTGAAGCCGCACCATCAGCGCGGTGCCTGCTGTGTGGGGAGCAGCAGGGAGCAGAAACAGCGCCGGGCACCAGAGCTGAGCGCTGTGGTCCCGTCCCATCCCCGCAGGTTCCGAGGAACGAGCACCGAACCGACGGCATTTGGTGGCCGCTCCTCCCGGCCTCAGCGCACCGTCAGCTGAGGTTCCATGCGCTCCCCAGGGGCGGAAGAGCATCCCAAGGAAAGCAAGAGGCCTCAAAGAGCGTCCGTGCAGAAGGGAAACTGCACTGCTGCTGCTCCGGGTGCCCCCTCCATCCCTACCCACAGCCGTCGGGCGCAGCGCACGGCCGCACCGTTACCTCCAGATGCGCGAGTTCGGTCTGCTCGCCTCCGCCGCGGCCGTCGGTGTAAATCCGGACCTCCTCGGGGAGAAAAACTCTGCGCACAGAACAGACGGACCCTCCGCGGTGCCGCTCCCCGCCGGGGCCGCCCCCGTTCGCCGCCGCCATCCCCGCTTACTGCTGCCGTAGCCGCACGGTGCGGGGACGGCCAGCGATGGGGATGCTGAAGGTTCGGACGCGGGGCCGCCCCTGGGCCGCTCCTCCCAGCAGCACCGCCAGCAGAACCGCCAGCCCCAGAGCCGCCCGCATCGCCCCGACGACCGCCGGTTGCTTCAACGTCTTTATTGCTCGCGTGAATCCCCCGCGCGCTGCCCCGAGCCACGCTCCGGCTCCGGCTCCATCCCCGCACGGCTGCTCTGGCTGCTCCCGCTGCTCTCGTTGCTCCCGATGCTGCTGGTCTCCTCGTCGGTGGAGCTGCAGGGACAAATAGGGGCTCAGCACGGGGGTCTCAGCACAGCCCGGTCCCTGCTCTCACACGCCGCCTCCAGCTGGACAGACTGCCGGACCCCATCACATCTCCATTCCCAAAACGTGTGCATCCCAAAATCTGTGTCCCATTATTTTGGGTTGGGGACATCGTCACGGAGCACATGGTGATGCCCTGAGGGACACCAAAGATGCCTGCCCTGTCCTGGACCTGCTCTCACGTTGTCTCTCTCACTCTCACTGCTTCACAGCGGGACAGATGTGTTACTTTCCAGTTGTGTAGCTCCTCCTGCATCTAACTTTTCCCCCTTCTACTGTTTCCTTCCCCTTGGAACCAGCAATTTCTCCCAGGCCTTTTCTGCAGACAGCCAGCTGGGTGGCATGGAATATGTCCTCTGGATCTCAACAGCTTCCCAGGAGCTCCCACCGATCCCTGCTCACCCACCCAACGTCAACTCACTCAGCAGCTTCCACCTCACTCCTGGCACAGCGCCGCATCAGTCGGCTCCACTTCATGATCAGGATGACGATGCAGATGAGGATGGGGACGAGGAGGCAGAAGCTCAGCAGCAGCGCGTTTTTCAGCATAACCTTCGGAGAGACCTTCGGGGCATGGCCTGGGGACAGAACCGCACGGCAGCCCAGGTGATGCTGTGAGCCCTGGGGCTGCTCGGGGCCGCTCTATGCGCACTCACTCTCCATTTCCCGCAGCCGCTGCCCGCTGTCAGTGCTGCCACCCAGCGCAGATCCCCGCGTGCTGCAGTGGGGTGGATTCCAGCCTGGCTTGCAGTGGCAGTTTTTCTTGTTATTGCACACCTGCAAGTGCCAGAGTGAAAAGAAAACTCTCCGTTTCCAGTTTTCCGCTAATCTAGATGGGCAAATACTCCAAGTTCCTTCATCCCGTTTAATTTTGGCCTTAGAACATTAAATAGTCTCCATTTCTCCCATGCTGCTGCACAATGACTCTGGAGGATGAGGACCCCCCAGGTTTGGCCAAGTCCCAAACACCTGGAAATAACCTCTTGCTCCTCTTCAACACTGAGCAGCACAGCATCACCTCCCCAGCAGCACTGCTGTCACTTACCCCGTGCCCATGGCATTTTTTCTCTGCATTGCAGTCATAGTTCAGAATGGAGTGTGGGTGGCACGTGCCATTCATGCACACCTGCAAGTAGAATAGGAAAAAAAAACCCTGCTGGGCATTTTTCTATCTCCCTTCATCAAGCTGATGATGCACCATGATCACAGGGTGTAACAGCTTTGGAAATAGCTGCTATTTTGCAGAATAATTTAAAGGTGGTCTCTGCTTATTGCCTGTGCCATTGGCTTACTGATCATCCCTAAGACCAAGGGATCTTTTATAGAGCAATGGCCAGCTTGGGGAACACTTCTTACCTTTCCAGGACCACATTTTGTGCCGTCCTTAACCAGGAGAGGATCTGCCTCACTGGGTGCATGCATGACATCAAAAGACACGCACAGATGTCCTTGCACTTGAGCATAAATGATGGCACCCTTTAATTTGGTGAAGGGAACTTGATTTGGGTATGTGCAGATGAGCTTTCCACAGCCCAGATTCCTAAGAAGTTCATCAGAGCACAGCAAAGGAAGAAAAGTCAGTGTGCAGAATGCAGCCACACTGCAGCAGTGCATGAAGTGTTGCTTGGGAAGTAAAGGGAAGCACCAACCAAACACCCTGGGTTACACCTACAGCCAGGAGCAGGGCTGGTAGCCATCCAGCAGCCGATTGCCACAGTGCCCAAACCTATCCTGATGACTGTTGATTTCTTCATAACACGCCAAAGGGGCGTTTTTTGCACCTGGAAGTTTGGAAGCAACGGAACAGAACTGCTAAACACGGCTGTGTTTAGTATAGATCAGTTCTTCAGGTTAGAGGGACCCGTTCCCAGGTGTGGGGGGGGGGGTTCTGGCCCCAAAAGCACTGCGCCAAGTGCCACTACCTCTCCCATAGAGCCGCTGGCACTGCAGCTCAGCAGACTGGCAATGCCCCTGGTAGCAGTAGCCTGTGCTGTGCTCACAGCTGTGCCCATCCTGCACGTAGACATCAGGGGGGCAGGAGGCAGAGGAACCGTTGCAGAACTCGGGCAGATCGCACTGAGCGTCGGCGGAGGGGCGGCACGGAGTGTTGGGAGCTTTGAACTGGGATTGAACACCAACTGCTGGCTGCGGCTCTGTGAGCACCGCACCCCCATCCCGTCCATCCAGCTCCCACCCAGCGGTTCAGCCTTGCTCAGCGTGATGCTTGCCTTAACTCCCAGCAGGGACTCGCCCGTCTCACCTGGCATTTTTCACAGCACAGTCCCAAGGAACACTCCGAGCCGGGCTTCAGCTTGCACTGCGTAGTGCAGCACGCATCCACGGCACACGCCTGCATGCACACTATGAACTTTTGCTCTCGCTGCAGGATGAGTGCTGCCCCCGTCCTGCCGTTAGGGAGCAGGGCAGGGATCCCAGCCCCACAACCATCCCCATCCCGCTCACCACATCGCCACCGCAGTCGCACTGCTCGTCGTGCTCCACCACGCCGTTGCCGCAGACGGCGGTTCTGGGGTCGGGGTGCACCTGCAGGACACCGAGGAAGGGGCACTCTGGGTTTTGCCACAGGAACTGCTCCAGGTCCGCAGCGCTGCAGCTGCTGAAGGTCTTTGCCCCACCGATGCGTCTGAAAGAAAGGGTGGACCTTGGGGGTTGTGTGCTGGCATCGCCACTGCTGTGGCACTGGGCAGCATTCCATCTTGATTTTGGAAAGAAAAGGTATTGCTTTGCAATAGTGAAGCCTTTATCCTTCCCAAGCAGATTTAGGATGGATGTCAGGGGGAAGTTCTTTGCTATGAGAGTGGTGAGGTGCTGGAACAGCTGCCCAGAGAGGCTGTGATGCCTCGTCCATCCCTGGAGGTGTTGGAGGCCAGGTTGGATGGGGCCCTGGGCAGCCTGGGCTGGTGTGAATGTGAAGGCTGGTGGCCCTGCATGTGGCAGGGGGTTGGAGATTTGTGATCCTTGAGGTCCCTTCCAACCCTGGCCATTCTGTGATTCTGATGGGGATTGGGCAGCGTTCAGGAATTTCTTGCTCTCAGAAATAAAGCTTTGCTTTTCAAAAGCGAACCCCCGTTTATCCTTCCTCCCTTCCCAAGCAGGTATCCCTGCACCACCGCCACCACCACATCTGCAGCAGAGCCCTCTGCTGGGGGTATCTGTAACACAGGGACCCTCGGGCACTCACAATGCTTTCGATTCCATGACACAGGTGTGTGTGGGGCAGCGGCAGCCCCGGCCATCATCAAACCCCATGCCCAGGCTGCGCCCCAGCAGCTGCGCCAGGACGACGGAGAACGATTCCAGAGTCACGGCACGCTGCAGCTGCAGGAGAGCAGTGCTGTTGGCTGTGATACGGCCTGGCCACATCCCCCCATTCAGCACAGCCCCACACCACGACCCCATACCACAGCCCCATAGCACAGCCCCATACCACAGCCCCACATCACAGCTCCATACCACGGCCACAGCACCAGATGCATCACTGCGGCACAGCATCCCCGGAGAGGTCGCACCCACAAAGTCAGCCTGCTCCCGGTACCTGGAACACAGCAACTCTGTGCAATGCCCAATGATCCAAAGCACAAAGGTTTAGCAGCTCACTGCTAAAGCAGTGGCTTTCTTACATCAGCAGGTAGGGCACTACGTAGTGCCGCAGGATTGCGCTGCCCCTCTTCCAATCCAAGAAGCGCAGCAGCACCACTTCTCCAGCCCCCGTGGTCTGAATTTTGTTCCTCAACCTCCAGACCTCCATAGAGGACAACGTCACGGTCACATTCAGGGAGCTGAACATCTGAATGCACAACGACAGAGATGACCCTCATGTCGGGCAGGGAAGAGCCCGCAGCCGTTCTGCGCACGGAGCACCACCGCCCCTCAGTGGAGCGTTTCGTTATAGGACAGCACGGCACCAAAGCGATTTTGGGGACTGGGAGTAATCCCGGCACAACACGGTTGAAAGCAGACGTGAGACAAAGCCGAGCAGCGCCGAGCTGAACCCAACCAGCAGAACTCCCCACTGCAGCACACAGAGCACAGGTGAAACTCACGCTGTCGAGGAAGCTGATGAGCTGAACCACCTTCTGTGACGCGATGTATTGGTCGTCCCCCAGGTGCTTGTACTGGAACACAGGGATGCACGGTGGCTATTGGCCATACTGTGATGGGCTGACGGCCACGGGGGGGGGGGGGGGGGGGGGGGGCACAGAGAGATGTGGGACCACTGCAAAGCTCTGCAGGAATGCAGAGGACAACCACAGCCTGGAGTCGGGCTGCGCCAGGCTTACCAAACTCTTTTCCAGAACCACATGGAGCAACACCTCTCTGCGGTGCTTCGACAGTAGCTGGAGGAGAAAAAAAGCTGGTCACTGTTAATTAATCTATCCATGTAATTGAGACGTAATGGGTGCTGAGCTCCGACAGACCCGGAGATGTTGGTGCTGGGTCAGTCCCAATGACAGCACTCACTTTCAGAGCTGGTTGTGCTGTGTCAGAGCTGCCGTCAGCCGCCAGCGCATCCCTGCTGACCCCAAGGTGGCCGTGTGGGAGCAGAGCCTCAACTGCAGCCCCACTGCTCACGGGATAAACCACGTGCTGGAAGGAGGGCGAGGAGCCCAGCGGCTCGATCCCGTAGCTGGCATTGTGGAATTGCAGCAGGCCCCTGCAGGGGGCACAGCGTCAGTCTGTGAGCAGCGCCGGGCAGCACTGAGCACAGCAGCACTGCGCCCCATACCTGAGCCCCATGCATGTGCTGAGGGTCACTGCTGAGCCAGGAATGCCCTCGATGTAGCCACGGTAGTAGCAGTCGCCCTACGGCAAAGCAAAGGGAACCCTCAGCACATCCCAGACCTCCCCAACGATGGCTCTGGTTGTGTATCTGCATAGACAGCTTTCTGTTCCACCCCTGCATGGTTTAGGATGCCAAAAAGTGGAGAAAGAAGGGAAACTCCACTCTCCAGTAATAAGGAGAGACACCCTGCAAACTGCCAACAGAGAGAAGCTAGCTGAGATTACCTTGATATAGGGTGAATCAGAGCGCAACGATCCTGTCTCATTGTATGTGTAAATGCTGAAATCAGCAGGTAAAAAGAACCTGGAACAGAAATACAGCAAAACGCTCTGAAAACACCCAAAGAAATGTTTATCTGGGATTTCTCCAGATCAAACCAACTGCTGCAGCCACACTGCACGTGAACGGAGCCCACAGTCCCTGCAGACCCCAAACCACTGCCATCGGAGTTGCAGGCATGAGCAGCCCCAGCCCCAAGCGCAGCCATGGGGGGGTGGCAGCAGGTTGGAATCGCCAAAACAGAATCACAGAATGGCCAGGGTTGGAAGGGACCTCAAGGATCACAAATCTCCAACCCCCTGCCACACACAGGGCCACCAACCTCCCCATTTCACAGCAGCCCAGGCTGCCCAGGGCCCCATCCAACCTGGCCTCCAACACCTCCAGGGATGGACGGGGCATCACAGCCTCTCTGGGCAGCTGTTCCAGCCCCTCACTGCTCTCTCATAGTAAAGAACTTAAGAACAGGATGGAATGAACTCACTGCTGCTTGATGTGAATGGTGTACGGCCGCCCTTCCACTGAGAGGATGTAGGACTGCGTGTCCTTGCATGGGCAGAAAAGCAGAGAAAGTAAGAATTAAAAAGGGAAACAAAACACAGAGAGCAGCTACAGAAGATGCTGCCAACTCCATCACCCACCCTGGGGCAGCTCAGGGTCGCTTCCCAGAGCTGCACTGTAAGGGCTGCACCCTGCACTGGTAGGCATGCACACACACACACACACAGAACAGTTTGATCCGTTACCGTCTCTCCAGTTGTGTTTGAGAGCACCCTCTGGGGAACCATGATGTGCAGAGGCACTTGTGAATCTAAAGAAACAAACTGGGTTTAGTGATCACAGCCCCTCCTGTGGGCACCTGTGAGCTGCGGTTGGGTCCGTGCGCAGCAGGAAAGGCAGCTTTGCATGGGTTGTGCCTGCAGAACTTCACCTGCTCTGCCTCACAGCCATGCAGCACCTTTTATGAAGGTTAAACCAAAGCCCACGTATCGCTTGCTGGACCCAAGCCCGGCCATATGAACTCTGAGCAATGGGAGCACGAGGGGAGGCTCCAGGTCAGCTCACCTTCTCCAGAACGCAGCAGGGCTCATGGAACCCACGCTCGCTGTTTATTGCACCCAAACATCTGCTTCAGGAGGAGCTCAGCTCTGCCCCACGCCGCGGTGCTGCTGTCCCTGAATGGAACTTCGCACATCGGGCACGGCAGCACAACTCGTGCTCACTGCGCCGGGCAGCAGAGGGACTCTTTGAGCAGCTCAACCCCCAACAGCAGAGCTCAGCGTTTGCTGAGAGCGAACCCAACCGGCACGGGGTCCTCCCAAGGACTCCTCCTTACAAAGCCCCAAATCCTCATCCCTCTGCCCACCGATCACCCGGCGGCTGAGCTCCGAGCCGGGACCCCCACCAGCACAGCCCCGCAAAGGGTCGGACTCACGCAGGACGTCCAGCATCGCCAGCAACATCACCAGGAGCAGCTCCATACTGCGAGCCCTCCGGTAACGGCCCCACTGTAACGGCCCCTCCGTGCCTTCCCCCCTCCCCCCGCATCCCCAGGACAGAGACGCGGCCGCTCGGTGTTCCCAACTCTTTATTCACTCCCGCTGCTCTCCGCCGCGTTCCCCTCCGCTTCATCCTCCTCCTCCTCCTCCTCCTGCTCCTCCTCCGCGTCCTCGCTGCGCTCCTCGGCGATGCTGCGATGAACGGAGAGGGAGGGAGATGTGAGCGCACGGAGCGGCTCAGCCCCGCACCGCACCGCCCCGCCCCGCACTCACCGCTCTCTGCTCCTGATCTGACGGATCCGCAGCTCCCGGCGCAGCAGCAGCAGAAGCACAACCACGGGCACAGCGGGCAGCAGCAAGCAGGCGGCCAGCAACCCTGCCTTCCTCGCCGCGTTCCGCTGCGCCCGGTGCTGGTGGGGCCCTGGGGCAAAGAGAGCGTTAAGTTCTTTGCTATGGGAGCGGTGAGGTGCTGGAACAGCTGCCCAGAGAGGCTGTGATGCCCCGTCCATCCCTGGAGGTGTTCAAAGCCAGGTTGGATGGGGCCCTGGGCAGCCTGGGCTGGTGTGAAATGTGGAGGTCGGTGGCCCTGCATGAGGAAGAACTTTTTCTCTCAGGCACTGCAATGGCTGCACAGGGAGGTGGTGGAGTCGCCATCCCTGGCAGCATTCAAAAGGCGTCTGGATGAGGAGCTGCGAGATGTGGTTTAGTGCTTGTGGTAGCAGTGGTGATGGGAGGTTGGACAGGGTGATCTTGCAGGTCGTTTCCAACCTTGTGATCCTACAGTTCTGTAGTTCTACAACCCCACACTGCTGCACTCACTGTTCTGCTGCAGCTGCACACCGCTGTCCATGCTGCCCCCGAGGCGCGACCCACGCTGACGGCAGTCGGGAGGTTTCCATCCTGGATAGCAGTGGCAGTGCCGGCGGTTATTGCACACCTGGGGGAGACATGGGGAGGGGGCAGAGGGTCTTCAGGTCAGGCACAGCTCTGCCCAGGGCCACCCATCATGATGTGGTGTGGGTAGGGAATCCCCCTGCAGCCCCACGCTGTTGCTCACTCCGTGGCCGTGGCATTGGATTTCACTGCTGCAGTCGTAGCCCAGCACGGAGTGAGGGTGGCACGTGTTGTTTATGCACACCTGGAGCATCACAGTCAGAGTGCTCAGCTCAGCCCCTCACATTGGAGCAAAATCTTCAATGCATTTTAAACAAAAATGCAGATCAAATATTTTCCTACCATTTCGGAGCCGCATTTTGTGCCCGGTGGGACCAGCAGAGGATCTTGCCTTGGTGATGCATTCAGGAAATCCAGAGATACACACAGCTGCTCCCGAACCCGGGCATAAACAACTGCAGCGCCGTCAGTGTCCAGCGGGGCGCTGTGTGGGTAGGTGCAGATCAGTTTGCCACAGCGAAGGTTCCTGGAACATCAATCTGCATGAGATGGATGCGTGGACACGGATATGGACAGACACTGCGTGGTGAAACATCAGCATCGTTCACAGCGCCAGTGTGGAGAGGGGCACACGCAGCTCTGCATTTGCTGCTGAGCACAGCTACAGCACTGATGCTTTCCTGCTATGCACAGCCCGAATTGAACCCAACTGTGTGCTTTTAGCAGGGAAGTGCCCCTCTTCATCCACCTACCTCCATGCACAGGCCCTGTAGCCGTGCCGGGGGTGGTACCCGCAGTGCCCAAATCTGTCCCTCTGGCTGTTCAGTTCCTCATAGCACACCACGGGAGCGCTCCTCGAACCTGCATGTTTTACCAGTAATGTTGCTCTTCACACACAGCCCTCAACAGCTTCCTATTTCTTCAGGCTGCACACAGCAGAATGCAAACCCCAGTCGCTGCCACCACCCAGCATCCCACCACCCGCCGTCCCCAGTGCTGTGCTGGGTGCCTCTACCTCTCCCATAGAGCCGCTGGCACTGCAGCTCAGCAGACTGGCAGCGCCCGTGGTAGCAGTAGCCTGTGCTGTGCTCACAGCTGTGCCCATCCTGCACGTAGACATCAGGGGGGCAGGAGGCAGAGGAGCCGTTGCAGAACTCGGGCAGATCGCACTGAGCGTCGGCGGAGGGGCGGCACGGAGTGTTGGGAGCTTTGAACTGGGATTGAACACCAACTGCTGGCTGCAGCCCGTGGCTTTGGGGCATTGCACACCCCCAGCAATAACACCTCCCCCAGTAACATCCATCCAGAATTAAAGGGAGCTGAGCTGGAAATCCCCACCCAGGAACCACCTCAATTGTCTCCATCCTTAAGAAACGATATTTCTCCGACGACCGATGATGGTTACGAGATCAGAGCCTTACCTGACATTCTTCACAACATAACCCAGAGGAACATTTCACTCCTGGCTTAAACACGCATCCTTTAGTGCAGCATTTATCCTTCAAGCATGCCTGAGGACACAGCAGCACCACATTACACCACATTTTTGTCCTTCCCCCCCCCCCCCAAAGAACTTCTCATCATCACACCTTCTCCCCTTTTTCAACCCCACAACGCGAATCAAGCCAGAGTGCGCAAAGCTGCCGTCAGATCGATGCCAGGATCAGAGCACAGCCTTGCACAGCTCTGCATGGACAACACACAGCTCTGTCTGCAGATGCAGTGCACACCTCGGTGCCACCGCAGTCGCACTGCTCGCCTTGCTCCACCACCCCGTTACCGCAGATGGGTGCACGGCGTGGGGAGGAGCCCCGCAGTTGAGGGCTGTGCAGGAGGCAGCGCCCTGCATCGCGCCTCAGGAACTGCTCCAGGTCTGCAGTGCTGCAGCTGCTGAAGGCCTTTGTCCCACTGATGTGTCTGAAAGAAAGGATGAGCCGTTTTTGCTGGCACCGCCGCTGCCGTGCAGCGCTGAAGGCTGCGGGGTGACCTCAGTGCAGCCTGCAGTACCTAAAGGGAGCCTACAAACAGGAAGGGAATCAACTCTTGGAAAGGGGAGATGACAGCAGGACAAGGGGAAATGGTTTGAAGTTGAGGGAGGGAAGATTGAGGATGGATGTCACGTGGAAGTTCTTTGCTATGAGAGCAGTAAGGTGCTGGAACAGCTGCCCAGAGAGGCTGTGATGCCTCGTCCATTCCTGGAGGCGTTCAAGGCCAGGTTGGATGGGGCCCTGGGCAGCCTGGGCTGGTGTTAAATGTAGAGGTTGGTGGCCCTGCGTGTGGCAGGGGGTTGGAGCTTCATGATCCTTGAGGTCCCTTCCAACCCTGGCCATTCTGTGATTCTGATGGGGATTGGGCAGCGTTCAGGAATTTCTTGCTCTCAGAAATAAAGCTTTGATTTTCAAAAGCGAACCCCCGTTTATCCTTCCTCCCTTCCCAAGCAGGTATCCCTGCACCACCGCCACCACCACATCTGCAGCAGAGCCCTCTGCTGGGGGTATCTGTAACACAGGGACCCTCGGGCACTCACAATGCTTTCGATTCCATGACACAGGTGTGTGTGGGGCAGCGGCAGCCCCGGCCATCATCAAACCCCATGCCCAGGCTGCGCCCCAGCAGCTGCGCCAGGACGACGGAGAACGATTCCAGAGTCACGGCGCGCTGCAGCTGCAGGAGAGCAGTGCTGTTGGCTGTGATATGGCCTGGCCACATCCCCCCATTCAGCACAGCCCCACACCACGACCCCATACCACAGCCCTATAGCACAGCCCCATAGCACAGCTCCATACCACAGCCACAGCACCAGATGCATCACTGCGGCACAGCGTGCCCGGAGATGTTGCCACTGTGAAGTCAGCCTGGTCCCGGTACCTGGAACACAGCAACTCTGTGCACAGACCTTCCTGTGATGCCCTGCAGCTGGAAGCTGGGAGCTGAGTTCTGCTCATCTGCAGTTATTGGGGTGTTTTGGTCTTACACAAACAGACAGGCAACGTCGTGTGGCCGCAGAGCCAGGTGCGACTGCTTCCACTGCAGGAACCGCTGCAGAAGCTCATCTGCTGCTCCATCCGTTGGGATTTTGTTCTGCTGCATCCAGAGCTCCAGGGAGGACGGCACCACGGTCACATTCAGGGGATTAAAGATCTGAAACGTAGCAGCAGCAGTGGCTGCTCACGCCTTGGTCTCAGAGCAGTTAAACCTCTGTGTCAGCCCGTGGGGCTGCGCCTCTGCCAAACTTACACTGTTCACTAAATTGAAAACCTGGATCATCTTCTGTGTCACAGCATTCTGGTCTGAGCCCAAATAGTTGTGCTAAAAAACAGCATGAGACATGAAAATGGGCAAAGCATGGCTTGTGACAGCACAAGACAATGTTAAAGTGTTCCCTATGCCCATCACGTAAGTGCGAGCTACCAACATCCACCCTTCCCTTCCTGCAAAACCCTCAGCACAAATACCACCCCAAAGGGAAGCCACGAATTAGTGGAAGCTGGAAATGGCACAATCAGAGCAAACACAGGGAGGAAACGGATGCTGCTGACTTACCAGAGCCTTGTCCAGAACCACATACACCTCAATGTACTTGGGCAACTGGGCTGCATCCAATGGTGGCTGAAAAGAGAGCAGCTGGATGCTCTGTATTCCTACACCCTAGGAACTGTCCCTGAGCTTTGCTGTGCTACGTAAATCTCAATGATGTGCAGAGCCACCTCAGCTCAGCAGCTCCTCTTGTTAGATGAGGCAGGAGCACAGTGACCACACGGCAGCTCATTGCAAGCCATTGCCATCACTGTCCATCCAGGCTGCCCAGGCTCAGAGCCCCACAGGGCACAGCCCCACGCTCACCTCCTGCATCCCTCTTCCTGCAGCCCTGGGGTGGCTCTGAGCAAACAGGAACCCCGCCGTGTTCTCATTTCTCAGCCGATAAACGAAATGCTCAAAGGTGGGAGAGGAGCCCAGAGGTTCGATCCCAAAGCTGGCATTGTGGAATTGCAGCAGGCCCCTGCAGGGGGGAGATGGTGCCACCAGCAGTGCCAGGCCTGGTACCTCCTACCTGAGAGCCCTGTGCCCATACCTGAGCCCTGCACAGGTGCTGAGGGTCACTGCTGAACCAGGGATGCCCTCGATGGAGCCACGGTAGTAGCAGTCGCCCTATAGCAAAGCAGAGGGAACCCTTTCTGAGCTGGGGAGTCTCAAGTGCTGGTCACCAAATAATAACAACCCAAGCTTACCTTGATATGGGTCAAATCAGCCATCGAGGATCCTGTCTCATCTGACACATAAATCCTAAAATCCTCAGGTATAAAGAGACTGCAGGAGAAGAGTGTTAAGTCAAACACTGAAGCGTTATCCCACACTGCCTGCAGACCCCAAACTGCTGCCATCGGGGCCGCAGCCACAAGCACCCCCCACCCCTTCCACCCCAGTGCCCACAGGTGGGAATTGCCCCGTGCCAGAACAGCAGGGCAGGTCCAACTCACTGCTTCTTGAGGTGGATGGTGTATGGCTTCCCCTCCACCGTGAGGATGTAGGACAGCTTGTCCTTGGAGTGCAGAAAAGCAGAGGAGGGGAGAATTATAAGCAGAACAGCAAGCTCAGAGAGCAGATAATGGAAGCTCAATCAGCTTCAACACTCCCTGAGGGGCTGGCAGAGCCCCTCACCCACCAGCACATCACCCCCATCGCCCAGCCATTGCACCCACCCACCCCTGCATGCGTAGGAAGGGAGCACTGTACCGACAGTCCTGTCACATTGGGGGGCAGCTGCAGTGGGGTTGTGATCTGTGACAACACTCCTGGACCTGGGGAGAGAGCAGCAGAGCAGCATCACAGCCAGCAGCCCCCACACGGCCCCACAGCTCCACAGGGAGCACTCACACATCACAGCCAGCAGCGCAGCTCCCAACATCAGGCAGGGCCCCATTGCTGCTGCCTGCTCAGCAGCAACCAGCAAAGCTCTGCTGGTAACGGCCCCAACAGAACAGCTCCACCAGCAACGGCCCCAACGGAACGGCCACGTGTCCAGGAAAGCAGCAGAGGACAAAAAGGGTGTTTTTATACAAAACCAGCGTGTTTATTGCTTGCTTGCTCTTACAAAGGTTGGGTACAGCAAGTCCGTCGCCCCCGAGCGCTACAAACACACACACTGCGTCCCAGAAGCTCATGGGAACGGTGGGGATGCTGCTCCCACTGTAAAGTGGGAACCCTCCCCCAAGCCAACGGGGGCAGGGATCACGTATGCTTCATAAAAGGAAATCAGTAGTCATCTGCAATATTCGGCACGTTTAAAACCCGAGCCATTTCCACAGAACCGCCTCTAAAAACTGCACGTTGCGTTGCCCCACACCACCACCCTGCAACTATTGCTAACATGCACAAGGAAGTATAAAAAACGTATTAGAAGGCACCGTTTTCAGCATCGTTTTAGTTCACACGGACAGCTTGAAGTACAATTAAGGACATCCTGGATTACTTTGTGATGTGAGCTCCCCACGTTGCCAAACACAAAGCAGAGCCAGGAAATGGCAGAGCCTGACAAGAGTGGGACAGAATGGGAACAGGGACAGACAGAAGACCCCCATGGACGAGTCTGCTGATAGCCTAGGTGACATCTGATGGATTTTAATAGTGTTATAAATCTTAGTCTATGCTTGTGGGAAACCACAGGAGTTCAAGTATTTTATTACTGCAAATGCAAACACTTTCTCTCTATATATTTATATATGTATATACAGAAGATAAGAATTTTTTTTGGCAATATGATGGGGGATCTTTGCAGAGCAAGTTTGTACTCAGTGGCCAGCACAAAGTGAAAAAGCCAAGCACACCTTTCCAGGGTTGTTTTCCCCTTTTTCATTCTCCTGTTTGTCTCCAGCATCACTTCCTACCCACAGCACCAAGTGCTGAGCTCCCCTTTTGGGAACTGTGTTAAACCTGGTTTAGCAGTGGCACAGAAACCGATGGCAGCTGCAAGTAAGCCTAGGAAAGCAGCCTGACTGACACTAACAAGGGTTGAAGATTAGGTGGCAACGCTGCCTTAGCCAACAGCTCCTGCTTAAAGTGCTCAGAGAAGCTCAGGTGGTCTCAGCAGATTCACATTATTTGCTTCCCAGTGTTCTGCAGGGATTTCTCCAGGGTCTTTAGGTCCAACTTAAAACCCAGAGCTAAAAACTCAATTAGTCTTAACCAAAAGAAAATGGCCACGTCTTCTCGTACCTTTGTTCTCCTTCCCCATTTATGGTATTAGTGGAAGTTAGTACAGGGTTCTCACTTAGCAACTCACAATAACTGCTTTAAAATCATGAAATAAAACTTAATGTTCACGTAGTTTAGCGTCAGTCAGCATGAAATGAAGAATTTAAGTGCATTATTACACATCAATAAACATATATACATGCATAAACATGTTTAGAATATATTTATCTTCCTCTGATGAAGTACACCGATACCTTGTTCCACTTGTGCCATTTGTGTGAATGGGTAACGTTTTCCAGTCCATGCAAACTAAGTTTAGATTAATTAGCCAGATTCCCTTGATTTGAACATGGCATGGGACTACTTTAACATCTTCACCGGGCATTTAGAAAGACGACAACACAGAACTTCATTTTTAGGGCTCATTGCAGAAAGGGGGGGGAACCTAAAGCAACTCCTGAGCGCTGGACTTAAAGGGTGATTTAACTGCTGCACTTCCAGCTGGACAGCCCTGCTGCAGCATGCAGAGCCACAACACTCAGACCTAAGAACAGGCTCGATGTTTTCTGCTCCTGTAGCTTTGGCAGAGGTATTTGTGTGAAGGTTTACATTCCTCGTTTCCGTATCTCTTTTGCCTTATCCATGGCTGCAGAAGGAAGGCTTCCTGGGTTTACCATGGGCCACTGGATGCAAGAAGGATAAATGCCATCTTCAGCTTTGCTTCAGTGAACAGGTCAGCTCACGTGAAGGTCCCAAAGAAGTCAAAAGCTATTTGGGGGGCAAAGGTGCCGGTCGAGAAGGAAAGTAACGTCCTTGAGGTAAACATTTCTGCTGTGATGAAGGAGGTCTCTGAGGTACACATTTCTGCTGGGGAGGAGGTGGCCTGTGGTAAAGACAGACAACTTGCTGTGAGTCCACATGACAGCATCTAAAATGCCCTGACACTGCCCAGAATGCACACAGCAAAGCAGCCCTATCTTCCTCTTGCTTTGCACTAGCACGGCCTGTGCTCATTTGTTACAGACTCTCCCCTTCCAGCACACTCAGTGCCTCATGTAGGCTCACTTCCAACACCCCACGGTCAAATTCTGCTGCCCTCAGAGCACCCTATAGCATCAAATGTGCTTTTATTCCAAAGTGTGAATCAAAGGAGAAACTCCTTTCACTAAAAGGTCAGCTCTGCTCACAGCATCTGATGAAACATCCTGATACTTACAAAGATGAAGGCAACAACAAGCCATATACATCAGGACAGTTGGTTACATTACTTGCAGCAACACAAACCAACCTTGCAGGCATCTTCTGTGGCTGCAGGGCCTGGTACTGTGGAGATGGGTAGTAGGACTGGTGGTAGGCCTGCTGAGGATGCTGGTTAATGGGGTAGGATGGCACAGGATAAGTATTTGGCTCCATGTCCTATGGATAAAACAGAGTGAGAACGTTCACAGATTTGCACTTGAGAGCATTAAATTTGTTTCACCATACAGGTGATATCTGAGATGGCTTGCAAATAGCCCTGGAAATGACAGCTGTTATTTCCTTCTAAGCAGTAGAAAGAATAACTGAGGAGCTTTTAAACCCATTTAGGAAACACTGCTTCTATTTCACTCCTAACAGAGAGTAAGCCTCAAAGCCACAGCTTTGAAGCCTCTGCAATAGTACAATAACATAAACCATCCTCATCAGTCACTTCAGAGACAAATAAAAACAGACAGCAAGTAATTCCTACCACAGGTACACCTCTGGAAGGGTAAGGCATGCCATGTGGAACGCCTCTGTGAGGGAAATCTCTTGGTTCTGCTTCTGTTCTAGGAGCTGGTGACTGAAGTGACCTGAAACCCAAGAGATGTTACCTGGGTGAGCACATAACCTTGACAGGATGACTGAATAGGCTACGAATCCAAGTGCTTCTTGCTTGCTAGATGGATTTAGAGCATCCTAGCAAATACCAAATGTCAGGAGGATGGTTTTTACCACGTATCTAAGAAACAACATAATCCTTTTTCTGTTTAGGACTATGACAGCTTTATTTTGCCTCCGCACCAAAGATAGGACCCAGAAAGCAAAAAACCCATCACCAAAGACATAACAACAAACAGAAAGGTAAAAATAAAAAGTTTTCTGCTCCCACTATGTAAAATTTGATCTATTTTTTTTCTGCCATGGCCCAGAGCAATTTCCATGCATCATTTGGTGCAGCTGTCATTGCTTGACAGCTTGGGACTGGAATATATCTCCATACTTCAGCAATGGCTTATGTAAAGAAATGTGTAAGGACTACCTCAAAAGGGCAGAAGAGAAGGAGAAGAGGGGGCTGTACTTACGAATGACAGCGTGACATCAACCTTCTGAAGCATCGTTTCAGTCGGTCTCTCCTTGCAAATGCCAAAGCAGCAGCTAGAAGGAGAGGCAGGACCAGGAAAAAAAATACCAGCAGCCCATTTCTCAGTGAGTTGTCTTTGTCTGTTGGGGGACAAAAGGACGGAGAGGAAGAAAGTACTGAGTGGTGGTAATGTCACATGTCTTGCTGTAGCACTTATTAGGATTGGTTCTACAATAAGCTTCCATTCTCTGTGGCAGAAATATCTAAAGAATCTGTTCAGACTGCAAGATGTAGGCAGAAATGCTTTTCTAGGTCTGATCTTCCCACTGTGGTGGGACTCTCCCATCTGCTATCATCTAGCTTCCCTCACAATCCACGCCATCTCATGAACAAGGGTCTCCAGGTTCATTCTGCCACCTATTCTGCCATTCCTAAAGTAGGAATACTCTGCATCAGTCTCTTCTTTACATGCTCCACAAACTCACTGCAGAAGTCTTCACCAACTTAAAGCCTCCTCCTTCATCTTCAAACTAGCAGTGAGAAAAGTGTCACAGCCTTTCACTTTGTTCCCTCCTCTGCACGAATTGTGCTGCCCCAGGCACCATTCTCCCCATGCAAACCCATACAGGCATCTTCTATGTGCACAGACACAGCATCTTCTTGCTGTGTCAAACGCTGACCCAGCACCTATTCCTTGGGAGGGGAAAAAGGTGCATGAAACCAAGACAAAATTCCCTCCCCACCCATCTCTTCCAACCAAAAAAAAGCAATCCAAAAGTCTGCAAACAAGGCAGTGTCACAAACCTCTGTCTCTCCCCGTTTCTTTATGGTGTATCTGTCTTCTATAGCGTAAGATGTTTGGGGCAGGGACTACATTTGTATTTACTACCAAACGAAGCCTGCTGTCTGCACTCAAATAATAAACATTAATAAAATAGTGGCTCGTCAACACACCCATGATGGCCAGCTGACCAACACCATGATGGCCTGCAGGTGCACATGCAGATATCAGAGCAGGGTAGAACCCATCTCTGCCACCACTGCTATGAGTCCATCCTCACATAATGCCTGTTGACATCCATGAATTTGAACCCCATGCCAAATTTCATGTTTTGTTTGGATCTAAGATTAGAAAGGGCTTCAATGTCCAGCTTCGATACAGAGAAGCCCAATTTGATCTTGGTCCAAGGTGGCAGAAATCACCTGAAGAAAGTTAAAACAGGCCAGTGTCTTTAAAGATCTCCAGCATCCCAAAAGAAAGAAGTGCAACACCTCGAGCTCAGAACCCCAGCTAGGATTGCTAGGGGGTGAAACCTGGTGAAGAGCCCCACAGCAGCACTTCAGCCACCAGAACTGAGCTGCTTCAAAGCAATAGGCACTCTGCACTCAGCCCAGCACCATCCCTAGCAACACAGCCCCACAGCCCCAGAGCTGCCCCTCTTCTACTTGCCATTATAGGGAGGTCCACTGTCAATACTCCCTCCATAGCCTTTAATATTGCAGAAAGGAGGAGCCCAGCCTGGCTCACAGTGACAGTTCCGGTTGTTGTTGCACACCTACATGTGAACAACAAGCACAAGGATTACAAGAGCACAGGAACAAAACAGAATTGTGAAGCTTTCACTTGTAAGGTATCACTCACCCCACGTCCATGGCACTGCTTTTCCACATCACAGTCATAGTTCAGAACAGCAGCACTCACACACTGGAAGTGCCTGCAGACCTAGGGGAGTTCAGAGATGCATGCTAACCAAACCAGATGACTTTTCACCACAATACCCCACTCCTTCTCCCCTCTCACTGTTCCCACACCGATGGTTCTGCAGCTGCTCTGCTCTCTGACAGGTCACATACTCCTCCATGCCAAACCTCAACTCCACAGGAACACAAACTCTTCTACAAAAGTCACTTTTAACGTGTTAATTACCTTTCCATTACCACATTTGGTGCCTTCGTTCACCATTCCTGGATCAGGGACATCAGAGCCCAGCTGGAAATCTACACCCCAACAAGTGGTGCCATTACTGGGAGTCCAGATAATGGCAGGCTTAATTCCAAAAACAGGCATAGTTTCCACATTTTCACACTGCAGCTTCCCACACATGGCATTCCTACAACATCAACACACAAATACTGTAGTGATGCTTTATCCTGTATGTGAAGAGCTTAGGAGATCAGTGATGGGAGATGGAGTACAAACTCTCCCTGCCATAGCCCCAAATCTGAATGTGTCAGGCAAAGATACCCCGAGGCAACAGCTTCAAGCTCAGCTACAGAAGAACCCTCTGAACTTTCAAACTCATTTCAAATATTATGGGCAAGAGTTGGACCCAGACAAACTAAAACAAAAGCCAACAAGACCTACAAATGCAGAAGCGTGAGGGCTTTCTGTTATGTACCAACAGCATCAGAATTTAGAGTAAAACATCTTTTCTAAGCTATCTCATGGTGGTTTCTGAATGATGTAAGCACTGCCACTAAGGTTAGGCTATAGCATAATGTTACTCTCCCAAGTGCTTCTGCCATAAAACCCCAATTTAATACTATGGCACCCAAATAAAATGTCAGTCATACATTTAGGAACTTCCCAATGCATTTGGTTCAACTCACCAGCTGGAACATTTCTTGTAGTCATGGCCATGGAAACCACAGTTGCCAAATCTGTCACCCTTGGAATTCACTTCAGCAAAACAAATGTTGGGGGCAGCTTTGGCTTCTGAAAACAATTGCCCACCCCCCAGACAGAAGAACCAGGTTAAACAGAGACAGAAACATCTCACACCATCATATTTCCACCCTCCAGCCCAATTATCCTACGTCTAACAATCTCCCCACAAAGCAGATATGCAGATCAAGCCTATGAGCTTGATCAAAATGATAAACAGTGAAAATGCCAACACTACAAAGTCCCAAATGAAAAACAGAGTCACTTATCAAGTGGTACAATAGGCTGGATGTTATTTCTGCAAGCCCTATAAGCCAGAAGCTGAAACTGTGATGCTCAGTGCAAGAAAATTACTACTTGAATCACCAGCACGGCGTTAACTGTAACAAAAGACATGTGAAGGCAAAGCCATAAATGCCACTGCTCCAAATTCTTTGTGTTGTTACAGGAAAACAACTGGATGTTTTAAATAGCCTTAGTGTTCTCTTCTAAGTGCATCTGCTAGGAAAGCAGTAACACTGTGCTCTTCCTCACTTGAGCCAAATATATCCTGGCACTGTGCATCGTAGTACTGGCAGATGCCATTGTAGCAATATGCTTCCTCATTGTGGCAGGGGTGGCCGTTCTGAACAGTGAAGTCAGGCTGGCAGAACTGGGATGTGCCATTGCAGTACTCTGGAAGGTCACACTCGTTGTTACTCGCCCGACACTCAGTTCCACCAGGGAGGATCTGGAGAGACAATTGAGGGAGAAACTGCATCAGGATATACAACCCTCAAAGCAGAGAGCAGTGCTCCCAACCCACAGCGTGCCCTTGACAAGACAGGCACTGATCTGCTGCCTTCTGGGGGTGTTGGATGATGCTCCTCATGTATGCACCCACAAGGCAAACGCTCTCCTTTTCTAAACCCAATTAACAAGGTTCAGTCTTACCCACAGAATCACAGAATCACAGAATCACCCGGGTTGGAAGGGACCCCAAGGATCATGTAGTTCCAACCCCCCTGCCTAGCAGGGCCACCAAACATACACATTCAGATCAGGTTGCCCAGGACCCCGTCCAACCTGGCCTTAAACACGTCCAAGGACGGGGCATCCACAACCTCCCTGGGCAGCCCGTTCCAGGGCCTAACCACTCTCCTAGTAAAGAACTTAATTAACTTAATTACCCGACAGTTTTTACAGCAGTCTCCATAGGCACATTCAGCAGTGGGTCGGAGCCGACAGGTACCTGGTTCACAGCAAGGATCACTTTCACATTCCTGAAAACAGAAGCTCTGTGAACGTCAGGAAATCACACCCACAGCCGTGCAAAGGTTGCTCCCCAGGCAGCATCTGTAAAACATGGCAAACTACAAACCTTTGGTGACCCACAGTCGCATTCCTCCCCCATGTCGACCAGCTTGTTCCCACAGTAGGGGATGGTATAGGTTTCATCAGGCCTGGGAACGTTCAGCAGGCAGCTTCCCCCTTTGTTGAGGGTCAGCTTCTCAAAGTCTTCTGCACTGCAGCTGCTGAAGTTCCTTGAGCCTCTGTAACAGAAAACACGAGAAGATTTCTCCATCAAATCAATCCCTCAGGTTATAGAACAAGGATAATGTCTGCTATCCCACAGCTTGTACAAACTAGGCAGATACAAAGGGAAAAGCTTCCCCTTTTATCAGTTACTTACGATGCTCCAGAGCTCATAATGCAACTGCTTGCTCCACAGTGACAAACCCTTTCATCATCATGGTTCATCCCCAGGTTATGTCCCAGCTCATGAGCCATAATTGAAGCAAACATCTGTATACTGATTTTTCCAAACTGCACAAGAGCAAAACAGAGAAAAATAGTGGGCCTTCTACATTGAGATTTATTTTTCTTTTTCAATGCCAATTTAAGTAATTGTTCACTTAAATGCCAAAAGGACAATTCTGTTACTCTGTCACCACGTTAACACAAAACAGGGGTGTTTAAAACATCAGCAGGGAAATCCTGTCACCTCCTCTCGAGTGCCACTTCAGCTGTGCTTAATATTAAAGATTCTGCACTTCCAGGAAGGCACTTTTTCAAATCTTGCTCATACTCACAGTATTACTAAAGATATCTCACCACATTAATGCCTCCTGCGTGGCTCTTGGAGCACACTGTTCCAACATAGGCCATCCCAGCTGTTCCACCAAACCCCTTCTTCCTGCAGTCATTAAGAGAAGAAGAGAATCATTCCAACCACACAGACACACCATGCTATGTGTCAGAGCTCACACCATGCTCTTGGTTTCTAGATAGCAAATGCAGAAAGCAGCTTTTGATCCATTCAGATGCAATGCTCAGCACGAGGCTTAAACCCTTTTCATGTGAAAAAGCCCTGCATTACAGTTCTAAGCACTGTACAGTCCTTACAAAGGATTATCTGATTACAAGCTGTCCACAGTATGAAATACAACATTGCAGGATATGTGGGACAAGAAAATAAATGATTTAGAAATAGATCTGTCAGAAAAGATGCTGAATTCACAGGGCAGAGAAGCCTTACAATGCTTAATTTGGCACGGAATGTTTTAATGTAGAACACAGCACTGGATTCCCTGCTGAAAGTGAGCAGCCACTCCTGATAGTAAGGAGGCTAAGCAGACAGGAATAGAATAAGCTTCTTAAAAGCCAAAGGGAAGGAACCTCAACTCACAGCACAAACTGGGCGCTGTCGTGCCTGCGGCGCAAAACAAGGTTCTTCTCTCGCCACTGCACAAAGTTTGCCAGCACATCACCAGCACCTCCATCTGTGCTGATGATGTTCTCGTACTTCCAAATCTCCAGGCCAACCAGCACGACGTGGATGTTCAACATGATGTACATCTGGGGAAGAAAAAACAAGGAGGAGAAATCTTGCTGAAGAGCTTCGAAGAAGAACGAGCGGTTTGGAGTTCTGCATCCGACTGTGAAAATCTACTTTCTTATTAAACAGAATCACAGAATCACCCGGGTTGGAAGGGACCCCAAGGATCATGTAGTTCCAACCCCCCTGCCTGGCAGGGCCACCAAACATCCACATTCAGATCAGGTTGCCCAGGACCCCGTCCAACCTGGCCTTGAACACGTCCAAGGACGGGGCATCCACAACCTCCCTGGGCAGCCCGTTCCAGGGCCCAACCACTCTCCTTGTAAAGAACTTCCCCCTAACATCCAGCCTAAATCTTCCCTCCTTCAACTTGGATCCATTTCCCTTAGTCCTGCTATTGTCAGCCCTTTGGAAGAGTTTATTCCCCTCCTGGGTGTAGGTTCCCTTCAGGTATTGATAGGCTGCCATGAGGTCACCCCGCAGCCTTCTCTTCTCCAGGCTGAACAAGCCCAACTCCCTCAGCCTGTCCTCATAGGGGAGGCGCTCCAGCCCAAACAGTTCAAACCAATGTTTTCCCAGTGAGACAGATTTCAATCAGCAAAAGGATCAATGATTGAAAAGCCACCCTGAGCATTAAATGGGAAGGATGGAGTGTCTTTCACTTACGCTGTCGAGGAAGTTTGCCAATTGCACCATATGTTCTCTCACTTCCGTTTCGCTCTTCCCAAAATCTTCAAACTGCAAGACAAAGAAACTCAGTGGCAAAAAGCAGATAAAGACAAGGCTTAGCAAAGTGAATAAAGTGCTTTCAGATTAGTAACCGAAGGCATTCTTGCCAGGTTCCCAATGTTCTGCTTAGAATACATGAGGTTGAATCCCTGCCTGGAAGGCACTCATCAGGAAAACAGCATCTTCACTGCTATTACTCAGCTGCTCAATAATCCAAGAGAAAACACAAGAGGCAGCTTTTGCCATATGCTTTCCATCATTACTAAACTCTTTGCTGATAGAACCTCTCCACGTCTGACAGCTTTTTGTTTTCCAGAGGCACAGCATATAGAACCTGTCTCAGTTACAGCCTGGTAGAACACATTTGCATCATCTTGGCTAAAGCGTGGCTGCCTTTCAACAATCCATTGGGGAGTAATGGAGACTGGCAGCTTTTCAACCCATCTCCTGGGGAGAAGAAAGGGAAGGCAGCCCCCAATCCAAGCCGTACCTTTTCTTTATCCACAACTATGAACAGCTCCACGTATCTCGTTTGATGCAGGATGGCTCTTTTTTTCTGTGGAAAAAGGTTTTAGACGGTTTCAAGTTGATTCATTCAGGTGTAAACAGCAACAACAACAAAAATATCCTGTCATATTTTACTCAATACAACCAGTGGCTTCAGGGACACACCCAAGGCATACTGCCAAGAAGTGAACAAGCCAGAACCAAGAAGAGCAGTCCAAAGCAATGACAACTTCCCTACTAGCATTTTATACTGAAACTGAGCTGTACAAGGACTTCCAGCATCAACCAAACACCAGCAGCCCTTCGGTTTGTTTTTTGAATGAGAATGTTTCTATACTCCTGCTTTCCCTGTGACCTTGTTCCAATACAGCCAGCCTTTAAACAACACTTCAATCTGTTCTTCTGATTATTGGGAGAATGGAATAAACAACACAATATGCTGCTGGCATCTGATGCCATACTTTGGTAATGAGCTTCTCCAACGAAGCTCCAATGTCCCTGCCCTTAAAAGCCCCCAAAAGCTCTGCCAATGAGCAATCTCACTAGCCACTGAACTCTCACTGCTGTGTGCAGAAGCAAAAACTACAACCACGCCGTTTTCCAGCAGTGCAGAAAAACCCAGTGGATCAGAAACCTTTAGGTATGTGTTAAGCCCCAGAGAAATCTGCTAAGCTGCTGCCATATTTCTTAGCTGAACATTCATGAAATCCATTGCAGGGGACTGGAGAAAACAGTGGTGCACTTACTCGTAGCAGCTGAGTCATGCTAGGATGGTGATTTTCTCCTATGTGTTCCCCTTCTTCATGGCCTTCAGTGGTTACCCCACACATCGAGGGCTCTTTTTTCACATTATCCAACGAATACAGGATGTGTTCAGAGCCAGAGGATGAATCCATGGGCTCAATGCCATAGGTGACATTCCCTATTGTCACCAAACCCCTAAGAGATGCAGATGTGCAGAGAATTCTTGCATTAAACACGGGATGGTTAGGCAGGGCTTTACAGTAAAACAAAACAACAGTTATTCTTTCATAACTAAAGGCATGTCTACATCTCAGCCCTTGCAAACCTTCACTCAATGCCTGGAAGCTGCCTGTCACCTGGAAGGGCCTTTGCAAATACAGCAAAATAAACACAGCCATAAGATTTTGCAGTGCCCAAGAAATTAAACCACAGACCTGAAGCAGAAATACTTAGTTCAATTACTGTCCCCACTTTGGTGTCCAGCGTGATTCTGTGTCAAATAGACTCCAAAAAATAGGGAAGATAATCCAATGCAGAAGGAATTTTCCAACCCCATTTGAAGCTCTGTGTAAAAACTGCAGGCTAGTGTTCCACTTCCCATTTTATTGCATCACTGAAGATACTGCACGTATCTGTTAACACTAAATGAACAAAAGATACTGCAGTAAAACCACACAGAGGCGTACACTGTTGCAGTTGGTCCCTGTCAATGATTCCCATCTGGTTGAACAGTGGTTAAAAACAAAGCAAGAATTTTGTTTCGTGTTCAGTGAGCTGTGAGACCCACGTGACAGCAGCTGCAACAAAGGCTGAGTTTGCTACCTGAGCCCTGAGCAAGTGCTGACAGCAACAACAGAGTCCAGCATCCCCTCCACGTATCCCTGGTAATGGCAGTGATCCTGCACAGGAAAACAAAGCTGCATTACACACGTGTTCCATGCACATCCAGTGATCACATAACTGCTGTCTGCCACTGACCAGCAGCAGTTGCAATTCGACAGCATCGTATGTTTGAAGTTGAAGCCACCACGCATCCTGCATCCAGCCTAGTTTTACCTTTCCCATGGCTCTATTGCAGTGTAACAGCACTTCCTCCTGTAGCACACAGCTAAACCTCTTCACCTGCCTTCATGCCAGCAGGGTTTCTACACCAGAAGCTGATCAAAAGGTCAGGCTTGCAGACAGGGATCCAGTCTGAATCCTGTTCTGTAAGGCATCTGCTCCTCACAGCTCGATAGGACCAATTAGATTTGAGCTGGAAACCCCCTCACTGACTCATTCTACCTGAAGCTGGATTCAGAGCTGACCCTGCTGTAACACTGACAAGCAGGGCTCAGAAGCATTACCTAGCAACTGGATTTCTTAGCCTGACATTAAGCTACCCTGCTCTGAACTGCAGCCCTTCACCCCACCTCAAATATTCTGAGGCCAGCCCCTCCCTACAGATTTGAGCCAAATGATCATTCCAACATCGACAGAAACAGTTGGGAGAATATTTGGCTTGTATGCAGCCTCCTGCTAACGAGGAGAAGGCCAACATCTGCTGTCCTCACCACGGCGCTGTGCAGCCTAACAGCTCAGTCACACAGAACGCCCCTCATCAGCCCTGCGAGGCACAATACTTCCATTTTGTCCTCTGCATTAGACATTTTGGGAACTAAACGAGATGGTAATATATGGCAAAGGCATTCAAAATTATCTGGCAAGTGTGTTTTTAAATGCTAGGGGTCAGGTAAATCACGTCGCCTGTGCTTTTGGCAGTTAATGCTAAGGCATGTAATAAAGCTTCAAGGTCACCGAGACTTCTGTGAACTCGTGCAGAAAAGGCTTTTTCTCTCTCTTTTTTAAATCATCTTTTTGAACAGGAAGGAAATAGCCAACTCAGGTGCCCTGTTTTCAAACACCAGGTCTTACAAATCAGGTGATTGATGCTTCCCTTTCAACAATGTTGATTTGTAAGAGCAGTGAAGCCAACAGAAATACTCTCGTGCTTTTTGCATCACACAAGCTGCTCTTAATTCTCACTCTACAGCAGCAATCAGATTTTCAAAGGCAGCCTAGAAGGCAGTCTGCTTGCACAGAAAAAGAGCTGTGAACATGGATTAAATGCAATGCTATGCAAGTAGGAAAGAAGCCCTACCTGGACATCAGGGTATTCAGATTGCAACTTCCCCTCCTTATCATAGGTATAAACTGTAAAATCTTTGGGTAACAAATCTCTGCAAGGAAAGGGGACAGAGAAGAATAAATACCAGAGAACTGACTTTGATGCTACAGCAGGACAGCAAGATGATCCTAACCAAGAGTCACTAAGAGATAAATTGCAATTGAGTGATGAAACATTCAAAGGGAAACTCTCACAAACTAACAAAGAAGTTGTGCCCTCCTGCAGCAAAATCCAAGATATCAGGAGGGTGGAACAGTATTACAAGGAAAATAGCCTGATATATGTTTACTTGCTGTTGCTGTAAGTATCCCTTTAAAAATTAAAAGCAAAACAGACAACATATTCTCTGTAAGTTATAGATATTAAGACCTGGGAATAAAGCTTCCTCATTTGTCTTCTGCTAGCGAGACAGAGGAAAAAATGAAACAAACAAAACCCAGAGGAAAGCAAAAATATTTACTTGAAATATAGCTCAGCTTGTTTATTTTTAGATGTGAAAAGGAAGAATCCTTTCAACGATTCCCCAGCTCCCCTTTGAGCAAACGACTGCTTCCTTCTCTGAGAAGGATCACAGGGTTCAGTTCAACATTTCTGCTCATGGCCAAGGCTGTGGGACTGGATTCACTTTCACTGACTTCCTCTGCAGATTTCTCACAGTTAGGTCGTGGCTGCCCTTCTCATGAAGAACCTCAGCCACCAAAACTAGCATCATCACTTACTTGTTCTTTTCCAGATGGATCGTGTATTCTTTGCCTTCTATCTCAATAGCATATGATGCCTTGTCCTGAATGTAAAGATAAAAGACTGTTAAAGGTCCCTTCCAGCACAAAGCAGGCTAGGATTCTTCATCACTTCCACGCATGGAAGCTGCCTGACCCTGAGCAGACAGACCTTCCCTGTTAGATCTTGCTGGCTGCACTGCAGCAGAAATAAGCATGTGGAGGTGAGCCTGAAGCCTGTTTTATAACTGTCCCCACCTCCAGAATCTGACATTTCTTGAGTAGTTGGGGAAAAGTCACTTGAAGGAAGCTATTTCAAAATAGCTTCATGGTCTTCACATTCCTTGTTTGTAAGACTTCCACAGATAAACTGAGTTACAGCTGGAGAGGACAATACTGTTCTATGACTGAACACAGTGAGCTGGCTCCACTTAGCATGGAAGGACCCTAGTTGCTAAGTGGATAAGCTGAATCACCTGAACTCTACATTAAATATCACAGCAAGAGCTACTAATGACTGCAATATACTTTAAGACATTTTTCTGAATATTAAATTCTGCCACAGTTTATAACATTTGTGACTAAGGCAGTTGGTCTCATCCAAATACCTCGAGGTGTGCAGCCCTTGGTTAAGTTATTACAGCAGAACAACACAGGCTGGAAAGTAGCCCTGAGGTATCCAACCACTGCTTAAAGCAGGACCAGGCAGCTCAGGGCTTCTTCCAGTCACATCCACAGCATCTCCCAGGTTAATGATTCACCTCTCTGAAACTCTTCTGAGCGCTTAACAACTCTAAAGATCCTTTGTTGCAGCTTGTAACCTCTGCAGCAATGAAGTATCTCCCAGAACTTGGCTGGAAGTGGATGCTAGATAGGATGTCTTTTGTAAGGAGGGATACTTATCTGCTGCAAAACTACTTGGCTGATTCGTGTGTGAGAACTTAAGGTTGATTTTGAACAGACTTGGTCAGGAAGAAGATACTGAACTGAGGGCATTGAGGTCATTGGTAACGATGATAATGAGGGCATTGGTAACCCAGTACCTGTGTTGAGGAGACATTGGAGGTCTCTCGTCGCTCTCTTCCTAACTTCTGTGGGATTATAACTTCGTAGGAAGACAGCTGAGAAATCTCCTGGAAACCTAGAAAGCAAAAGAGAATTGCCACCATCAAGTTAGTCTGGCCAAAGAAACAAACAACCAACCACAAGGACGAGGCAGAGGGGAGAAAATGGCACGGGCAAGTCCCATCTCATGTTCCATCTCCTTTCATTAGCAGAAATCAGAGCACCTAAAGCAGGCCAGCACAGATAACTTGCTCAAGGGCACGCAGAAGGACGGTGCCAAATTCAGGCCCTGCCTGCAGCCTCCTCTGACTCCCCTGGGGCTCCAGCAGTGCTCAGCTCTCAGCCAGCCCCACAGAGCTCTGTGCTGCAACCCTCAGCTCTGCACATCTCACCAAGCTGCTGACGGAACCAGCGCTCCTTGTGTTCTTAGAGAGCATTTACAGAGCTCATAAAAACAACCAAAGCGGAACAGGCAAGCAGCCTTTTGCAGATTCCTTCATAAATTATTTGCATATGCAACAGATCACCTGATTGAATTAGAGAAAGAGAGGAGGAGAGGAGGAGAGAAAGGAGGAAAGGAGGAAAGGAGGAAAGGAGGAAAGGAGGAAAGGAGGAGAGGAGGAGAGGAGGAGAGGAAAGGAAAGGAGGAAAGGAAAGGAGGAAAGGAAAGGAGGAAAGGAAAGGAGGAAAGGAAAGGAGGAAGGAAGAAAGGAGGGAGGAAAGGAGGGAGGAAAGGAGGGAGGAAAGGAGGGAGGAAAAGAGGAAAGGAGAAAAAGAGGAAAGGAGGAAAAGAGGAAAGGAGGAAAGGAGGAAGGAAAGGAGGAAAGGAGGAAGGAAAGGAGGAAGGAAAGGAGGAAGGAAAGGAGGAAGGAAAGGAGGAAAGGAGGAAGGAAGAAAGGAGGAAGGAAAGGAGGAAGGAAAGGAGGAAGGAAAGGAGGAAGGAAAGGAGGAAGGAAAGGAGGAAGGAAAGGAGGAAGGGAGGAAAAAGACACCACTTTTTGCAAGTTCTGCACAGACATGCAAACAATAACAAGTTGCACACGTTAATCACTTTCCCCATCAGCATGCTGCTGCCTGGAGCTGCTCCCTGGGCCTCCCTGTGCAGGATTAGCAGCACTTCTCCTAGCTCATGGCAATGGAATCAGTGAGCTCATCAGGAGAGCGCGAGCTGCAGGACCCAGGGGCAGGGAATAGCTGTGCTCCTTGGCACCAGGACGTGCCTGTAGTGGTTTTATTTTTGTGGAAGCAGAAGCAGGCGGGCCGCTCAGAGAATGCAGAGGTGTTGCAGGACAACCATCTGTCACACAGCCGTTCTGTCACACGGCTATAGGCTGGATTCCTTCTCAAGAAATAAAACAAAAAAAAACACTGGACACATTCTGCTGCACAATTCTCATTAATTACTGTGATTGCTGGAGAGGAAAAAAAAAGTATAAAAAACTAATCAGAGAAACTTCCTGAAAATAGCCCTTATGTTCAGAGGCCACAGAAAGTACAGTGTCAGAACCTCCCTGGCCCCAAGCACAGGGAAGGGCCGCTTCCTTCCCAGATGACCCATCACACCATGTGCCCCAGTATGGCACTGCTCTCCATTTCCAGGCACAAGGCTCACGTCCTGCCCCCAGGCCATCACACAGCCCTGCTCTGCCATGCCCCGACCCCACAGCCTTTATCCCAGGGACAGAACTGTTGGCCCCACTGTGCTCAGCAGGCTGCGTGCTCAACCCCAGCCCCCCCCCCCAGCAGCTGGGAGAGTGAATCATTGCACAAAGCAGTGGGAGGGATTTCTGGGAACGGCAGCTCTCAGAGGCACAGCAGTATGGGGAACTCACTTCCAGCTCCCAGAGCATCCAGACACCTCTCCTCCAGCTTTCTGTCCTCCTCCACCTCGCTACCACCACGCTGGGGACCAAAACGTGGTGCTACAATGCCTTCCTTTTCCTTTCGTTGTGCTAAAAACTCACCAGCGATGCCTGCAGGAAGATGCCACCCTCCAGGATGGATGGATGGATGGATGCTGCCCATGAGAATCCATCCACAATTTTCAGTACAAAGACAACTCACTTCATAGCAATTTGTTCTGAAGGAGGTACAGAAGTACCAGCAAAAACCAAACCCAGATATTCAGCTGGTTTGTAGGTTTGAAGATTTCACATTGTGATTTCCCAAGATAAGCTCTTTTTTTTTTTCTTTATTTTTTAGCTTTTACTCCTCTGCCTGTTGAAAAATCTTACTGTAGTGTAATGAGCACAGTCCCTGTGCACAGCAGCTTGCAATAACCTACAGGGCTTCATGCACTGCTCTCTGTGCACTGCACCTGGGAGGCCATTGCTTATCATCCCACCTGGCTGCAGCACACGCTATTTCCAAGAAGGAAAAAGCAACTACGACCGCTGTATTTATCTTGTCTCATTAAAGACTGCCTTAATTACCAGGCAACTGGGGAAGGAATGAATCACCTTCCCTCCCCGCCCCAGATCTGCAGTGAGAACTTTGTGATTGGGAGCAGGAAAGCCCTCCAAACAAGCCGTGTTGGGGCTCTTCAGACACCAAGGTCAGACGTCAGGCCCTTACCCTGACAGGTAAGATCTGCATTCAGAGGTCAGGCAGCATCAGGCAGCATCTCCACCTTCACAGCTCACACCTCGCCTGCTGGCTCAGTTACAGCAACACAGCCACAGTCGCCTACACCAACACATCACCTCATTCATCACCCTTCTGTTCCTGTAACTCCTTCCCAAGCCTGTTACGGTGAGATCAGATAGGAGAAATAAACAAACAGAAGTTTCAGCTGCAGCCCCACTGCACAAACCCAGCTCCAGCACGCAGCTGCTCCAGCGCAGGCTGCAGGGAGCCTGCATGCACCCACCTCACAGCCACCTGCTGCTCCAAGGAAGGCTGAAGCTGTTTTAAAAGTTTGGTCAGGCTTCCTATGCTTCATGAAAGACGACTTTGTGTATTTATTTACCTACGTTGGTTTATTTTTTCCCCACACCAAGCAGCAAGGCTGATTCACTTGCAGCTTAAGCTACTCTAAAGGCTCATTTCCCCTCCTGCCAAGACACTCCTGCACCCCATTCATACAGTGCAGACAATTACATCCACCTCAGAAAGGCACTTTGCATCTGTCCTTCCAAAGCTGCACCTCACTGCTGGACATTTTTCTCACCCCCCACATTACCTGGACTGCAAATTCAATAAGCATTCTCTGTATCCCATGATCAGAACCACAAAGGACTTTTGCCAGGCAGCACCTGTTTTGGGAGAGACCTGTGTGATCAGGACCACAGATGTCCTTGCAGAATGACAATCACTGATCACTTGTGTGGTACACTCCAATCTGCTATGTGCAGGGAAGGCAGGTCTCCCTGTGTCTCTCCTTGTTGTCACAGAGCCTGTTCAGAAGGTAGGAAAAGATGACCAGCTGTCACAGCAAGAGAATCACGTTCATCCACTTGATGTAATGCTTGTTTAGCATTAAATCAGACTAGAATGATTGATGTAACTTCTCTTAACATTTTACTGGAGGTGCTGGAAGTTAATGAGGATATTGAGCATTCTTATGGCAGTGTTTGCTGGAACGCTCTCGTGTCCCTCATGCTGAAATCCCAGCTGATGCTGTAAGTGCTTCCTGCCTAGGCTCTTACTACTCCTCCTACCCTCTCCACAGCCAAACTGATCAGTCTGCAGGACAGCAGCTACTCTTCTCAGAGAAGAGCCATTGCTCTCATCTCCTGGTATCACCACTAACACCTTCTGTCATGGCACCTCACTTTGAAGGGAAACAGAGCAAAGCCACGCCACGGTGCCAGATGTCACAGCCCACCCAGACACCCTTTCTCCCAGGCTGAGGGCCCCCAGGAAGCCCCTGCCTTCCCATCCGTGCTGCTCCCAGAGCCCACTCACTTCCTCCAGACCTCAGCAGCCCTTTGGATGTCAGCTCCCTTCATAGCAGAGGTTCGTGGGAATGCATCTTCTCAGAAATGCTGCTGTCTGTGTTTGGTCTCCAAAGGAAACCACGCAGCACACGTTCAATCACAGAACTCAGTAGAGTTGGGCAAATAAACTTCTTTTTTTCCCTTTATCTTAAGAAATGAGAGCGTTCAAGCCAGGCAAAAACTACAAAGTCATGTTTCAAACTTCCTTCTTCCAAAACCAAATTGCTACAAGAGGCAACGTGAGCTACACTGATATTTCTTCCCTCTTTTTATTCTCCACGCAGAGGAAATAACCACAAAAACCTCTTTGCCCTGCAGAATGGTTGTCCCAGATCTCTCAAAACACAGGGGAGGCAGGGCCGTGCTTCTCATGAGCTGAACAGAAGAATTATCTTAACCAAACACTGCACCTCATCCCAGAATTTAAACCTGAGCATTCAGGCACTTAAAAAATTCCTTTAAGGATTGATAAAGCACAGCGAGGCCATCTGATATCAGAGACCAAGAGGCAAGAAGCAAAGCCCCTGCCTACGGCCATGCTGCTTTGGTTCTCTATGAATTCACACAGCCAAAGGCCAAGGTCTTCTCCACACACAAACAGGAGGGGAAAAGCTGCATGACACGCAACCCCTTAAGGTCACCTGCCGCTCTACAATTACATTAATTCAGGAATTCTTAATTAGCAGTTTCCGGCAGCACCTCATTTCTGCCTTGTATCTCACCTCACAGCTCTCACATCCCAGCCCAAGAAGCTGGAGGTGTGGATGCTCTGAAGCAGGTGACTTGTTTCTCCCCTCCCATCCGAGCTCAGACGTCAGACAAAGGTCTATTATCCTTCATCACAGACTGAGGATGACGAGCTGGGATACAGCTGCCACAGCAGCACTGCCTGCACACCTCCAGTAATGCCACTGACCTGCAGCTCCTCCTATCCCAGCAGGGATGGAAGCACCAACCTTCTGCCAGCAGCAGCCTGTGGTACACATAGCACCCATGGGTGCAACACCCGGGGCTGCAGGGCCAGCTAGCAGCCAGCTTCCAAACCAGTCCAGAGCAGCACGTTGGGTGCCAAGCGAGCAACTCGCAGCTGAGCCACTCAGACCACAAGTGAATTACTTCTCTGCACTATTAGCTTCAGGCAAGCTTTCTCAGTTATGAAGTCCTGACAATAAAACTGTGTGTTCATGGCAAACACAAGTTTAACACGCTGCATCTATTCTTTCCATTGAAAGAGCACAACAACAGATGAGGCATTTCAGCCTATCATCTACATGGAGCATCAGGATCAGCATCCTTGAAGCCCAGAGCAGAGCATCATTTAAATTCATTAGAAATCCATAAACGGAGTACGGGCTTCAAAGAATTGAAACTATAACAGAGCACTGTGTCAACTCATTAAAAGCCTATAAACAAAGCACGTTGTCACTGCACTGTCACAACTGCACTGTGTAGCACTTGAGATCCTGCACAGGGAGCAGCTGCTTTGGAGGGACCCCAGTGATGCCCTCAATGCCTTCAGCCATGGATGCAGCTGTGCAAGAGGAGCAGGGCATCCCCATCATTCAGTTTCATCATTGTGGTTGGTGACCCAGCACACAGCAGGGGGATTGAAACTCCATGATCATTGTGGTATTTTTCAACCATTCTATGATTCTATGATTCCAAATGCAGCGCAGACACCACGGCTGTACGGTCACCTCCATGCAGGACAGCACAAGCATCCTCCAAGCTGGGCAGCAGCACCGTTGTATCCTCTATTTAACAGGCCAGAGAGGTTGTGGATGCCCCATCCATCCCTGGAGGTGTTCAAGGCCAGGTTGGATGGGGCCCTGGGCAGCCTGGGCTGGTATTAAATGGGGAGGCTGCACGTGGCAGTGGGTTGGAGATTTGTGATCCTTTGAGGTCCCTTCCAACCCTTGTCCATACTGTGATTCGCTGCTCACCGAATGCTTCTGGGAGGGCTGTGACCACGCTGCCCATCCAGACCCACGATTCCCCACGGACCAGCAGTCACCTGCAGCCGGAGCACAAACACGCATCCCTCCCAGCATCCCTCCGAGGCTTCACAAGGTGATGACGAGCAGCCCCAGCAGCTCAGAACCCCGCGCTCCGGCCTTCCCCACGACAAAAAGTCCCATCGCGCGACCCAACAGCCGTCACCCCGGGGTCGGGCAGGGAGAGAAACAAAATCCTCGCGTCTCCCGGGCCGCAGAGGCCGCTTCGTTTCGCTCCACCCCTGGGTCGCGTCCCGCACTCACCCGCGGGGCCCGGCAGCGCGGGCGCGGCCAGCAGCAGCAGGAGGAGGAGGAGGAGAAGGCAGGGGCAGCTCCGTGCCGCCCAAGCCATCGTGCACCGCGTCGGCCGTGCGGATCTCGGAGCGGGCAGAGCGCCGGGCTTATGCAGCCGGGCCGCAGCCTGCGCTGCGCCGCCCCCCGGGCGGGGCCGCTCCGCCCGCCGCTGGCAGCACGGCGGACACGGGGCGGACCCGGAGGGCAGCGGCCGCTTGTCGGGTCTGTTGTTGCCTCGCACTGCGAGCCCCCGGCTGCGGGTTTAGAGCTGAGGTCGGAGCTCTGACTTGCGGGGAATCCGGTGCTCAAAGGCTGCGGGATGCGCGGCGTGGGGAGGCGTACAAAAATACAGCCGGATCACAGAAACACCAAGGTTGGAAAAGACCTCCAAGATCATCCAGTCCCACCATCACCAATAGCACTCACTAAACCACGTCCCTCAACGCAAAATGCAAACGTTCCTTCAACACCTGCAGGCTCGGTGACTCCACCACCTCCCTGGGCAGCTCACTGCAATGCCTGACCGCTCTTTTGGAGCAGTAATATTTCCTAACCAGCCTAAATCTCCCCTGGTGCAGCTTGAAGCCATTCCCTCTAGTTCTGTCACTGTTACACGAGAATAGGCGGATCCCCAGCTCGCTACAACCTCCGTTCACATAGCTATAGAGAGCAATCAGGTCTCCCCTAGCCTCCTCCAGCCTGAACAACCCCAGCTCCTGCAGCCATTCCTCATCAGCCCTGTGCTCCAGACCCCTCACAGCTTTGTCGCCCTTCTTTGAACCCGCTCCAGGGCCTCCATGTCTTTCTTGCATTGAGGGGCCAGATGGAGAGCTCAGGGCCTTTGACACAGGATTCCTCCAGGCACCTGAGGACACAGACAGCTGGGCCCAAAAAACAGTTTATGTATGATATGGCTGGGTAGCAAGCTTGCAGATGTCAGTGTTCTACATTTAGCTCAGCTGTGTTTTGGAGAGGTGTTTAATGCATGGCTGTGCTATCAGAGGCAGTCACAGATGTGTCACAGAAGGCAGTGAACTCCAACAGTGTTTCATTCTGGAGTTTATTCCCCTTATTCACCTGTATCAAGTGGGATCAGACTGGAATGCTAATATGAAGCTTTATCTCCACGTGCTTCACGCTGTAATGCAGGTAAAGCCCTCAACTGGCTGCTTGATGGCATCAACGTGTCTGAGAGCTGCCCCCACAAGCTGACAGCAGCAACAGCTTTGAACTCGATGTGGGCAATGGCTGAAGCACAGCCCTAAGAAGCTGTGCAAATCTGGCACAGAAAGTGCTTAGAAATGCTCACACAGCCAGGCTGCAGGGCAGGAGTGTGGTGGCATTGATGAGAGCTGCACTGTGTCACCCACAGCAGCACTGCTGGAATGAGAGCCCAGCACCAAAGCCCTGCAGCACGGGGCTGGGCTGAGCTCAGCCACATGGAGCAGCACCGTGGCTCTGGAAGGGTTCTGCTGATTGAGGAGGAACATCTGTCCACCTCCTCCTGTGGCAAGGACTGCTGGAATCCAGCTTTAGAGTTTGGCCCTCCGTTTCTTAGAGAAAAACCAATCACCTGCATTACAGTGTGAAGCACATGGAGATAAAGCTTCACATTAGCATGCTGCTCTGACCCCACATGATACAGGTGAGCAAGGGAAATAAACTCCAGAAGGAAACACCGTCAGAGTTTACTGCCTTCCGCTCAGAGCATCACATCTGTGACTGCCTCTGACAGCACAGCCACGCATTAAACACCTCTCCAAAACACAGTGCAGTGCCTTCCTCTGAGAGCAGGTGGCAATAAACAGCATGTGATAAATTACTCACGTCACTGAGCAGGTTGTGAAGCTGCAGTATAGCAGACAGAGCGTGCTGTAGTACAAACAGCGTCTGCCTGCACACACCCACACTCTCATGGGTCTGGCTGATAGCTGCTTTAAAAATGGCTTTTGAATGCACGTGAATAAACAGCTGACCAACTGGAGCAAGCCTTCTCTTTTGGCCTAATGCTGAGCTCTTGGAAGGTACAGGAGGGTTATTCTGCTGTTGTTGCAGTGAATGGCTAAGGAGCAAGGCTGCTTGGCCCTTCACAGCCCAGAAATCTACAGCCTTTTTTTTCCAGAGCTGTGAGGAAGACAACCTCTGACTCAGGTTTCTTTCCCTGGAGCCTCTAGCAGGCAGATAACCTCCTGTTCCTGTGGGAGGGAGGAAACAACTCCGCTTCCTGAAGCCAGTTTTACTTACTCTGATGGACCACAGCACAAAGGGAGACAGAAAGCCAGCGCAATAAGTAACATAATTCTGCAAGGTAAGGCAGAAAATTTTATTCCAGCCTGATGTTAGGAAAAACACCACGTGGGATACAGGATGTACATCTTCAACCCCCATAGAAGTTGTGCATGACTTCTGAGTCAGGTAATATCCAGTGCTGCTCATAAGCCAGGCTTATACCTTACCTGAGGTACATAAGGCTTCCCAGGGATTATGATCTTATCACGGATCACAGTTATCACTGTGCACTGTACAAATAACACACAAATGTGAATCATCCCATGAAAAAGTGGTTCCTGCCTGAGGGGCATGAGATTCCCAGCTTTGCATTTAGCAAGAGCTGTGCACATCTCCTTTGCACTTCTCCTGTTGTTCAGCATTGCTGTTCCAGCCCTGCAACACAGAAACACACCTCAAAGCTTCAAACTGCAGAAACAAACCAGAAAGAAGGCAGGAAGGATTTTAACCACATCTTTTGGGCCAAATGTGAACCTGCCAGCTCTGCAATCGATCTTGACTACATGGATACCTGTGGGACCATTGAGCCTTTGGGAGAAGACAACAGACATTGTAAAATTGCAGTTAGGTGAGTCCTGTGCTTAAGCAGAGAGCAAGGGGATGGGAGAAGACACAGAACTAATTCCTCAAAGGCCATTTGTCAGTTATTTCCACTTTGCAAGAAAAGAAACCCCCCTGGTAGGACTGGGCATTGCAGTCCCTCTCTCACTGAATGACAAACATTTATCTTTGTCAGACCGAAGGCCACAAGGACTCCAACTAAACCAGCTAAATTTATAACAGTGTTTTTAAATAGCAAAGTCAGACGTGTCATGTTCTCTCTACAACCTCAGTCCTGCTGCTTCCACATCCTTTCCACACGCCATGTGCATGGCATTTGTTTATAAACACTGCAAAGAAAACAGATTAAAGACTCTGGATGCAGTCAGGACTTCCCTGACATCACCAGCAACAATCCAGCTGGCTTAGGAAGTGCCCTCCTTAACACTAGCTGAGTGATCCCACCTACAAACCTTGGTAATGGCTCTGTTTCCCAAGTACATTCTTATCAAATTATATCCTTTGCCCAGCCTCCAAACTGGAGGTAATGAATGCCACGTACCTGCCTCAAAGCGTGCTTGGCATTTCCAATCTAAAGACCTCAAATCGCTGGGGAGATCAAATTTGGTATTCCTCTGGAGAAGGATAATGAGGGAGAAAGACAGCAGCAGATTTAGAGGGTGAAGAGCAGGATCTTCATCTCCAACCCTCTGCCTTTACACTGCTGAGCACTCTTCAGTTAATCCCCAAGTTTCATTCAGAAAGCCCTTAAAGAGCGACCTCTACAGCTCTGAGCATAATAGAGAAGGGCCAGAGGGGTCTCCCAACGTCAACCTCTCTGTACAAGGGGCACTGGGAGCTGAGATACACAGCTGACTGCCTCGGATGCTTGCCTACTAATGAGAAGCACACTGAAAGCACTGGGTCCCCATTTATCTTCAAGACATTTCCAAAGTCACACCCCAGTGAGTTCACAGCTGCGTTACACAACCTTTAACATACTGATAGAGCCACTTGGAAGCCTCTGTTATGGCTGAGACAGAGTTATTTTTCTTCTGGTAGCTCCTACAGCACCATGTTTTAGATAGGAATATAGAATCAACTGAGTTGGAAGGGACCCTTAAAGGCCATCTGGTCCAACCCCCCTGCAATAGCAGGGTTACCCACAGCTCCATCAGATGCTCAGAGCCCCATCCAGGCTGAACTCAGGTGTCTGCAGGGACAGAACAACCACCACCTCTCTGGGCAACCTGTGCCAGTGCTGCACTACCCTTACCATAAAATAATGTTTTCCTTATATCCAGTCTATATCTCCCTTCTTTTAGTATGAAATCATTTCCCTTGTCCTGTCAAAACAGCCCCTATTAAAAAGTCTGTCCCCTTCTTTCTTACAGCCCCCTGTTAGTTACTGAAAGGTCGCTCTCAGGTCTCCTTGGACCTTTCTCTTCTCCAGGTTGCAGAGCCACAGCTCACTCATCCTGTCCTCCAAGGGAGGTGTTCCATCCCTTGAAGCATTTTTGTTAACCTCCTCTGGATGTGCTCCAACAGGTCAGTGCTTCTCCTTCACGAAAATCCCAGCTGAGGGAACTGCAGTTGCCCCTATGTCTATTTAGTGCCTGAGGTTCACGACCCTTGTGGGACCCAGCAGGATGGCCATTGCCATGCTTTGTATTCTGAGTCAGGTGGGACCATTGTGTGACCACATCTGCTGCTGCTAAACTCAGAGCATCATGCAAGTGGGGTGGGCTGTGCAGTAGCAGTGGAAGGGAGGATATTGCAGTTCCCCAACCTGCTTCACGCTCTGAAATTTGGAACGTAATTAAGTGTATTTAATTCTGACTGCATGCAGAAACCAAAAAGAAATCCACCCCAAAACAAATAGATAGGGATGATAACATTGGTAACGCATTGGTATTTTAGCTGCTGCAGAGCAGGGCTTATGGTAATCAAGGACATTTCAGCCACTTGCACTACTCTACCAATGAGGAGGTAGGGGCATGCAAGGAGCTGGGAGGGGGCAGAACTGGGACAGCTGGCCCACACTGGTTAAAGGTGTTTCCCATGCTACACAGCATTATGATGAACAATAAAAACAGAATGCTTGGCCAGAGCTGTTTGACACAGCACCAGGGAAAAGCACCAACCACCAGCCTACCTGCAGCAAGCTGACAGCAAGCCTGGGCAGGCAGGGGTTCTAACAAGCTCTGCACAGGTCCTGCTTTTCCACACTAGCAGCCACAGCACGTACCTTGAGGAACACTCCTACCACAGCACACAGAACGGCCAGGGTTGGAAGGGACCTCAAGGATCACGGAGCTCCAACCCCCTGCCACACACAGGGCCACCAACCTTCGCATTCAACACCGGCCCAAGCAGCCCAGGGCTCCATCCAACCTGGCCTTGAACACCTCCAGGGATGGATGGGGCATCCACGGCCTCTCTGGGCAGCTGTTCCAGCACCTCACCGCTCTCTCTGTAAAGAAGCACCACACACCTTGAGGAAACGCACCCACAAACCGAGAAGGCCGGGATCGCACGCCCTGCAGACCGAAACCCCACCACGCCCTGACACCGCCGCGGCCGCTTTAAAAGAAGCGGGCTCCTCCCTCGTCCCGCCCTCGTTCTTTTCCGATTGGCTATCGCGACGCCGGAAGCGCTCAATCGCTTCCGGGCCTATGTGTACTTCCGCATTTCTTCGCCTTCTTTCCTGCTTAGCTCTGATTGGTTGCTGACGACGGTCTCCCGCCTCTCGAGCTAAGAATGAGTTCTCCTATTGGTTGCCGGCAGAGCGACGGAAACGGCGGGCACGGAAGGGCTGGGTAGGCGGGAGCGGCGTTTCCTAGCAGCGGGCGCCGCCATGGCGCCGCGGCGCGGCGGGCCTCTGGGCTACGCGCTGCTGTGCGGACAGGCGGTGCTGCTGCTCGGCAACCTGCTGTTGCTGCACGGCGCCTCGCGCGGACTCCCGCACAACGGCAGCGAGCCGGAGCCGCCTGGCCCAGAGCCGCCTGCCGCCACCTGGGCCTACAGCGACCCGCGGGCGCCTCTCGTCCTCTGCACGTACCTGTGAGCGCCGGGCCGGGCCTCGCGCGGAAAGAGGGCCCCGCGGCGCGCCCTTCACCGCTTCCTCCTCCCCCGCAGCCCCGAGGAGTTCGTGGAGTGCGACGAGCCCGTGGACCACGGCGGGAACGCGACAGCGCAGCAGGAGCTGGGCCACGGCTGCGTAAAGGTGAGGGCCGGGCCGGGGGCGGCGGGGGCCGGCTGAGGGCTGAGCTCAGTGCCCCCCCCCTCCGCTCCCCGCCCAGTTCGGCGGACAGGCACACGGCGATGTGGATCACACGCGAGTGCAGTGCCGGGCCCTGGACGGCATCGAGTGCGCCGAGCCGCGGAGCTTCCTGCGGGGCAGCCGGCCCTGCGTCAGGTAGGGGCTCTCTGAAGTGAGCCACAGCCGGAACTGGGCTCAGGGAGCCCCGGGGTGGCGGGCAGAGTTTGTCTGCCCACCCCTCCGACCCACTTCCGGCCACCCGTTGCAGGTACACCGGCCATTACTTCATCACTACTTTGCTCTACTCGTTTTTCCTGGGCTGCTTTGGTGTGGATCGCTTCTGCCTCGGCCACACGGGCACCGCTGTGGGGAAGCTGCTGACTCTGGGAGGTCTCGGGATCTGGTGGTTTGTGGATCTGATCCTCCTCATCACTGGGGGGCTGATGCCCAGCGATGGCAGCAATTGGTGCACTGTGTATTGAGCAGAACCAGAGTGGATCCCTGGAGCTCGCTGGAGATGGACTCCTCCTCTTGCTTCAAAGCATCAGAACAAACTCCACTTGAGGACTTCTGCCTTGCACAAATATGGATTTACAAAGCTATAACTTAATCTGCAGAACAGTTGTTCTTGTTAATTCCTCTGTACATACGTTGGACACAAAATTGGGTATATATTTTGCTGGTTTAAAACAATCTGAGCTTTTTTCCTCTCAAGTGATAAGTTTGACAACTCAGACTTTGCAAACACAAGTGGTCAAATTAATAAAGTCTGGAAAGAGCTGACTCCACTTATTTTTGATGTTAGTACACTACAGACAGAGATGCAGGCCTCCAGCCTGTGGTTTTGTGTGGTGGTTTAGCAGACATTTAAAGCTGAAACCTAACAGTATTATAGAGGGGAAGTGACAAGCTCAAATTCTAATTGTTTGCTTATGCCCACACGCATTTGCTGCACGTTGAAGCTGAGTAAGATCTAGCAGAGAGACTGGACCCTTCTGAAGAATGTCACTTTCCTCTCTTTCAGGCTGGAAAAGCCAGAATAAATTTGGGATGTGAAAAACTGGCCACATACTGTGAGAGAAATGGGTTTGGGAAATAAAAGAACCTGAGGACTTCAGGCATGGCACAGAGTTCATGCAGTACTGGAACAAGCAGAGGCCTCAAGCGACTGCACACACACACAAAAGAGGAAGTTCTGCCAGCTGCAGTTTGAGAACTTCCCAAGTTGAATAAAAACGGGAAAGGGAAGCTACAGCAAGACACAGACAGCCAGAACCAGACACAAAAATCCATATATGCAAAAGCCCAATAAGATTTGACATAAAACGCAGCAGATGTATACTTTCCATTCTCATGGAGTTCTGCAAACTGAGCACCCTCCACCTGCTTGCATTTAGCTGCCTTCTGCTGGTGTTACTTCTGTCCTGTGGAACTGCAAAAGGTTTCAGCCTGGCAGGGAATTAATGGCGCCCGTTCCAGTTTTGCTTTGTGGTTTGTTGCAACAACTCCTCCTCTCTGGGGAATGGGATTTATATCCCATTTAGGTCACAAGTAATCTGAGTTTGGCAGCTTTGAACGGGTCTCAGGGCTGTGGGGTGAGGTGGTGGGGGGGGGAGCCTTCATTATAAACCTACCACATTCTTCAGCCCAGTGGAACAACAGGGCTGGGGAGCCCATGGTGGGAAAAAAAAATTAATTTGTGAGCCAGAAAGAAAAAAAAATAATAATCCTGTGTGTAAAAGCCCATCATCATTAACATCTCCCTGTGTTCTCAGCCCGGCAGCTGCCAGCTCACAGCAGGAGCTCACATTCCTTCCATCAGCGAGGCTGTCATTAACTGCAGTGAGGGGGACCCGGGGCATTGCTGATACCCTTCGTTGTGCCCTCAGCAAGGCAGAATTCATTGGAGCTTCCCTGGCTGCAGGGATTCGGCCCTTCTGATCTGAACTTCTTTGCTCTGCAGTTTCCCACATAAAATTCTCTCTCTGGGATTTCAGTCATAATATGTGATAGTTACTCTTATTTTTTTTAATTGCTCTGAAATTAAAAGGGCTTCTGAGTGCTTGGGAAAAAAAAAGCTCAGTTATTATCTCCACTTAATAACAAACAGATACAGAAATTTACATTCGTTAGCTGCCACAGAGTTGTATTGCATGAGAAATCAGATGACACGAGCGTGGGGTCTGACTTTATCCTCACATAAAGTGAACTTCCCTGCTTTTAACTCCCGTTGCGAGCGAGGCTAATGGAAAACATTTCAAAGCAAATCTGGGTGGAGGAGTTCTCTCCTTGTAGGACGTCTGGCACTGTAAATGAAAGGAGTGAATTGACTTCCTGGCTGCTGCCTTCCCGGTGCGCGGCCGCATGCAAAAAGCAGAGACGCCTACGGGGCAGCGGCTGCTGATTACAGCTCGGCTCTCACAGCCCCGACCGGGGAGCTGAGGAGCAGCGCTCACCCCCTGGATCCCGCTGACCCCGAGCGCAGCGCTCTGCGGTCCCACAGCCCCGGGGCGCCGTCTGGCACTTGGTCTGGCGCTTCACCGATAGCATCTGTCTGTACGCAGCCCACGTCCCGCCGAGCTCTTTGTACCTCCAAAATGAAACCCTGCACGCCTCCGAAGCGCGGGGGATCGGGGATGGAAGGAGGGGTTGCCCGCAGGGCTCCCTCTGCAGCGCTCTGAAAGCAAAGGCAGCAAGCGGCTCATCGGGAGAAGGCATCAGGTGCGTGCACCCGTTGCGTGCCAACAAACTGCCCCCCAAATGCCTTCACTTCCTTTCACCTCTTACCAAGCACCAACAGAGAGCCTAGAAAAGCACCTGGGGTTTCCTTCTTTATTTACAAAGAGGCAAAAGAGAGTTCCATCTGCAGCCAAAACCCATCTGCAGGCTGAGGGACCCCCGGCCCTAAGAGCACTTGGAGCACGGCTGGGAACCATTTGGGCATTTTCATATCAAAGAGCAAACTCTCACATCACATCCCATACAAAACCCCCGGAGCCTGCACACATCTCCCACCAATGCTTCATTCTATCCCAGAGATGAGGAGGGTGGGAATGGGAGAAGAGAGAGCGTTGCGACAGCGCTGCAGCCACAGGTAGTTACCTTCCTGGATAATTAACCTTAATTGTGCAACCAGCTTCTGCTCCACCATCCCAGGCCTGAGGAAACTTTGCAATTGCTAAGCAACACGGCTTGGTGCTGTGTTTGAAGCCTTGCACAAAGGAACCATCATTTAATGGGTTCCCAAAATGAGGTCAGAGCGCCGACATCACCCAGTGCTGCGAATGTGAGCAACAGCACAAAACCTCCAGGGAGCAGAGCACCAAACCAGCAAGCAGAGGTCAGCCGAAGGCAAAAACAAAGGAAAAAGGCAAAAAGGAACAGCCTAACTGAGGTTTCTACAATTAAATAACAAATATTAACATTCTCCCAGTACCATTTGCATTGTTTTCCCACTCGTTTTCATCATTTCAGTGTTCTCCAGCACTCCTGCACAAAGCTGCTCTTGCCCCCTTGGGTCTGGGGGATCCCATTCACCTTCCCTCACTGTATATAAAGTGTATCTGCAGCTGCTTCTCCACGGGTCACAACAGACACAATGGGAAAGCAAAGTAATGCCATCTGACAACACCCTGCCACACTGGGGCTGATTTTGCAGAGCAGAGAATGCGTAATAACCAAAAGCAAAGAAAATAACTATACAAAGCAAAGGGACACCTTGCTAACTGCAGAGCACTCCAGCACTGCTGGGCTTGCAGCGCAGCCCCACACCTGCAGCCCTGATCCTTCAGCTGCAATGCAGGTTTGGGCAGCTCAGCTCCAGCACTGCGTGCAGCTCTGAGTGCACACAGCACCAAGCCCTGCTTGCAGCACGCATGGCATCCTACAACGTGCTGTTGGGCTACAGGCATCAAACAATCACTCCAATGGGAAGAACTTGCATTTTCCATGTGCTATGTGTCACACCTCCCACAGGGGGATATTTGCTTATGGAAATGACCGGCTCACACTGCTAAGAAAGGTTCTTCTCATTTTCATTCTGAGTCAGCGCAGGGCGGTTGGACGAGTCTCCCGGGGTTCATCTACACGCTCAGCTTTTGTTGCTTTGTGCACAGCTTTGTGTCTTTTTGGTGCCTAACAAACCCCAGAACAACCTGAGGATACCAAAGCCCCGGTCACCGATGTCCCCCAGGAGCAGCACACCTCACTGGGATGTAACAATGGCCACAGGTACAAAAGGAGGCAGTTAGATGCCACTGGGTGTGCTGGTATCCCATCAGTCGAGCAGTGCATGGAGCCCATCTCCAAGAAACATCATCCAACACTGCAGGCTGCAGCGCAGCTCCTGCTCCAGGCACAGCTGTGCTGGGGAAGACTGAGCAGCACAGAAGGGAGATGAACGTTGTTCCAAAGAGAGGAAAGGCCGCCTCACCCCCCTCGTGCCTCCCGCACTGTCTTCCATATTTTGGTGCTGGGGGAGAAATGATGCCGCACAGCCATGCAGGGGGCACGCCGTGGGGCAGAGGCAATGTCAGACATCAGAGGTCCGGATGCTGTCATCATCCAGGTCGAAGAGGAACGACTTCTCCTTGTGGTGCTGCGGTTCTGAGCGATGCCGCAGGCGCTGACCCAGCACAGGAGCTCCATCGCGCTCCGTCAGCGCCGGCACAAACACCGCATCCCGGCTGGGCACCTCGGGCTGCCTCCTGTCCTGTGGCACCGGCGTCCAGGGCTGCCAGGCGGTGGCTGGGGCCTTGCAAGGTGTTCTCCTCTCCTGTGGATGCGACGGCACCGAGCTGCTCCCGGGTTTGGTCATGGAGCAAGAGCGCATGAAGGAGATCTCCTGCACGGAGCGAATGTTGGTTGGTTTCTCTGTGCTTCCGGAGCCACATGCAGAGCTCTGGGATCACAGCCCTGCACGTGCTTTGCAGCTTGTAAGTCAGCAGAATCATTGCTAGATGCCAAATAGGATACAGATGGGTTTCACCTACCCTGGGGCGGGTCTTCAGGGCCTGCACTGCCCCTGTGATGGCGCGGATCCAGCTGTGCATGTCCTCAGGGCTGTCTGCCTGTGGGATAGGAGGAGCAATGCCCAGAGCTCACCCTGCCCCAGTGCAGGAGCTCCACTGGGAACGGCTCCAGCCCTGTGCCCACCACCACCCCCCTCCATACCTGGATGTAGAAGGTCCTGGAGCTCGTGATGATCTCAAAAAGGTTGTCCCGCATCAGGAGGTCACTGAAACAGTGAGAAAGGGGCACTGGTGATGCCACACTGGGTAGCAAAAGTCCATGTGCATTCCTTTAACTGGAGAATAGGGGGACACATTCAGGGTGAGGGTCTCATCTACATTAATATATTCTATTTGTACTTCAGCTAACAAGGTTTGTTCTCTGAGTTCATTTCTCACTGCAACTCTTCCAGGTCGATCTTATCAGCGTCCACCCAACAAATGGTTCCCAAGATTCTATGCAGCCAGCTGTGATGGCGCAGGGAATACGCCTGTGCGTGGCTCCCAGCTGCCTCAGGAACACCTCTGTGCTGCTGTCACACAGTGCTACGCACTGAGCAGCACTTTGTGCTCCTCCATTGGGAGATAAGCACCGTGTGAGCACACCCAGCACACAGATGGCTATCAGCGGGGCGGAGAGCAGCTGCAATATCCTGCGTCCCAGCACCCTCGCCTGCACCTGGGGACTGATGGAACACGGGTTTCTTCAAAGCAAAACACAACTGAGGTGTCTGCAGGGTGTCTGGAGAAAGCAAGAAGCGACACCTGGGACACGGGGAGAACTGGAGGAGCTGGGAGCCACGCAGCCCCCATGGAGCAGCAGTGTTCTCATAGGGGAAATTCAACATTTGAAGGGGATTTGGGATAGGGGTGGCAGCCAAACCCCCACTCTTCTCCTCCATGGAAGCCTTACCCAGATTTGACCAGGCACTCGTGGGTCTTGCAGATGTCCTTCAGCAGGATGGAACGCAGCGGCTCCTTGTCCTGTGGGATGAGAGGGGCTGTGCTGGGGATCACCGCTCCATTGGGACACAGAGGTCCCAGTGCTCAGCTCCAGCGTGGCCGGCTGCAGGCAGGGCAGGAGCTGCTCACCTGCTCACATTTGTAGTAACTGATGGAAAACTCATCGAGGACAAAGTAGCGGCGCTTCCAGCTCTTCCTCTGGAAAACAGAGGGGACCGCTCAGCATTGGGCTCCACGCTCCCCACACCAGGGATGCCCTGGAGGCACCCGGAGCATCCCCAGCCTGAGAGAGCAGCCTGCACCCATCCAGCACTCACCACATTGCCCTGCTTCACGCAGAAGCCGCTCTTGATGGCCGGTGGCCCGGCGGGAGGCTTGCTGGCAGAGGCAGGGATGTAACTCTGCGAGCGGCGCAGCAGTGGGTGTGCAGTCGGGTCGCTGCCCTCTGCTCCATCCCCACCATTCTGCAAATGGGAGCACACAGTTACTGGGAGGAGAGCAAACCAGAGCGTGTCCTGGGCACAGCAAAAAGACTCATTGACCTTCCAGTCCCACTGCAGGTTCTTATGGCCGAGCTGCTATATCCCCTGCTGGAAACTGGATGCTTGTAGCCCAGGTAGGAGCACCACGGCATCCCCACCCAGCACAGATTGTAGCTGAGCTCAAACATCCGTGCTCAGCTCCCTCCAGCCCCTTCCTCCCGTTCTCAGTCTGAGGTTTGCACATTGCCATAGCAGCCACTGCTGGCTCACACCCGCACCACCCTTATATGGCACCGTGTGGTTAAACCAGCAACCGCCCTGTGCTCACGCTGCTCCTTCCAGCACCTTCAAGATGGTGCTTTGGTTTTCCCAGGTGAGGGACCAGCAGCAGTTCAGCCACTTCAAGCTGCAGCAGGCAGCACAGAGCCCTTGTTGGATCTGTGCAAACCCCCATTGAGCAGCTCCCCGTGCTCCAAACCACTTCCCTGTACACCAAACCACCTCCTTCTGCACCTTGGGCACATCTGCAGCGCCGCCCCAGGAGCTGAGTGGGTGATGCTGCTGTGTGCTGAGGGTGGTGGGAGTGGGGCTCCCCAGTGCAGTCCCTGAACTGCACAGGGACAGCTCCAAGACATGGTGAGCCTGCCCAGGAAATGGCAGTGGGAGCAGCAGCCATCTCCCCCTGGGCTAGACAGCAATGCACTGAAAATAGCCCAGCAGCTGATGTATTGCCCCTAAAAACAACTCCTCTGCAAAAAAATAAAAAATGCCAGGAAAGGGCTGAGGATGGGGCTCAAGGGCAGGACCCATCCCCACATCCCGGTGGGAAGATTGGCTGCCAGTCCCCGACACGAGCAGTTGAGGTCTGGAAGGCGGCAGTGCCACAGGATGGGCAGGGAGCAGAGGGTGCCCTCCTCCTCACACCCCCACGTCTCATCACTCCTCAGCGTGAGACACAGCAGAGATGCTCGAGGTGCTGAGAGCAGCTATTTATACACTCTGAGTGGGAAGGCATTGCAGGCACAGCGCTGCTTTCCAGAACCAAAAGTGCAAAGCAGCCTCCAGCAGCACGGCCAGGAACAGCCTCCCCCAAAGCCTCGTGCTGTGCCAGGGCAGGCACACACCAAGCAATCCTGGGCTGCTTCTCTTCTTCCCACACCTTCCCAGGCAGAAACAGGCTGGACACATCACCACGACTCCATCCTTGGGGACGCCACCACGGGACACCAATGCAGCAGTGCCCACAGCTCACCTGGCTGATGGAGATGGGGGTGTGCACCACCACCCCACCGATGATTTCAGTCTTGTAGGCCACCGGGGGCTTCCTGTCCTGTGCCTGCAGCACTGCAGGGGGCTTTGTGACCTCAGTGGTGGGGGGTGCAGCAGCACCACCCTTTGGGACCTGCAAGGGGAGGAAAGGAAGTGATCCGTGGGCACCTCCACATTGGTGTTCCCAGCCAAAACGCAGCCGTGGCCCTTTAAAAAACATCAATGGGGCCGACAGCCCAATTAGGGAGGGTGCGGCCCCCCACCCCAGCGCTTCACAGGAGGCACAGACATGAAGAGGTGGTGAATAATTCAGCATCACCCCACAGGAGTCTGCATCGCCTCTGCAGCCCCGGTGCGTTTGTGGGACAATCGCTCCTTTAATTGTCCCCGCTCTACTTCCAGCCAAGGCTTAATGATGTGCGCTCATCTGCCTAATGAGGCCGGGCTTCAGCACGTCTGCGGGGATGTAGGAGATGGGTGGGTGCTTCTGCACACCCAGTGCCATGCACTGAGCACCAGCAATGTCCAGCTGCACCTGCACTGCAAGCAGCCCCGTGCCCAGCGCCTGCCTGCCCCCAGCCCCTGCTCAGCTCTGCACAGCGGTGCTGGGGAGCTGCAGGAAGCAGTTTCACAACGCACGCATGGAGACATTGCATACAGGCAGCAGGCAGCAGCTGCAGCTCCTGTCAGCCTCCATCGCACGGCACAGTGCAATGGTGCTGCAGGAATGAGCTCCTCGTGCTGAACAGAGCAGAGCAGCACCCAGCTGCCTCTGTCACCATCACAGCAACCATCATGAGCCGCGTGCTCTGCACCGCATGCGTGCGCAGTGCAGAAACACAGGAACCGAGTGGTGCACACAGAGCAGAAGTCTCTGACAGAAGAGGAAGCTGAGCCTGGCACCGGGAGCAGCACCCAAACTGCCACCCCTGCTCCTGTCTCAGCACAAGCCTGCATTGGGCTGGAAAGACACAGGGGGTGCCCTGGGTACACAGCACCCAAACGCTCCCAGCACGCAGATGGAGCGCTGCACACAGAGCACAGATGGTGCTTTGTGCTGCACATCCATCCCTCATCGCCCGCAGCGCCGGGCTGCAGACACCAGCGGCTGCTGGGTCAGCGCCCATCACTTCACGGCTGCATGAACAGTGCAGAAAATGAAAGGAGGCTGTGGGCAAAGCCCTGGAATCTGGGTACAGCCTGCCCTGCACGGCCCTCCAACAGCACAATGCACAGCGTTTCAGGAAGGATGGGAACTCAGCACAGCACAGAAGCACGAGAAAGGAGCCCTGTGACCCACCGTGATCTTGCTGGCACGGTTGAGAGCCTCCACCCAGTCCTGCAGGTCCTTCTGGTCGCTGGCTTGCAGGAAATAGCGCTGGGACAGAGCGTTGATCACTGCCAGGGAAAGGGTTGACAGTCAGGAATCCCCTCTATGTGTAGTGAGGCACCCCAACCACAGCTCCTGCATCCCCCCACTCACCAAAGCAGAACGGAGTTTTGGGTTTCTGTTTCGGGGTGGCGATGCTGACCTGCAGAGCAAATTAAAGGGAAAGGATCAGCACCAACGCTGTTGACACGCTGGGAAGCTTTCAAAGCCCTCAACGTTCAGGTTTCTACTGGACTAACGCAGTCACTCTTGTCAGCAATTAAAGAAATTGGAGGAAAATAACAGTGATTTCTCCCTGAAAGTGGAGGAATCATTTATATAAGAATCACATCCCCCAGGGCTCCAAGCACAGCACTCACGGGGTATTACTCTGACAGACTTCCTCCTTCCCAGCCAGTCCGTAATGCTTCACGTATGTTTTCTCCAGCAAAGCCCCATTTTTTGGCACACGCAGAGTTGGGACTCAGAGCCCCCCGGCACAACGCAGCCCCGCAGTTTGTGACCAAACGTTGTCTTAAAGCAATTTCCACTCAGACTACGACGTCTATAATTTACAAACGCGGCTCCTTCCGACGTGGGGAAAGGCTCAGCCCCACAGCATTGCTTCATCTGTGCTTAATTTATAAATCATAACTCAGCAGAATGGAGGGATCTGCTCTGTTCCCTCCCGGCTCTGCTGCCCCAGCTCACAGCACGCTCACACCATGCAGACCCAGCTGGTCGTTGCTTGATGCACCATTTCTGCCCTTCCCTGGGAGAATGGATGCCTGGGGAGGGCAACAGGTCAGGATAGCATGGCACAGAGCAACTGTCCTCTCTCCAGGCCTTACCTTGGAGATGTAGGTGAGCTGCAAAGAGCCGACGGCGCCTGCTCCCATCGCCAGGTTCTGCAAAGCACACAACAGAAGGGAGGTGAGAGCAGAAGGCAGAGGAGACCCAGGGTCAGCATCGCTGGGTCAGGTGCTGCTGTGGGGCTCAGGGTGCAGCCAAACTCATGCAAATGGGAACTCTGCTTTATTTGCTTTGGATGCAACTGCAAAGAGATGCAGAGTTCAGGATTGTTGGTGACCGGGCTGCTAATAGGTACAATCCCACTGTGCTGCTGCTTCCTTGGAAAGCCCAGCGGAGGAACCAGGGCTACTTGGAGTGGATGAATTGCTTCCAGATGTGGCCATGCTCAGCACCACTACGTGGCTTTGCCCCAAGCAGGCAAAGCCTAACGCATCCCCACAGACCTCACCAGGCTTCGAATGGGGCTGCAGCAGTGGAAAATTCAACCCCAAGCTTGGAAAGCAATAGATGGGGGAAAAACCTTCATGCAAAAAGCATTCCCACCCATTAAACCACAGTGGAATGGGCACAAATGTGACACCGTGCTGTCCCCAGGACCTGGCTGTCCCACAGCACAGGGAACAGCTCAGCCTCAGGGGGACCTGGGTGGGATCAACCCTGAGCCCTACCTGCGGGTTGTCCATGTACCACAGCAGGCAGTTGGCCTGCGTGTCCAGGATGAAGTAACGCCGCAGGAATTTGCCACAGGTCTCATTTTCCTCAATGTCCAGGAACCCACAGATACGGTTCTGTCGGTCCAAGTACGGCATGCCGGGCTCCTTCTGGCATCACCCTGCAAGGAAGGATCGGTGGCAACGGTGAGCGCCGTGCTGCTGAATGCAGCCCCAACTTCTGCTGCCTCTCCCAGGTCTTCACAGCACGCGGCTCAAAGCAGTGAGAGCAGAATGAAACTGCTCCCTCTGCACATTCGTGCTGTGGGGAAGCTGCCAGGCGAACACAGAAGTCATCCAGCATGCTTCTGCGATGAGAAAGGAGCGCAGGGTGACTGCATCACCAAAGTAAAGCTTCCAGCCCATCTGCATCGCTCCAAGAACTCCAGCACTGCAGCCAGCAGGGATGGACCGTGCTGAGTGACAGCCCCACGGCCCAGTGCTGCCCCATAGGACAACAGAGCAGCTGCAAGGGGCTGGAATGAGCAGTGCGAGGCCCCTGGGGATCGCTGACCAAAAGCAGCACTGCGTGCTACGCAGAGCCTGAGCACACTCCCAGGAAATGCCCAACAATGTGCAGCTCCAGCAGGAAGCACGAGCCGTGCGATGCAGAGTCAGCAGGGACAGCTATGGGCAGAGCCCCGCGGTGCTGTGAGCACCAACGTCCCCATGGAGCAGAGCAGAGCTCCAGTGCCAGGCAGGAGATGTGGGCAGCACTCAGTCCAGCAGAGCCCCGTGGTTGAGAGACAGAAGTAGAAGTCGTGGTGATGGATGATGCAGGCTGGGGTTGGTGCGGTTCGGACAGCAGAAAGGAAGGTGACTCGTGCAGGTGCCAGAAGGAACCCACACAAACAAAATATCTCATGCAGAAAAGGAGGAAATACTATTTTTGAGCCCAATAGCTGCAGTGGAGTGGCAAGCGTTGTGCAAGAGCTGCGGTGCAGCTGTGGAGGCAGAGGTGGGAGTAAAGGTGACAACCTGTCCCCAGACCTCAGAGCCCCACGTCAGCGCACAGGAGATGGGTATCACAGCTCTGCTGGGGGAAACGGTGCTGCTTCAGTGGGGAGGGCTGCTTCAAAACAGCACATCTGCCCCGACACAAAGGACGTGTGGGTGCTTCACATTTCACTGCTTTTTTTTTGTGTGGGTTTATTTTTGTGGGGTCAGGGAGTGCACATGAAACAGAATCCCAAGCGACTTCAGCGGCACCCAAACGATCAGACAGAGCTTCCTGAATCACCTCCTGCAGCGAGCAAAAACCCGATTCCTACAACACTGGAAGGGACTGGGCCACGGCACAGCACTCCTGTGGTTTTTGGGGTCGGTTTGGGGATTATTACCCAGTTCCTCCCCCCCTTTCCCCCAGGACACACGCTGCAGCTCCTCACCTCTCCCTTTTGCCATCCCTCATTAACAGAGCATGCAAACAGCTCAGCCCTTCTACGAGCTGACCTCGGGTTGCACCTGGATATGCAAAACCCATCGAGGAGAGGAGATAACGATCTCTCCAAACTGCCTTCGGGACAGCGCTGGATTCCCTCTTTGAGGGCAGGAGCCGTCCCCACCCTTCCCCACCCTTTTTGGGAGCCCCGCTGCTCCCAGCTCTCAGCACTCCACCATCACCTCCTGCTCACAGCCACCCCAATTTCACTTTTACATAGGAAAATGATGAAAGCAGCAGCTCCGGCTCTGTCAGCCTGCGGGCATTTGGTCCTGCTGTTCAGGAAGAGGTTCATTTTGCACTAAACGTTTACTATTTACACAGCACTCCGTAAATCCAGAGCCGTAAATATTTGCACACGTTTGCTATAGGAAGGCCACAAGACTAAATCTGGAAGGTGGAGAATAAGTGGGACTGAACACATGAAGGACCACACAGAAAATCAGCATCTCTGAGGATGTGCAACCCCTTTCCCCCCCTTTCCCCCCCCCCGTGTGCTTCCCGATGGCTCCAGGACCTCACGTGCAGCTGCAGCACCAGACTTTGCAGGAAGCATCCCATGATAGCAGCACTTTGCTGCGCCCCCTCCTCTTCTGCTCCCGGTGCTCAGTGAGCAGCCACGATCACTGCGCCGCAGGGACCCCCCAGCAGCCCCGCACTCTGCACCGCGGCAGCGTTAGCTGCACGCAGACCCCCGGCACCCTTCCCTGCGTTGCAACCCATCGCATCTGCAGTCACGGCGTCCCCATTTCGCTCCCGTCCCGTCTTTGGTGTCCCGGTGCCATCCGAGACACGGGACGCTGAATGTCACGAGGGCCCCACGCGGCGCCCGCAGCGGTGACAGCGTTACTTCCTCCTACCTGAAGCAGAGCTCTCGCCCTACCAACACCTCTCTGGCAGCTGACACATCGCAGAGACGGTGCAGGAAGAGCCCAGCAACTCCTGCTAGGCGCAAGCATGTGCCTTAATGAAGTAATTAACCGGCTGGAGTACGAGGACACGCAGACACGAAGCAAAGAAAATACACTTCATCACCATACCGAAAAACTCTGTCGGAAGAACGCACTTCCAACAGCCGCGGGGCGCAAATCCTCACTGCGCTTTTGCTCCCAGCTCCGCCCAGCGCTGCCCCGCATCCCGAGCGCCTCAAACCCCGCTCTGCCTCCAGCCCACCCCGCACCACCCCTCGCTGCGAGCACCGACGTGCACCACCACCGCAAAGCCCCGCACGGCTCTCCTGCCCGATGCTCCCAACCGCTGCGAGGAGATTTCAGCCCCCTCCCCACTCAAGGACCGACGGGGCGAACAGCGGAGGCGGCTCCACTGCGCGCAGAGCCGAGAGCGCAGCATCGAGGGCTCGGGGGAAGCCAAAGGACTGGGATCCCCCCTCCTCCTCCTCCATCCGCGCGTGGGGTGAAGCTCCGCGGCCGAAGCGTGACCCCTCAGCCCCGCACTCACCCCGCACCGCCGCTGTGCTGTCGGCCCCGCGCATGGCCGGGGTTGGGGCTGCGCGCACGCCGAACGGAGCCGCGGAGGAAGGCTGGGCGCGGAGGGGGTGTGCCCGCGGCTCAGCCGTCGCTTTTTTTCCGGGTTAATTACGTCTCCCATTAGTAAAGCCGGCCCCGGATGTGAGTGCGGGGCCGCGGGTGTCCGGGGATGCGAGTGGGTGCGCCGGGAGGTGGCCGCTCCTCCAGACCTGCGGCGATCTCGGGGGTCGGATCCGGGGCTCCGCGTGGGAACGCGGCTCCGAGCGCCCAAAACTCAGCCGCCTCCGTCCGTCCCCTCCCCTCCCCCGGGCTCTCCCGGAGCTGCCCCGGCCGCTGTACAAAGGAGCGAATGGGTTCGGTGAGAGAGAAGACGGCAGGTGCGCGGCGGGGTCCTGTCCCACAGTCAGCCCCAAATCACCCGGCCCACCGTCACTGCTTTACCGAGCCTTTCTTACGGTGCAGAAAGGAAAACGCTGCTGCCGTGAGCAAATACGAGAATGGAGGAAAGCATCTCAGGTGGTGAATTTCCCAAACTTGTGCATCGGGTCCAGGCTGCTCGCTGTTTCTCTTTAGATCCGGGTCCTGTCAGCCCAGCGAGGCACGCTTGGGTCTGCTCACACGTTTTCTCAGCAGTCTGGAGGTGCCCCCAGATTCTGCTTTGTGCACATAGCAGGGAGAGGCTCAGTACAGCTGAAGGGGGGGCACCAGGATCGGGAGTTAACACAAAGCACCCCCAGGGAGGGTCTGCAGAGCCCCGTAGGGCACAGCCAGCCTTGTTCTGGGCAGCACGCAGCCTCAGCCTGCAGCTCCGTGCACCTCACTGCTGGTGCATCTGGGGGAGGAGTTGTCTTCACACATTTTAAGGCAAGATTAGTCTGAGGATGCAGTACTAGGCATTCAAATCCCACCTCCCCGTGTACTTATATGCTTGTTTTGTGAAGTGTTTTTAAGTCAACACATTGCCTCACCCCCAAGCACTTCCTATGTCCAAGGTCACATTTAGAACAAAGGGTTCCCCCCCCCCCCCCTTGCCATGTTACAGAAGGTTGCCCAAATGCTGTTACTGAAACCGTGTGTGCTCATTTCTGTGTGTCTGCCCTCAGGAGAGGGTTAAACCACAGCATCACAACGCAGTGCTGCCCGGAACCCATGGCTGCAGCACAGAGCCCAGAGGTGCTGGGCTTTAAGCACAGCCTTGGGCAGAGATGAGCTGCTCGGCTCGAGTTCCAGCTCCTGCAATGCACGGTTCAGGAGAGCTGCAACCTGCTGCGTGCTCAGGACAGCAGGGCTCCAGCTGCAGACAGATTGCATGCAGGAAGCCTCGCTTTCTCTGACCAGAGCTGCGTTTGGTTCCAGAGCACTTTCTCCCCGTGTGCTGAAACTGACAGTGGTGCAGTGCATGGGGTGCATTGCTCACACAGGCAGTGCTGCTCCCCTGGTTCTTTAAGGAGCTGTTTCTTCAAGAATTCTTCCATTGGGCTGCTCTCCCACTCTTATCTCCAAAGCCATGTGCATCACACAGCTCCCCCTCCCTGCTGCTACCTGGGGCTTCTCCCATGCTAAAGTCCGGCCACCCGCCCTGCTGGGAGCTGCAGCCCTGAACGCATCACTCATTACATCAGGAGCAAAGAACTGTGACCTCCCTGCACATCTGCTGCCAGCAGGGCCGTGGTTACAGCCTGGAACACCCAGATGGCCCTTTTCCATTTCAACTTCATGGGATGGGGGACGGCACTTCTCCCTGCAGCTCCCCCCCATCCCTGCCTGCTCCATAAGGACTAAACTGTTCCGTAGGGTATTTTTGCACAGGGGCACCTCTTGCTGACCTTGTGACTCACTGGATTTGAGGCAGCTCAATTTTCTATGGGCACAGTCACACGGCAGTTGGTCACACTGGGGCTCTTCCTTTATTTAAAGAGTCTTCATTGCTCTTGATGATTTTCACTGCTGCATCCTGCCTGGGGGTACGAGCAATGCCTGACCTTACAGGAAACCCCTGATAGCAGCAGGGCCATCAGAGCTTGGAGGTCCCATCACCACACAGCCCAGATATCTGCTGACACCCCGCAGCCAGACTGCATCCCTCTGCAAGCACTGACCCACACAGGACCCAACATTCCTGCTCTCCATGACTTCCAACCCACTTATCCTGCAAAACTCACCCAGTCGTCCCGGTAACATCCTGCAATATTGAGTTCCACAGCTGAATCTGCATACAACAAATTATTTCTTTTCTTCTGTTTGAACTTGCCCTTTTTTTTTGTTGTTGTTGTTTGTTTCAGTACCCGTTCCCTTTTTTTCTTGTGCTCTCACTCAGGGGAACTCCCAGCACACAGCAGTGCTCTCAGTCAGCACTTTGCTGTCTCACCCTGCAAACACTTCTTGTAGCCGGGTTCTCATTGCCCTCTCTGTGCTCCTGGCTGTCTCACCTGCATCAGAGCATCCCAAGATGGGGGTCAGGCTACACGAGGAAAGCTCCTGATAGCCACAACCTGGCAGGTCCTTACAGCAGCACTTGCTGGACACACCTAATCATTAGGGGTTCAAAGGGAAAGCGTGGTGGAAAGAGGAAAAGCGAGATCTCCTGGAGGTAGTGGTGACATCCAGAGCGTGGATTAGTCACCAGAAAGATCTTTAATCTCCCTGAGAGTGGCTCACCCAACCATGTCCCAGGGTCAGCATGGGGACAGGTGCTGCCAGGGGTAACCTGGGATGCTTTCTTCTGTTCAAGCAATGCAAACAGTTGCACAGAATCGGCCCATATTTCACACCCAGCACATCCACAGTCTGTCTACAGGACAAAATTGCGAGCGGCCCCAGCACAGCCCTGAGGTGTGGGGTCATGGCAGAGTGCTGGGAGTGGGGCCCAGGGCTGCCATGCACTGCACTGACGCAGCCTTCCCACGGCAGCCACGCTCCGATGAGCACACATTCAAATCAGAGCCTCGGGAAGCACCATAGCTTTGCCTGGGGCCGTTCTCTCTCTGGTTGATGGCTTTCCTTGTAAATGAAAAGCAGTGGCAAGGAACGTGGCTTTCAGCTTCAGCCTTTATTTGAGCGACTCTACGTGCTGTGCTCCTGGTGAGCAAGGCTTGCACTACTGCACAGAGATGCTATGCTGTGCCACCCCCATGGCCGTGCTGTGCCCATCACGGCACACCCAGCAGCAGCGTCCCTGCCAGCCCTGCAGCCAGCAGGCAGGGCAGCAGTGGCATCGTGGCTGCCCCAGAGCTGCGTGAGCCCCGTGGCCCATTGCAGTCATCACCAAAGCAGCAGTGCAGGGTGGCTCCTCCGGAGCTGCGCCGTGCCTGGTCACAAAAGGACTTGTAGGAGCAGGACTTGATGATGCTGTCTGCAAAGGAAGGCAGAGCACACAAGGTTAAGAGCACACGCAACCCCTCCTGCGCTAAAACCGAACTGCAGCAGGATGTGGTGGCAGCTTTGCAGCCCTGGCACGGACTTACTGGGCGCAGTGATGGTGGAGCAGGCGTCCGCGTACTGAGGGCAGCTGTGCGAGCCCTGCTTGTTGCAGTCGTTCTCGTTGGATGCGACGCATTTGTGGCATCTCAGCGCTGCACCTGCGCAAGGGGAGGAGCGGTGAGGCGGCGCTGAGCCTCCGCCTGCTGCGCGCTGCCGGCACCACGGGGGTGCAGCGCTCTCCCAGGCGCTGCTCAAAGAGGCGTAAAACCTTCAACCTTCGTCTTTTTTGCGCCGATTTTAATTGTAATGAGTGGAGGCGGGGTTCGTCTGCACCGCAGGAGAGGTTTCAGTGCACGCTGTGCCACGCAGGCTGCTTCCCCCGCATGGAACTGCGCCCATCGGCACAGCTCAGGGGCACTGCACGGCGCTGGCAAAGGGGCGATGGGTGGAAATGTCACAGCTGTGCCACCCAGAGGAGCTCGCAACGAACCCGGGCTCTGTGCGGGTGGAGGAACTCCGACCCTGCGCGGCTGCGGAGGTCCCACTAAGCTCAGGAACCGCCTGAGCAAATGTGAAAGCGCCGCTGTCTCTGTCTGACAGTGAGAGCCCTGAAATAACAACGCTGCTTTGAATACACGCGGACAGAGCAGCTCCGAAAAGCCCCGAAGAGCCGCTCTCACCCGAGCCGGGCCATCAGGAGGACCGCTTGGTTTTTACAGCGATGGTTGAATTAATGGTTATTTCGGGTGGAAAACGTCCGCCCGTTTCGCTGGACGAGCAGAGCCATCTCGCGGCACGCAGCGCCCGCTCAGCGCGTTGTGCAGCGCGGAGCACGAATTGCTGCCTCCTTTCGTGGACAGGAAAAAAACAAACAACCCCACGCGTGAACGGACCCGCACACCTCTCACTTCCCTGCTCTACAACGGCGGCTGCATTTATTTCATCACCCCCTCGGTGCGACGATCCCAACATCAGAGCGAGCTGAGTGCATCCCCGGCTTCCCCCCGCGCTTCAGCCTGCTGGCACCGCGCACCCATTGCCGGCAGGCGGGGAGCAGCGCTGGTTGCTCCTCGGTCCTGCACCGGAGCAGGGACTGTTCCTCCCCTTCTCACACTCTCCTGCAGGGACGGCAGCCGCAGTCACTTACCATCCCGCGCCAGGCAGGTGACGATGGTCAGAGCCAGGAGGGTCTTCAGGGGCAACATTGTCAGCAGTGCGCGCTCGGGGCACATAGCCTTTCTTTTGTCCCGAGGTCTTAACGGTAATCTGCTTGGGCGATTGGATCTATGGGCTGAGGATAACGCACTTAACAGCCCGTCCTAATGCCACCTGAGCTGGGAGGGGACGCAGCTCCAAGGGCAGGGGCTGCCCAGGGGCAGCGATGGGCACGGCAATGGGCACAGCGCAGCCCCAATCCATCCCCAGGGCTGCACTCTGCTCCTCTACCCATAACCCAGCCCCAGTCCATCCCCAGGGCTGCACTCTGCTACTCTACCCATAACCCAGCCCCAAATCCATCCCCAGGGCTGCACTCTGCTACTCTATCCATAACCCAGCCCCAGATCCATCCCCAGGGCTGCACTCTGCTCCTCTACCCATAACCCAGCCCCAATCCATCCCCAGGGCTGTGCTCTGCTCCTCTACCCATAACCCAGCCCCAATCCATCCCCAGGGCTGCACTCTGCTCCTCTACCCATAACCCAGCCCTAAATCCATCCCCAGGGCTGCACTCTGCTTCTCTACCCATAACCCAGCCCCAGTCCATCCCCAGGGCTGCACTCTGCTCCTCTTCCCATAACCCAGCCCCAATCCATCCCCAAGGCTGTACTCTGCTCCTCTACCCATAACCCAGCCCCAGATCCATCCCCAGGGCTGCACTCTGCTCCTCTACCCATAATCCAGCCCCAAATCCATCTCCAGGGCTGCACTCTGCTCCTCTACCCATAACCCAGCCCCAAATCCATCTCCAGGGCTGCACTCTGCTCCTCTACCCATAACCCAGCCCCAGATCCATCCCCAGGGCTGCTCTCTGCTCCTCTACCCATAATCCAGCCCCAGATCCATCCCCAGGGCTGCACTCTGCTCCTCTACCCATAACCCAGCCCCAGTCCATCCCCAGGGCTGCACTCTGCTCCTCTATCCATAACCCAGCCCCAGATCCATCCCCAGGGCTGCACTCTGCTCCTCTATCCATAACCCAGCCCCAAATCCATCCCCAGGGCTGCACTCTGCTCCTCTATCCATAACCCAGCCCCAATCCATCCCCAGGGCTGCACTCTGCTCCTCCACCCATAACCCAGCCCCAGATCCATCCCCAGGGCTGCACTCTGCTCCTCTACCCATAACCCAGCCCCAATCCATCCCCAGGGCTGCACTCTGCTCCTCTACCCATAACCCAGCCCCAGTCCATCCCCAGGGCTGCACTCTGCTCCTCTATCCATAACCCAGCCCCAATCCATCCCCAGGGCTGCACTCTGCTCCTCTACCCATAACTCAGCCCCAGTCCATCCCCAGGGCTGTGCTCTGCTCCTCTAACCCTAACCCAGCCCCAGTCCAACCCCAACCCCAACCCCAACCCCATCCACACACACGAGGCAGAATCAGGCCCTTCCCAGGAGATAAATCCTCCCAAGCCCCTCACCAGCCTTACAAACAGCACAGAACCTTTCAAGAGTGATAAACACCATTTTTACTCAGGCAATGAAACATGGAAGAAAAAAAAATATATATATTAGTAATCATCATCATAATCTCCTTTGTGTGAGTATAACTCTTACAAATATTTACCTGACATATAAAAGGGAAATAACTGCACGTACAAAATCGATGCTGATGGCAGTGATGTACGGTGTACAAAGCGGTCCTGGTAGTAGTCAGCACAAAGGGGGGAGGATGGAGGGATGCAGTGGAAGCGGAGAGCAGTTGGGGTGGGCACTCATTGGCACTTCACTGCAGACAGAAGATCTACACACAGCAACGCCGCGCTCACGGGCACTCTGCTGCCGAAAGGGGCATCGCAGCATCACAGCACATCATTGCTGCTGCAGGAAAGGTGACCCCCAGCTGTGCTGCAGCGCTGGGGGGTGCAGCAGTGAGCTTAAAATATGCCTTCTGTTATAGATAACTACGGCCTGTATGCATATATTTATATATGTGCAACTATAACCATATTATAGTTAATAAATCATTCCTTAGGAATCTTTGCCCAGATTGTACGTGCGTGCTGAGAGGCACAGATGGAGGCAGCAGCAGAGTGGCCGTGGGACAGCAGAGCAGAGCGGTGTGAGGATGCTGCCACGTCACATCCCTGCTCTGCCTCCCCACAGCTCAGTGCTGCAGGAGGAGCTCAGCGCTCCGGCTGCTCCGCGTGGTTTTGGGAAGCAACACGTGTGCATCACCAAGGGTTTTTGAGCTGGCTGTGCTGCTGGCATCGCTCCTGGATGCCACAGCCACCCCACAGCCACGTTGGGGCTGGGAGGGCTGCTATAGAGCACAACAAGTGGGAGGATAAGAGAAGAGAGTGGTGCCAGGCTGCAGCCACCCCGGTGCTGGGGAGGGGAGCCGTGCTGCAGCGGGATGCGGTTGGTTGGCACTGTGACTCCCCAGCAGTGGAAAGAAAAGAGGGTGAAAAGAAGGATTTTTCCTTTCTGTCAGCTGTGCAAAACAGTGGACGTTCAACACAACGCTGCAGGGGCACAGCAGCAGCCATCAGCCCCATTTTGGGTCGGTGGGAGAGGGTGGGGACCCCTGCATGTGCCCGTGTCATAAATCCTTTCTATACATAATAAAATATATCTCCGGTGTATGGCTCTGCTTTAACAGATGTCTGCACTGCATGCGGAACACAGGGGTTAGAAAATAGAAGGAGAACAGCTCCATTCTTTTACAAAAAGGTAGCAGCAAAAAGGTTTGCTAAGGTTTTAGCTAGGCTAGGTAGGAAACAGTCCAACAGCGTTTATTTCCCTTATCTGACACCTCAGGGCTGTCTGTGCGTGGTGAGGGAAGGAGCCTCAGCCTCAGCACTTCTCCTGGGCTCACCAAGAGGTAACCACCTCCAAAAAGCAGCAGGCAGCCCGCGTGGAAACGCTGCCTGGATCTGCCTTTGTAAAGGCCGGCTTTGTTTGCTTCCCTTATTATGCAGTGCTGCAGGGGAATTGGTGACAGCAGTGCAAGACCCAGAGAGCGACTGCTGCTCTGTGCCTCGCCGTGCCGAGTGGGGAAAGGAGCTCCGAGCAGAGCCCCTTCCACAACGCACCACTTGTGCCTTGGGGCTGTGAGATGCAGCACGTGAGGGCAGTGACAGCACGTGGGGATGGCTGCCCTCACACCTGGGGGTGCAGCAGCCACGCTGTGCTTTCGGCAGGGTCGCTCCGGGGGTAATAATAAGGCAAAGTGCTCGAAGGTAGGAGAAAAGCAGCCGGGTGCGGAGCGTTGGGGCGGTGAGCTCAGTCTGCCCTGCCCAGCTTTGCAATCAGCTCGTCGCAGATCTTGGTCAGCTCCTCGATCTCCTGGTTCTGGAAGGGAAGCAGATCCATGGCTCATCCCTCCTCATTCCCCCCGATGATCCCATTCCCCTGATCCTTTGGGACACTTTCTGGTCCCAAAACTCATAAGACACAGCTCCAGCATCAGCAGAGCATCGAAGTGGAAGCGCAGAGCATCACCTGTGTGCTGAATGTGGGCACGTTACCTTCTGCTGCAGGGCTCTCTCCAGGGACTCCACTTTCATCTGCTCCTTTCGCAGCCCCGCGTGCAGAGCTGCGCTCTCTGCTTTGGCCTTGGTTCGCACCTGGGCGATCTCCTCGTTGGCTCTGCATGGGGAGAGATGGGACCACAGTTACGGGTTATGGGGTGCAGGTTATGGGGTGGGAGCTCTGCAACATCACAGAATGGCCAGGGTTGGAAGGGACCTCACAGAACGCCACGCATCAGAGGTGATTTTCCTCCTGCTGTACGGAGGTGACTGCTCATTACTCAGGGCCAGGCATCTGCTGCCCATCCTCCTGCACCTCACAGCTCTTACTTGTCCAACTTCTCCTCTGCATGGACCTTCAGGGCTTGGTATCGCTGCTCCTCTTGCTTGACACGGTTTAAATAATCCTGAGCACACTTCTTCAGGGCTTCTTCGTTCTGGAAAACAAAGTACAGCCATCTGCACTGGGGCAGAGCACAACGTGCTGCTCTGATACCACAACAGATCTGCACAGGACAGGGTGGGGGCAATGCACCCCACAGCCACAGGGATGGGGAGAACACCGGGATCAGGACCTTCTTAAAGCCTTCCAGGACACCCTTCAGGTTTTCATATCTCCTGAACAGATCTGACAGGGACCTCTCCACCGAGTTGAGATCTGCCAACGCCTGCTCCTTCTCCATGGTGAGCTGCTGCAGGTTCTTTTGGGAGGTCATATTTGTCCTCTGCTCGTCCTCTGTGAGGGGAGCAAACAGGGATGCAGTGACTGAGCACAGACAGCACCGCTCTGCCCCGCAGCACTGGGACCTCACCTATCATCTGGGCAATGGTTTTCTCGTACTCAGCCACAATTTTCCTGCAACAAAATGAGAACAAAAGCAGGTAGGAAGCAGCAGTTTCTGCAGGCACATGCCCACAGCTCTGCTCCAGCACACAGCCTCCAGTGCTGTAACAGCCTGGGAACCCCCCGCTGCTGCTCACAGACCCCCCTCCAGCTGCAGTTAATGGGATTTCATCCCTGCCACAAACAAACTGCAGGCTCAACGCAGCACAGGCACAAAGCAGACATGCCTTGAGACGTGTCCCATCCCAGCAAAGGGGAACTGTGTCACCCCATCACGGCCTCACAGCCCACCGGGGGGAAACATTGAGCACAGCATCCCACCGGGGTGGGATCCCACCTCATCTCCAGGACCTCCTGACGACTCTCCTCGTACTTCTTCTTCCACTCATTGGCTTCAATCTCCTTTGTGATTATCTGAGGAGCAGCAGAATGAGACCTTGCTCCACCTGCAGACCTGTTGTGCCCCCCCCCCCCCCCCCCCCTACAGAGCATCCCCCACTTTTACCTCCTCCCGGATGAGTGTGAGCACAGCCGCCTTCTCAGAGGCACTCAGGCAGATGCTGTCCAGGGGGCTGTCGCTTTTGCTGCCACTGATGATGGCTGTGGGGGGTTTGTCTGCCAGGCACAGCCCAGGATGACCCTGCAGGGGAATCACCCAGCTGTGGTGTTGTGCATAGCTCATCTTTTCTCCCTGGTTCCCACGTTTGGGGTCACCCCCTTGCCATCCCCTGGGTTTGCAACCCAAAAAAGAGGCAGAGCGGGGGCACACTTTGAGAAGGGCAGACATGCTCCCATCCAACGTCACTTTGCTCTGCACTGTGTTTGGCATTGAAACAGCTAGGGCTGCACAATGGGGGTGGGGGCTACATATGGGGTTGGGGGGTGTTGGGATCACAGGGGTGAATGTCCCCAGCAAAGTGCTCCTATGCTGCACGGCTCTCACAGCCTCTTCCTCCCTTCACTGTCTCCACAGAAGTGCAGCCCCTCGCAGCCATCTCCTTGGAAACAGGCTGCGAGGCCATAAATAGCAAAGTGCTGGGAAAAGGCAGCCTGGTTCTGCAGTGTTTTGGAAACTGAAGCCTCCTCTCCTCTCCTCTCCTCTCCTCTCCTCTCCTCTCCTCTCCTCTCCTCTCCTCTCCTCTCCTCTCCTCTCCTCTCCTCTCCTCTCCTCTCCTCTCCTCTCCTCTCCTCTCCTCTCCTCTCCTCTCCTCTCCTCTCCTCTCCTCTCCTCTCCTCTCCTCTCCTCTCCTCTCCTCTCCTCTCCTCCCCTCCCCTCCCCTCCCCTCTCCTCTCCTCCCCTCCCCTCCCCTCCCCTCCCCTCTCCTCTCCTCTCCTCTCCTCTCCTCTCCTCTCCTCTCCTCTCCTCTCCTCTCCTCTCCTCTCCCTCTGTCCCCCCCCCTTCCTCCTCCTCCTCCTCTGCCACTGCTCAGATCCACACACGATGGAGCCATGGGCAACCACCTCAGGCCACAACCCTGGCTCCACACAACCTCAGCCCCTCAGCACCTTCCTGCAGCACCACGCAAAGCAGCTGTGCAGCTCTGCCTGCCCCACAGCCCGACCCACAGGGGCAGCCTCAGCAACACCAAACACAAGGTTCACTTTGCCCGGTGTCCTTGTGAGGCTTAGTGCAATTAAATCTGTCTCAGAGGTGCTGATTTCGCTGATGTTGCTAATCTCATCACCTGCTTGTCAGCTCCTTGTTGGGGCAGCTCTGCTGGCACAGCCCCTCCTCTCCCCCCCACACACCACCATCAGCCCCACAGCCATGCAGCAGCCCCAGCAGAGCGAGCCCAAGGTGGGCAGAGAGGGGGAAGCATGCGGCACTCACAGGGAAGGCAACAGATCTATCCTTGTCTGTATGCTTGGAGATCTCCTCAAAGCCTGGAGATGGAGAAATAAAACGTTTTAGCAGCTAGAAAATGAGACCCTGGCAGCACGTGCAGCTTCACTGGGATGCAGAGGTGTACAGCATGGTCTGACCAACCTCAAGAAGGCTTTACACCCTGCTCCTGCCCTTCAGGGGAGAACACATCCCTCATCTCTGCTGCAGCTGCAGCCAACACTCCCCTCTGGTGGCAGCCCAGCCCCTGTCTGACCCCACAGCTGCCACACAAACGATGCCCAGGTAGCAGAGATGCCCAGAGATGGGCAGTTATGGAATCCCTCCCCGTTGAGACCAAGTGCTGCCGTCCTCTCTCAGAGCTCTGCAGCTCTGAACAGCATTCAGGGGAACTGATTAATGACCAGCTGCAAGCCCTCCACGAGGCCATTTCTGCTGTTTGCACCTATAACTCCGCTATCGATTAAGTGCCACGTTGCCTGGCTTTTAATTATTTTTTAATAGATTGGTCACAGCAGATAATTACATAAGAGACAGACAGCAGGAGCAGCAGTGTGGGCTTCAGCAGTGACCTGGAGCTCTCTATTAGCAGGCAGTGTGTGCCGACAGGATGCACCAGGAGCAAAACCAGAGCAGGATGGGAGCTTTCAGCAACAGCCCTGACTCTGCATTTGTGTTTTTATTACTGAAGTCAGTGCATTTTGGGAGCTCAGCAGGGCAGGGAAGGGGCTGTAGGGTTTTCTAAAGCCAGGAGGCTCCAGGCTGAATATAAAGAGCACGCTGATTTTTCCATAATGAAAGCAATGCAGACAAGCAATACAGGGCACAGCCACAGCCAGGGGCAGTGGGGTGCTCCCTACCTGTCTCCACACCGGGCTTCACCGCCGGCACAGGGACGTTGGAGCACTCAAAGTACTCCAGGTCATCCTCAGGCTCTCCCTTCTTCTCCAGCCCAGCTGCTTTCTGTGTGCAGGAGGTGGATGCCAGCTTCTCCTCATCGGTGGCACGTCCATCCCTAGCAGCAATGTCTGGGATTTCAGAGATCAGCGTTCCCTCATCCTGCAGGATCAAGGCATGCAAGGGTTAGCAGGGCAGAGATGAGCTTGGGGGATCAGAGTTGGGCCGTGCAGCTGGGAGCTCAGGATGCTCAGCACCCCCTGCCTGCTCCCACCTACCTGAGTGCAGCCATCCAGCACCAGCGCCGGCGTCTCGTACTGCTTCACTTTGCAGCTGCTCCTGCAGACAGAGGGAAATGAACACATGAACCTGGTGCTCAAGGAGGCCAAGGAGAGGACAGTGGGGGGTGCGTGCAGGACAGCCCAAGCAGGGGGAGGCAGCCCCAGCACCAGCATTGCACCCGCAGCAAAACCACTCACCAGTGAGTTACTTGGGGGGGGACAGAGTGAGTTCTGGAAGGAGCCGAAGGAACAAGCAAACAAAACACACAGCTACAGAACGATCGGGTTTGTCTTTGAGATGTTTATTGCTATTGGAGGGAAGGAGCACAGAAAGAAGCACCCGAGGTGCTGACGGCGAGAGAGGACGTGATGATGAAGGGTTCCTTTGCTGCACCTCGCCTGCATGTCCAGTGCCAACGGTGTCACATCTGATGCACGCTGATCTTCTGCAGAAAGGGCACTTGCAGGCAGTGCTGCCCTGTCCCTGCCCACATGGCAGCACCCCACATCTCTGTAGGTCTGAGCAGCTGGGCAGAGCCCTGCTGTGCTCACAGGTGAGTGCTGCAAACACTGTCTGGAGGAGGAAAGCCTTGAGGAGGGCTGAAGGCTGAGTTCAGGTTGCTCCTGCAGTGATGCACGGCTGGTGCCTCTTCCAAGGGCTTTCACCCCACGTTCCCAAATGTCCCATTTCCAGTGGCTGTGCAGGACTGCAGACAGAACCCCATCCCAACGTGTGGTGCTGGTGTCCTGAATCGGCTGCAGGCAGCTCAGGGATGCTCACAGAGCCCCAAGAGGAGGGTGCACGCAGCACCAGGTCCGTGCCACCAAAACCAGTGCTGACATGATGTGGGGGGGGGGACGGACGCATTTCCAGCCCCACATCAGAGCTGCAGCCATGCAGAGGTCAGAGCAGATTTGCAGCAGGACAACCCTGGGGTTGAGGAATTCTCTTTCTGCCTGCTTCAACCCACACATGCTCCAGCAGAGCACGAGCAATGTGGTACGGAACATCTGCAGGCTGCCATGCACATCTCTATCAGATAAAGTTCACCCTTGGCTCTATTTCTGAATAGCACACCCTAATGCAAGCAGTTCACCTGCAGCTCTCTGCCCTGCACCACCTTCTGGGATGCTGTTCCCACACTGCCCAGTACCTGCTTTGATCTCCCCCAGTGCCAAGACAGCAGCTCTGTAACTCAAAGGGATGGAGCCAAGCAGCCACAGCTCAAAACCACGCTGCAAAAAGGCCCATCAGCCTGCAGCCGTGACACAGACGTCAGTGCTTGAGCCAAGCTCTCGTGCATATGGCAGCTGGCACTAAGCAGAACAAGAAGGGCATTCGGGTGGATGACATAAGATGAGGGATAAGCCCAGCACGCTGTGGGTGCCCTCACATGAGACAGTGGCAGCCCAGGGACCGTCTCCAGCCGCTGCCCCCCAGCCTGCCCCTCTGCAGCAGCTGCTTCCATGGGATTTGCCATGGGGAGGGTTAAAGGACACCCTGCCCTTTTGGGGTTGAAATCAGCCTGTAAGGAGCTGGAAGCCTGGCTCTCACGGTGCTGTCATTAGTTTTTATACCATCAGAATGCACGGCGGGTCGGCATGCTGCTGCAGCAAGCAGGGGCACAGCCTGCAGTGCAGCTCATGGCTGCAGCACCCGCAAGGCAAAGCTGCGCGGGATGGGGTCCATGCCATGGAAAACGGGTGGGCCAACACACACCCAGAGAACAGAAGCAAAGGGAAAGAGGAAAGAAAGGCAGAAGAGAGTACTTACAACAGAAAACAGAGAAATTTCACTTGTTCAGTAGTCCTGAGGCACCCAAGAATAGACAGGAAAGAGAGACAGACAGATGGAGAGAAGAAAAGCGTGTGAAAAGACCTGAGTACTGCTCTCCTCTGGAGAAACACACTGAGTCGCACAGCTCAAGCTCTGGGGGAGGAGCACACAGATAAGGGATTCTGCGTTTGCTATTAGCAGAGGTGGGATGAGACCGAGCACTGCCCCAGCTGCTGGGATAACGCAGAGGGGCTGAGACCTTCCAGCTCTCCCATCCACGGCTGCTCCTGCCCTGGGGTCACACAGCAACGCAGGCCCTTCAGGAGTCTGCATCAACCTTTGCATGGCATTGCTAAGAGGAAGATCCCCCCCCTGCCCTTGGCTCTGCCCGCCAGGTGTTATCTGCAGTCTGTAAAACTGGAGCTCCCATCTGCAGAGTGACAGCTCGGTTTTTTCTTACTGTCAAACCAGCCACAACCTCAGGGCTGCTAAAATTTCCCCTTTTAAGCTGATTTCCTCTTTCTGCTTCCAAGTGGTTTCAATCAGCAGCACTGAGCGCAATGGTGCTGGAAGGACCTGATAGTGGCTGGGCGATTCCTCCCTCTCACAGTCTTCCCTCTGCCCCACTGCATGCCCAGAGACCCACAGTGGGCACACAGAGCCAACCCGTGTCCCAGCAGCTGCTACTTCACATCTGACAGCCTCAGGAGCTGAGATCCAGGCTGAGACAGTGCTGCCCAGGCACGGTTTGGAGGACGTTTGTGATAGGAAATGGAGAGGTTTGTGATTAAACCTGCTCCCTGAGGAGGAGTGCAATGCTGCCTCCCCCCCAACAGGCATTATGAAACATCACCATTTACAGCAGGCTTTGAAATAGGTTTGAAATTTAGCTTCAGGAGCTAAATATGCACAGATTCCCACACGCCCTGGAATAGTTTGGGAAGGGACAAGGTCCCACCACCTGTGCAGTGCCATAGAAGTAACAACCATCCGCCTCTAAACCTCCATCCTCTCCCCCTGTTGCAAAAAGGGAAGCTCAGCAGCAGTGCACAAATGTCCCAGCAGCGTCTGAGCACCGCTCCATGAGCCCACCCTGCTCATCCCATCCACTCCTGGGTGGTGGGGCAGCAGGACTGAGGTGGCACATTGCAACAGGATGGGCGTAGAGGAACGCGGGAGCCCCGGGCATGGGAGGAAGGAGCTGGCCGTGCTCCACACTCACGTTATCAGACGCGATTTGGCCTTCTGTGGGGAGCCTCTGCTTTTCCCCAGCTCATCCTCCAGCGTCTGGGACTCCAGGATCTCATTCAGGCTGTTGTCGGCCGTGGGGCAGCAGTCGGTGGTGCTGGTGAGGGTCTTGGTGGGCTTAAATGGATCCACGGAGTCAAAGTTATTGGGGTCGAACTGGTAAGAGCCTTTGGGGAGAGCAGGCGAGTGTTGCAGTGCTGAGCTGCCACCAAAGGGACCGAGCTCAGGGCTGTCCCACGGTGCAGGGGAGGCCTTGGGGGGGCCCTGGGGACCTTTCTCTGTGTCCTCTATGGGCCTCCTGTGCCTCTTGGGTGTCAGCTTGCTGGCCGGGATCCTGCTGGCCCTCCTCGGCGAGGCTCTCCGCGTCTCCACACCGTCCCCACCTTCTGTGGCATCAACTTCAGCTTTTGGGAGCTGCCCTGGAGGTTGGGGGCCCAGGTCCCCCTCGGGCTCACTCAGTTGGAGGCAATGGGGGGCCGGCGGGCAGTTCTGCAGCGTGCAGCCCTCTGCCATGACAGAACTGTCAGCTTCTTTGTACTGCTCAGGGTCTGAGGCCAGAGGCACTGAAGGCTCCTCACTGGATGCAGGCTCTGTGCTTTCCCCTCCTTTGCTCCCTTGGGAAGGTAGCTTTCCCTTCTGGAGCTGACAGGGTGAGCTCTCCTGCACCAGAGCATCCCTTTCTGGCTCTGTCAGCCCCAAACCATCATCAGCTGTGTCCCCTCCTGACATGACCAGCTCACACCTGGCTGCACCCACATGGGGCACCGGTGGCTGGGCTTCAACCAGCAGCTGCGTCACAGCAGAGTCTTCAGGGCCACTTTTGGTCCCCATGTGGGCTGGAGAGGCCCCAACCTCGGGCTGAGCCTCCTCTTCATGTTGCTGCTCCCCTCCCTGCAGCTCCCCATGGCCGCTGAACCCTGCAAAGAGAAAGCAGCGCATCAGAGCCTGCCTCCTTCTCCCCCCTCATCCCTGCCCCAGGACTGTGTTCATATGGGAATGCCCTCCCGTGCTGCCAGGATCCCCGCTGATCTCTGGCTTCAGGAACCTTAAAACTCAAAGCTCGTGAACGCAGAGCAGGGAATTGTGCGTAAAGCAGAGGGTGCAGGGGAGCCCCGCGGGAGGCACTGCGCTGTGCTGCACCGTGCCAGCACACATCACACCACCAACATCTCCATTTATGTCCTCCCCCTTCCCTGCCGCCTGCTCCCCTCCAGAGTGTCGCCAGCTCCAGAGGGGCTTTGTAATGCCAACGCCACTGAACAGCCAGGACCAACTGCAGAGCATGAACCATCCCACCAGCAACTACCTGGGTGGGTGTCACACGTCACCAGGACAAATTCAGGGAAGCGTGACACCACGAAACATGATTAAGCCCTGGGGTGAATGGGAATGAGACTCTGCACTTAATGAAGAAGCATATTATGGGCAGCAGAGGGGATCTGGGGGCTGGCACGGGGCTGCGGGTGCCCAGCAGGCAGAGCAGAGCTGCCCCACGACCTTTGGCCACGCTGGAGATCTGCACTGCTCCACCACCACCAGAGACACACGGCTGGCATGGGGTGAAACACTGACTGTTCACAGCAGCTGCATGAAATTGGTGCTCCTGCTCACAAAATGTCGCTGCGGTGCATCGGTGTGATGGAGAGCAAAAGCTGTGCGTGCAAGCAGTGCTGGGGCAGGAGGGAGCAAAGCAGAGCCCGGGAGCACGGGTTGGGATTGGAGAGAGAGGGAGCTGCCTTTCAAAGCTCAGCCCCGCACTGCCTGCATCCCCGCAGAGATCCCACCCAGCACCGCTCTGCTGCCGGGGTTCCTTAATCACAAATCCCGCTCCATGACTTAATCACTATTACTCCAATCCCTTCCTCTAAATCCTTTTACTGTTTAATCTTTTCGTTGCTGTCAGGGGATGGGGAAGCTCCTTATCCACAGGGGCATCCTGAAAGCTACACCCAGAGCCGGTATAGGAGCACAGCCAGCATCACCCCTGCAGCTCAGGGGCATCCGAGCGAGGCACGGGCTGGCAGGAAAGCAGAGCGAATATGTGCGAGTCCAGCACACACAGCCAGCAGCCCTGACTCAGCTGACGGCTGGAGGTTTGCACCACTGATCTCCGGGATGCTAAAAGCCATGGGGATGAATCACGAGGGGCTGCTGTGCCTGAGACTGCAAAACTCTCCGTCCGGATGGAGGCTGCCGCTGTGCTGCCCCACAGAACGCATCGGTGAACACAAACCCGGTAAAAAAAAACAAAGATGTACTTGGAGTGCAGCCAGAAAGCACTCTGAGAGCCCTGCCAGGCCCTCCCGCCCTAAAAACCTCCCCCACAGACCTGTAGGAACACTGCATCGTGCTCTCGCTGCGCTGCTCCGATGTTTTAACCTCACTGAGACACCCCTGGGCAGAAGCACAGACTTCAAAGCGGGGACAGAAGGCGCCCTTTAAAAGCGCTGCGTTCCCATCGGGTTCTCACAGACGGAGCCCATCCTGGTTTCCAGCCCAAGCAATAATTACATCTTGAATAACAAGCAGCAGAGAAAACCACCTCTCCCCATTCCTGCGGATGTCCTCGGGGCGGGGAGAAGAAGGGACGCGGCCATCGCTCAGAACCGTGGCCGTGAGCCCAAAAGCAGAGAGGCTGCACACGGTGCAGCTCCCCGGAGCATTTCCAGCCCCGTGCAAACGCCTCCGTGCCCTCCTGCTGCACCGGGCGCCGCGTCGTTCTGCCAACGCTACGCAGTGACCATGGAGATCTTAGGCTCTCCGAAGAAAAACGCACAGGGAGGACAGAACCCGCAGTTACGGCTGCTTTGTGCGCCGTGACATTTTGGCTGCGTCTATCCGCAGAGCTGAGCGAAGCAGCAGAACCCAGCAGCCCCCTCCATCCCACGCTGCGATCCTCCGCCCGCACTGCGCGCAGCCCTGGGGTCGCCCCTCGCTTTGTGCGCGGATGAGTCACGCATCCCTCCCTCGGCCGAGGGCAGGATATCTGGGCCGTGCATTACGTTGCTAACGGCCTCTTTCCTCTTTCGGCTTTTCCGCTTTTGTTTTGCAGACATCGGGCTATTTTTAAATCCTTTCTGTTAAGAATTAGCATACCGGCAAAGGAGCAGCAGCGCACCGGATAACACGTGCCCCGCACCAGGGGAGCAGCAGCGCGGGCTGACAGCGCTGCTCTGCACTAACAGCGCTCCATATTTGCTGCTTCTGCTCATTTCCTTGCACAGAAGAAAATCCCCGCCTGGCAGATGATTGAAAGAGAACTTCAGGACAGAACTGCGGCCTCCATCATGTGAGGCAGAGCATCGCCCTCAGCCCCACGGCACTGCAGCCATTGTGCACGGAACAGGGATTGGCACAAACGCAGCCAGCATAGCAGCACCCCGAGATCCACAGCAACGCACAGCAGCTTTTGCAGGAATGACCGAGACACCTGCAAGGGGAATTTCCTAGGAAAGCTTTTATCTTTCCTCCTTAGCCATTATCCTCCAAACTAAAGATGCCTCTATCCCTTCTTAAAGGGAAGGATTACTCTGAGAGATGAGCTTACCAGAAGCACAAACCAGACGCTCTCTCCACCAAGGCAAAGGAACCTCTCCTTGGGGATGGCACCCAGGACCAAGGGAGGAGTGGGGACACCTCTGCACCTCTCCAGCCTGCTGCTACAAGCCCAGCAATGCAAGCCACAGAGCAGCAGTGAGGGCAGCTGGGAGAGAGCAGGGAGGGCTTGGGACATCAACCCATCACCCCCAGGCACAGCCTCGGTGCTCCCAAACACAGAGCTGCAGATCCCCACTGCTTATCTCAGCATGGGGACACAGCAGGGTGTGACCAGTGGTTACAACACAGCCCGATGATAATTTTGCACTGTGCAGGCAATGAGCCAAGGGGGGGCTAAGCCAACTCCTCCACTCCTGCAGTGTCACCCCTTCCCAACCTAGCAGGATTCAGTAAATTCAGCGTTTAACCCACACTAGAGAACAGCAGAGCTCACACAGCCCCAAGTGCTGGCATTTGAACCATTCAGGCCATTAACCACAAAAAATGTGGCAGGCATTATTCAAACCAAGAGACTTCTCCTTGACCCCACCCTGCTTTTCTGCACCCAGAGCAGAAAGCCATGAGCCAGAGGTGCGCTCTCACCCCTTACCTCTGGTCCCGGCCTCGGGCTGCAGCTCGCTGGGCTCCTTTAGTGCTGAGCAGGTCGGCGTTTCTGCTTCGGGGGTCTCATAATTACCTTCGGAATCCGAGCTGCCGAGGGGGGGGAAAAGAGTGAGGAATTACCACTTTCAAGGCTAGCTGGGAATCGCTGCCTACACATCCAGCCAGACCGGCTCCTGCGGCTGCCACGCTCCTGTCCAGCAGGGCCACGCTAGCAAACGGAAAAGGGAGAGCAAGTAAAACAACATTGAGAGCATCCCCTGTGCACCCCTGTGCCCCAGCATTGCCTTCATCTGGGTCACCCCGAGCAGCCACCACTGACCTCTGAGAACACAGCAACCCAGAGGCATCTTCTTTATGGCTTAGGGGGCTGCTGTGGGATGTGTTTGGGAAGGCTTGATGCACACACCAGCACCTCGATGCACGCACCAGCACCTCAGCTGGGAGCACAGCGCTCACCGTTCTCGAGCAGCTCCGGCTCAGCCATGCACCCCCCCTCCCCTCCCCCGGCTCCCGAAGCAGCGGGGCCGGCTGCGGACCGATACGATGCGAGGCAGCGAGCGGAGAGCGGGGACCGGAGAGGAGCCGGGGACCGGAGAGGAGCCGGGGATCGGGAGCCGCCGGCCCCGCACTGCACACGCATAAACCCGCGGCCGCCCGTCCCCGGGGCGCGGTGTACTTGCCTGAAACCCAGCGATTTGATCTCCTCCTCGGCGTCTCCCCCGACCCCTCCATCCTCCCCGTCGGGGCCGCCCCCTCCGCGCACCGCCGACCACGTCCACCTGGCCCACTGTACCGGCGACAGCAGCTGCCAGGCGCTGAACGCCATCGCCGATCCCCGCCGGGTTCAGTACGGCCGCTCCGGCCCGGCCCCCGCCGCCGCCTCCCGCATCTCCGCCGCCGCCCGGCGCGGGGCCCTCCCCGGACCGTACTACTGCCGCGGGGAGAGCGGCCGCCTCCGCCCCGCCGCCTCGCACCCCCCCTCCGGCGACGCCGACCGAGGGAGCGGCCCTTGGGGGGGAGGGAAGGGTGGGCGGGGGGGACGAACGGAGCTCCTCCGCCGCCCGCCCCGCTGCGGAGAGGAGGAGGCGGTTGGTTCCCTGCCGCGTTCCCACTCCAACCCCGATCCGCCCGCGGCTGCGGCGACTCGGGAGGGGGGCGCTGGGGGGAGCATCGTTCGGTGTCCACAGCCCGGTTCCCCGGCACCCTGCGGGGATTCGGGGTGTTCCGCCAAGAGAACTCCCCCCCACCCCCCCCGCGGAAGGTAGGAGCCGTGAAACCGCACGGTTTACCTGCGCTGCACCTGCGCTCAGCCCGGCGGCTCCGGCCGAGGTGCCAAATTTACCCCCCCCCACCACGGAGCACTGCTCCCATCGGCACAGGGGGTCGGGTGAAGGGGGTGGAGGGGAGGACACCGCTACCCGGGGTGCTGGGAACACGGGGATGAAGGGAAACACCTGCCCTCCCGTTCTCCAGGGGAAACGCCGAGCTCGCCAGCCCTGTCTTGAGATGCATCCTTCCATGGCAGCGAGTTTGTTTCTTTATTTATGTAAGTATTGTTTAAACATAACAGCAAACAGTCCCTGCTGAAAGCAGCACTGCCTCCCGGGCCTCCCTTGGGAACCTGCACCCTAAACAGGGCTCGTTCCCAAACCCGTTCCCTCCCACTCCCTTGCTAGAGAGTGGAGCACAGCGTTACTGCTGCAGCATCCAAAGCACTGCAGGGAATGGCCGTGGTATGGCAGCAGATCTGTTAGAGGTGCTGACACTGCACAGCGGGGCTGCGTGCCCGGGCTGCATCCCCTGCACCCCTTGGGGCTGAGCTGGTGAAGGGCAGAGCTGTCTGGCTGCACAACCAGCCCGACCCATTGCAGAGAAGCACAGCCAACCCTCTTTAACCACCCAAAGTGCTCACAGGCCAGGCCAAGACCTCCATTCTGTGCTCTGTGAATCATCAGTTCCCTGTGCCAGGAGTGCCTCAGGTGGGCAGGGGCTCTGCACCAGGATGGACTGGTCTGGCTGCCTCTGTGTCACCAGTCTCTGTCCGTGGGCCTCATTCCTCACCATGCAGCTTCTCAAATAACCTCCCTATGGGGACCCTTTCTTTCAGGCTTCCACCCTGTCAAAAAAAAAGGCTCTTACCCCCTTACTAAACCTTTCCAAATTTCCCCCATCTTTGGCAGATCTGGTGGTGCCAACCCCACAGCAGGTCTGAGGCAGAGCAGCCGCATCCCCAGCCACTGACTTCCACATCACAGCAACCTGGGGGCACTGAGCCCTGCAGACCTCTGTCCCGTGCAAAGCACTCAGCTGCCAGCGGTCTGCAGCACTTAGCAAAGCTCATCTGCAGAAAAACAAGAGGCTGAAGCAGCAGAACCTCAACATCCTCTTGCCTACGCTTGCGCCGAGCAGAAACACGCAGCCACTTCCCCCCATCTGAAGTGGCAGGGCTGATTTCTGCAGATGAATTTTACATAACGAGCTCTCCAGCGTGTGCACGGCGGCACGCAGCGCTCTGCAGCAGCCTCAGCTCCTCCTCCTCCCTCTCCCCTTCCCATCAGTCACTTCACAGATCGCTGCTGACCCAAAAGACTCCACTGGAGTGACAGCACTGCTGCTCCATAGAGCAGCTCACAGCTGCAGGGACACCACGGAGCAAACAGAAAAGCAAAGGGCAGAGGAGCAGCAGCGGGTTTGGATGCTGGCAAAGGGAGCACAAAGCCTCTGCCCACAGGGATCTGCATCAGCCATGGCACAGATGCGGCTGCTGCAGCGCCCACTTGTTGCGTGGGAGGAAACCAGCAGCTTCCAATGGAGGAAACCAGCAGCATCCTTCCATTGTGCAGCAACGCACAGAGCCGGCCCCGCTCCCAGTGGCCTCAAAGGGGAAGGAGCAGGAGCGGGGTCAGCCAGACGGCGGTTCATTGGGAGCAGTTAACGAGCAGAGCCTGCTTCCACCTGCTGTCTGCAACGAGCAACTCTGAAATCGCCTCCAGTGGCGTTTTTCAGCTTGGCGCCCAACCCAGCCTGGTAGCAGCATCGACTGCAAATCATTTGCTGAGGAGATAACCTGACTGCTTCGGTCACACCGATGGCTCAGGCTGCCAAAAGCTGCCTGGCACAGCCAACATCTCTGCAAGGGATGCTGACCTGCTCCAAACAGAGCTGCCAGCAGTGTGAGGCAAACTGTGCACACAGCGCCTGTGTCACTGCTGTCACCCCCACCTGGGCTCAGCACGGATTATTCTAAGCCATTACCTTGTGAAAATGCAAATTTGGGGAACGAAGGAAACTACCCAAAGCTTTATGTGTCCCAGCAAGAGGAGAAGAGGTTTCATAATGTGTTCCCTGACCTGTGCAGCGATGCTGAAGAGATCAGTGCTGATGATTCCCATCTGCAGCTCACCTACCCGGGCTGGGAGAACAGCCAGGGAGAGCTTCATCTCTGCCTAAATCAGAAAGGGCCTTGGGAAAAGGCAGGCAGAGGGAAAAAGAGCAATCAATCAGGGGTGCAGCAGCCCCAGGTTTCTGTCCCATCGCTCCACATTCCACCAAAATAGCTCTGTAAAAATAGCAGCGAAGGACACAACTGTCAGCCATGAGCCTGACAGCACCAGCAGCCCCCCGGCCTCAGCTGTCCTTCCCCACCACGCAGCTGTCAGGCCAATGAGGGCAGGCATTTGTGGCTGCTTTCAAAAGGAGCGAGGCAAAAAATAAAACAAATGAGCACGTTGCTCGTCCTGTGCTCTACAAACAGTGAGCACGGCTTTAATCTCACTGATCCCAGCCTTGTGGACGTGAGCTCAGGCAAAACAACTCAATAGAAACAGCCCTGAAACGGGAGAGTTCCATCTGTGATTTCGCATGGATGCTGTACAGACACCTTCCTTCATTGCCTGGCTTTGTTGCTCCCCTCTCAACCCCCTTGCTAAAAACATCCATGCTATGTGGTAGAATGCTCTTATGGGGGGGTTTGTCAGGCTGCTGGATTTTAGTTCAGACTTGGAGATATTGTGAAACCTGGGCAGCATCTCCACATTGCTGCACGGAGCACAGCTGCACCCTTGGATTGAAGAACCCAGCCTTGGGTTTTTCTGCCTGGGAACAACTTCTAACTCAGGAAAACACCCCCAAGGAAACACTGGGCAGGGCTGCGCGGCGGACAGAGGACAGAACATGCTGGTTTCTCCCCGTTGAAGTTGTTTTTCCTCTTGTCCGAGCGGGTGCTCGCAAACAGAGGAATGTTTGCAAACATTCAGAAGAGCAGCAGGGGGCAGCTGCTCCATACAGCCGGGCACAGCTCCAGAGCAAAGCAGAGCAGGGCAGGTTCTCCCCACACACCTGCAGCACCTCAGGCCCTCCTGGGGTCTCTCAGAGCCTTCCAGCTCAGCAGCAAACCTCCCAGCCGCCGTTATTTGTGCGGCTCACTGGGAGCCAACATTTCTGTGCTCCATTAAGAATTCGGGTTGATTTCAAGCTAAACGTCCTCGGTTTTGCTATTGATCACAGTTAACGTGTTTTCCTTTTGTTCCCAGCTCCCAAACTCCGTTGGTAACTCACAGCACTCCCGGTTGCCACCAGGGACGCTTCCAGCTCCAAACCCCGCACCTTCTTGTTGTTTTTACGGCTCCTCACGCTGTGATTTATGCCATGCAGGGCTGGGCTGCAGCCCGAAAAACTCAGCGTGTTGACAACAAACGGGAAACTGTTTTGTCAGGAACTCTGAACGGAGGGAGAGAAGAGGGAAGGCAAAGAAAAGCCTTTTCGCTCACTCACTCCACGCTCAGTTTCCTCCCGCTCTGTTGTTTCCAACCCAAACTCTACCCCTTAGCTTTACAGTTTGGATTCCCAGCTCCTGGAGCTGCTGCCCGGTTCCGGTCCGGTTCTCCCGATCCCCCGGTCCCTCACTCACCGGCGTTCGGCGGATCCCTCCCGCAACTTCTGGCTCTGAGCCGCCCCCATAGCAGAACCGCGGCACCGGGACGTTTGGGGCAGAACCGGGCCGGGTCGAGCCGAGCTGCCGCCGCGTTGTGCCGGCCCCGACGGCGTCCCCGCCTCCGCGGGGGAGTGGACGGCACGGCTCCGCTCGGCACCGCAGGCGGACCCGGAGCTGGCAACCCGCAGCTGGAGCTCCGGCATCCGACCCGGCGCCGGTAGGAATCTGCCCCTCGCGTTTGCTACGGCTCCTGTCTGTCAGTCAGTCAGTCTGTCTGACTCCTTTTTTCTTTCCGTGCAGCCACACGATTTGACCTCGGTTCTCAGAACAGCGCAGCCCGGACCTCAGGGCAGCATTGCTGGGACCGGCAGCCCTCAGCACAGCATCCTCAGCTCGAGGTCGCAGCCGCAGCCTGAGCTCCCAACGCCCATGGAGTCCTGAGAAAAACTCACATATTCATCATATAATTTTTTTTTTGGAGGGGTTGCGTTATTTTTTATGCAAGAAAAGTGTCGACACCCTTGCAAGCTTTCACCTTCCTTAAAAGAGAAAGGAGAGAAGGAAGGAGAGAAGGAAGGAGAGAAGGAAGGAGAGAAGGAAGGAGAGAAGGAAGGAGAGAAGGAAGGAGAGAAAGAAAGAAAACTATTAAAAAAAAAAACAACAACACAAAACCTTCCTTGGATGAAAACAAAGTTTCCCGACCAGCCTGACCGCCCTGGTGCCGGCGTGCCTGAGCTGCAGGAAGGCATCAGAACCCCATGTGTCCTCGGCGATGCACACCACAACCCCCTGCTCGTCCCCATAGCCCACGGCGGGTGATGTGCCCGCCCTGCGTGCTCGGCTCTGTTGGTTGGTTGCTGCCTGAGGGACAGCAGATGGGAATAATCAGCTTTACCATGCCATGGAAACTTCTATTTTTCCTGGGAAGGAGGCACGGCAAGCCCTCGCTGCCACCCCAGGGCAGAATTCCATTGGAGACTGTGACTCAGAGCTGCGGCTGTCACACGGCTGTGTTTAAATGCTTCCTTGAAGCCACCCATCCCAACAGCACCGCCTCAAAGCCACCCGGAGCCGCAGCACTGGGCTGCAAGGTGCCCGACATGCGGGTCCCCACTTCTGCAGCCCCACTGCAGTGCTGCTGTGCCCGAGCCATCCTCCTCCTGCGGCAGATTTCTCAGAGATGAGAGCGCCGAGAGCATCACCGAGGTTCCCAAAGCAGCAGCCGGTCACCCAGCTTGGCGTGCAGCACGAAGCCCGACGTGCCCATGCCGGCACGCAGCATCCTAGAGAGCTCACACAACTTCTCCTTAGCAACGTAAACAGAGCCACAACACTGAGAGCATGCAGAGAATGTGGGAGCACCACGAGAGCGGGCAGTAAGGCGTGCAGCCACAAGGGGCTGCTGGGGACCAGCTCTGCACCATGGCTGTCCGGGGACACCTCGCTCCTTGCTTCTCCTCCCTCCATCCTGCTGCCAAGCACGCAGCACTCAGCGCCTTTCTCCTTCCTACCTTTCCAGCACAGATCCGTCCAGGCGCCGTCACTTTCTGCCACCTGTCCTGGAGCTCCTCAGAAAACCTCTGCCTGGAAAAGGAGCACAAAGGAAGGAAGGGGATGGACGGGGTGGGGAAGACCAGGAGGCGTCAGGGGACCTCGGCGCACCCTGAGTGAAAGGAAAAAGGATGTTTTGTAATATCAGGCGTGCCTCCCCCAAACGGGGAGAGGAAAACGGTGGGGCAGGCAGTGCTGGGTGAACCATCCACGCATGGCACAGCCGTGGCCCTCCCGCCTGCATCCCGTGCCGGGCCTCACTGCTGTCATGCTGTAAAAATGTGCTCTTGGCTGGAATTTGGCAGCCTGGCCCCTGACGGGGAGGGAACCTCCCTGCTTACAGAGTGCAGGAGCTGCAGCTCCGGAGCTGCGGCATGGAGGGAGCGCTGCGCTTGCTGAGCTCCGGCAGGAGAGCATCCCTGCATCCCGCACCCCATCCCGGCCAGCTCCTGCCCTCCCTGGGGGCAAACCTCACCTCCCCCCGTTCTACAGACCCATGAGAGGGTTTCGCAGCCTCCAATTCGTCCGAATTACGGTCTGATCCCAGAAAGCCCCAAAGGCCGGGGTTCAGCGCTGCGCACACACGCACGGAAATCACTTCCACCGCACTCCGAGCGCCGGTGCGTGGCTGCTGCCGAGCGGAGCTGGATGCGGCCTCGTTGCCTCTGTGCTCCCTGCAGAGGGAGCGCCAGGAGCAGCAATGCGGGAGACAGCGGCCATTTCAGCTCGGAAAGCGTAGCGTTGAGAGGGGAAGAGCTCTGCTCGGCTCGGGAACCTCCACAAACAGACCGCGGTTTGCTTTCCCGGCCCGTTGCTCGTTCCCAAATCCACACGACCTGCAGCAGCTGCGCAGACCCCGCGTGGCAATAAGAACGAAAGCAGCCTTCTGCATGCCCACCTGCTGCAAAAAGCAGGAGGAGGTCGGGAAGCTGCACGAGCAGAGCTGTGCCACGCACACCTATGAGACCCCAGGAGCCTTCTGCCCTAAGGGGAGCTGTGCCTGCACCAGCTGACCCGAGCACAGCGTGGGTACCTCGGTTAGAAGGAAGGGCTCTGCTCCTTCACCACGCTCCGAGGGCTGCAGCATCCCACCTACGGGCGAAAAATGTGCTTCCCGATGAGCCGGAGGCAAAAGCTCAGCCATCGGGGTGCGCTAAGCAGAGCAGCCCAGCAGCCGTGGGTCTGCGAGCTTCCGCCCAGCCATCCCTATGGGTTTAGCTGTGGAGGGCGCTGCGGCTGCGCCAGAGGGCAGTGGTGCTCAGGGCAGCCTCAAACCCTCATCTCCCAACTCGCTCCTTCTTTTCAGCTGAAGCTTCCCGTTATTTATCATTTTAACGCTCTGCCTCTGCAGCAGTGCAGAAAATTGGCACTTAATTCCCTCTGCCAGGCGGTGCGGTGGGAGCTTAATTGACCCTTATTGTGCCCCCTCACCACAACGCGGTCAGTGAGCTCAGCTTTGTGCCGCAGCGATTTCCCCACCACTTTGTTCACGCTCGCCCCGTTCAGCTTGGCTTAATTGCTCAACGCGCCGAGCAATTCAGTCTTCTATAGCTGCCAGTTCCCTCCTCAGCTGCTTTGCAGGTTGCTCCAAAACCCCTCACATTTCAGAGCTGCACCTTTTTGATCCCGGCTGTTGCAGAACGATGCAAATCTCAGCGCTTCCCCAAGCCTTGCAAATCGGTCGGAAACACAACCCTCCAGTTGCAACCTGAATGTTGCCGGTTGTTTTCCAAGGGGCAGCCCCAAGCACGAATGGGAAGGACCACGGAGTGTCAGTCAAACCCAGAGCAGCAGGGCTGAGAGGCACATTGACAGGAAAGCCTGTAATAAAAGCAGATTTATAGCAATCACCAAATATAATCCCTGCTTAGTTCCAGTTCTCCTATTGCATCATTTGAGGTAAAGATTGCTCCGGGAGTACCTGAAATAATCGGTATTCAGAGCACAATAAAACTCCACATGTGGTTCACGATCCAGGCAGAGCTGCACTGTGGCAGATGTCTATCAGGGGAATAAGGTTCTCCAGGTGAGCAGAGGAAATGCATGTCGTTCCTGCTGCTGCGCTGTGTGTTTGCTCCTCTGCTGAGCACTGCAGTGACAGCAGGACCAGCACTGCAGGCACAGGGACCCCCAGGCCACCAGGGTTACATTGCTGTGAGCACAGCCCAGCTGGCCAGCCCACAAAGCACCCACGAGTGGGGCTGGATGCAGGTTCTCAGGGCAGCAGTTAAGGGCAGCACCTTTGGCACCGTGCATCCTGGGTGCTCTATTAAAGAGGAGAGATCTTCCTTATTATTCAGTCTCTCAGCACTCAATTTGTGTTGGGCCATGGAGTTCTTCCAACTCTCCGATGACAATGAATGAGTATCTGCTGCTCTGGGGGTTTGGATCCAGGCTGAACAGGCAGCCAGCTGGGAGCATGTTGGGACCAGACCGGAGTACAAAGCACAATGGAAGGCAGCATCCACTGCCTGGTGACAGCGCTGCATCTGGGGCTGCTCTGATTCTCCACCAAGGAGAGGATCACAGCTTCCAGACCCTCCTTTTAACTCTGCGTCTCGTCCCCTTGCTCCCCTTCATCATGCTTTCAGGCTGCAGGCTCTGCGTGCCAAATGATATCCTGGAGAAGGCGCTGCTGCCTGGATGGGCTCCAGATGCGGCTCTCAGTTGGGTTTTGTAGCCAGCAGCAGGTGTCTGCGTGCCACAAGCAGCGAGCTGCAAGCCATGCTTTTCCCTTGGCCACCAATGGAACCCAATGGCAGTGGCCACCAACGATGCCCACCAGCTCCAGCATGGTCAAGAGGGCTGCTGGGGGCAAACAACACCCAAAAAGGAACCTCAGTGCCACTGCAAGAGCTGCAGCAGCCTGAGATTGCTGGAGCAGAGCTGTGCTCACAGCCTGCACTGCTACCAGCCCCATAGCACACACAGAGCCATTGCTGCCTTCAGCTGCCCTGGGTATTTTTTTCCCCTCTTGAATCACCTGCTAAAAATATTACAAATCAATGCTCTGCCCAGACCTTTCACTTCTCTGGAAGCAAAAATATTTATTTTACTCAGGCCCTGCCTGCGTTTTAGCAGAGCTTTATGATCAATTTCCGAGGAATGTACCATGCTGTATATTCAAATTACAACTCCTTTTGGCTCGCGGGGTAAATTTAAAACGTCTTGTTTAAGACCCAACTGTTGTGCTGCCAAAAAAAGCCTGGTTTCAGCTGGTTTTGTTCCCAAAGCACCCATTCTGCCCACAGGGTGGTTATTTTCACCCCCCAGGTGGGTTCCTCTTCCCTCGGCCTGAATGCTGTCACAGCATCTCTGCTATCCAGGGCAGCTCCTGCTGCTGTGGCACAGCACTGCTGATGGCATCATTATGGGATGGGATGCTTCATGGTGCAACCACGGGGCCGCCCAAGCAGGCAGCTCAGTCCCAGCACTGCTGTTCCCTCCTCGGGGCAGAGCAGATGCAGAGCAATGCAGGTTCTGCTCCTGCTCCCTTCATGCTTCTTGTGTAAACTTCTCCCACCCTCCTTTGGCTTTAGGAAGGAAATGAGAGAATTTGCTTTTTTCTCGCTTCAGGGCAGAGAGAATAATGGGATCTTTATTCCCTGATAATTAAGTTGGTTTTTGCGTGGGTTTAATTTACGTTTCCTTCTGAGCTGTGCCTCCCTGGGGGAGCGGGTGCTGGAGCAGAGCTGGGGATGCTGCGCTCACTGGGAAGGTGCAGGGAGCAGCAGAGCTGTTGGGATGCTGCAAAGGGCTGCAGGTGATACCCAGCACGCATACAGAGCGTGCTAAAACCTCTTGCTGCTTCTGAAAGGGTTGGGGTGCACCCCTGGAGGTGATTCTGCAGCCTGGGAAGCTGCGTGCATTGATAAGGATGCACCCCAGGAGCAGGGAGCAACTGCTTCCAGCTCAGGGAAACCTCAATGCCAAGCAGATCCAGGGCAGCCAAGCACAACCAGCTCCATCTGTCTGCGAAAGGAGCAGATTTACACACAGCTTTACACACCCACACGAAATTCCCAGCGAGGAGAAAAAAGGGAAAACTGTTTTGATCACAGCTTTTTCACAACGTAAATACAAGCAGCCACAGCCTGCAGGCAGCACTGGGAGGCACCTGGCTGCAGGCACAGCACTCTGCATCCTGCAGAGGAAGGTGGCAGAGCAAAGCCACGGTTGCATGGTTCTGTTCTGTGTGCTGATGACGTTCTGCACCTGATGACTGAGATATGTGGGAGAAGACAGATCAGTCCCACTGACAACTTGCTCCCCAAATCCCTCCAGCACAATTCCCAACCCACCTCTAATCCTTGAAGCTCCTCAGTGTCTGTGATTGCACCTGGGCTCCTCCTCAGTGTCTGTGTAGCAATCCTTCAGCTCTGCTGGTGCAATTTTGGCACAGGCTGAGGTCCTTTTGGAAAGGAGGTCATTGCCTGCTCACTCAGTTGGCCCACAGCTGTCTTTCCCCACGTTACACATCTCTGCTCTTTCTGGCAGAATAACTGGGATGCAGAGGTCTGGCTCTTTGATGAGCATCTCAACACATGAACAGGCAGGATTTGGACAGGCCAACTGTGTCACAGAATCACAGAATGGTCAGGAAGGGACCTCAAGGATCACAAAGCTCCAACCCCCTGCCGCACGCAGGGCCACCAACCTCCACATTTCACAGCAGCCCAGGCTGCCCAGGGCCCCATCCAACCTGGCCTTGAACACCTCCAAGGATGGACGGGGCATCACAGCCTCTCTGGGCAGCTGTTCAGCCCCTCACTGTTCTCACAGCAAAGAACTTCAGGGTCACAGAACTGCAGCCCAAAGCACAGCCCTACAGCTGGAGCTGCAGCCCAGCGCTGCTCCCCTCTGTCTGCACACTCAGCGCAGGTTTGAAAGTCGCGGGCTGCAGCCCTGCATTGCAGAACACGCTCAGGAAGTTCCTGTCCTCAGCTGAAAGCCTTTGGTGTGGGAGAACCTGGAACTTATTACAAATCGCTTAAGTAACTTTGGCTCACTCGATCTAATTAAGTCGGTTTCCCTGGCCATTCCAGAGGCTTGAAACCACCACTGAACTCCCAGACTCGCTGTGCAAAATTAATTAAAGCAAATGATAGCTTGGCAAGGAGAAGAAAAGAAAGTCTCTGCAGCAGGGAACAAACCCAGAGCGAGGGGAGTTTGTCTGTGGCGCTCTCAGAGCAGGGATGGACCTCAGCTCATGCGTGGCTGCGTTTGGGCTGAAACGCTTTGCCAAATCTGGGCATAAAAATAAACTGGGAAGTTCAGTGCAGAGGCACAGCGAAGGCAGGGATCTCTTGGTTTCCATAGGAAGCAGAATTAATAGCTTGGCAAAAGGGGTGCGTTTCCATTTTTATACAAGAATTTCCTCCTTCTCCTGCAGAAATACGGACTTGTGAGAAACACGGATTGGGGCAGCACTCCAGAACTTGGCAGTGAGCTTCCCAGCGAGGCCACGGGGCCGGCAGGACTTTGGCTTTCCAGCAAACCCAGTGGCTCTGTGAAGCTCAGCTCTGTTCCTCGAGAGCATCGCGGCTCTCCTGGCTACCAGGCGATGGCTGCTCCCGGCCCAGCAGCCTCCCCACACCGAGGCACAGCAGGCTGCACAGCCGTTGGGTTCGTGTTTCCCCCCCTGGCACCTTTCCCTCCCTGCAGGAGGGGGAGATGTGCTGCTTCGCTGTCTCTGCGTGGGAACGAAGGCGCAATTGGCAGCAGAAAGGGGAAAAGCAAGCGGGGGGCTGGAGAGCAGCAGGGCAAAGCGTGGGGTGGGCGTGCTGCAGGCACCAAGCAGAGAGCAGAGCCGGGGGGGGCACCCAGGGAGCCCCCCTGCTTGCACCAAGCAGAAAGAGGAGCGTGGTCTGAGTGCGTGGAGCAGTGTGGACCTGGAGGACTCACACTCCCTGCGAGCTGCCGGGCGATTCATTCATGTGCCTTTCATTAAGGCAAAGCCCCAGCAGCAGAGCTGATAGGGTAAGGACAAGCTCAACCTTCTCCCTCCTTTCCCCAGTGCTATCTGAAACCATAACCTCAGCTGGCTGCAGTCCTCATCCATCTGCAAAAGCGCATTAAGGAGGGAGAGAAAGGTTGGCAGCTGACCACAAACCGATTCCCCGGAGTGGCCCTTACCTGACTCCAACCAGATGCTGTTTATCAGCCCTGCACACACTACATGCCCGATGTGACAGAGACAGAAGGAAAAAAAAACACACAAGAAATGCTTGTTATGCTCAGGGCTTGGAGGGGGGGGGGTTCATCCTAGGACCGGATATACAAGTTCCAGGAGAGGAATATGCGTCCCAGGAGTCTCAGGCTGAATCTGGAATTCATATACTCTGTAAATGTACTTTATTTAATACAGGAATCAAGAGAGGGCTTGGAATTATTGCACTGGAGAGCTTGATTGCGTAGCTACAGCCCAGAACCAGGGGATGGCTGCAGCTATGTAATGCAACGTGTCAGCCCTGCGCAAAAGCAGAGCAGTGCGTTTCAGCTGCTGCCTCCAGGGGAGGTGGAGGAGCCACAAGATGGCACAGGGATGGCATTGGGCACATCCCAGGGAGGCAGGGACAGCCCTGGGGGTGGTCAGGCAGCCAGGCCTGAGCCCTGGAACAGCGTGGAGGTGGGAGACGTGAGAGGAGGCATTGTGAAACCCAGGGCAGGAGGAAAGCGGTAACGCTCCAGCCCAAGCGAAGACAGATGTCTTCCCTGCTAAAACAATGATCAGGCAGCCTTTAAACCAAGATACATGTGTATATAAACTCACACACACACAAACACATCTGTATGTTTACAGGCAGACAGTTCTTAAAGCATTCCTATTTAAAAACATTTAGCTAACTGGCTGCTCTAGGCCACGCGCTGTGCGCATCCTTCCATCACACCCAAAGGGGTTCATGGCCCCATGCAGTTCCCACTGCAGCCCCCCTACCATCCCCAGGCCCACCTCCCACTGCTCTGTCCTTCACCAGCTCTTGCTCAGCACCTCCAGCATGCACAGAGCAGCGCCGTCTCCCTCTGTTCCTCCAGGAGCAGAACACGTTTTCAGGTTGCAGGGCAGGGCTGTGCAGCCTTAATAGGACCTCTGGGCACTTTGTGGTGCTCTCTGCCTGCAGAAAGCTTGGTTGCTTTTGGAAAGCAGCCCAGATCCTTTGGCTGAAAGCATTTAGGCAGAGGCCACTGGAAAAAGTGATGCTTTCTCCACGCATGTGTGCCATCGGCAGCCATGGTGCAGCAGTGTTAATCACCCTGTCAGAGTGCCAACAATTACACAGAGCCAAGGGGAACGTCTTGCTGGAGAGTCCTGGTTGTGATGGGGCTCTGCCCCTGCCTACCAGCTCCCAGGCCACATCTCCATCCCTCCTCCTGCTCCTCCACCCACTACTGGGAGCTGGCAGTGCTCTCCAGGCACCATATCTGCCTTGCCTGCAGCCAGCATCCCAGATGCTCCACAGCAGCATCTCCCTGCTGCTCGCTGCTCTGATTGCGGCTGGGATTGCATTAAGTCCTTATGTCCCCTCTGTGCCTTTCCATTTCCCCAACAGAGCAGAAAGGAAAAAAGAAAAGCTGCACAAAGCCACTCCACGCAGCCCCCAGAGCCCTCTAGCTGGGTTTCCTCCTTCACCAGGGGCTTTTATAACCTGGAGTTAACTGATTGCTAATTAATTCGGAGTAATTAGCACCACTGCAGGGCTAATTTGGTCACTCCCTGAGCACGTGTTCCTGGCTATGGGGAAACCAGCAAGCTGGCTGGCAGTAGGGATGGAGCTGGTGACAAATGCTATTTATGTGTCCTTGCCTTCCAGCACCGTGGTGGAAATTATGTTAGAGCATGCACAAAGCAGCATCCACACTCCAGCAACCACAGGGGCATTAATCACCCCGAGCACATGAAACAATGCAAAAAAACACCATTTATGGGACACGTGGCATCGGATGCTCGTGCTGGGAGTGGGGCCAACTGCCCCCATGCCTTGACTCCTTCAGAAACACACAGCTAGAAAATGCTTTATTTCTGGAGTGCTTTTGTTTTGTGGGACAACAACCCAAATCACCTGCTGTGTGCTCGTGGTTCCTCCCCACCACCTATGGGGTTCTGCCCAGGGCACAGCCAAGGGCAAGCACTGCAGTGCAGGATAGGATCGTGTGGAGCCCAGCAGCTCAGTGGAGAAAAGATGCCCTTCACTGTGCTGTTCCCTCCCCATAAAGCTGTAAACTCCTTTCAAATGCTCCATCTTCCCAACTTTTGGATGCCATTAAACTCTTTATTAATTTACTCCAAATGTCTTCGCTCGTATTCCAGTGCTGCTAACCCCATCAAAAGGATAAGAGCGCAGTGCTTAGACAGCACTTCTCCTCTTCAAAGCCTGTTACTGAGATTAATTGCTTCTCTCAAGTCCTCTGTGAAGGAGGTACATGGGGATAATTGTTATTGGTGCGGGGAGCAAGGTATGGAGCAGGGGTCGGGGTGGAAACAGGGGGCTGTGTTGGAGAATGGGTTTGCTGAGGGCTGTGGGGATGCGTTAGGGTTAATGTTAGGATAAAGGTTAGGGTTAGGGTTGGTTTAGTGTATGGTTAGAGTTAGGGGTAGGGTTAAGTTAGGGCTAGGGTCAGGGTTAGGCTTGGTTTAGTATAAGGTAGGGTTAGGTTTAGGGTTATGGTTAGAGTTAGGTTTAGGGTTAGGGCTCGGATGCCCCTGCAGCTGCTCACAGTGTGGTGCAGGGCAGAGCTGAGCTGGGTGTCAGCTCCCCCCTCCCTCCCTGCAGCCTCTTCCCTTTGAAGCCCTTTTTGGGCTCCCGCTGCTCTTCTCTCACCTCCTGCCAAGATCAGCACTCCCTCCTTATTCCTGTTCTATCCCATGATGTCACCAGTGCTGGTCCTTCCTGACATCACCGTTTATGTCAGGGGCACAGGAGTGGGTCCATCCTACATCCCTGCTGCAGGGCTCAGCACGGTGCTGGAGCTGCTGGTTCCCATGCTGTACCCCTGTCTGCAGCAGCTCCAGCTCTGTGCTACGAGGAGGGCTCTGCAAACCCCATGCAGGAGGAGCTCCGGCTCTCGGCTCCAGCCGTGCCCTCGCATCACAGCCAGATGTGCACGATACCACACAGTGCATCTGCTCCGAGTTTTGGTTTCCATCTCAGCGTTTTACCACATCCACCCCGACCGGCTGGGAGCGAGGAAGAAAGCATCTGGAAGCAATCGCAGCTGTCACGCTTCAAGGAGATGCTGCACCGCAGAGAAGAGAGCACGGTGCCGTGCCTGAGCAGCCCCACGCAGCCGCCCCATCCCAACCAGATGAGCAGCGCCGGGTCCCGCTGTGCTCTGAGCCCCTCCCCGGATGGCAGCGTGCTCCGGAGACACCGGGAGAAGGAGAACCCATGGGGAGGAGACATGGGGAAGGGCGGTCCTACTTCCAAACGGGGTGGGATGATGTCCTCACCGTCGGTCTGTGTCCAGCAGAACGGCCCCGAGAGCTGCACATCATCCCGTGCAGCAATAATCCGGAGCTCACAGGTGATGTTCTGTCCTGGGAACGGGGACAGAAGGATGCAGGGGAACCAAATGGAGCACAGGAGCGTGCAAACAGCACCCACCACGCTGGGACTCTGCAGCAATGTGCTGCCGAACACGTGGTGCAAGTCTGGCTCACCAACAACAGGCACAGCTCATAGTGGGAGTGCTTGGAAGGAGAAGACAAATGGACATGGCACATATAAATAACGAGTGCTCTGGAAACCATAAAGAAACAACGAACTGATTAAAATAGATGCTCTATTTTTGGAAGGTCTGGCACGGGACCTGACCCAGAAAGCCACCTATGAGCCCGGCCAGCACTGCCTCATGTGCTGAACCCCAAGCAGCTCTGCTCAAGATGTCTGTGCACGGATGCTTGGGGTGCTTGGAGGGTGTGGGATCCATTTGGTGCCACCCTGTGTGTCCCAGAGCAGGGCAAGGTGTGCAGTGCCAGGCAGCTTCCCTCCTCATCCCCATCCTGCTCTCCTTCCTCCTGCTGCAGCAGCAGTGTTTTACTCCTGAAAACCTTTCTTTGTCATGGAAAGTTCTGCAGCTGGGAAGTGCCTGGGGTTGGGGCAGCCAGGTCTCCTTGCAGCTCCTGCACTGCATTTGTTTGCCTCCTGATGCCAGTGCTCAGCGTGGGGTGCCTGCATGCCATTGCTCAGCTCTCAGGACAGCACTGCCAGCCCCGCTGCCTCTCTCCAGCACATATGGAATGGGTTACGTTTTTATAACCATCATTCTGCAACCTTTTCCTTCTTTCCTTCAGTCCCAATACCGTTCCGTATCATTCCTCCCTTCTCCTCTGACATGGGAGCCCATAGAGGCCTTTCAGTGCTGTTCCTCTCCAAGACAGAGCCCACATCACCCCCTGCAAAGAGCCTTTGCTCTTACTGACCTGTACAAGTCACTGCATGGAGCCCACGCCACCAAAATCAGGAGGAAGGGGCGGGCAGAAGAGCTGCGCTCCTGCTGCAATGAGTTGGAGCTTTTAATGCTCCCCATCCTCTCTGCTGAGGCTCCTGGCACAGGGATGGGTTGCACTTTTCCCTGCGCTTGCAGCTCTGCCACAACTGAAAAACCACCCATGGCCTCACCCTTATATTCTTGTGACGAGGGAACAAATTCCTATGGGCTCAGCACTACAGCATGGTGTCAGGAGGGTGTTATCTGCACCTCCAGCATTGCAAAGCAGTGCTGGGGCTGAGAGCAGCTCGGTGCAGGTCCCATGCAGCAGTGCTGTGGCCTGGAGCGATGCCGTGCGCTCAGCTTGCGCTGCCATAAAAGCAGACAGCAGGCAGGGCAAAGCAGAGTGCGTGTTCTCACTGTAAATAAAATGGAATGATTAATTAAAGTGCAAGCACACTGCCAAAGAGGAAGAATGGGGCTCAGGTGGCTGATTAAACTCGGGCTGTAGATCCAGTCGGAGAATTCCTGCCCTATGGTGGTGCACACGACATCTGCTCCGTTAAGACAGCAAGAGATAAAGGCTGGAGAGGTGTGAGAATTCAGCATTCCAGGAGAGCTGCCACCACGGCTGGTGAGATCAGAGCTCTGCAGGGACTGCACTGGGATCCCCCTCCTCCCACTGGAAGCAGCGATGCAGCCTGGCACACTGCATCATCCAGCAGTGCTCAGGGAGGCTCTGCTCCCACCTGTGCACTGGGGGCAAGATTAAATTCCTTCCCAGATCATCAGTGCAAATGTTAACAGGCGTTGCAGGGTTTGATCTTCTATGCAAGAGGCGAAGGGTTGGGGCTGAGTTTTTGGGTAAGAACACCAAGAGAACCAGCAGCTCGTTGCCATTCCTGCCCAGGATGAAAGCCTACAGCTGCTGTTGTACAGGTGGCACCACGCAGGTCCACAGGATAGCTGTGACCTCAATGAAACTGCAGTGCAGGGGGCTCCCAGGCGCCCACCCTGTGTTCCCCCTGGGCTCATCAGAGCTCCCCAGGAGAGGCGCAGCCACTGGAGCCAATTGCACTCAGGTGGTTGTTATTATCAGTAGTTTTCATCATAATTTAGAACTGCTGCCACTTGCCAAGCCTTCTCTGCAGCAGCCCGTTATTAATAGCACATTGAAGTGCAGCCCAGCGTTGCTTTTCCTGTCAGACAAGCACTTCTGCTGTCAACTGCTCCTTCAGCCTGACACAAGTTTGGGGAGCTGCTGGGGATGGTTGGCATTGGGTATCCCAGAGCCATTGCTGTTTGGGGCACCAGACCATGTCCTGGTGCTCGTATCCTGGTGGCCATGATGGCTAATACAACCAGGAAAGCATCTCAGTGCACTCAAGGCTCCTCTTTCACAGAGCTCAGGGTGTGGATTTTCACTCCCCGCTTCCACCAACTTCAATGAAACTGCAAGTTTCACACAGAAAGAGGAAAAAAAAAAGCACACAACCTTGAAAAAGCAAACATTTGGCATGTTTGTGAGGCAAAAATCCCCTTTTCTCTTGGAAAGCAAGCCAAAGCCGAGCCCGTATTTGCTTGGAAATGGGCCTCGTTTGAAAAACAGCCCAAATTTCCAATGGAAAATTGGAAAATAGACCCGGATTGGCTTTGAAAGAATGCATGCATTGCAGCTAAACTTTCCACGAAAATGACCTGGTTTTGGAGGTAAGCACGAGCCCCTGAAAGTGGAATTTGGCCTTGCAGCTGTGGGGCTGCAGCAGGGCAGGGGGGGGGGATGGCACTGAGTGGGGCTGTTGTGTTTTATAGGTGGCCCCATAGGGGAATTTCACTCCCCCTGCAACGTTTGCTGTGTTGATGGGGTTTCTATTAAAATGCCATCTCCTCCTGCTTACAATTTCATTATCTGAGGGTGCTGTGTGACACATCGACCACGCAGGTAATAGATGGGGAGGGCTGCTGAATTAGGCAGCGTGCACGTTTCTTAATGGAGGGTTGCAAATAGACACGGGATAATCAAGGCTGGGTACAGCTGCCATCATTCACGGCTGCCTGACGTGGAGAAATGCTTCATCAAGGGGTTATTGCCATTTAACATCTCTCACTTCTCCCATCTCTCCTGAACAAAGTGCCCTCCTGTCCCATCTATCATCACACGGCTCTGTCACAGTTGTGCTCTGCAGCCTCCCGGCAGCGCCGTAATTCTGATGGATGCTGCAACGCCGGGCAGGAAGCACATTGCTCTTATTTATCAGCACTGGAGGTGTTCTGTGTGAGTTCAGATGGAGGTACCAGTGGGGAGGAAACGATCTGGTTCTTCTCTTGCCTCATCCATCTCACTCCAGGTTCTCCAAACCGTAAATCCAGTTTGCCTCCTGCCTGTGTAGAGAGTGTGGGCTGTGTGGGGAGGCAGCTCAGCCCCCCTCCCTGCTGCTCCAAACTCATCTGAGAAAAACTTCAATCTATTCTGCTCTGTCCCGTCCTATTCTTTCCCATCCCCATCCCATCCCATCCCATTCCATTCCACTGCATTCCATCCTATCCTATCCTATCCTATCCTATCCTATCCTATCCTATCCTATCCTATCCTATCCTATCCTATCCTATCCTATCATCTTTTCCAATCCCATCCCTTCCCATTCCAGTCCATTCTATTCCACTGCATTCCATCCCTCTCCTCTCCTCTCCTCTCCTCTCCTCTCCTCTCCTCTCCTCTCCTCTCCTCTCCTCTCCTCTCCTCTCCTCTCCTCTCCTCTCCTCTCCTCTCCTCTCCTCTCCTCTCCTCTCCTCTCCTCTCCTCTCCTCTCCTCTCCTCTCCTCTCCTCTCCTCTCCTCTCCTCTCCTCCAATCCCTTCCCTTCCCATTCCAGTCCATTCTATTCCACTGCATTCCATCCTTCTCCTCTGCTCTTCTCTGCTCTTCTCTGCTCTTCTCTGCTCTCCTCTGCTCTCCTCTGCTCTCCTCTGCTCTCCTCTGCTCTATTCCATCCCATCCCATCCCACTCCATTCCACCAAACTCAAAGGCTATGTTGGATTGCTCCTTCCCTGGGCAAAGCCATTGGGAGAGAGGAACGAGGCATTTTCTCCCTGTGAGCTGTGTGTACTGGAGATGCTCTGAGAGCAGCACAGCCGGCAGCCCCAACCCTGGGCAGCGTTGGTGTGTTTGAGAGATGCTCACCCGGTGCTGCCACTTAGCATTCACCCCTCGTCTGCCAAATAAACACCGCATTGTTCTAAGCCCCTCGCTGCAGAACCAAAAAGCACTTAGGGGCATTCATAAGCTCATCTGCATAATAATGGTGGAGAATTCTTATCTGGAGTGATCTGCGTGTCAAAAACCGCAAGCAAGCCTGAATTACAGGGAGAAAAAACGGAGGAGAAAACGAGCTGGGGCTGGGAGGAGGGATGGTGGAGGGATGGTGGGAGGAAGGAGGGAGGTGCTCACTCTGCACCCTTCCACAAAGGTACGGCGCTGGAGGGGCGGGGGGTCGGGCTGGATGAGTCCCCAGCCCCCCCCCATCTCAGCCCCTCCGCTGAGCCCGTGGGAACCCGTGTCCCCCAACCAGCTGAATGATTGCTGCGGGAACGCTGATTGATGGGCCGCAAAAACCTGCCAGCCTCGGGTGAAGGAGGTGCGTTTGTCCTGCGGGGAAGGGGCTGCCGGGAGCCCCGCTTGAGCCTTCCTGAGCTCGCAGCCCTTCGGGTGTGAGAGGCTGGAGGTGATAAGCAGGCGCACACGGCATCACCCAGCCTGCAGAGTTCAGCGTAAATCGGGAACGTCGGCTTTGCAAAAAACAAAACAAAACAAAACAAAGCCGGTGAAATGAGGCAGGGCAAATGGAACAAAAGCTCTCTCCTAATTACGATGGTAGCAGAGGGGGAGGCAGCCAGATCCCGGCAGCACAGCCTGGCTGCTGCGCGGGGCTGTTCTGTAGGAATGCGCTCCAAGCTCCCTTTGGAGTTTGGGTTTTTCTCCTTCTCCAGGCTCGTTTTGTTGCTGGCTGCCTTTGGCTGTGATTGAAGCCCCCCAGTTTGCTGTGATCCTGTTGTTTTTCCCCCTGTTTAACTCATGTCTGCTCTAAGAGCTTCGTGCCAGGCTCTCACAGTGCAGGTGCATCAGGAGCTGCTCCCAGTGGCTCATCCACTTGCCAAGGGCTGGGCTCGCTCCATGTGCCCACTGATGGCAAGCACCTCTGTCTAATTAATATTTCAACACTGCTGGAAGATGAGAAGGAAGCGATTCTTCAGCCATCCCTGCTCCCAGGAGATGGGTCTCCATCCCACAGGTCTCTTCCTCTGCCTCACACCCAGGTTGTTTGCCTACCTGCAAGGATGCTCTCCAGCCTGTCCTCTACAGCTCTCACCAGATCCTGGTATTGGCCTGAAAGGAAGCTCCTATAAAGCAGAATGGCCTCAGCAAGGTGCACAGCTCACCCGTGGGTCTGTGCCACTGCTGTGAGCAGAGCAGACACTGCCATCCTAACCTTCCCATTCCCAGGAGGATGCTCAGGGTGCAGCACAATCAAACAAGATTCTATTCCTGCCACCTTAGGTTAGGATTTACAAGGCGTTTCCAAGGTGGAAAGCAAACTGGGAGCCCTTGTCAGTGTGCATTGCCTGGGGCTGTCACCCTGCAGAGCAGCACTCAGCCAGCAGCCTGCAATGAATGGTGCTGAGCCAGGAGCAGGCGGGGAATGGAGCATGCAGTCATCGATTTATTCCAGCTATTTTAACAGATTACTGGAAAGAAACAGAGAAAACCTGGCATCTCCTGGCTCTGCCACAAGTGCTGCAACCAGCACCTGTCCACGCTGTTTGCACCATGCATGGCACACACTGTGTGCACTGTTTGCACCATGCATGGCACACACTGTGTGCACTGTTTGCACCATGCATGGCACACACTCTGTGCACTGTTTGCACCATGCATGGCACACACTGTGTGCACTGTTTGCACCATGCATGGCACACACTCTGTGCACTGTTTGCACCATGCATGGCACACACTCTGTGCACTGTTTGCACCATGCATGGCACACACTCTGTGCATTGTTTGCACCATGCATGGCACACACTCTGTGCACTGTTTGCACCATGCATGGCACACACTGTGTGCACCGTTTGCACCATGCATGGCACACACTCTGTGCATTGTTTGCACCATGCATGGCACACACTCTGTGCACCGTTTGCACCATACATGGCACACACTGTGTGCACTGTTTGCACCATGCATGGCACACACTCTGTGCACTGTTTGCACCATGCATGGCACACACTCTGTGCACCATTTGCACCATGCATGGCACACACTGTGTGCACTGTTTGCACCATGCATGGCACACACTGTGTGCACCGTTTGCACCATGCATGGCACACACTGTGTGCACTGTTTGCATCATGCATGGCACACACTCTGTGCACTGTTTGCACCATGCATGGCACACACTGTGTGCACTGTTTGCATCATGCATGGCACACACTGTGTGCACTGTTTGCACCATGCATGGCACACACTCTGTGCACTGTTTGCATCATGCATGGCACACACTGTGTGCACTGTTTGCATCATGCATGGCACACACTCTGTGCACCGTTTGCACCATGCATGGCAAACACTGTGTGCACTGTTTGCATCATGCATGGCACACACTCTGTGCACTGTTTGCATCATGCATGGCACACACTGTGTGCACCGTTTGCACCATGCATGGCACACACTCTGTGCACCGTTTGCACCATGCATGGCACACACTGTGTGCACCGTTTGCACCATACATGACACACACTCTGTGCACTGTTTGCACCATGCATGACACACACTCTGTGCACTGTTTGCACCATACATGGCACACACTGTGTGCACTGTTTGCACCATGCATGGCACACACTCTGTGCACCGTTTGCACCATGCATGGCAAACACTGTGTGCACTGTTTGCACCATGCATGGCACACACTCTGTGCACTGTTTGCACCATACATGGCACACACTGTGTGCATTGTTTGCACCATGCATGGCACACACTCTGTGCACTGTTTGCATCATGCATGGCACACACTGTGTGCACCGTTTGCACCATGCATGGCACACACTGTGTGCACCGTTTGCACCATGCATGGCACACACTCTGTGCATTGTTTGCACCATGCATGGCACACACTGTGTGCACCGTTTGCACCATGCATGGCACACACTCTGTGCACTGTTTGCACCATGCATGGCACACACTCTGTGCATTGTTTGCACCATGCATGGCACACACTCTGTGCACTGTTTGCACCATACATGGCACACACTCTGTGCATTGTTTGCACCATGCATGGCACACACTGTGTGCACTGTTTGCACCATGCATGGCACACACTGTGTGCACTGTTTGCATCATGCATGGCACACACTCTGTGCACCGTTTGCACCATGCATGGCACACACTGTGTGCACTGTTTGCATCATGCATGGCACACACTGTGTGCATTGTTTGCACCATGCATGGCACATGCTCTGTGCACTGTTTGCACCATGCATGGCACATGCTCTGTGCACTGTTTGCACCATACATGGCACACACTGTGTGCACTGTTTGCATCATGCATGGCACACACTGTGTGCATTGTTTGCACCATGCATGGCACACACTGTGTGCACCGTTTGCATCATGCATGGCACACACTCTGTGCACTGTTTGCATCATGCATGGCACACACTGTGTGCATTGTTTGCACCATGCATGGCACATGCTCTGTGCATTGTTTGCACCATGCATGGCACACACTGTGTGCACCGTTTGCATCATGCATGGCACACACTGTGTGCACTGTTTGCACCATGCATGGCACACACTGTGTGCACTGTTTGCATCATGCATGGCACACACTGTGTGCATTGTTTGCACCATGCATGGCACACACTGTGTGCACCGTTTGCACCATGCATGGCACATGCTCTGTGCACCGTTTGCACCATGCAACCACCTGCCCCACACACAACCTGTGCACCACATGCACCACACACCCCTTCTGCACCTTCACCCCATGTGCCCCACACACTGCTGCAGCATCCTGAAGGCAGGACACAACCACTTTTTTGTTGCCTTCCCCTGCTGCTGAATATTTATCAGCCCGATTTGCATGGCTCCTTTGCATAAGCTGTCTCTGCGAAGTGGCTCTTCTTGGGACAATCTGAAGTATTCATCTCAATAATTCTGCAGGCATTTTGACTTCCCGGGACAGAGCCTTTGTTTTATACCATTGCCAACAAATTCTTGGTCACATGGGTTCATGTTTCCAGCACCAGATTAGTGCACAACAGTTCCCATTGAGAGCAGTGATGGAGAATTTCCCAATTTCCTTCCAACGTGAAGCAGCTTGTTGGGAAATCTGGTCCTTGTTTGGGTGTGCAAACAGAACCACTCCAAAAATCCACTCGGTGCAGCCCAGTGCTCCTGCTGACATCGTTACCAGCCAGGAGGCTGCTTTCCTCCTCCTCACAGCTCCATTGAGCGAGAGGAAGTAGGGCTGTTATGCCTTTGATTTCAGACCCTAATTAGGCCTCAGGAAAGGAAATAGAGCTGCTTAGGTAATGCTCACTAACGGGTCCCAGCGTTGCTCAGAGCTTTGGCAGTTTTCAGCTGTGCAAAGCCTCCTGCCCTTGCCCTTATCCCTGTCCTTTTCCCTGCTCCTATCCCTGTCCCTGTCTCTGACTATGGATGAGCCAACAGGAGTGTTTGCCCAAAACAGCCCCCATCCTGAACGAGGCCATGGATTGAACAATTCTGGAACAGAAACAAAATAAAATCAAGTACACAGCAACAATCCAATAAGGTGTTTCTGCAAATACATCACTGCCCATTAGGGCTCGATGGGCGGCACGGCACGGTGGCTCAGCACGCCAGCCCGGATCGATGCTCCTGCTGCTATAAAGCCACTAATCACCTTGATTTATGGGCAACGTGTCTCAGAGGCACCTGGAAGCCTCCTGCATTGGTTCCAAGAGAAACTCGGCTGCTTTTTCTTTTGTTTTGTATTTCTGTTTGGGTGGAGTTGGGTGGCTGCAAGGCTCTCTGCTGCTGGGAAGGCGTGCAGGAGGTGGAGAGGTGGGAGTTCAGCAGCCCCAAGGGTGGCACAGACCCCTGCACCGTGCTGGGGGTGGGAGATGGTGGGAGATGGCACAGAGGGGAGCAAGTGGGAACATGGTTGGGGCAGGCAGGAGCGTGGCACGGAGGCCCCTGCATGGTGCTGGCACAGCCTGATGAGCGCAGCTCCTCCCTCTCCCAGGGAGCTGCAAAGTTCTGTGCTAATCAAGGGATTATAAGCACTGCCCTGATTGGGGTGGCTGAGGATGTGCACACAGCACATGCTGGGTGCTGGAGAGCTCTTCAATCAAACATTGCAGAAGATGGCACAGCGAGAGCCGGGCGTGCAAAGGGAGCAGTGATGGTGAGGAGGGGCTGCACCAATTCCATCCCTGCTGGGGGCTCAGGCAACGCTGCCTCCGGCCATTGAGGACACAACCCACAGCTTTTAGGTGTTTTCAAAGAATTTTCTGTATTTAAAGAGAGGCTCCTAAGTGCTCCTCTGGATGAGGGCCAGAGCACGGAGTGAGCTGCAGGATGGATGTGGGATGTGGACAGCAAGGCTGTGCATGGAAAGGCACGCTCCCATGCACCTCTCACATCCCACACAGCTGTGGTGCTGCTGAGTGACACAAGAGGGGACCTGGGGACACGTCCAGCATCTTGCCCTGCCGTTCTGTGTGCATCCAAAACGCTGGTGGCTGGCACCATCCATTGGGAAAAGCCAGTGCAGAGCAGCAGCTTAACAGATGGTGTTAACCACTGCATTGTTAGCACCTGCTGAAGGCAGCAATTAAACACCTCCACCTCGGTCCATAGGTGGGCTTTGCAGATGCTGGAGCAGCACTTTCATACACATACAGGGTGGCTCCCAGAGGGACGATGACGGCTGCTCTGTGGATCCTGATGGGCACTGGGTGGGATTTTCCCCTCTCATCCCCTTCTTCTGTGCCATTTCCTTCAGAAGGGAGGAGAGCTGCGTGGGGCTGCCTTACTTGCTTGTAAATAATGCATTTATTTGCACTTACAAGGGTCTGAAAACACAGCAAAACTGTTTGTGTTTCTGCCAGGGTTGCTGTTGCTCCCTCAGCGACTCTTCCCAGAGGCAGAAGCTCAGCATCTCCCTCTCCCTGGGGCTCCTTCCTCCCCACAGATTCTGCTTTTTGCTCTTAATATCCACTTTCCCATTTAATGAGCCAGCAAATGATGCCTCTCTCAGAGCACCCTGCGCATCAGCAGGATGATCCCACTGGGAGCAGCCCAGCTCTGTGTACTGTAACTGTGGGTCCTGTAGGAGCCCCCTAAGCAGTGCTGCTCTCCCCTTAAGAAACAACCCCCCCACACCCCCCCTTAGAGCCCCTGCCCTGCACCCACTGTGCAAAACAGCACGGCTTCACCTGGGAAAAAGCAGAAGTTCCCAGAATTGTGGGTCACACTCCAGGAAAAACCCGGTGGTTTTGGTTTGCTGCGAGTCAGAAAGCAAGCAGAGAAGGAAAAACAGGTTCTGCTTTTGGAAACCACAACCTTCCAGCTCAGGGAGCTGCGCACGTCAGCCCATCAGCGCCCATCTGCCAGAGACACTGCGTGCACCAGAGGTGTCAGAGCAACAGAGAGCGTAATTGCTAAATAATTTATCAGAAGAGGGCCAAACAGGAGCAAGGCAGAGAGCAGCCCGATGGAGCTGAACGTCTGCAGCCCCCAGAAGGATGCACTGTGTTATCCTCTGTGCAGTGAGCTGTGCTGGCAAGAGCTGCTCGGAAAACTCTGGGTGGTTCTCTTCCAACAACACACTGCTGGTTTTCCCTCTGTCCCTCCAGTAATTTTTGTGACATCATCTTCCCCTTATTCCTCTCTTTCTCATCCCTTATTTCATACTGTGGTGAGCAGGGGGGGCTGTGGCACAGCTGCACTGCGGGGTCCCCGCATGGCACATTGTGGGGACACTCATGGAGCCATAGGGGGGCCCTGACCCATCTGCCTGTGCCTCTCAGCCCCCCCGGCCAGGCACTGTGCAGGGGCACTGCTGGCAGGTTCCTGGCTCCCCATGTGCAGGTTAAATCTGTCTCAGACCACAAATGAGACGTGTCTGCTGAGTTCATCCGCAATTACAGCGTGGAGCAGCCCTTGTAATTAAGAGCTTCACCCTGGAAGCGCAGCCCTGCGCTGCACACCCTGCACATGCTCCTTCCTCCTGGGTGTAAATCGAGGCAGGAGGGCTCCATCCTGCACATGGGTGTTGCAAAGGGGGCTGCAGCCCCTCTCTGGCAGCCGTTACTTGGTGCAGGATTGCAGCGGATAGATGTGTGTGTGGGGCATGGGGCTGTCGCTGTGCCCTCCCCCCACGTGCAGAGGGATTGCCAGCTCTGCCAGACAGACACGAGGTGCAGCAGGGATTGCCCAGCCTGTGTCAGGCAGTGTGGGCACATCCTGGTCCCGCAGCCCCCGTCCTTGGCACAATCCCTCTCCACAGCTGTGCCAGGAATGCACTTGGCTCCCATACTGCTGGCCCTGCAGCCAAGTGGCTGCTCCCATGTGCCCCAGCAGCAGCAACATCTGCAGAACTTGGAGCCGCAGGAACCTTTGTCCTACAGAGAGAAAACACAGAGCACCCGAGTTTGTCCAAAAAAACCCTACAGGAGAATGGGAGCTGCTGCTTGCATCCAGCAGGGCACAGCTGCGGGGCGGCAGGGGATTCCTATGGAGAAACACCTGCAGAGTCCCCACCTGTGCAGTGAGACCCCTGGGGCTGCCCCACTGCTGCCAGCAAACCTGCAGCGAGGAGCCCTGGGATGCTTTCACACGGCCTTGGCCTTTTGTGTCAAAACAAAACAGAAGAGAAAAATCTGGATTTTTCTTTCCACTGAAACCTCGCATTCTCTCCTGCAGATAAAATTTCCCTTTCTGTTGTTTTCTTTTTTTGCCTTAAAACCAAAATAACCGAAAGCATCTCAGCAATGCGCCCCGCAGCCCAACCCCACACGGCCTGCGAGCATCTCCATCCCATCAGCACAACCCCGGAGCTCTGCCCTCCCCCCTGGGCACAGCTGTGCTCAGGATGCAATTGTGGTCTCCCATGGCATCGTCCCGAGGCATTGGGCAGCCGCTTCCTGCCCACCTCTTGTTTCCACGGCGTTGCAATCGAGAGCAAAATTGCTTTTCCCTTCCTGCCCGGCCTTGGTTGCGGTGCCGTTTCCAGAGAGGCAAAGGACGAACGGTGCCCATAGTGCAAGGAGGGGACATGTGGGGTCCGTGCACCCCCGCGGTGGCGGTGCTATTCCTGGCCTAATTGCTGCTCCCTGATCAGCAATGCACGCACACTGCAGCTCGGTAATAGCTTTACTGCTGGCGCATGTCACCGGTAATTGCATTAAAGCAAGGCAGCAGCCTTGATCGAGCCCTGACGTGGCCCAATGCAGGGGTGGGCAGGGGGGCAGCTCCCCCAGCAACCCTTCCCCATCACTGCATCCCGGCTCCCGTGTGCACCCTTGGGCTGAAGCTCCCCAGTGCTTGTCCTACAGATCACCCATCACCTAAAAACATCACCTGCATTTGTTTGTTTTTTTTTTTCTCCTGCAAAAAAGTTGCTAATTGGTGCATATAAATACCCACGTGTATATAAACACACTGCAGCTGACCAGCAGGGCTATTTAAAACCCAGGCGAGGAGGAAGATCAATGCCAAGCCCCTCTTTTAGGAAACGGGCACGGGTGCACGCCAAGGCCACGCACCCATCCTGCTGTCCGTGCCTCGGGGTCACGGAGCAGCAAAAATAGGGCTGTAAGTAGAGGTTGGAGCAAGTCTAAATAAACACCGGAGGTGACACCTGCCCTGCAGAGGGGCGGCCAGCACGGCCCCACCGCCCTGAGATTGCAGTGCCCTGCACAGCCGCGTGCTGAGCACCTGCTCTGCCCTCACACCTGGGCACAAAGGCAACACTGTGCTGGGAATCTGACACCGCCAGCTGAGCGCGGCCGCGGGATTTGAGCAACAGAGAGAGCTGCCAAAGCCAACAGAGGCTGCTGCCGCAGCACGGAGCCGGGTGCTCCAATCCCAACGCCAACCACCTCCTGCCTGTTCGGATGCAGCGGTTTTGGGGGTTTTTTGCTTCCTCCCCATGGCTGAGTGAGTCAGCCCTTTCCATGGCACGGTGACAAACAAAGCCTCAGCCAGAGTGGCTGAGCTCCCTTCAAATCAAAGCAAACCCCATAGAACTGGAGGGACCCGGGCGCTTTGTATCCACGATCCTATCCACGATCCCCACCTCAGGGGCTGCCGTGGTTCTCCTTCCCCAGGACCAGGTGGTGCCAAGTGCCCCCCTGTGACAACATTTTGCATGAGGAGACCTGAGGCCATCCATCCGTGCTGCAAAGCCTCTGGATGCCCCCTCTGCACAGACAGCCACTGCCCCTCCTCTGGGCCAGCCGGCAGGTGACGATGCCGAGGCTTTGTCCCTTGCCCTATGATGTTGCCCATGATTTATAGGTCATTTTACAGCAGCTGTAAAGAGGCTGTAAATTATAGGAGGGGCATAAATTAGCCACGGACCCCTTTACTGGCCATAAAGATCTAAGGCCCACCACAGCTGCCTTTGGAGCTGGCACTCGGGAGCATTCCCGAGGACAGCCAGGGTTGCCTTCAGCCAGGCCGTGGGGTTCTTTGGCATGCTGGACATAAATGGGCCCTTTATAGCAGCGGGGCCGGGGGGCTGACTGTGACAGGTGGGGAGGAGCTGGGGGCTCATTCTGAGCATGGATGGGCTGCACTGAGACCCCACGTCCCCATCCCACAACGCCAGCTCCACATCTTCACCGCCAGCCTCATGCCCAGCTCTGGCTCTGCTGCAACTGATGCCTCCTCCGGTGCTGGTGCCCTCCCCATGTGTGCAAATCCCCCCAAATTCCCCTACTGTCAAGTCTGCCCCAGCAGCAGTTGGTGCCCTCTTGTTCTCCCGTGTGACCCTACAGCACAAACAGCTTTGCAGCTCCTCGCCGTCCCATTAATTACATTACCCCTAACGAGAAGGATCAGGCGGAAGGGATTAAACTTCGATTCTGCTTCCGCAGTCCCAGCGCACAGGAGAGAAAAGCAGCTTTATCCGCTCAAAATGGGAGTCACTTTTCACACTCACTCCAATCCCAGTGTTAATCTCCTTGGTTTCCCCATCCCGCAGCAGGCAGCTCCCGGGGCTCTTCCCCTCCTCACCCAGATCGGCGATGCTCTGAGAGGACTCTGCAACCCTTCCCCAGCACTTGGCTGCTGCCCTGGCCCTCCTGCTGGCTTTTCCCCCCTCCCTGTGCTGCCTCATGCCTGTCCCAGCCGGACAGAACAGCACATTTGGGGAATTTCTGTGAGTTGCCAGAGGCTCAGCATTTCCTCCCGCCTGGGGCTGCAGCTGCTGACCGCATGGCAGCGAGCTCTCATTATCTGCCTGGATGCAGCCAGTCCACGGGCTTTGAGCTTCAAGCACTCGGGGTTCACATATGAACAGCACTGTCCTGCAGAGCTGGAAAAGGCTCAGGCCCCGTGGTTGCTTTGTTGCACAAGTCTGGGCTGGGAACTGCTCAGCTCGAAGGTAGGAGAGGTTCTGTAAGTGACACCTGTCAGATGGAGCGCATCCTTCACACGGGCACTTTGCTCCTGGCAAGTGATTTGCATGATGGTTCAGCATGAATTTGCCTACATTACAGCACAGGGCACATCCAGCCCTCACGGTGCTCAGAGAGCTGCCAGAGATGGGGTCAGGGTACCCTGCACCACGGGTCACCCCCTGTCTGCCTGCAGGAGGTGCTTTGCATGTTGAGAGGCTTTGATGGAGCCTGCCTCCTTTGCATGCAGACCTCCTCTCACCTCCATTGCCAGCTGCTGGCTCCCAGGGCTGCCCAGCTCTGGGAGTTCAGCAGGTGTTTCTCTGCAAGGCCATTGCCCTGGGTTGGGGTCAGGGTTAGGATCACAGCCCTGCCAGGGGCAGGGGAAGAAGCACCAAGTGCCAGGGCAGAGCCAAAGGCAGGAAGGATGCTTTGTGAAAGGTGTGGAATGCTCAGCTAGGATAAGGGTCTTGCAGGTCCCCTAGTGGGACAGCAGCCTCTGTAGAGCTGCCCCTGGTAGCTGCAATGCTGGGGGGCCACGTGCAGCCCCTGCCCCCGGTCTGGGAGCGCAGCTGCTGTCCACTGCTGGAGCATGAGACAGCAGCAGTAAATCTGGGCTCGTTGCTGGAGACCCCAAGGAGAGCATCTGCAGCTTGTTTTCATCATGAACTCCAGTAAAAAGGGCACCGTCCCTATAAATCCATCATGGGGAGACTTCCTGCACGCCCAATCCGGCTCCTGTTCCTCTGATTCCTCGTGCACAGACGCCTGCTGATGTCAGGGTGAACTGGGGGCTCCTGCTCTGAGTCCCTCCCTCCTTGCATCACCTCTGGGCTGCTCAGCAGTGGGGATCAGAGCTGTGAGGTCCCTCCAAGCCAGAAACCCCTCCTGGGCCATCTCTGCATCACGCTGTGCTCTTCTGTCATTAAGTACCGAGAAGACAGAATGGGCTTAGAGCCTTCTTGGAAATCAGCATCCATCAGCCAAGGGAGGGGTAAACACTTTCAAGTCAAGTGCTGGAGAATGAGCGCACAGAGGATGCTTCCTAGCCCTGCAGATTAAGCCCAGAGGAATTAATCAATAAGAATCTAATTTAAGAAGCTTTTATGCACCTTTACAGCAATTGCTCTCTCTCAATATGCCCCCATCACTGCAGGTGCTCTCACCAACTGCTGATAAGGGACTGGGGAGCTCTAGGGGCCACTTTTGCTCTCTCCATCCCTGCAGACAGCTCTGATGCTCGGAGTCCTCAAGGAAAGCAGTGGCTGCAGGCAGGTGCAAGGCACCCCGGGGCTGGGGTTGTGTGCAGAAGCACGCTGCATCCCTGCAGGCACCAGCTCTGCCCTTCTGCTGCCCCTACCAAGGGGTTAACCCCAATCCCCTGGGTTTGCATTCCTGTGTCAATGGGAAATGTGAGCCGGGAGCACCGGCCTCATTCTGCCCACAGAACCCTGCTGATGACAGGCCAGGCTGCCACCACGGAGTGCTCAGGTCCTGGTGGTGCAGATGGGTCCAAGCTGTGCCAGGTCCCCAGTGTGGGCCAAGAGATGCTCTGCACTGAGGGATGCAGCGGCTCACCGGGTGCTTGTGGGAGCAGGAAAAGGCCACAGGAGCCCAGTGACCCCACAAAGGAAGGTGAGAGGAGCAGCATGCAATCTGTTGGGGGTTAGGGAGTTTAGGGTCTGCCTGTGGTTTGCTTGGCCTTCCTCCTCCTCCTCTCCTCTTCCAGCATGTGGGAGGCATCTCCATTCCGGCCCGGCAGCAGCAACCTCGTGTGGGTTTGGCACAACAAGTGGGCACAGCTCTGCCCCAGGCTATAAATACTGCAGCTTCCACAGGGCTGTCTAGACAGGAAGGCAGCCTGCGAGCAGGGAGAGCCCCAGTGTTAAAGGGGACAGGGAACACAAGGGGAGTCACCTCCCGAAAACTCAGATGTGCACAGGGAGCTCCTCTGAAAGGAGCACAGGGAAGCTGGGCTGCATGGATGGGGATCCTTCAGGCTGTAAAAAACTCTCCCATAGCCACATCTGGGGCAGCAAACCCAACACTTCCCCCCAGGTCATGAATCAGGTGCTGGAGGGAGCAAAGGAAGCACTGCCATCACAGCAAGCCCTTCCTCTATCAGAACCTGGGAAGCAACTCTGCCCAGCCCATAGGGCTGCTCTCCTTCCTTCCAGCCTCAGAAGCTATTTAGAGTTTGCTCTGCTCCACTCTCCTTTTATACCCTTGCAGGGGAACATCACCCCGTTGTTTGTTGTTGGCTGTGGCTTTTTCCCCACTATAAATATCCGAGTGTTGCTTGAAAGAAAGAAGAAAAAAACAACACCCGACACCAACCACTGTAGGTAGTGGGAGAAAAATCATAGCCCATGGGTAATGACACATAATTGCAGCCCTTCTCCTGATGAAAGGAGCTGCCATTGGGCTCCTAAATGACAGCGTGCAGAAAACGCTATTATCAGATTATCTGAGCGAAGGAATCTTTGCAGCAACACGAAGGCAGAACGCTGGGCTCAGCGCTGCTGATACCATCACTGAGAGCAGTGCAGGATGAGCAGAGCATCACTGCAGCTGATGAAAGTGCTGGCTGCCTGCTGGAACACCTTATTGAACGTCACAGCACTGAGAGAGCAAATCAATGGGGAACAGAAGTCGCACCCGCTTTGTGCAGAGGATGCGCAGCACTGAATGCTCCTCTGTGTGCTGCTCAGCTCTGAGCAAACCAAACCTCCACTGTGGGATGGATGGAGGTGAGAGGAGCCTGCAGTGCCCTTGCAGTAAGAGCTGAGCATTGGCAAGAGCTGCCCAGGTGTGAGACAAGGATGCACGAACCAAACACAGATTTCTTGGACAGACATTTTGGCATAGCACTGAGGAGGCTGCAGCTTTGCTTGCAGAGGGCTTCAAGCAGTCAAGAGCCCACAGCAAAGGTGGGATGCATCCCATCACACAGAGCCACTGCTCTAGGGAAGCACTGACTGCTGCCCTGGCTGCAAACACCACCGTGCAACAGTCTGCCCCAACTGCTGTCTGCAGGCAGTAAAATAGCATGTGACGTGTTAATGGGCTCTGTGGAATTTGGCAATTGCAAGGCAGCAGCACACTGCACTGCTGGAGGAGTGCACCCTGCTTGGGCAGTGCTCAGTGGGGACAAGAGGTGCCATGGGGACACAGCCAGCTGGGAACAACGTCAGGGGAAGAGGCAGAAAAGCTGCGCTCAGGACCTTTGAATGCAAGGCAGGATGGCTTTTGTGTTTTGCTCTCCTTGGCTGTGCTTACTGTGGCTCCTTGCCCATTATGGCTCCTTGCTCACTATGGCTCCTTGCTCAGCCTCCCAAATGCCACATCTGTGACCCCCCAGTGTCATTCTGTGGGTGCTCTGGGCACCTCTGGCCCTCTCCTCTGGCTGGCAGTGACGCTTGGGGCCATTTCCTTCCATCACCGTCAGACAGGCAGCCAAGCAGCACGGACAGAAGATGTTTCAGTGCTGTTAAGATGCAACTGGCAAAGGAAAGAGCTGCTTCGGGTCGATGAAAATAGCAGAGGAACCTCAGAGAGAGGAGAGAACTCTTGCAGTGGCTGAGCTCAGTGCTGCAGCCCTTTAGCCTGGGACAGCAGCATCCTGGAGCCAGCGTGGTCAGAGTGGGGCACAGGCAGGCGAAGCCCAGCAATGCTGGCAGCGATGTGGCTGCAGCCAGAGCAGCTAATAATGCTTTATTGAGTCAGAGCAGAGAGGGAAAGAGGGGGCTTCCTGTAGAAGCTGTACTCAGCTCCTAAATCATGCCCGGCAGCTAATATTTGTTCCCTGGTGCTGCTGGTTTTCATGAGTCACTTTTTCCTGGGAAAGTTGGTGCTCTGCAGGCTGCCAGGCGAGCTCTCCGCTGCGTCCTTGTGGACGGTGGCAGGGTGGCCAGGGCTGGGTTTGGGGCTGGGTTTCTCCTTCTGATGGTTCACCAGACGTTGAGCTCTGCAGCTGGAGAGCCCCAGCTTTGGGGGAAGCGTGGCTGAGCTGCTCGCTGTGACTCAGATGTTCCAAGGTTTGCTGCTCAGGTCGGCAGTGCACCTGGAAGCTCTTCAGAGCAACGCGTGGTCCTGCGAAGGCCAAGCAGCAAAAAGAAGCAGAGTAAAGGTGATGTGCGTTGGTGCAGACTCCTATCAGAGTGCAGACTCCCATCAGAGCACGGTCTGGGCATCCTGCAGCCCCACACATTGCCACGGTGCAGGTGCATGCTCAGTGCACATCCAAACCTCCAGCACACTCAGGCATACACTGCAAAGCACAGCCGTGTGCACAAGCAGCCCCTCTTGCAAGCAGGCAGACCCACAGCCAGGCTGAGCCCAGATGTGCCCCGGCCTTTTCAGGGAGGGATGAAGCTGCAAAGTCTTTGTCAGTGGGATCTTTCAGGGAAAGCTCTTTGTTATTCAGCATTCGCTCCTGCCTCCCCCTCTGCAAACCTAAACTAGCTGCATCTGCTTTTGTTTTCTAAATGCAGAAGTAGGGACTGAAAGGAGCCCTTTTGTGGTGAGGAGGAGGGGAGAGCTGCAGAGCTTTAAGTGGGAAACCGAAGGTCAGGGCAGAACTGCTCCATTGTGCCGCTCCTCTTCTCCCAGCAGCGCCTTCAGTTCTGTCCCTGCTGCCCAAACAGGAGCACAGCAGCACATGCACGCAGGTCCCCAGCTGCTGGCACAGGGAGTTGTTCAGCTGTTCCGCCAATGGAAGCCCACGTCCCGTTTATCTTAACGCTGCTCTTGATTAAGGGCAGTCAAACAACAAGCCCGGGTTCCTGTGAAATCCCCATCTGCACCACCTTCAGGTTGCACTGATGGCGTGGTACAGAATGGCACAGCATGGCAACACCAGGAGAACCCCCCTGGGTGTGCAGGGGGCACTGAGGCACCATCCCAGCCCTCTGCCCACCCTACATCCCAGTGGTCTCCATCACTCTCAGTGGCTGTTTTGGGTTCCCCATTCTTCCAGGAGGACCCACTTGTGCTCCATTTGTGCCACCAGATGGTGACAGCTCATGGTCACTCCCACTCTGAGCCCCACTGTGATGCTGAGGCAGGAGATGTGGGTCTGTCCTTGAGCCTCATGAATCAGGGGATGCTTTCCCTGTTGTCTGCCAGTTCCTTTACTCATAAGGGCCCATGGAACTGGTGTCCATTGATGGAGTCCAGCAGAAAACCATCACAAGAACAAAAGGGACGTGAATCCTCCGCCTGCCCCTGCTCTCCCTGCTCTCAACAGCCTTGGTTTGCCAAGGGAAGAACGCATGGTACCTTCCCCTCCCTCTGTCCACACATCTGTCATCCTGGAAAGAAAGTATTCCGTGGGTCTTGGCACAGCGTTCTGAACAGTTGCCTGAAGCAGCAAGAGGCTGCTCCTGAGATGGATGCCCAGCATTTGGTTCAAATATAGCGATGGTGATTGACAGGGCTAATTCAGCCTGTCCTCTTCCCTGTTATAACTTAATCACTTGCACATTGCCTTGCGCAGATCTTTCCCTGCCAGCCAGGAGATGTCTTTATTCCAGGCTGCCTTGGTGTGAGGCTGACTGGGGGCTGCTGGGCTGAGCCCAGGGCTGGATTTGGGGAGCTCACCCTGTGCTGAGCTCCATCTGGCTGCCCAACTTGGCATTCTGTGGGTCAGGCCAGGCTGGGCTCCGTGGCACGGCCGTACATCTCTGTGTCTTCAACTCAAGCATTCAGCACAGCCCTAAGCAAAAAGCACACGTGCTGCCTGTGTATGCAGAGATTTTTTGGGGTGCTGAGCGTTAACAGCTGCACCAGAGCTCAGGGAACACACAGCACGAACTGCAGCAATGGTGGTGGCTCCCAGGAAGGAGCTGGGGCTAGAAACTCCACGCAAAATTGTCCCATGATGAGAGTTAGGGGTAGGGATAGGGGTAGGGTGCCCGGGCTATTGCTCTGCAAAAGACTTGGGGTAGGGGGCTGCCCCACACCTGCACCCTGTGTGCTGGGGAACGGAGCCCTGCAGTGTAGAGCACACAGTGGGGCGAGACATGGCCGAGAGCAAGGCAGCAAGAGTCCCTCGAGCACCCCGCTCCACGAGAGGAGTTTTTGGGGGCAAAACAGCCGCCTTCAGACTCCCCCCCCCTGCACCCCACACCCGGGAGTCCGTCCCGGGGCGGCTGCCGGCAGCGCAGCACGGGGGCTCCGAGGGGGCGCCCCGGCGGCGACTACAAGCCCCATCAGGCCGCTGAGGAGGAGGAGGAGGGCTGGGAAGAAGGCGGGGGAGGAGCCGGCGGGAGGCGGCGGGGCGCTGCGGGAGCGGCTCAGTCCGGCGGCGGCAGCGCGCGGCGGGGACGCGGCGGTGCGGGCAGCTCTGAGCGGCGGCCGTCGGGGCGGACCGCGCCTCCCGGGAGCGCCTCCCGCCGCCACCTCGGGGCCGGGATCCGCCATGGGGCGGCCGCACTGAACGCGGCGGCGGCGGGGCTGCGCGCTCGCCCCGGCCGGGGCTCCCCTCCATTGTTCCCGGGAGCGGCGGGCACCGCGCCTCCGCCGCCGCCCCGCGGGACTCCGGTGAGTACGGGGAGAAGGAGCGGGGCGGCGCTTTGTGCTCCGCGCGGGGGGGATCGCTCCGGGATCGCGGCCATCCCCATCCGCCGGGGGGGGCGGCCCGACGGGGCCCCACTGCGAGCAGCGCGGGGCAGCGGCTTGTGGGCACCGCGGGCGTTGGGCTGCGGTACCGGAGGTTCGGAGAGCTTAGGGACACCGGAGCGGTTCGGTGTGCTTGCGGCGGAGGTCCGGTTCTGAACCCTGGGGCACCCCGGGCAGCCGCCCGGCGGCACTTCGGAGGCGCGGTGGCTCGGTGCCCGGTTCTCGGGTCGGTGCGCGCTGCTCGGTTCGGTGCCGAGCTCCGGGGACCCCCAGCGCTGGGGATCCGGTAGGGGCTCGGTGGTGCTGCCCGGCCCTCGGCCACCCAAAGTTGCTGGGCGGGAGCCTGGCGGTTTCCAAAAGAAGATGGAGAAAGAGCTGGATTTGTTGCGTTAGGAACTCCGAGATGTTGGGGCCTTTCGGTAAAAATCGGCGGCGGAGGCGATGAAAATGAGCCGGGCTGAGATCTTTGTGCGTGTTGGCGTGGGAGGTGAGAGGGATCGGAGCGTTCTTCTGCCGAACTCTTTGCCAGCGTCTGGGAACGGCTCTTGCGTGTGCGCAGCGTGGCGGCCGCCCTACGCCGCAGCGTTCGCGACGTTTGCGGGGTCGATGTGTGCGGGACCGGCGGGCGCGGGGCTCCGCGTGGTTCTGTGGTCGCTGTTCGGTTCCTGGACGAGGGCCGGCGGCTGCCGCGGGGGAGCGAGAGGCGCTGCGCGTCCGTTTGCAACGCGTTCAGATGACGGCCGAACGCCGTGCGGATTGTTGGATAACTCGGCGCTGCTCCGCGCGTCACGGCTCAACGGCCAGACCTCCAAAGTGCTCTCCTGCCGAATGCTTGCGTTAACAAAACTCAGGGTTTGGAGGCTGCTCGAGTCCCGGGAGGAGGAAAATCGGGCTTTGTGATTTGCTCTCATGAGATCGCGGGGCTCTCGGGGATGTGCCCGCACCGGGGATGCTGCAGGACGGAGCCCCTCACCTCTCTCTCCGGCCAGCAGCCATTTTCCCCGCACAGGAGCACTTCCTCCCTTAATCTCCGCCGTGCCTGGCATGCACCGTTGCCTTCTCCTTGTGTTGCTCAGAGAGGATTAAAACAAATGAGGATCGTCCCTGGCCCGGCAAGAGCGGTGCTGCGCTGCACAGCGCGCCTGCTGGGAAGGAGCCCAAGCTGCTTTCAGGTGCAAACAGGGTCTCTCTGTTTATTTATTTGCCTGAAAACAAATAAACTGTACTGGGAGCTGAGGATCTCCAAGCCCCGTTGCTCAGCCGGGCCTGGAGCACAGATGCTCGTCCCAGCAGTTTGCCTTTCCCCTCATTGGGACCTTCTGCTTTTTGGGGATGAAGGCAAATGTGAGCAGCAGGGGATGGGTCTGCTGGAGGAGTGCGTGTCCTTCCGCCCGCAGTAGCTTTCCTGGGAGGAGCTGAGTGCAGCAAACCCCATCCCGCTCCCTCCCAGCTGGAGAACTGCTCTGCCTCTTCCAGGGAGTGGGGGCTGTGATCTGGTGTCCGTTCTGGGACAGCCCTGTGCCGGAGCACTCAGCACCACCAGCCTGGAGCAGCCTTTGGGGGACCTTTGGGGGTGCTCAGCGTATCTGAAAATGAAGCCCTCGGGTGGGGACGCCTTGCTTTCGGGAAGCTTTTAAACCTGATCTGGTTTTACTGAGCTTTTCCCATCCTTGCTCCCCACCAGACCCCCACTCACACCACTGCACGCATGCAGAGCACCGTAACTCGGTGCAGGAGCTGTTGGTGTGCAGCAGGATGCAACACGTGGCTGCAAAGGGTTAACACGGAATGCAGCCCGCACAGTTGGATATTTATTTTTCCAAGCATGCGTCTGCTTTAAGCATTACTGATTTTCCCTATAGTTACATTTGCAGTCGTGTTTGCTTTTTATTTCAGCAAATACTTGGTTGAGCATGCGGCTGGGTCAAGGAGTGCAGGGCAAGGAGGAGGTTCCGTGTGCCACCAGGAGCTTTGCCTTTGCTGTGTCCTTCTGCTGCAAGGGCACTCGGAGCCGAATTCACCCTCCTTCCTTACATCAGTGTCTGTCAGGGTCTCCCATTTGTGGTCACCACCATGGGAGGGGCGTCACCTCAGGGTCCCCATGGTCACACTGGGGCACGTAGAGCCCCTAGAGATGTTCTTGTGACCCCTTGAGCCCCATTTCCACCCGGGGTGCCCCAGTGCCGTGGGCCTGCTTCTCTCTCCTCACCTTGGACGTGTTCCCAGGGATGAGCCATGAGCTGGGAAGGGGCTTCCCCACTGTGCTCTGCTCAGCACAGGGGCCGGGCTGTGCGTGCCGCTGGCTCAGCCCTGACTCACAGCACGGGGCGAAGGTCCAGGGTCGTGCTGAGGACAGCAGGGCGGGCAGGTTGCACATGTGGGCACGTGGGCAAAGGCTGTGCTCGGGTGGGAGTGCGCACAGGTGGGCACAGGGGTGTTCCTTCAGCTCCTAAATAGCCCCGTGGGTGTCGTGGCCGTTGTAATTGCAGGTCTCTAAGGGGCCCTTCGTTCTGGTTCCTCGCTTTTCTGCTTCCATTTTTAGTCACTTGAATCCACCCCAACCAGCAAATTGCAGCGGGCAGGGACAGTGCATGCATGGAAGGAGCTGGAAACCCACGCTGAGGCTGCAGCCTTTCGGTGCAAGCAGATTCCTGTGGGGATCCATATCTCCGCACAGAGCAGAGCTGTGCTTTCTGTGCACAGGTTGGAGGCTTCCTGGGCTGCTCTGCCCCGTGTGCATCACCATCACTGCTGCAATGGAAACTCTCTGCTGTCGGCCCCTGAGTCAGCGCCCGTCCCACTGCAGCTGAGCCCCACTCTGTGCCCTGACTCACTGCTGGGAGCTGCTGTGTGCACTGTGCAGGGAGGGGGAGAGCTGCAGCCACTCCACATTAGGGCATGTTCCGGGGGGGTGCTGCTGATAAACAAAACCACAGAGAGACAGAAAATAATTTCCAGAAATGCCAATGGCTTTTTTTTTTTTTTCTTCCACAAAACATTACCACCTCCTCCTTCCAACCCCTTGATAAATTGCTCACACTCCATCAGTGTTTTCACCGGCGGAGATGATGCTGGGGTTTGCTGGGTGTCCCTGTGTGAATAGTTTGGGTGCCAAATGCTGCAGAGCTGGCAAGGGAAGAGGCAAAAGCTGCCCTGGGGTTAAATCCTTTGGGACAGAGGATGCTCCGTGGTGGGAAAGGGTTCATTGGGAAGCAGGAGCACGTGGGGGGATGAGTGGTGGCCCATTACTCACTGCAGTGGTTTACTCACCTTGTAGTAATGTGCTTTTGAGGTGGATCCCATATGGCAAGGAAGCACTTATTTGCACAGTGCTCTCCGAACGGGGCTTTGGGGTGATGTCAGAGCAGCACCAGGTGAGCTCACACGGCTGCATCCCCATTTCTGTGTTGTCCCCCCGGTCCTGGAGCAGCCATCCATCCCAGTGTTGTGCAAGATGGGGCACAGAGCCCTGTGGGAGCCCAGGGGGACCATTAGTGACCGCTGGTGTCGGGACCTCGGCTGGAGGCTGTTGTGGAGCTGCAGATGTCACCGAGGGAGGAGTGCAGCTCTTGGATTGCAGCCCAAAGGCTTTGGGGTCTGACAGCTTGAGTCGGGTTTGGCTGCGTTGGAGCACAGAGCAGTAGAGCACGGCTCAGTGCTGGGAAGGGTGGAAGGCAGAGAGAAGTGGAGGGTTAAGGAACGTCCTCCTCCTGTTCCAGCTCTGCTGGTGGCTCTGCTGCTTGTGCACCTAAGGCTGTGAGGTCACAGCGCTGTTCCCACAGCAAAGGAGCTCAGGCATCTCCTGTGGGGTCACCCCGACACCCCAAAAGGGCTTCAGGAGCTCCCAGCCCAGGTTAACCGTGTGAACACCTGCTGCTCTGCCCTCAGGGTCTGTGCTGCTCTCAGTCTGGAGCTTCCTGGGATGTCTGTAGAGGAAGATGTGAAAACAAAGGGGTTCCGGAGCTGAGCAGCAGCACCTCTCCCATCCCACAGAGCCTCAGGCTGGAGCCTTTTCCATTTTGGATCTGAGCAAAAAAAGTTCAAGGAACCCAAAAGCTGCTCCTGCCAAGCCGTGACGATCGAAGCTCCTTGCAAACATTTTGATTTGTATGAGAATTGCTGTTTCCAGTGCCAACTGCGTGAAGGGGGAGGAAAAAAAGAGGAGAGCAGAAACCTCCCTTCTCTTCAAACAGCATTTGAGGATTTCTCCCAGCGTTTTGCTGTGCTCGGTTTTGCTTTGCCAGCACTTCTGCTCCCAACACATCAGCCATCATTGGCGGGGTGGCTCGGAGCTCAATCCTCACAGGGAGCAGAGAGGAGGGGGGGGGGGGGGTCCCCATACAGCAAAGGGGCTGTGGGATGCAGGGGATTCCCATACAGCAAAGGGACGTGGGGGGATGCCCTGAACTCTGCCCTGACTCTCTTTCCCCCCTCTGCAGCTCACAGCGGCCGACGGGGCCCCATGGAGGGGCGGTTGAGCGCAGTCGCCGAGCAGTAGCCGCAGCAGTGGGATGTTTACCTGGAGGTCCCTCATCCTTTGGGCTGTGCTGGTCACAGCCACGCTGTCAGCTGCCAGACCGGCCCCCACGCTTCCTGACCAAGGTAAGGCCAACAGATCTCCTTCTTTGCTTTTCTCCTTGTTGATAAGATAGCTGGGACCTCTCGCCTTGCAGAAGACAGAGCTTTGGGGCCCGGCGAGGGGTTTTGTGCGATGCGTCGTGGTGCAACCTGGCTGGGGTGTTGTCTGCAGTGAACACGTGGCGTGGGGTGCACCTCCAGCATTGCCTATGGGTGTCTTTAAAGCAGGGGGGAAACTTTGCAGAAGGTCAGCAGTCACCCCTAAGGCGTTGCAAGGGGAACAGCCTGGGATGTGTGGCATCGCTGAGCTCCGGGCTGGGGACACGCTGAACTGCCATGCATGGGCCTCCGGGGTCACCAGGCCCCCAGGACAGCTGCACGGAGTGCTGCAGCATTTCAAAGCACGGCCCCTTCCCTTGGTGAGGCGGAGAATAACCAGAGCAGCCAGGGATTGCTGCCTAGCTGCTGCCTTTTGGTTCTAATTACCTGAGAATGTCTGGTCCGAGCGGTACGGCGTTGCTTTTTTAAGGCTCACTCTTTCCCTTTTCCTCCCACTGAAAGCCCCACGTGTTGGTGAGCCCCACAGTCACCCCCATGAAAACCATGCAGGTACACAGAGCAAAGGCGGTGTGGGGTGACGGTGGGGTTTTGGGGTCCTTAGGGAGCCGTGGAGGGGTTGGGGAGGCAGCGGTGGAGGTGGAGGGGACAAGGAGAGGATGGAGCTGGGTGCCTGCCAGGCTGGCAGTAACCTCTGGCAATGCTTCCCAGCACTGCTCTCACCAGGACGGCCCAATTAGTGCCACAGCAGGAACCTGGCTGCACAGAGCCTGGCTGCACAGAGCCTGGCTGCACAGAGCCCAACCCTTTGGCTGTGGCTGCTGGGAACAACGCGTCCCCGACACCATATGTGCCTGTGCACAGGGTGGGACGGGAGAGTCAGGTCCAGGCCAGGCTGTGTGGGAGGCAATGGTGCATCAAACCCAGAGCCATGCATCAGTCCCAGAGCCACGCATCGCATCCTTGAAGCCGTGTGTTGTGTCCCAGTGTTCCACATCCCCCCATGAGCATCACCCAGGGGAGGCAGCTCTGCTGTCCCCCTCCTTAGCAGATGCAGCACCGGACTTGGTTCTGGTGTTGGTGGCGTTTCAGTTTACTGCTGGAATCCGTAATCTCCCCCATGCAGGGCAGCCCCACCTCAGTGCAGAGGAGGGCTCAGAGCCGCCCCTCCACGTGGCTGGGGAGGGGGCTCAGCAGCTCAGCCTTTGTCAGGAACTTATTGAAAAATCTGCTGCAAATAAAATATTAATGGGCGCTCGCTGCGTTTTATAGTTACCTAAATTTGGAGGTGGTTAAAAAACCAGAAAAAAAAACACACAAAAAAAAAACGAGTTAAGGGGAAAAGCCAAGAAATTTCCATGAGCAGCCTCCGTCTCCCTCCCTCACAAAGCCGCTCTTTGTCTTCAGGTTAAACAGAAACCTGCAGAAAATTGTGGAGGGGATTTTTTTCCTCCCTCCCTGTCCTCTATTGTCCTCCCCGCTGTTCCCACTGCTCTGCCTCTGCTGTGTGTGGGGAATGTGGGGGCACGGAGCGGCCGAGGGGCTGCAGCTCTGAGCCCCATCTCCTGGTGAGGATCCCCATCCTGGTGCTGCCAGGCATGGCTGTGTGCTGCGGGGCACCACGCTGCTCCCTTCCCCTCCCAGCCCGTCTGCAGGCATTGTTCACCACCTCCCGCCTTTCCACTCAGATGCTGTCACTCCAGCCCTTAATTGAGGAGGAAAAAAAAAGAAATGTGAGGCTTTGGGAAGGGCAGCAAGGCTGTGCTGCAACTGTGGGGCAGCTCTGTGGGGCTGCTTGCAGAGCCCCCCCATGTGCAAACTCATTTTGCACCCCATGATGGGAGAGGAGCAGATCCCCGGGACGCCCTCCTGCTCCTGCTGGGCGAACCCATTGCTTATTGCAGAGAGCCACAGATGTGCATGGGTTGCAGCACTCCTGGTGCCCCTTGCAGTGTGCAAGGCCTGCTGTCCCGCACTGCTGCTCTGCACTGAGCTCTGAGCATGGCTGGGTGTCCCGGGGGATGGGCGGGTGGTTATCCTGACAGCTTTGCAAACGACAGACATGCTGGGTAATTAAATGCTGCTTCATTTCACGTGCTGCTCCGAGGAGCAGAGCCTGGGGCAGTGCATCAATTCCCTGCTCCTGCTGGAGAGATCTGCCCGGGATTACAGGATGGGTAAAGCCCATTAGAAAGCACTGCATTCTGTGCTTGGCGTCATCCTTCGTTGGGGTGCAAGGCAGTGGGGAAGCAGTGCAGCTGCAGCGGGGTTGCAGTGGGGTTGCAGTGGGTGCAGTGAGGGTGGAGTGAATGCACAGTAGAAATGCAACAGGGTTGCAGTGGAATGCAGTGGGGTGCAGCAGGGGTTGCAGTGGGATGCAGTGGGATAACAGGGTTGCTGTGGATTGCAGTGGGATGCATTGGATTGCAGTGGGGTGCTTTGGGTTGCAGTGGGTTGCATTGGGTTGCATTGGGTTGCAGTGGGATGCAACAGGGTTGCATTGGGTTGCATTGGGATGCAACAGGGTTGCAGTGGGTTGCAGCAGGGCTGCAGTGGGATGCAACAGGGTTGCATTGGGTTGCATTGGGATGCAACAGGGTTGCAGTGGGTTGCAGCAGGGCTGCAGTGGGGTGCAACAGGGTTGCATTGGGTTGCATTGGGTTGCAATGGGTTGCAGCAGGGCTGCAGTGGGTTGCAACAGGGTTGCAATGGGATGCAACAGGGTTGCAGTGGGTTGCATTGGGATGCAGCAGGGTTGCAGAAGGGGCACTTGGTCACCTCCCCAGCACTCCCATGGGCGGCTGCAGGGGGGGGGACAGCGGGGAGAGGCACTTTTTAAATAAGAAAGAAACCAATCCCCACGTCCCGGTAAGCGCTTCCTGTTGGGATTAGCAGAGCTGTGGGGCATGTGTGTGCTTTTTCTTCAGGAAATACCTTCAGTGAGCCCTGGTGGGGTTTCCAGGGCAACCGGCGGCAGGACCTGCTGCTCGCGGCCATTCAGCCCGGGTTGTTGCTGTGCTGCTTTGTTGGCCGCTTTATTGCGCTCGGGCACACACAGCTCCGCGCCGTTTTGTCAGCTCTGAATGCAGAACTGCTCCATTCTGATGGGCAGCTTTGGCGTGGGGCCATTTGCATGCAAAGTCCTTTTGAGGGGAGAGGTGAGAGCTCTCCAGCAAGGAGAGCGAGGCTGAATGCGGAGGGGGAAAGGTGAAGACGTGCTGCTGATATCCCCATCCCTTGTGGGCCAGGCCTGGGCTCCAGCAGCAGGTACAGGAGGCAGTGGCACCCTCCATCTGCCTGGTTGCAAAGCTGGAACTGAGCAATAAAAGCGCTGGTGGGTTCGCCTTAAAGCTCACAGCAAAAGGAAACAGTGTGAGCTGAACGTCTCCATCCCAACTCGGTGCTCCCAGATCCAAAGTCCCTGCAGCGCTGCCTGCAGGCTGTGCACTGCTGGGTGCTTGGGGGTGCAGCACTCAGCATCTGGGGCTGCAGAAGGGCTGCATTTGTTCTCCTGAGCCCGATGTGTTCTGAGGAGCCCAACTGTGGGGCGTTTTGCTCCCACCTGAACACCCGCACCGTGAGTCTCCCGGACTTCAGCAAGCTCAGCACCAACCCCCTGTGCACAGCAGTGGGCACAGAGCCTCTGGGCATCCCTGTGCCCTCTGTGTTTGGGACTGGAGCTGCAGACATTTGGATCCCTGCAGTGCTCCCCCCTTCCTGCGCTGGTGCAGAGGAGGAGAGCCAAGCGTTTCTCCGGCCCATTGAGCTCCTGCTCGCTCCAGGCGTGTGAGCACCATGCTCAGAACTGCTGTGAGGGGCTGCACCTGCCGGCTTGGGTTAGGTTACAGAAGAGCAAAATAAATAGAAGAGGCACTCCGGGCTGATGGAGCACAACGATCCGAGGGGGCACTGAGAGTAGGATGAGCTGCTCCTGCTCTGTGTGCGCTGCGGTTTTGCAAAGGCTGCGTTTCCCAGGGCTGCTGCATGGCAGTGCCAGCCGAGCCGTCCCGTGGGCTGCTGCTGTCCGGCTGCCAGAGCCGCTGGGAGCCTCATTGTCCCTGCTTTCACCCGTAGGGGGGTTGGGGGGGGTAACCTGGACATGCTCATTAGGCTGTGAATTCGTTTTCGGGCCGTTCCCACCATGCCGCGTTTTCCGCCTTATCCCCGAGTGCCAGAGATGAGCTTTGGGTTACCAAAGGGCAGCATCCCGCCCTGCCCTCTGCCTCCCCGTGCTGTGCTGTCCATCACGCTGCTCATGTTAAGAGCTGGGTCGAGATGGGGGGAGGAGGGGGAAGAGGGAGGACGCGGCCTTTGAATGGCACAGAGAGCGTCGCCGTGAGCTGGGATGCAGCCCAAAGCTGTGCACCCTCCAAAGAGCTTTTCTCATGGGCACGAGCAGTGCTGAGCCCCAGCTGAGAGTGGAGGGCACCGCAACCCTCTGGTTTTGGGTTCTCTCCGTGGTCTTCACGCAGGGGCAGGAGGATGCTGTGGGGCTGTGCCTTGGTGGGGGCTGTGGCATTGTATGCGCCTGTGACGAATCTTTTGAAACACAAATGAGAGCTGCAAGGAGCGCCAAAGCTGGAGGAAAACGTGGGGAAATTGGGATTGCAAAAAGCAGAGCTCTTCCCCAAAACCTGCAGGGCTCTGTAAGCTGGCAGTAGGACCTGCAGCCCTGCTTCTGGCCCTCCTGCCATCAAGGAGAGCGCTGAGCTCATCCCCACACACGCTGTTCTCATGGAGGCGTTCACAGAAACTCCTGAGCTGTTGGTGGATGGTGTTCCTCTGAAGATGCTCAGGTGTGTGAGGGCTGCAGGAGGAGTGAGGAGTGGAGGGCTGAGGCTCTGGAGGTGCACATCAGCTCCCCATTGCTCCGCTCTGAGCACAGCTGATGGGGTGTGCGTGTGGTTGGGGCCAGAATGCCTTCATCGGGTGCTTTGAAGTCCCTGGGAAGCACCGGATTGCAGCTGGGAAGGCCCTGCAGGTGGGCTGCCCCTGAGGATTTGATCTGGGGTCTCCACGTGGGAAGTCACCATGCTGAGATGGAGTGAGAAGAGGAGGCTCTGAGCCAGGCTGCCCAGCGAGGAGCAGGAGGAGTCGTGGGAACACACCCTATGGAGACAGCAGCAGAGGTGTGAGAGCAGAGCTGGCGCGGGAAGGAGAGCAGGCATTGCACCAGGCTGAGTGTGAGCACTGGGAGGGATTGCTGGGAAGGTGGACGTTTGCACCCAGTGCAGAATCCTCGTGCAACACCACAGAATGAGGGGAAAACAACGGTTTGTGCAACACCGGTGATCAACAGCACTGGGATGGATTGGATCATTGTGCTGCTGGAAGGACGTCGCAGGACGACTGAGGGCAGGGAGCATCTGACAGCCCCTGCCTGCCTACCTGAGCTTCCAGCACTGTCTCTGAGCCCTGCTCTCTGCCTGCTGTCCCGGCATAGCCCTGTAACTGCCTGGTGCTGACCAGAGCGAGGGGTTCAGGCCTGCTTTGCTGGCTGTCTGCTGCTGGGCAGGGAGACCCTGGGGTGGAGCCGCGCGGGGTTTGGTGCTCCTCATCCTGCCCTGCTGCCAGCTCTGCCCAACGTGCCTCAGGTTGCAAATTCCTCCCCATCTCAAACCCCTTCTGCAGCGCTTGGCAGGAGACTGAGGGCGCTTGCGTAGCTTTGGGCTCCATGGCTGTGCCCTGGGGCGATGCCTCGCTGCTGCTTGGGTTGCTTTCAGCGTGGCTGTGCTCGGGGTCGACCCCCATACCTCAGCCACGTCCCCACAGCGCATGTCGCCTCATTAACCCAACCCTCAGCAGCCCGGTGTCCCGTTGTCTCTATTTCTTTTCTTTTTTCCCTTTCTCTCCCTCTCTCCCCAACTCCTCCAGCTCTGCCCAAAGCGAACATCGAGGTGGAATCCCACTCTGCACACCCCGGCGATCTCCTCCAGCTGCGCTGCCGGTTGCGCGACGACGTGCAGAGCATCAACTGGGTGCGTGATGGAGTGCAGCTGCCTGAGAACAACCGCACACGCATCACCGGCGAGGAGGTAGAGGTGCGGGATGCGGTGCCCGAGGATTCGGGGCTCTATGCCTGCATGACCAACAGCCCCTCGGGGAGTGAGACCACCTACTTCTCCGTCAACGTCTCAGGTTCGTAGCGGTGCAGGGGCAGCAGCGAGGAGCAGCGTGCCTGTGTGCACGCCTTGCATGCTGGCTGCCAGGCACAGGTTGGTTCGGTGGGGTGCAGTCTTGCACAGCCCACGCTGGCACGCAGAGGATGTGCCACCAGATCTGTGCAATGTGGTGGTTGTGCCCTGTGGCTCAGCGTGGGGACACATGGGCACAGAGCACTGCAACAGGGTCAGCACTGCTGGGTTTTCTGCTCAGAGATGCACAGATGGTGCCCAGCACCCTGTGTCTCCACATGGGCACAAAGCACTGCAGCAGGGTCAGCACTGCTGGGTTTTCTGCACAGTTGGTGCCCAGCACCGTGTCTCCACATCAGCACAGAGCACTGCAGCAGTGCTGGATTTTCTGCTCAGAGATGCACAGGTGGTTGCCCAGCACCCTGTGTCTCCACATGGGCACAGAGCACTGCAACAAGGGCCAGCACTGCTGCGTTTTCTGCTCAGAGATGCACAGATGGTGCCCAGCACCCTATGTGTCCACATCAGCACAGAGCACTGCAGCAGGGTCAGCACTGCTGGGTTTTCTGCTCAGAGCTGCAAAGATGGTGCCCAGCATCCTAAGTGTCCACATCAGCACAGAGCACTGCAACAAGGGTCAGCACTGATGGGTTTTCTGCTCAGAGCTGCCAAGTTGCCCAGCACTGTCTGCACCCTGTGTGTCCATTTCAGCACAGAGCACTGCAGCAAGGCCAGCACTGCTGGGTTTTCTGCTCAGAGATGCACAGGTGGTGCCCAGCATCCTCTGCACTGTGTGTCCATGAGTGTTCTTCCACGGTGGCAGTGCATGCGTGGGGACATGTGAGTCTGCATGGAGCTGAGCACCGGGCTGAACTGGAGCTGAGGTTTTCTTTGTTGGTTCTGAAGCACAGTGGTGAGGACTGAGTGCTGATGGTCAGGAGGTGCTGGCTGAAGGTCAGGGCTGTTTCTGTCTGCAGGACCTGGATGGATGGATGGATGTCCCCAGGTGCCTGGCAGCACAATGTGGGCACTGCCTTCCTGAGTCCAAAGTCAGCCTTGTGGGCAAACTGCTCCCTGGGCTCTGTGAGCTGGGACAGCATCTCTCGCTCCAGCCATGCAGCATTCTCTCAGAGCCTCATGCCATGTGTCAGCACGGTGCACAGGAGGGGTCTGTGCATAGTGCTTAGCTGGGGGTCTCTTCTCTTGCAGACGCACTCCCTTCTGCAGAGGATGATGATGATGAAGATGATTCCTCCTCGGAGGAGAAGGAGGCGGATAACACCAAGCCGAACCGTACGTGTGGGATGGGTTTGCATGGGTTTGTGGGATGGATGGGGGTGAAGGGAAGCCAGGCATGCATGTGAACAGCATCCAGGGGCTGAGAGGCAGGAGAGGAGAGGCAGGGTCCTGCTGCAGTCCTCCTAAAGCCTGGTTGGGGTGTAGGGATGTGCCAGGGAGATGTGCACCTCGCCCCAGTCCTGCCCTGGGTTAACCATGAGCAAACATCAGTGCTCCCCATGGCTGATCCTGCTGCTCTGTGCCCCGCAGAGGCCGTAGCTCCTTACTGGACCTATCCTGAGAAGATGGAGAAGAAGCTACACGCCGTCCCTGCTGCCAAAACAGTGAAATTCAAGTGCCCCTCAGGTGGGACGCCCAACCCCACGCTGCGCTGGCTGAAGAATGGCAAGGAGTTCAAGCCTGACCACCGCATCGGGGGGTACAAGGTACAGACCGGGTCCTGTCCAGGCAATCTGGGCCTGGGAGTCACTCAGGGAGAAGGGGAAATGAATGGGCTTCAGAGGCCCTGAGCTGCCCATTGATGCAGCCGTGCGCCTCTGGAAGGGCAGATGGGCCCCCTGACATTCCTGTTGCAAAATAGACCCACGGCAGTGACCTGCTTCTTGGTCATGTTTGCAGCAGCCTCAACCTTTGGGGGAGGGGGGAGGATGAGCCCAGCCTGGCTGCACTAATCCCAGAGCTGAGCCAGGAGGGTTGGGGCAACTGCAGCTCCCAGGAGCGCCACAGATCTCCTACATCCAGCACTGCACTGGGGGAGAAGGAGGATGAAGGAGTGCAGCTCTTCTTGCAGAGCCTTGGCACAGCCTGGAGCATTTGGGGTGCAGGGCTCAATGTGCCCCCCAGGGCAGCAGGGTGCTGGTTCTCTCCATCTGTGTGCAAAGCCCTGGTAGAAAATGGAGTGGAAACGCAGGGCTGTGGGAATTGCCAGCGTGCCGTCAGCACGTGGATGTGGGTGCTGTTCCCTTTGTGCCACCCAGGGCTGTGTCCCTGCACCCAGTCCGTGGTGCTCAGCAATTGGCTCTGTGCTGGGACAGCTGGGAGCAATTATGGTCCCTCTGGAGGAGAGGGGAAAGGTGACCACGAGCAGATTTATGCTGTGCCAAAGGGCTGAGCTGCTCTGATGTGCACACATCTCACCCACCACCCCCCATCCTCCTGCCCCCAGGTCCGCTATGCCACCTGGAGCATCATCATGGACTCGGTGGTGCCATCAGATAAAGGCAACTACACGTGCATCGTGGAGAACAAATACGGGAGCATCAACCACACCTATCAGCTGGATGTTGTGGGTGAGGATGGCTCTGGGGCTGCTCTGCTTCCTGCACAGCAGTGCTGAGCCCCGCGAGCTTCACCTTGAATCCTTCTGGGGCTTTTTAATTGTGGTGGAAATAATTTCAGAGACCAGACAGAAACTTTTTCTAATCGCCTTATTAGCCATAATTCCCAGCTGGGAAGGCTGGTCTGAGCAGTTCCACATGTGGAGCTGCTCTAAATGCCAGTAAATGAACCATTAAGAATGTGATTTAATTTGATTACACTGAGCAAACTGAAGGGAACAGTCAGCGAGGTGAACAAAGGGGTTTGTTAATGCTGACTCACCACAGTGGCAGCGGCTGGGGCCCTCATTAGGTTTGTTTGACCTCTGACCCCTGAAGAGATAACGATGTCCCTGTGCTGGGATGTCACCTGTCCCCTGCTCTGGTGGGATGTCACCTGTCACCCGCTCTGTGGGGCTGTGGGATGAGTCTCCTGTGGATGTGGGGTGCCCATGCTGAGGTCTCCGTCCCCACAGAGCGCTCCCCGCATCGGCCCATCCTGCAGGCAGGGCTCCCTGCCAACAAAACGGTGGCCCTGGGAAGCAACGTGGAGTTCGTCTGCAAGGTCTACAGCGACCCGCAGCCCCACATCCAGTGGCTGAAACACATCGAGGTGAACGGCAGCAAGATCGGCCCCGACAACTTGCCTTACGTGCAGATCCTGAAGGTAACGCTGCACACACAATGGGCTGCCCCAGACCGGGTCCCTATGGGGTCACTGCCCTCACTGGGCACAGCTGGGGACACATAGGTGGCATCGAGGCATCTGGAGCCCCACCAGCCCTGCCTGCTCTGCTCTGGGCTGTCCTGGAGGAGCTGGGTGAGAGGTGGGCAGTGGGCAGCAGGCAGCGGTGCGCTCATCCTTTGGATCCCTGAAGGTGTCTGTCATGAACTGGGTGGGTGCTGGGGGCAAGCATAGGGTGGGTGGCACAATCCAGCCACGAGCAGTGCCCTCAGCCCCTCTGCAAAGCCTGGGGTGTGTGCACGTCCCCATCCATGCCAAGGTTTCAGGACACGTGGCCATCCTCAGCTGGATACCCCCAGGCCCAGGGCACACGGTCACCTCCAGCCCTAAGGCACATGGCCATCCCCAGCCATAGGGCACATGGCCACCCCCAGCCCTAAGGCACATGGCCACCCCCAGCTATAGGGCACATGGCCACCCCCAGCCATAGGGTGCATGGCCACCCCCAGCCCTAAGGCACATGGCCACCCCCAGCCATAGGGCACATGGCCACCCCCAGCCATAGGGCACATGGCCACCCTCAGCCATAGGGCGCATGGCCACCCCCAGCCATAGGGTGCATGGCCACCCCCAGCCATAGGGCACATGGCCACCCTCAGCCCTAAGGCGCATGGCCACCCCCAGCCATAGGGTGGATGGCCTTCCCCAGCCATAGGGCGCATGGCCACCCCCAGCCATAGGGCGCATGGCCACCCCCAGCCATAGGGCACAGGGCCACCCCCAGCCATAGGGCACATGGCCACCCCCAGCCATAGGGCACAGGGCCACCCCCAGCCATAGGGCACAGGGCCACCCCCAGCCATAGGGCACATGGCCACCCCCAGCCATAGGGCGCATGGCCACCCCCAGCCATAGGGCGCATGGCCACCCCCAGCCATAGGGCACAGGGCCACCCCCAGCCATAGGGCGCATGGCCACCCCCAGCCATAGGGTGCATGGCCACCCCCACCCCAAGTTGCACGGCTGTCCCTACCCACACTCCTGATGCACTGCAGCAGGTTTATGATCCCTTGCCTCCTGGCTCGCCACAACCCCTCCTGGCCCCCAGCCCTGTGCTGGCACCATCGCTCCGGGCGCTGTGGTTTCTGACCCCATCGATGTGACTCCTCTGTTGTTGGTCTGTTCCAGCACTCGGGAATTAATAGCTCTGATGCGGAGGTGCTGACCCTGTATAATGTGACAGAGGCGGAGAGCGGGGAGTATGTTTGTAAGGTTTCCAATTATATTGGCGAGGCCAACCAGTCTGCGTGGCTCACTGTCACCAGACCTCTGGCAAAAGGTAATCGGAAGGACGCCCAGTGGGACGCTTTGGGACCTCCAGTCCCCAGCGGTTGAAAACACAACTCTGGGCTCTCTCGTTTCTGCTGTACTTCTGGTGCAAAAAGCCATGGAAAAATACCCCGCGGGGCCGGCTGGGCTGCGTGCCGTGTCCTGTCCCCCCCCCCCTCCTTGTGCTCCCTGCTCTGTGCTGTCCCCGTGTCTCCGTCCTCGTGTTCCCACCTCCCTCAATGCCCAGCCGGCCCTCCCCGAGCTCTATTTTTCCATGTGGCCCATTGCCAGCATGCTCCGATGGGCAGAACCGTTGGTGAAGGGTTTTTAGTGGCGTCTCTTTAGGTCCGCCCGGATGAGGGGTCATCCGGAGGGTCTCTGCCAGGGGTCTCCACGGTTTCTTGCCTGCTCCCGGGGCTCTGCCAAATCAGGCTGCTCCCTCCTCTCTGCCTCTTCCCCCCCAGAAGATCTCATGTCGTTTGCTTCTCCGTTTTTTGCTTCCACTCTCCCCCTCTAGACGGCTGGCGTTAACACGACAGACAAAGAGATGGAAGTCCTTCACTTAAGGAATGTCTCATTTGAGGATGCTGGGGAGTATACATGTTTGGCGGGTAATTCTATTGGGATCTCCCATCACTCTGCATGGTTGACAGTTCTCGAAGGTATATACTCCTCTTCCTGTCCCTTCTCCTCCCTTGTTTCCACGTGTGTCGGATGCATTGCTGGGGGCTGTCGCTTTGCTTTGGGTGTCGATGGGCTGCTGGGCCCATCGTTGCTGCGCGGATCCACGCCTGATACAGCAGGCAGGGAAAGTTTTTGGGGCGCTGCGTGGGCGCCGCTCTTCTGCCAAAAGCTTTGCCCTGTTATCAGCCGCTGCTTGGGTGGTGCTGCTGGGAACACACAAGGTTTTGGCTCTTCTGCCTCTCTCTGAGGGCTCTGTTCTCTTGGGGGAGGGGGGTCAGGTTTGGGCTGCTGGGGGTGATGGCAGCTCCCAGGTTTGTGGCTGCGCCGTTCGTAGCTCCGCCACCCCCCTAAGTCACAAAGTGGGGCTGTGTTGTGGTGCTCAGGGATGGGATCTCCTCTCCCATCCTGCAATACATCACTGCTGCTGCTGCAGGTGCTTCTGGCTGCTCGGCTCCATCTCCCAGCACCCAGCCGTGCCTTCCAGCCCACCGTAACCACAGATCCCAATGGGTGTGCAGCTCAGCGTGGGCAGAGCTCAGCCCCACAGGAAGGGGAGAATCCCCATGTAGTCCCCATGCAGACTGCATGGTGCCGTCCCACACAGAGTGGGGATGGGCACGGACCCCTGCTTCACACCCTGCTTTCCTGCCCCAGGCAGCTGCACGTGCAGCGTGCATCCCAAGGGCATGGGTATGATGCTTATCCCAAGGGTGAGGGTGCAGCACCCACCCCATGGGTGCAGTGCAGCATCCCAGCAGCCTGACCACTCCCTGCTGCACGTGGGAGCATCCCACACCAGCCCTCACCTCTGCTGAGAGGAGCCAGGCTCTGCCCAGCCTCACTCTTTGCTCCCGCTGATGCCTTTTCTGTGCCAACCCAGCTATTGAGGACTCACCAGCCATGATGACGTCCCCCCTCTACCTGGAGATCATCATTTACTGCACCGGCGCCTTCCTCATCTCCTGCATGGTGGTGACAGTCATCATCTATAAGATGAAGAGCACCACCAAGAAGACAGACTTCAACAGCCAGCTGGCCGTGCACAAGCTGGCCAAGAGCATCCCACTGCGCAGACAGGTAACAGAAAGTAGAGAGGGGGTTTCTTGGCTCCTACTGCCCCTCCTCAAAGAATTGCCCTTTCCCTGGGTTGGGATGGATGGTGCACCATGGCTGTCCCTCGCCATGCTGTGTGCGTGGCCCCGTGGCAACGAGAGTAACCAGGAGGATTTGTGGCCATTTAATATTGAGATGAAGAGCGCGTGCTGAGCACCGAGGATCCCCAGGCTGTGCGTTTTGTGGTACCAGCAAGCAGGAAATCAATTGTAAACGATACAGGCGTGCTCCAATGGGGAGCAGCAGGGAGTGTTCAGGAGTTGGGGGGGGTCCCGGTCGTTGTCTCCCCACTGGGAATGGGCGGCCGTGGCCCCAGCGCTGCGTGAAGGTAACCCACAGCCCTGCTGCAGGTGTCGGCTGACTCCAGCTCCTCCATGAACTCGGGTGTGATGTTGGTGAGGCCCTCACGGCTCTCCTCCAGTGGAACCCCCATGCTGGCTGGTGTCTCTGAGTATGAGCTGCCCGAGGACCCGCGCTGGGAACTGCCACGGGACAGGTGAGGATGGGGTGGGATGGGATGGGATGGGATGGGATGGGATGGGATGGGATGGGATGGGATGGGATGGGATGGGATGGGATGGGGTGGGATGGGATGGGATGGGATGGGATGGGATGGGATGGGATGGTTTGAGGTGGGGTGAGATGGGATGGGATGGGATGGGATGGGATGGGATGGGATGGGATGGGATGGTTTGAGGTGGGGTGAGATGGGATGGGATGGGGTGAGATGGGATGGGATGGGGATGGGGATGGGGATGGGAAGGTTTGAGGTGGGGTGGGATGGGATGGGATGGGATGGGATGCTTTGAAGTGGGGTGGGATGGGATGGGGTGAGATGGGATGGGATGGGACGGGACAGGACAGGACGGGATGAGATGGGTATGGGTTGAGGTGAGTTGGGATGGGATGGGATGGTTTGAGCTGGGGTGAGATGGGATGGGATGGGATGAGGATGGGATGGGATGGGGATGGGGCAAGGGGATGGCACTGAGTGTAGTGGCCATCCTGCTGTCCCAGCATGGCATTATGTCTGTCCTCCCACCAGGCTGATCCTGGGCAAGCCGCTGGGAGAAGGCTGCTTTGGGCAGGTGGTGCTGGCCGAGGCCATCGGCCTGGACAAGGACAAGCCAAACCGTGTCACCAAAGTGGCCGTGAAGATGCTCAAGTGTAAGAGGCGATGGGAGCGGGTCTGTGTGCGGCACCCACGTGTGCATGGTGTGGGGGGATGCAGGCCAACCTCCCTGACTGCTGCCTTTGCTGCCACAGCCGACGCCACAGAGAAGGACCTGTCTGACCTCATCTCCGAGATGGAGATGATGAAGATGATCGGCAAGCACAAGAACATCATCAACCTGCTGGGGGCCTGCACGCAGGACGGTGAGCGGGCGAGGAGGGGCTGCCAGCACTGTGCTGACTGTGGGGTCCAGGCACGTGGCTCAGCCCCGTTCTCCCTCAGGGCCCCTCTATGTCATCGTGGAATACGCCAGCAAAGGCAACCTGCGTGAGTACCTGCAGGCACGGCGCCCGCCGGGTATGGAGTACTGCTACAACCCCACTCGTGTCCCCGAGGAGCAGCTCTCCTTCAAGGACCTGGTGTCCTGTGCGTACCAGGTGGCGCGTGGCATGGAGTACCTGGCCTCCAAAAAGGTGTGAGCTCCATCACGGTTGGGTGCTTAGGAATGGGGCCGTGGGGCTCCGGGCACCGTTTGACAGCCCTGTTCTCTGCACAGTGCATCCACAGGGACCTGGCAGCCAGGAATGTGCTGGTGACCGAAGACAACGTGATGAAGATCGCTGACTTCGGGCTGGCCCGTGACATCCACCACATCGATTACTACAAGAAGACGACAAACGTGAGCGTTTGGAACCCGCTGTGCCAAGCGACCTTTGGCCGTCCCCATGGGTAGCACTGAGCTGATGGGGTTCTCTTGTCACAGGGCCGCTTGCCAGTGAAGTGGATGGCCCCAGAGGCTCTGTTCGACCGAATATACACTCATCAGAGTGATGTGTGAGTATGCCAGGCACTGCCAGGCACTCCTGGTGTAGCTGTGCAAAGCTCTACCTGTGCACCCAGAGCTCTCTGTGATGCCCGTGGTGGCTCATGGTTTGTGCCCACGTGTCTGCCTGCAGTTGGTCCTTCGGCGTGCTGCTTTGGGAGATCTTCACTCTGGGCGGTTCGCCGTACCCTGGTGTGCCTGTGGAGGAGCTTTTCAAGCTGCTGAAGGAGGGCCACAGGATGGACAAGCCCAGCAACTGCACCAACGAGCTGTGAGTGCTGGGGGGGCAGTGGGAACGTGGGCACCATGCCTGCGGTGCCATCCGTGCTGAGCTCTGTGCTGGGTGCAGGCAGCTGCACGCTGGGGAAGGCAGATGCTCAGAATTACTTCTGCAGTGTCCCCTTACCTGCAAAACGTCAGCTGAATCTGTTTGCAATGACCGACGTCAGGGCTCCCTTTGCTATTGCTATGCAGGAGTGAATCCCAAAATGACCCCGGGGTTATGCCCTCACACAGCAGCCCCGTGTCGCGCCCCATGTCCTTTCCTCAAGAGGCTGAGCCCCATTCCCTGCCCCACATCCTTCCTCAGGGGGCTGAGCCCCATTCCCTGCCCCACATCCTTCCTCAGGGGGCTGAGCCCCATTCCCTGCCCCACGTCCTTTCCTCAAGAGGCTGAGCCCCATTCCCTGCCCCACATCCTTTCCTCAAGAGGCTGAGCCCCATTCCCTGCCCCACATCCTTCCTCAGGGGGCTGAGCCCCATTCCCTGCCCCATGTCCTTTCCTCAAGAGGCTGAGCCCCACTCCCTGCCCCACATCCTTCCTCAGGGGGCTGAGCCCCATTCCCTGCCTCACATCCTTCCTTGAGAAGCTGAGCCCCATTCCCTGCCCCACATCCTTCCTCAGGGTGCTGAGCCCCATTCCCTGCCCCACATCCTTCCTCAGGGGGCTGAGCCCCATTCCCTGCCCCACATCCTTCCTTGAGAAGCTGAGCCCCATTCCCTGCCCCACATCCTTCCTCAGGGGGCTGAGCCCCACACACTGCACATTGCCAGGGGCAGAGCTGTGCACCCACAGATGAGCTCAGCTCCCCCCACCCCATACAGGTACATGATGATGCGTGACTGCTGGCACGCCGTGCCCTCCCAGCGCCCCACTTTCAAACAGCTGGTGGAAGACCTGGACAGGATCGTGGCCATGACATCCAACCAGGTAGGAGAGCCCTCCACGTCCCTCCGTGCCCCTCGCAGAGCTCCTCCCCTCCCATGAACCCATCCCTTGCAGGAATACCTGGACCTGTCGGTGCCTTTGGATCAATACTCACCCGGCTTCCCAGCCACACGCAGCTCCACCTGCTCTTCTGGGGAGGACTCAGTGTTCTCCCACGACCCACTGCCCGATGAGCCCTGCCTGCCACGCTGCCCCCCGCACAGCCAAGGGGTGCTAAAGCGGCACTGAGGCTCCGCACGCAGCTGTGCCCACCCAGCACCTCGGCAGGGAGCTCTGCCCAAAGGTTTCGTTTCGCTGTTTGCCTGTTCGGTTGCCTCTCTTTGTTTTCATCATCCATTTAAACCTTTCCCACTGTGCTTGGACATCTCCACGTGGCGGTGCCTCAGTGTGTCCCTATGGGGCTGATGCACTGTGTGAGCATCCCAGCGCTGCCCAAACCCACATGTGTGGGGCTGCGCAGCGAACCGTGCATCAGTGCTGACAACAGAAGTCCCGTGTACATAGCTAAAATATGTATAAATATGAATATATATTTACATGTCTTTTTAAAAAGGTTGTTACCAGAGCTATACCAGTTTGGTAGGAAGGTACTAGTGGCTGGTAGATATCAGTTGCTCTATATATATATATATATTAAAAAAAAAAAGAAAAAAAAAAGAAAAAAAGGAAAAAAAATAGAAAGAAACAAACAAAAAAAATCCATATATTTTGCTACATTTGCTGTTTTTTATTTTTTTAAATTATGTCCCCCCCCCCCCCCTCCCCTCTTTCAGTTTTAGATCCCTCGATAAGGAATTGCTGCTGCTGCTGCTTCAGTTTTATATGGGGTTGTATTAAAACCATACTAAATAACGTTGTCGATGCCTTTTGGGAGCACACGGCCAAGGTGCCAATGGCCTTTCCCTCCCCCCCCCCGGGGGGCTGCAGTGGGGCCGGGTTCAGCTTCAAAGCTGGGCACTGGAGCTCTGAACCCCCCGGGTTGTGCCTTACCTGGCCTGCCCCATGGGGAGGAAGGGCCATGGGGGCTGCTGTGTCCCCATCCCTTCATCCCCCCCCATCCCTTCATCCCCCCCCATCCCTTCGTCCCCCCATCCCCATCCCTTCCCCCCCCACCTCCAGTCCCTGACGCTGGGAGCGCGGAGTCAGGGCGCTATTACTTGAAAAGTTTATTTTGCCTTTGTATGGAGAAATATTATTTGTTGTAAACTCTTCTGTAATGAATCTGGAATTCTTGTAATTATTAAAGACTTTAACCAAATTCTTGTAATTATTAAAGGCTTTAACCAAGCAGTGCGCTTACGCCGTCGCCCATCCCGTGAGCTGGGAGATGCTTGGGGTGCATAGGGGCAGAAGCTGCTCTCCCCCTTCCCCCTTCCACCCACATTTGGGGGTCGGCTCCTTATAAAAACACCCCATTTTCCAATCAGGGAAACCCTCAACTTTCTCCTCCTTTGCTACCAAAGCACGTGGCCGTGATGCGGGGGTGCCTGCAGATGTGCTGGATGCTGCACACCGATGTCCTCGCCAAGGCCTCGGGATTCCAGCTGGGCTCCAGCAATGGAGACAGGGGATAAGGATCAGGGTTAAGGTCAGGTTAACCCTTTCCCTGCCTTTGTACCCCCAGGGGGGGTCACAAGGAGCTGAGTCCTGGACTGGTGGCCTGTGACAGTGTGCCTGCATCCGTGGCCATGTGTTGGTTAATGCAGCAAGGCTGCGGGTCGCAGTTCTGTCTCATCGGCCCTTTTAAAAGCATCTGCTTGTTGCTATTTCCATGCGTAAATTAAATCGATCAGCCGCTCTCCCCCCCCCTCCTAAATTAAATAGGGCTTTTAATCAAGTGATTTATGTCGGATCCGCAGCCTGGGATTAAGCTCACAGCAGCAGGAGGGGGAGAAGAAAAGAGGGGGGGGGGGGGGGGGGGTCATAAATCAGCGCTCTCCCTGGGAGCGGTTTGGCTGTGGGAGCTCTGCAAGCGCGTGTTTACATCATCAGAAAGTGCTGCTCTCACCATCTCCTGCTCATTTCCTGGGGTGAGCAGGAGGGCAATTAAATATGATAATAAGCAGAGCGGCTTCTCCAAGCAGCACCGCGAAGCCTTCGCAGGGAAGGTGCTGCTGGGCTGAGCTTGGGGGGCACAAGCAGCCCTGCAAAGGGAGATGCTGCCTGCTGTCCCTATGGCAGCCACATGGGAAGGGGAGCCCCAGCAGCGCCGGTGCTCCATCAGCCCTCAATGCATTTTGGGCTCCCCTCACAACTCTTTGTCCTCTCCTCCTTTTCCTTTTTCTCTCCTTTTAAAGCCCTCCGGTTGCACAGGACCCCAGACAACCTCCTGGCCTCGGCCCAGGTTCTGCCTGAGCTCTGCTTTGTCTCGCTGCCAGGCACCGACACACCGTGTTTGTAATTCCACCTCCATGCAGGTTTAACGGGTGGCACTGGGGATGCTCTCCCCCCCTCCCCAGCCCCCCAGCAGCCAGACCCAGCCTTGCTCTCAGCTGTACATCACTCCCTGTCAGCTCGCACAGCAGACACTTCTGGGCTGTGCTTTCATCCAAACAAAACATCACTTCTGCCCCGGGCTGGCTGCAATAACTCCATTCCTGTGTGCAATCCGAGCACTGCCACCGTGCAGAGCAATCCCACAGCTCCACTCCACGCACTGATGCTGGGATGTGCCAAAATCCCCACCTGTGGGTATGGGAAGAACATCCCTGAGCATCCCACAGTCCTCCTGCATCCCAGTGTGAGGATGCACAGAGCTGGGATGGATCCAGGAGCCCCAGGACCCCTCTGTCCACACCCCATAACTCTCCCTTTCCCCTCCCCATGAGGTTTGGTTCTCCAGCCCGTGTTCTACATTATTTTAAGCTGGTGTAAGGCTCGCTCGTCTTTGTTACAAATTTATAACAGAGACAGAAAGCCTGCTAGGAATGTAATGCTCTAATACAGGAGGCCATAAATCTCAGCCTTTGTTGTGCTTGGGCCTCACTAAATCACTGCTTTTCCCTCTGAATATTAATCTGCTCTAAAAGTGCTGAGCGGTGCATCTTTCCCAAATGGCTTTTAGGGGAAAGGCTGATGTAAGGGCCGTGGCACAGCCCCATAGGACACAGGGAGCAGGGATTGGTGCTGCAGGGATGGGGGGAGCGGGGCAGGGGGGATGCAGGGAGCAAAGATTGGTGCTGGAGGGGCTCAGGACCGGGAGCATCACCAGCCATGTGCCATAGCAGCACCAGCATGGGGATGCCCAGGGTAGGAGAAAAGCCATCAAATGGGCTCCCTGGAGTCAAAGGGAGGGCTGAAAGGTGTTTGGCACTGGTGGAGCTGGAAAAGCTCTCCCCACGCCAAAGCACACACAGCCTGGGAGCTCTGCACCATTTAATTTGCCCGATGTTGCAGAACAGAATGCAGTAATTTATGGGGCTCTGCTTAGTTTGTTTCCTCCTTGCTCTCGGTGCAGCTTGGAGCTGCATTTCCCCTGCTTTGCTCCTGCAGTGCTGCGGGGCCGGAGCTCCATCCTCCAGGAGCTCTGTGCGGTCAGAAAGCAGCAGGTCTGGGGTATGGCTGCAGGTTTGGGATATGACTGCAGATCTGAGATATGACTGCAGGTCTGGGATATGGCTGCAGGTCTGGGATATGGTTACAGGTCTGGGATATGGCTGCAGGTCTGGGATATGGCTGCAGGTTTGGGATATGGCTGCAGGTCTGGGATATGGTTACAGGTTTAGGATATGGCTGCAGGTTTGGGGTATGGCTGCAGGTTTGGGATATGGCTGCAGGTCTGGGGTATGGTTACAGGTTTAGGATATGGCTGCAGGTCTGGGATATGGTTACAGGTTTAGGATATGGCTGCAGGTCTGGGATATGGTTACAGGTTTAGGATATGGCTGCAGGTTTGGGGTATGGCTGCAGGTCTGGGATATGGCTGCAGGTCTGGGATATGGCTGCAGGTTTGGGGTATGATAGCAGATCTGACATATGGCTGCAGGTTTGGGATATGGTTACAGGTCTGGGATATGGTTACAGGTTTAGGATATGGCTGCAGGTTTGGGATATGGCTGCAGGTTTGGGATATGGCTGCAGGTCTGGGATGTGGTTACAGGTTTAGGATATGGCTGTAGGTCTGGGATATGGCTGCAGGTCTGGGATATGGCTGCAGGTTTGGGGTATGGTTACAGGTTTAGGATATGGCTGCAGGTCTGGGGCTCTGCCAGAGGGTCTGTTCTGAGCAGTGAAGGGGTCACGGGGCTGCCCTGGGATCAGCCCTGACCTGGACACATCACTCAGCAGCACAGAGCTGCACTCACCCAGGGGTGGCAATGGGCTCAGACTGCAGGGTGCAACTGCTCCCATTATCCTGTATTAGGTGGGACTGGCTGTTCTCCTCTGTTGTATTTAAAGACTATCAGAGAAGCAGTCTTTCCCAGGAACATCACCCATTTATGGGAATTAAGACTATTATCTCAGACATTTTCTGCCCACCTCTTGCACTGAAACCCCCAACAATTTGCAGCTCCTCCCAAGCTCATCCTGCACCCTGAAAGCTCTGCAAAGCTCTGTTCTGCCCTGTGCTGAGGAGGACACCTGGGCAGCATCCCATAAACCCTGGGTGTGAGCAGAAGAGCAGCTCCTGTCCTGCAGATTGCAGCCTGCTCTGGGAGTTGTGCTGGAAGAGAATAAACCATTTTATTTCATTTTATTTTTGCTGAATGGAGCTCTTGGCCCAGCATCTCACCTGCTGCTATGGGGTTTCTCTGCATCCATAGGTTCCTGCTCTGCCTGTGACCAGTTGGTGCTGAGAGCACCAGCACGTGTGCAGCCACCACTGCAGTTTTGCAGGGCTGAGCTGTGTGTGCTGGCTGCTGAATGCTGCCTGTATGTGCAGAACTGGAGCCTGGCTTGAAGCAAAAGGGCTGCGTGGATACTGGGAAGCACGAGGTCTTTACATCTGCTCTTCTGCAGCTTCATATTTTGGGCACAGCGCTGTGGAGGTCATTGGAGCTGCCAGCCCTGCTCTGTGCTGCAGGGAATGCAGGCTGAAAGGCACTGCAGGCAGGCACGAGTGCTGCACAGGTGCAGCCTGCAGTGCAAACACTGCAGCACAAACACTGCAGCGTGCTGCTGCCTGCTGGCTGGGATTGGCTGTGCTGCTGCCCTGAGGTGCAGAGCCCCAGAGCTGCACCAGGAGATGCTTCACTGGTTTGCATTGTAGGGAAAGGGCTGGCTGAGATTCGTGCAGTAATTACTGTGTGGCTCCTTTGTAGTAGGAAAACACGTCCCCTGATGATAGTGATGTAAACTATTGACTGCTGGCAAAGAGTGGGAGCTCGGGGGAGGGAGCAGAGCTGGAAGAAGTCATCGATATGAATGGTATTATTGCATGTATGTGTGTTACTGTGGGACAGGGATCAATTCCCTCAAATTGCATTAGGATCTGCTGAGCTGCTCCTCCTGCACAGGCAGCTCCTGAGCTGCAGCTGCTCTGCACACAGAGTCTCTGCTCCTGGCCCTGTGGCACAGCCCTGGTTGTGGCAGCTGCTCCTGGGAAGTGCATGCGTGCCTTTTTCTGCCCTCTGAATTGACACCATTAAAGTGCAGACATCCAGGATTGCACATTGGTTTTATTGCCACGGCAGAGGTGCAGGTACAGAGCTAAGCTTGCAGCAGACAGCTATCCCTGCACTGCATTCTGATTCTGTATTGCTATTAAGAGCCCAAAGTCACATGTTTAAAGTGCTGATAATGCCCCGACCTTGAGATGACTGCATTTTTTTTGTTGTCTGATTGTTCTACAAGTTGTCTGACCTCTAAAAAAGACGCAGCACCAAGCCTAGCTTTCATCTGACAGTCAGTATAAATATCTACAGTCCATAAAACAATTTCCAAATATTTACATACACCAAAAACTAACAAATGCTAAAAACAGTTTCAGTATCCTCCTGTGGAGTCTACCACAAACCAGCAGCTGATGCTGGAGTGTATGAAGAATCATGTTTAAAAAGTCTGAGGGCAGCTGCTATGACGCAGTGCTGAGCTGGGGAAGGTTTTAACCAAGTCTCAGCTTGTGAAATACGTGGCTCTGCAGGTTGTTGCCTCACAAGACCCAGAGGGATGCTGAATAATGCACACCTCTGTCTCCCATGGCAGCTGGCTGCTCCTGTCAAGCTGCAGCAGCAGGACAAGATGGGAGGCATGGATGCGTGGCTGTGCTCCTGCACAGGATTCTAAAGTGCAGAATTCTGGACTTCCAGACTAGTTCATTCTGCACCTGGACCCCTGTGAAAATGAAAAGCTGTCTTTCCTAATATTTAGGAGCTCAAATACCTGGTCAGTGAGTAACAGCAGAGACAGCAGTATAAATAGGAACATATTTACAACATAAGTTAAAATGGTGGGGGTAGGGGTGCAGTACAAAGAGAAGCTGGTGCTATGCTCACAGCTGTAGCATTGTCTGCCTGCTAGTAAGTTTGAGACAGAGGGAAAGGGCCCCTTAGGACTACTGACACCTCTTTGTAAAGCAGTCTGCAGGACAGACACTCTTTCCTTTTAAGGAGGTGCAGAGATGAAAGCTCCTTTCTTCAGCCTTGAGTGTCCTTGCTGGCTTCAGGCTAGACTCCATTGGCACCAGCCTTGCTGCTCTGAGATGCCTCCAGTTTAGTCTGAGTGTGAAAGTTGCAGATTTTAGGCAGTACCAATACAAAGGCTTCTTAAAATACAACAACATTTGACTCAGATCAAAGCTCTTCAGGGTAAAGGAGCATTTTACTGTCAATATAGCTCAGCCTGGACACCCAAACTGGCCTGAAGCGGACATCCTAAATCAAGGTGTAAGCAGCTGTATTGCAATCTGTTATTCACAGAAAGGAAAGAATAATGGAAAAGGGAAATTACTGTACATATATACACATATAAAGATACAGAAAGGCACTTAATACTGGGCTGGTTCTGACAGAAGATGAGTTCTATCCAAGTGTTTTAAAGCAGACTGCTAGGGAAGAGTACAAAGGGCACAGTGACAACTCCCTCCCATTTGCTTGGAGTCTGCCTCAATAACATGCTGTGTCGTGTTCAGCAGCCCTCAGTGCAGCTCTGATCCACAGTTTCTCCAGTCACTGCTGAGCTTAACATTCAGAACACCCTGTAGCACGAATTTCTACAGCTGGACTATGAGCTGTGTGACAAAGCTACTTGAGAAAGCCTAAACATTCTGAAATGCTTACCTCTTGTTGGAGTGGCTTAACTGGCACCTCTGAGACTGGTAATTTCTCTGGTGGCCGAGGTACAAACTCTTCATTCTTCGAGGAAAAAGGCAACTTTAAGTCTCAGAACCCTCCTGGAAAACAAAGCTTCTAGGCAGACCCCATAAGGTCCCCCTCCTTGTCAGAACAAGGCTGTTCCCTGCAAGGCATCTTTGTGAAACCAATGCCATTTCCATCATTTCTCCTCCACTATTTAGTAGGGCTTTTGTGAAATAACTCCAGCTGCTGACACCACATCCTAACTGCCCTCCTTTAGTTTTCTGTTGCTGCTTTTATCAGATTGGACTCATACAAGGAATTCCCCTCAGCTTTGTGTTAAGAGCCACAGGCTCTGGCTTTGTAACCCTGGATGCATTGGTACTTTTTGTCCTGGACAGTTCAGCCCATGTTTGCTGGGGCAGCTGAAAAGAAGCCACCTTCAACTAAGATAAATGAACCTGAGTTGAAGCTCACTTTGTGTTTTTGCTCTTCTCTGACCTTTCTTGCCTGTGCAATGGGGGCAGGATCCACCAGGGTCTCCTGATCTTCAGGAATGGATGTCATCACTTCCTCAGTTTCACTTATCTAAGGAAGAACACAGAGCTCAGTACAGGCAGAATTTCAGTTCTTTTGAAGGGTGGAAAAACAGGATTCACGTCACAACGCCTCACTTGGGTAATGGTTCAACCATTAACCTGAGAGCTTTATTCAAATAACTCACCTTATTTTCTGGAAGAGGTTGTGGCTTTACATCTATTAAGTACAAGGCACGTGAGAGCAGGAGCAGAGAAGGTGGAACATTCTCTTTTAAGTGCAGATCTAGCCACTGGGAAAAGAAAATTGGCTGCAAGTCAACACTTACTTAGCAGTCCTTGTACTTAGAAGATCTTAGAGCTATCTCGAGTTTGGCTACTGAAATTCTAAGCTACCACAATGAGAAGAGAGAGTTTGGATGACTTTGGAATACCTACAGAATGGACACTAGAGAGGAAGTTTCCTCTTTCCTTTGTATCTCCTCGTATTTCCTCCCTTCCTTTGTATTTCAGATAAGCTGTAGATCATTCAGTACCTACAGCAGCATCTGTAATCTGTTTGAATGTTTGTAAGAGACTGGTGTTAGCTCTACTAGAAGTTCTGGCTACTTCAGAAGCTTAAAACACTTTTCCCCCCTCTCCCAGTCTTTATTTTGCTTCTAACCAGCCACCCCCAGCTCTTTGCTCTCCAAAGCAACATGCATATTTCACGCTTTAGATCTCAGCTGTGCAAGTCAGGATCCATCTAAAAACCCTTGGAGGAATCCTAAGAGAAATCTGATTCTGTTCTGCATGAATGTTGTGCAGCATTCTGTCCTGGGAGAAACCTGACTGAATAACTGAACAGGAATCACTCACCTGTCTGAGCTGTTCCTTCAGCTGCTCCTCTGAGAGACCCAATGACCGCATCCCTCTGGCTCTGCATGCACTCTGCAGTTCAGACACACTTAAGCCATTGACTCCTTCCTTGGCAATCATCTGAAACGAAACGTTCCTATCTAGGCATACAGTAAAGCCAAAACTTGATAAGCTTGAGGCTAAATAAATGCCTTTAGATAAGCGTAAAGTCATAGCAAGGCAGAGACAAGGCAGTACTGACTTTCTGACTAATGCATTCTGTCCTTGAAAAATGACAGGATCCACCCAGCTACAGAGGATGAAAAATGCTGGTCCAGATTTTTTTTCAGTACAGAGAATTTCACTTTTATGTGCAATCCTTCAGTGGCCCTGAGAACTGTGAAGATTGGATGCTTTAAAGCTGAACCTGCAGTTAGTCAGGTATGTACTTCTGAAGTACATCTCTTTCTAGGAAGAGCCTTTCTACTCTTTCCTCTAAATCCCAGCAGGATTAACACCATTTCAAATTACAGTTCCTACAGAATCATAAGATGTAGGCTACAAGTGGCTTCTGGAGATCCCCAGCCCAACCTCCTATTCAAAACAGAGTTAGGCTGAAAGCTGCTTTACAGAATCACAGAATCACAGAATCACCCGGGTTGGAAGGGACCTCAAGGATCATGTAGTTCCAACCCCCCTTCCTAGCAGGGCCACCAAACATACATATTCAGATCAGGTTGTCCAGGACCCCGTCCAACCTGGCCTTAAACACGTCCAAGGACGGGGCATCCACAACCTCCCTGGGCAGCCCGTTCCAGGGCCTAACCGCTCTCCTAGTAAAGAACTTCCCCCTAACATCCAACCTAAATCTTCCCTCCTTCAACTTGGATCCATTTCCCCTTGTCCTGCTGTTGTCAGCCCTTTTGAAGAGTTTAAACCCCTCCTGGGTGTAGGTTCCCTTCAGGTATTGATAGGCTGCAATGAGGTCGCCCTGCAGCCTTCTCTTCTCCAGGCTGAACAAGCCCAACTCCCTCAGCCTGTCCTCATAGGGGAGGTGCTCCAGCCCCCTGATCATCTTAGTCGCCTCCAAAAGCTGTACATCAGGGCTGATTTCAACTTACTTCATCATCTGCCTTGATAGTCCTGAGCCTCAGCAGAAGCTGAAAGCGGAGCAGATTGTTGGTGCCAATGGGCTGCAGCTCCAGCAATTTGCAAAGCGCTACCAACTGCGGCCGTTCCAGGTGTTCCAGGGTCAGCTCATCCTCAAAAAGCTTGGAGAAGCTCACAATCTCTTGGGTGCTGGGTTTGTGGCCAGTGTGACGAATCTTTAATTAAAAAAAAACAAAAAAAAGCCAACCCAATTAAAACAAAATCCCACCTTCTGAATCAAAATCCCACCTTCTGCCCCTCTAAAGAATCCCTTTCTGTTTTTCACGCTGGCATTCCAGCCTCTCACTAGAAACGGAATGATAGAATCAAAAGGCACATTTTACCTGGTGCACATAGGAAGAGAACTGTTTTCCTTGTCCTGTATCTGCTTTGTTCCTTTTGGCCATCTCTGCAATGGTCTCTTGCAAGAACTTTGCTAATTCCAGCTTTGCATTTAATTTCTTCTTCTGCTTTTCTTCCTTCATTTAAGAAATAAAGCATAAATAGAACTTCCACTTGGAAACCAAAAGGGAGAGGGGTTGTAGGACAAAGATGAAATAAAACTCTTTGTGCTGTTGTATGGATGTTCTAACTAGACTGCTGGAATCTCTGAGAACAGCACAAACCTTTTTTGACTCTGTCTCAAACGTTGAGGGCAGCATTTCAGGAAAGAGTTTCAAGAACACTGGCAACAGAAACTCCATGAAGGGAACAACGATAAACACCAGGAAAGGAACCAGCCGGAAAAGATCTGCACAGGTCCTCAGCAACTGCACAAAGAAGAGCACAGCAGAAGCTTTTATTCAGCTGGAGGAAAAGAAAGAACTGTCCCAAAGAAGCACGGAAACCACGCAGTTAAATGTCTTTTGCTACAGTAAGCCTCTGAATACGCCATTATAGCAAGTTGTTGTTCGTGTGTCTGGCACTTACCCTTCGTCTCTCTCTCCTAGTGAGAACCTGACCATGCAGCAGCCTCCACACCATCCTGGCAGCAACCTTAGTATCAATCCAGAGCAAGTGGAACCCGTTGTAATAATGCTTCACTTCACAGACAATTTTTTGGTGCCAGGATTTTTTCCCTACAGGGTTTTCTGTGCCTCCTGCTGGTGTTGGGGTGGGTGCAGCACCTCGGGTGGGTGCAGGCTGCTCCTGGGGCTCCCGGAGCACACAGGTGGATGTGTGGAACCATTGCACGGCTTCAGCTGCAGGGTGAGGCAGGCGGGGGTCCGGTTGTGCGTGGGGCTGGCGTTGTGAAGGGCGTCCACAAGTCTGGTTTAAGTGCAAATCCACCAGTTGGACCAAAGCAATTGCTGGGGAGCACGGAGAGATGGAGTGCAGGAGGAGCTGGGAGCCTCTGGAAGCAGAGAGGTGGTTAAGAAAAGCACGGTGCTCCATGGCTAAGATGCCTGAACACCAATTTGTGTGCTTGGTGCCATAGCCTGTGAAAATAACCTCACGGCTGCCTCAATGCCTGCAGCTCCGAGAACTGAGCAGTAAGCAAAGCACCGAAAATCCCACGGCGACAACTTTAATTCGGGAGGAGAACAACACGAGGCTTCTCACTGCTCCTAGGGAGAGCTTCCACGGGCTGCCAGGAACGCCTGAGCACAGAGGGCAGAGCCGGGTGCCCTCTGTCCCCCTGTGCCCTCCGTCCCTCGGTGCTGAGGCCGCACACAGGTGGCTGCTGAGGCCGGCTGGATGCTCACAGGAGCGCTGAGCCCCCGCTGCGCGCTGTGCCAGCTGCAGAACCCAATAAATGAACCCAGCCCTGCGATCCCCGGTACCGAGGCTCCATCCCCGCGGGATCCGATGCATGCACGCCTTACCTGGACCTGAGCCTGGGCTTGGCCAGCGCCAGCAGCGCGCTCCAGCTGCGCAGTGCCATGATGCGGTGCACCCGCCGGCCCCGCTCCCCGCCCGGCGTCCAGCCTCGGTCCGCCGAAGCGATCCCATCGCGCCCTGCTCCCGACGCTCTAGCTCTTCAAGAGGAGCTCTATGGTTCCCTCCGCGTCGCTCCATAGCTTCGCGGCACAACCTCTGCGGCGGGAACCAATCAAAACGCAGGACACAACAGCGGAAGGGCGGGGGCGGGGCATGACCCGAGGTGACCCTGGAAGCGGCCTCTCATTGGCTTCGAGGGAAGTGGCGGTAAGATTTAAGGGGCGGGGCTTAGCGCGTGATGTCCTATGGGTGGCGCCACGGTGAGGCGGTGGCGGGAAGTTGTGAGGTGAGGTACGGCGCTGCGGGGCGCGAAAGGCAGCGGCCTGCCTCCTTCCCTCAGCCTCGAGTCACCCTGCAGGTGATCTCACAACTATGGAGAGCTGTGAGATCGTGCCTTTTGATGTCCTCACCTGCAGCGGGCGGGAGGCAGCGCCGGGTTCCTCACACGCCTTCAGGGCTGAGAGGAGGTTTGCGTGGAGCTGCGATGTGCTGGGGGTGCCAGCAGGCCCTGAGCGATGCCGTGTCAGCCTCACAAAGCATTCTCAATGAGGAACAGGTTTCTCTCGTTGTGGCTAAGGCAGGTGAATGGTGTTTAAGATGAGAAGTTGGGAAGGCTGGATAAGAAGCACAGCAGGGTGTGTAGCAGGGCTCTTGTTATTGCCTCAGTGTTGCCCATTGGTTGAAATCATGTTGCCCATAAGGGCTGGCCTTCAGCTCCTTTAAATTCTGGGGAGAAAAGCACTCTGCCGTTAACCCACATTCTGTATTAGTATCAAAACCACTTAGTCCCATGTAACAGTACAGTTTGGATCCTGATTGTGATTTAAGTATCATAAGGCAAATGTTCAGGGCTTCTTTCTGTTTGAAGGAGGGTTGGGTGCTTCTGTTTTTAAGGGGAGCCATGCAGGCCGGCTCCCACGCTTAGGAGCCCTGTGTGTGATTTGAGGCATGGCTCCTGGAAGCAATTACCCGGCTTTATTTAAAGCAGAACATTCTTCAGGGAGAGCACAGCACCTCTTTGATTGCTGAAGATCATTGTTTTCTCTCTGGGTTATTGTAAAGCATTGTGTGGCCTAGGAGGAATGCTGGGCCTGGTGCTGATGGAACTGCAGTTTGGTGTTGGTCTGAGCTGCTCAGGAGGAGCCCTGTGAGCAGGAGTGCAGTGCCTGGAGGGAGGCAAAGCCCAGAGAGGGCTGGAAGGAGCAAAAAGCACAATGTTCAAAGCATTGTGCTGAGGTGATGGCAGGGGCTGCTGGGTACAGTCAGTGTAGGCTGAACGGCGATCCTGATAAGCATCTCTAATTACTTGTGAGTGCGTGTTCTTCTCCCAGCAGCTGTTTGTACCTTCCTTGCAGTCCCTGCACGCAGCGTGAGTAAAGAATGTGTGCTTAAGCAACAGTTCTGTGTTCACAGCTTTTAATCGTTTCTTCTGTAAGGGGCGGAGGTTATCATCTGCTCACTGACTTTTGCTTTCACCTCGATTATGATGAGTTAAAACTTGCTCTAGCCCTATGTGTAGTTTCTTATCCATCAGATCATTTCAGAACAATAGCGAAAACTGTCAGGAAGTGGAAGAAATAGTGTGAGAGAAGGCAGGAATGGGAGAAAACGTCAGTACCCCCGCAGTAATAGTTTGAACTGCAACACTTAGAGAAGACTTGAGAAAGAGAGAGGGCCTTTTTTAGGTCACCTCCATTTCTGATGGCTTATTGCATTTAAGAAGGAGCAGAATTGCCTTTTAAGTTCACTTTATTACAGCAATTATCGCCTTCCCCCACCCCCAAGCACAAGAGAGAAGCACCTCATTATTGTGGGCGCTGGGCCGCAGGGTCTGGGCAGTGCTGTGAGTTTGGGAATCATTGCTCAGTCTTTGTTCAGTGACTCGTGAAGCTCTTCTCTCTTCAGTTTCCTCTTTCATGTTGGATCATGCCTCTCTTGCCACCCAATGCATTGTGTTTCACTGTCTGATATTTTTCCTCTGCTAACAGACGTCGGATTATCTTTCCATCTTGTTTGCTTTCTGTTCCCTTGTGCTTTCCTTGCTTTCCATTTTTTGCATGGTGGTTGTTTTGTTTTTTTGTGCTGCAGGAAAGATTTATTGTGCATATTTGGGTTGTGATTTCTTCTGTGAGGGGGAAAAAAAAATTGGGGGCTGTGGAGGGAGGGAATTAATTGCGAGCATTTCAGTGCTTAATTTTTCAGCCAAATTAGGATTAGGAGCTGTTGAAGGTTTTTCTTTCTCCATCCAACCCACATGCCAGATCAACCCAGAATCGTGAAGGCACGCTGGAATCTCCCCAGCAGAACTGGTGTTTGTTTCCCAGGCCTCATTACCATCCAGTAGTAGTAATTAAATGCATCTCAGCTGCTGTGCTGGTTTCGTAACCACAGCACAGATGAGTGGCACGATGGGCTGCTGTGCTTCCAGCCGGGCTGGTGGCGAGTGTGCCCTCACAGAGAGCGGCTGCTGTTGGGCTGCAGGGTTCGCACACGGGCAGAGGGCAGCTGCTGTTGAATCGATCGGGCTGCTGCTCGCATGGAGCGCAGCTGCAGGACTACAACCCCCGTGATGCTTTGCGGCGGGTGCCGCCCGGGTGGCCAATGGGGCGCAGAGGGGCGGTGGCGACGCGCGCATGCGCGGAGGTGCCGGCCGGTGGGGGGGGGAGGAGGCGGAGGGCGCGGAGCGGGGCCGGGACGCGGGCCCAGCGGCACGGAGCGCCGCCTTCCCCCGCCGCCAGCGGTCGCCCGCGCCCCGCCGAGCGCCTCCCCTTGGCCGCCGCGCCGGCCGGGAGCGGGCGGTGGGGGGGCGGGCGGCCTCCCGGGGCGGAGCCCGGCGCCAGCGGCGGGGGCGCGGAAATCGAGGCCGGGGCTCCGTCGGGCCTGCCGTGCGGGAGGAGGCGGGCGGGCCTCCGCCGCCCCCGCCGCCGGCCTTTGTCTCCGCTGGGCTCGGAGGACGCGGCGGGGGCAGTTAGAATGGAACAGATTGAAGGTGAGGGAGGCGGGGGCGGCCCGAGCCGTTCGTCCGGGTTTTTAAAGGGTCCGCGGCCGCCATGTTTGCTGCTGCCGGCGCTGCGGCGCGGCCCCGGGGCGGGAGGGGACGGGAGGCGGTGGGCGGCGGACGCGGGGCCCGGCTGCACCGCGCGCTGCCGCCCCCGAGTGGCCCCGGGTTCGAGGCTGCGGTCGGGCCTTAACCGGAGATCCGGGCCCTGCGCTGCTCCGGTCCGGCTGTGCTTCCCGGGAGCTGTCCGGGCGGCCTGAAGCTCTTAGGTATATTTTCAGCGATAACTTCGTTCTGTGTGTGCTGAACCAGAGGCAGCGTGCGATCGCAGCTGTAGGAAAAGGTTGTAGTTTGTCCTGGTGCTCGTTGCCGTCTTCCTGTGGCTGGTAGGGATGCATGGAGAATGTTGTGGTGGTTTGATATGTTGATGTTTTTAAAGAGCTACTCGAAAGGAGGTCGCTCCAGCAAGCAGGCGTGTGCTGTGTGAGCTCAGAACAGGGTGCTGATCAAGGAGTGCATCTTTTGGTTCAGTACAACTGTTGTGTGTTTCTCAGTTCTGCAGCTTTGAAGCGGTACACATGAGATGCATTACAGCTATTGTGTTGGCTTTGTTGTGTGACACGTCACTGTTCTTACAATATTTGGAGTTGACAAGGGTCTGACTTTGGTTTTATGTGAACAACAGCTTTTGAGCCTCCTCAAAGAACAAAAGAGTTTCCTCCATGTTCTCATTTCAACCCCGAGGCTCCCAAAACCAAATGACTGCACTAAACTCAGCTTACTGCTTTTTTGTTTCACTACATAGGATTTTTACTGCTGCCCTCTGAGTTGCTTCTTTCCATTTCCTCATGGGAAGCTTGTTAAGAGCTGCTTTATCAAAACCATATGACAGAGATGACTGTTTCTTCTGGCACTTAGAGCCCTTAGAAAGGTACGCAGGGAAGTGATCAGCCTTACCACACGCTTTAAAACACTGAGGCAAGTTTGTCAAGAGGCCTCTGATTCACCATCTAGTCTCTGCTGGCACAGGCCCACTGAAGGCAGGAGGAATCCCCAGGCTGCAGTTCTCTTTGCTAATGAATGTGCATGCAGCTGAAAGCTGGGCCTTGTCCTAATGGATGGAAGTAAAAGTTTACGCCTGTGGTTTTTGGGGTGTTCAGAACAAAGTGGGACGAAGCAAACTACGGTCACAGGATGCAGAAATGTGAATAGTCATTTTACTTCTGCCTATAATTCGTATCATTTGAACACTGCAGGAGAGTATTTTGAAAGGAGGTGTGGAAATGTGACAGAATTCATCTTTCATCGCTCAAACCCAACGACCTGGTCTGTTTCAGCCCAGCAGCTGTGTTTGTAAACATAGCAGTGAGCATGTGCTGGGGTGGCTGCTGCGTGGAGCTTTGAGAGGAGCAGTGCCAGCACAGCGCAGATGCAGGCACGCACTGGAATGGAACAGTGCAGAAAATGAGAGTGAATGCGTCTGGTGACTCAGGTAATTAAGGGGCTGTAGGACACGAGCAGATCTGAGAATCTCTCTGATTATATCTGTGCAGAGAGGAGCTGGATTGTTGCAGGCTTGGTTGTGCAGACAGCCTGGAACTTCTGCTTTCAAGGCTGTGACAGAAAGCCCAGCTCAGGCTGACGAGGCAGTGGCACGTAGGGCTGACTCAAAGTGCTGCTTGTGGTTGTTGGTGAGCCAGCAGCACAGCTTCTGTTCTCAGAGCAGACACTCCACATCTCTGTGTAGTGCCCAGTCTTTAATGCCTTATATTCAGCAACTCCTGAACCAGTTGTAGGCAGGGTTATCCACACGGTGCTTGTCAGCAGAGAGCGGTAACCTTAATTCAAAAAGGATTTATGGAAACTGTTGAAAGTATTTGCATGCCATGCTGTTTTTCTTATCAGTACGTGCAGCCCCAACTTATTGCTGTGGTGACAGCCAGCCTTGGGTCAGCAGGCCTCTTCTGCTCCAAGCAGGGCTCATTAGCAGGTGCTTGGTTTGCTCTCCTTGGTTTGGTGGCACAGGGAAACGTCCCCGTGTCCAACTTGTGGCTCACTGTGGTTGGTGAAACCCCTTCCTTTGGAGGTGGTCCTTGGGGCTGCTTTGGTTGCTGATAGGTAGCAGTGGGACTTTCTGATGCTTGGGAGTTTCCTTTGTGTGCTGCATACTGACAGTATCTTTTCTCACTTGTTTTCATGCTCTTTCTGATTGAGCAATAACACAGTGGGTAGATGCACGTCTGTGTGTTTTGTAGATAAGTCCACGACTTGCTGTGTTCCATACAAACCTGCAGAACTCTTTGGAAGGATGAAGAACTTCCTTGAGTAATAAATAAATGTGATGAGCAGCATTCAGATTGGTTTGGTCACGTGAGATGGCAGCATCTGAGGACTTTTGTAGTACCTTGTTTTCTGAGCAAACACAAAATGCTCATCACAAAAACAGCTTTAGCTTGCTGTGCTTGTTGGTGGAACACTGAGCTCAGAGGGACTCCCAGTGTCAGCCCATGACTGCAGGGCTGCTGCTGGAATGTGTGCAGCAGAGCTTTCTGAGCAGCTCTCAGTGGATGGGCAGCAAAACACACGGTGTTGGTGTAAGGAAGTGTATTGCAGGAGCTGTGCTGGGCTGACTCGCTTCACCTTGCAATGAAACCTTTATTTTGTTTACTTTTTTCCTCAGATTCTTTGCATTCTGACTCTCCTGCAGGCAACATGAAAGCACTTACATGAGCAGTGCCTGTGTGCAGTCTGCATTGGTGAACAGTCTGCAGTTCCCTTATCAGTGACAGGTCCTGTTTTCCTTCTTGATGGGAAAGGACACGTGGGGGGTGCTGGCTGCGTGGTTCTGGGGGCAAACTCTTGCTCTCTCAACAGTAAATTAAGTTGCAGCGTTGAAGGTATCTTTGTTTCCAAATTCTTTTCCAATACTACTAAGAAGTATCCACTTCATGCTTGAATTGCTTGAAATAATTATGTTGTATCCTTATCTTTTGGCCCGGTTCCTGCGTTGTATCAGGGCGATATCTATTGCAGGATGTATTTAGAAGCTAAATGCTTTCGTGGGGCATCTGATAATGTAATAGTTGAGAAAAATGTACACTGCCTGAAATACTTTGCTGGGAGCTCAATGCACAGAAGTGCAAATTGGCTTCTCTTGTGTTGGGAAGTGCTCAGGAGAGCCATACCCAGCCTGTTGGTGCTATTCTGTGGACAGTGGTGCATTCTTTACATTGCAACATTTGAGTGACTTCTGCTCAGTAATCCTTTCTGAGGTTTAAATTCTGATTCTGACGTGTACAGGTTTCCTTGTGTTGTTATCAGTGGCTGCAGGTTTGCTCTGGCAGTCAGTAGGCACCTCGGAACTGAGCAAGCTGATACAGAGATGTGAAGAGGGTGGGAAAAGCTGGGTGTGTTGTGGTGACAGAAGGGACTGGGGAGGAGGAAGCTCTTGGTGTTGTAAGCTCTGCAGGAGGAGAAGAACTGTTTGAGCTTTAAGGCTTGAGAGGAGCAGCTTTGCTTCTGCAGCCTGCACAGAACGAAGCAGGTGTAGAAGTTGTCCCTGTTGAGAAACATAGACTGGAATCACGGTCTGTTTTTATGCAGGTGAGCTCCGGAAGAGCAGTGCTTAAAGAAAAAGAAGTTGATATGTGTATATTTACTGACTCCTCCTAAATTCAATTTAAGTGGTGTTTTGAAGTTTGCTAAGCCACAAGTTTTTTTATGTAACAAGATAAAGTGCACTGATAGCCTCCCCTGCACACACCCCCTCCAGTTTGTGCCTATGGAGGCTGGTGACAGCTCTGGGACCTGTTCCAGCCCTAAATGTCCTGTGAAGGATGATACAGGGAGCTCCTCCCTGCACCATGGGCAGACTTTGACCTGCAGGGTTCTGTGTGCAGGAGATAAGGACAGGCACTGCCGTGCAGGTTTTGGATTCTGTCAGCATTGCATCTGGGTCTGATTCCCATCACTTGGGTGAGATGGCTTTAACAAAATGTTAGCAGGGAGCTTCTGCTTCTGGATGCAAACTGTACCTTATGTCAGCCCTTCTGAGCAAAGCAAGCTGTCCTGGCAGCAGCATTCCTTGGCTGTGTGTGGGTAAGGGCTCCTGCTGGCTGTGTTGATCAGGTATTGCATCACTGCCCAGCTCTGGTGTGGTCGTGGCTGAAATGCTGCACAGCATGGCTTGGTTTATAGCCCAGCATTTAGAGCGTGGAAGGTCTTACAAGAAAAGGAGCTGCCAGTGTCATGGGAACAGTTGTCTTTAATAGATGAGGGGTAGGGCAGTGATGCTGATTTAAGGACAAGAAGGCTGGTGAGGTTTTCTGGTTCTGACAATGTTGGCCAGGTGAGGATTAGTGGTGCAGGGAGGTCCTTCTTTGTTTTTCCCTCTTTGCTCCATGGCATGTTTGCTGCTTGGTGGAGCTGTGCTGTGTGCTGGGACGAGCAGCATTCTTTGGCATCAGACTTTGCAAGGACAAAGGGCTTGCACCAGGGAAAATGCCCTCTGAAGGCAGTGGGATTCTTTCTCAAGGAAGAGATGCAGAGTGTTACTCCTATTTTATACTATGTATCATCCAGCAGAACCCAAAACATCTCAAGTTTCCATTCATAGTCTGACTGAGGAGCAGCAAAACATAAAGCATAATTATGCTGACATAAACCACAGTGTGTTTTTAGTGTAGCACAGCATTCTGAATGGTGTCCTGTTTGATATTCTGGTTCTTAGTTCTAAACTCCATGGGTGATTGTACTTCTGGAGTGTTTGGATGGCAGACAGTGAATTGGTTGTTCCTTAAAATGAAAACAAAACTTGAGAATTGATTGATTCTAAACTTTCTTAAACCATTTGTGCTTTGTCTCTGTTCATCCAGCAGTGGATGTGCCTGATGATGGTTTGTAAGATGGGTTTTTTGAGGTATTTAAAAAGAAAGCAATTGATTCTGATTTTTAGTAACAAAAAAAAGCCTAGGGTGAAATTTCTTCCTAGTGGGAGAAATCTGTTGTTTGCTTTTCGGTTTGGCAGATGTAAAGGAGCAATTAATTTGTAGATAGTACAAACAGTTCCACTTCCTCTTCCTAGAATGGGTGGTGGTGGTTTGAGGCTGGCTGACCTTGGTAGGCAGTGCTGCTCACCACGTGTGTCCCTCCCATCAGCAGCAGCACTTCTGCTTGGCTTTTGTGGCTGATATGCAGAGAGCAGCTGGGGGAAAAGATGGTTTTACTGCCACGAGATTGAAAAGTTGCTGCAGTGAGCAAATTTTGCTATGTAGCGTTGTGCTGTTGGGTTGTTCCCCTAAATCATGTAACTATGGGGACAGGTGTGCCTGTGGTTGGTGGCACTGGGCAGCAAGGATGAACACAAATGTGAGTATCATTCAAGGACAAAGCTGACAAAGCATGTGACAAAATTCTGATCAAGTCCTTTTGCTGTTGCAACTTCAGGGTATTGAGATGCATTGGGAAGGTAAGAATTTAATGTGGGGGATGGGGGAGTATGTGCAAATTGTAATGATGAGAGGTGGGTTGTGTTAGTGTCATTTCAAACCCTGACCAGAAGGACACAGTAACCCTCCTTTGTGCCTGCACAGGGGTAGGGTAAAGAACACAGAGCTGTATTTACTTTGGAAGGGCTAAACTGACCTTGCAAATCTGTATTTCTGAGCTGTAGGTTGAGTCACTGTACTGTGACTGTGAGATTATTAAAACACTTTGAGCCAGTAGCTGAGCTTTCAGAGTCAAACCTTTATAGTGTTAGAACCCACGTGTTTGGTGTTAGGAAAACAACCATCCCCAAGCAAGCTCTTCTCTGCCTTTCTGTTGAGAGAAGGGCTGGGGAGGGCCGTCCTGAGGCTGTAACATCATCTGAAGTGGTTCTTCCAGCTGCCCCAGCATAGGGAGAATCCATGGCTCTGGTCCCCAGCTGCCTGACAGGCTGCTTGTGGCCCCACACTGGCAGCATGGAGGGGGAGGAAGTTGTTTCTCTGTTGTTTGGGGGATCCTTATGGGTGGAAGCACATCAGAGCAATGCTTCCTGGTGCCACTCTAGGGATGCTGAAGGGATGGTCTGAATTTTAGCACTGACTTTGGGCTCATAATCTTTTAAGCGTTTGTAGGTGCTTCTCTTGATTCCTGAAACATACTGGGAGGGGGGAAAGGAAGTGGATGTGTGGAATAAAAAGGCGCTCTGCAGCAATGAGTGAATAGTTCTTAATTTTTTTTTCATGTTCTGTAATACCAGCCTTCTTTAAATGCATGAATGGAGAGGATGGAGTTGGTCATTACATTTGCTTTCTCTCAACGTTTTAATTTGCTCAGTGATCATTTATTTTTTACACTGACTGAACTCCTTTTCCCCCTGACTCCAGGCCCTATGAGAAAAAGGGAAAGCTAAGGATGCTGGAGCAGAACAATGGATTTCTCTTTCTCTTTCATGCAAGGGATCATGGGAAACACAATTCAGCAACCACCTCAGCTCATTGACTCAGCCAACATCCGCCAGGAGGATGCCTTTGATGCCAGCAGTGACATTGCTGAAGATGGTGGACAGACGCCGTACGAAGCTGCCCTACAGCAAGGCTTTCAGTACCCAACACCCACGGCGGAGGATCTGCCCCCCATTGCTAATGGCTACCCGGCCACCATCAATATGTACGAACCTCAAGCCAAATTCCAGACGTACAGTCAATATCCCAATGGTTCTGCCAATGGTTTTGGTACAGTTAGAAACTTTAGTCCCCCGGAGTATTACCACATGGAAAACTCGAACGCGAGGCCGCATGAAGTTCTGGAAAAGCCTTCCCCTCCACAGCCACCCCCACCCCCACCTTCAGTTTCACAGACGGTGATTCCAAAGAAGACTGGCTCACCAGAAATCAAACTAAAAATAACCAAAACTATCCAGAACGGCAGGGAATTGTTTGAGTCCTCTCTTTGTGGGGACCTTTTAAATGAAGTACAAGCGAGTGAGTATGCTAAGGCAAAACATGAAGGGAGGAAAGAGAAAAGGAAAAAAAGTAGCAAGCACGACTCTTCCCGATCGGAAGAGCGCAAGTCGCACAAAATCCCAAAATTAGAACCAGAGGAACAAAATGTAAGTGTGATAATAGCTTCGGCCATCTGTATGCCTGGTATTGTTGGTGGAGTATGCTTCTTCAGCAGTGTTTTTTCCTCTCTTCTGGGTGTGTATGGGATTAGACATAAGTTGGATGATTTTCGTGGTGTGTTTTTAACATGGTGTTGGTAATGCAGTCTCTGCAAATAACCAACATGCAGTGGGACTTGTCACATTTCTGTGGGCATCCTTCAGCAGTCCTTCCCTGCTTCTCTGAGGCTGCACATGAATTAAGGTGGAATTGGGTTTACTATCTGAACGTTTTTCTATTGCTTGTTACAGCAGAACCTTGTTCTTTGCAGGGGTTGGGAGGGTATTTTCTGGTTTGCAATGCTACTTTGAAGTTGGAATAAGGAATCACCACACTTGTTTTTTGGGCTTGTGGTTGCTTTTCTCCTTGCTATGTATTTTTTCAGTTTGTTTTCATTAATGTGCTTGTTTTGGTTTTACTTTCCCCTTATGCTGTTTGTGTTTGTTTTCCTTTTTTCCTTTTCATTGTTTCCCATTTCCTAGAGACCAAACGAGAGGCTTAGCATGCTGTCTGAAAGGCCAAGAGAAGATGCAGTGTTGGAGGAAGCCCCGGTTAGTACATGTAGTCATTAACACTTTCTGCTTTGTCGCTGCTTTTCTACCAGTTATGTCATGGGTTCTTTAGTTTGTCACATAAATGAGCCACCATTTCCTTGAAATGCTTCTTACTTTTGTGTCAGAGTTTCTCTTTTGCCATATTTATTGTCTTATTTTCTCCTAAAAGCAGCATTCTTAATCAACTTACGGAGGAGGCATTTATTTTTGATTTTTGTTGTGGTTTTAGGATCATTGGTGTGGTTTTTTTCCCCACTGTTGTGTGTCTTGTTTGATCAGTGACTGTTGTGTGTAAATCCGAGCTGTTAAGCTTGTCTTGTTCTCTCTAGGTGCAGCAGTTCTTGCCTTCTCTTCCAACACAAGTCAGCCATGACGTCAAGTTTCAGGTTGGCGATCTGGTTTGGTCCAAAGTGGGAACATACCCATGGTGGCCTTGCATGGTTTCATGTGATCCACAGCTTGATGTGCATACCAAAATCAATACAAGAGGTAAGGGAGGAAGGTCACTGCCAGAATACATCAGGTGTCTCTGGTTGTTTCTGCACTAAAAAAAAAATCCCATCTTTTCAATTTCCTCTGTGGGATGGAGTCTGCTGGTGCGTGTGCTAAGCAGGACTATTACTGTAATGATAAAAGTAGGGCTTTTAAAATTACCTCCACAAAATGAGCCTATGCAAACTAGGTGTGAGCACTTTCCTGAAGTCAGTGTGTTTATGAGAAGACATCTGGTAAGTCTGAGAACATCCAGTGTGGGCAGGGTGCGTTCATCTTCCCATCCTGAACTACTCTGAATCCGGGCCTGTCTTATTTCTGAACTTTCTAAACTAACCTTGGTATTTCCAACTGCAGCAATTGAGCGGTGTGGAGGAGGAAAGTGTAAACTAAACCAAAAGAGGCATTCATAAAACTGCTTACTAGAACTTTTCAATTTCAGGTGCCCGTGAATACCATGTTCAGTTTTTTAGCAACCAGCCAGAACGGGCGTGGGTGCACGAGAAGCGAGTTCGGGAGTACAAAGGACACAAACAATACGAGCAGTTATTGGCAGAGGCTGCTAAGCAAGCCAGCAACCATTCTGAGAAACAGAAGGTATGATGAACACTGGTTGTGGAGAGGGGTATCTGTGAAAGTGAAACTCGTGGGGGCAGTTCTGAAACAGCGGTGCTTTATTGTGTGAAGGCTTGGCTGCATTTTGCTGGCAAAAGCATTACTGGTGGAGATAACTGAAATGTTACCATGTTACCTTTTCCACTGAGGAGCTTGATAGCTTAACTTTGTTCCTGGTGACAGCTGTCATCCTGGGCGAGGAGATGACTTTGCATCTTAGTGAGAATATTAAATAAAGGTAGAATCTGTGCTCGCTTTTAGCTGCTTCTCTGTGTAGACGCAGAACTTAAGTCAGTATTTATGCTAATCAAAATACTGTTGTGGAAGGAGAAGGATTTGTATGGAAAAATATGGAGGATGTAAAATGTAGATAAATTAGGTTTAATCTCATAGCAGGATCGTGGACTTTGAATGCTGTCTGCTCTTGTCTTTCCTGAGTTCGTAGTTCAGGGCAGACGCTTTCAGTGCTGATGGTCATTCAATCCAACCACTGTCTGCTCATATTCCGAGCACGGGGTTCGCTGTCTACCTTTCAAACTGTATCCTGTACGTGGAAAGCAAACTTATATCTGTTGCCTTAGAGATGTAAGGACCCTCAGGATGCTTCAGTGTAATTAGCAGCTTGTCTTTGTTCCTTAAGATTCGCAAACCAAGGCCGCAAAGAGAGCGTGCTCAGTGGGATATTGGTATTGCCCACGCTGAGAAAGCGTTGAAAATGACTCGGGAAGAAAGGATAGAACAATACACCTTCATTTATATAGACAAAGAGCCAGAGGAGGTTTTGTCAAAAGCCAAAAAGGCCGCTGCTTCTAAATCAGAGACCAAGAAGAACCGGCGTCCAAAGCCAGCATTGAACACCCAGCCAGAGCATGGCAGTGTGATAACAGGATCACCTTCCAGTGCAGAGCTGCGAAGGCAGAGCCAACGGAGGCAGTCGAGTGCGGAAGAGGAGGAGCCACCACCTGTGAAAATTGCATGGAAAACAGCTGCAGCTAGAAAATCCTTACCAGCCTCGATAACCATGCACAACTTGGATCTTCAGAAATGTAACATGTCTCCGGTTGTTAAAATTGAACAGGTTTTTGCTCTTCAAAATGCTGCAGGGGATGGCAAACTCATCGATCAGTTTGTTTATTCCACTAAGGTATGTACTTTGTGTAGTGATTCCTTTTCTCCTAAGTTACTCCAAGTTTATCTTGTTGTGGAGCTTAAACCAGCACCCGCTATACTTTCACAGTGCACATTTCTTTGGTTGGAGGGATTAAATCTAACATAAGGCAGGAAGCTCCAACAATCTTCTGTTGTATTCAACTTTTAATTTCAGTGCATCCCAAAGCCTCTGGCAGTGACTGTATTGACTGCTGGCCAAGAAGCTCCCTGCAGATGGTCACATACTTGCTGATGAGATGTTCAAAATGCTGAAGCTGTTTAATTCTAGTTGAAATAACAGAGCAATTCTCTGAAAACCTTAAAAACCAGGTTATTTGGGGAAAACAGATGAAATTACAGAAGTGTTAATAAAGTATTGAAAAACTAATGATTACGTTTTGCATAACAGACTTCTAAAATGAGTTCTGCCTCCTAGCTTCCTTCAGGTGCACAGCAGCTTCTCGCAGTCAGTGTAAGGAAAAGGTTTAGGACTATTTCTCTGCCTCCTTCTTCTGCCTCTCTACCTGGAGAGTATTTATTTCATCCTAAGCATTATAGAGAAGGTAATGTTTAGAAAAGTTGCTGGATTTTTTTGTTTTCCTTGTATGTAAGGGGAGATGGAGAGGGATGGAAAGTTTGGCAAAGAAGCAGTTCAGTAGTATAGATCACTTATATGTGTTGCATTGAAGGGTTTCTGTTCTGACTGAAGATTAATGTGCCTGGAAGCCATAATACATGGAAGTAGGCTGACAAAATCTTTTTGTGTCGTGTTGTTGGTTTGTTTTTTTTTCCTAAGGGAGTTGGTAACAAAGCAGAAATAAGCGTCAAAGGACAAGAGAAGCTTAATTCTTCAGCCAGCCAGAGAAATGAAAAAGCAACGTGCAATGTGCAGAATGCATCCTCTCCTGAAACAACTTCTGGGTCAGCAGGTAGGCAAAGTGCAGGGGCTTTGAATTTTAACAGTCTGGCATTTAAATTCACACGTGAAAACTGGCATTTTCTTGTTAGATAAAAACGATTTTGAACGTCTTTCCATTTATGTTATAGCTCTCCCAAACATAATACACGAGGAGCCCAGATGTTTGAGGAACACAGGATGTCTTTCTGATGCACTTGAGCTGCTTAAGCCTCTGAACTTCCAGCACTTGCAGCTTGCAGTATCCAAGTCCAATTATTAGAAGGCCAGATGCCTTGTGGGGAGCAGATGGCAAGTTGTTTTAGAAGACAGGACAGCATAGTAGGCATGTGTTAGAGTATTGTAATGGCTTTTGGCACTGCGTGTAAAATATGACAGTGGAGATCAAAAGAAGACAATCTGGAGGTGACGTAATTCAGTAAGGAGTGGTTTTGAAATGTGGGTGCTTTACCAAATTTTGTTGATGAATTTCATTATGACCTTTGTAGAGGACAGTGTTGTTTTTTTCCCTAACTGCTTCAGCTCACTCCATCAGCAGCATGATGCAATGCTTGGTTCTGAAGGTGTTTTAGGGGCCCCATCATAAAACAATGATATTTTTGAAGCACTCTCTGAGGAAGAAACATTGGAGCAAATAATGGAACTTGAGACTGAAAAGGGAGAGCCTGGAACAAGCTATTTGAAGCCTAATTTGTAGCACAGTAATAGAGAAGTGCAAGAAGAAAACCGGATTGAGTGCTTCCTAGATTTGGAACAGAAAACCAATGTGTTTTTTGTGTGTGTTTTGATTCTGAGGAATAGCTAATGGGAATTTGTCCAAACGGTTTTATCTTCTCCCCACCAGCAGGAATTTCATTCAGCAGTGTGTTCTCTCAGCATCATCAAAAGGAGACAAATATCCCTCTGGAGAGCAAATGCAAGTTCCTGAAAAGGTGTAGTTCAGATCTTCCTAAACCAAGAGATATTCAGGTTCCTCCAGTCCCTGTAGTGTCTTCTGTTTTTCATCTATTCTGTACAGTCCATTAGCTATTGCTTCTTTGCTCGTGTGCTGGTTGTAATAGCCTTGGTACAGCCTCAAGTGGTTTTACATTAGATGTGTAGAAGTAAATTTTAGGTTGCAGAAGAGCACGTTGAGCTGCAGGATGAGCAAAACCAGAAAAACACCCTAAAAATAGTGATGGACTCATTACAGTTAAAACACACAAAAAGGAACCCAAGCACAAAACCTGCTGGGAAAATCTTGTGAAGTTTCTTGGTGTCACTTCTGCTTTAGCTGTTTGTATTTTCTCCCTTTCTGGACATAAATGAGACTCCAGGTCAAACACCTCAGTGGTCAGCATAGGTGGGAACAGTTTCCTCTGCATACTTACTGCAGTTTCTGTACTTCCTTAGCCTTTAGGTAAGCTCATTTAATAGATGCTGTGTTCTGGGCTGTGTAAGGCTTCACAGTGCAGGCTGAGCAGACCAGATGTTCTGGTGCAAGTGGGGTTTCCCAGTGCAAGAGGGGCTTCCTCTGCTGGTCTTGGCAGTGGTTCTTTTTTCCAGTTTTAGTTGCTATGGTTGCTTCAGCTTTTTGAAACAGTTGTTAGTTTGATTGCCTTATAGCTGGAGATCTCTGGAGATAGGTGATCTCTGTTTTGTTTTCCTTGGAACTAAAAGCTTCACCTTCACAATGGCTCTTCAGAGGCAGGGGTTGGTGAGAATTCTGAGCCTCTTGTTTTTTCACTTCCATAGGTTTTTTTGGAGATGTAAAAAACTCCACCTGATAACACCTGTTACAGTGTTAAAGTGGGTTTTCCTTCAGTACACACTGAAGTATAGGTCACTTTCAAAGTCCAGACAGTTGTTGGTCCCCTCTCATGGAACATAACTGCAAAGTCCTTCTTTCAAATTTAAGGTCACTGGAGTTTCAGGATGCCTTTATGTGAAATATTGGACAGAATGACTCTGGGAATCCTTAATAACAACCTGCAGATAGATATACAGAATTCTGTAGTGCTGGGAGAATAATTTTGTAACCTGCAAACTGCTAATAAGAGAACTGTGAGAATTCATGATGCCTCTGGTTTCCACGTACAGCTGGAACAGGATTGACCCAACCTTGTCAGGGTGAAGTAAAGTGCTGGTCTGAAACCTGTCCTGAAACTCTGGATCAAAATACACACGCAGATGGGATGGGAGCATTGTGGAGGTGATGTGCTGCATCCTTGGAGAGCAGGGACAGGAAAAAAGTGCCTGTTACTTTGATTGATAGTGACTTTAATATTGGCTGAAGGCAATAACTTGAGAGTTTCTTCTCTGATACAGGGCTTGCATCTTAATTCTGTTTTCACGGTGAGGCAGCACGGAGAGGAAAGGCATGATGGATTGAATCAACTTTCTGGTCACAGTTTCCCAAACTGACTTTTAGTTGCTTCAAAGAATTTCAGCTGAATGCAGAGGTGACAAAAGATGACCTCTGGCTTCAGTGTTGAGATCCAGAATAGTTGTGTGCTTATCAGTGGATGTCTCTCATTGCAGCCAGAAGTTACACTGCTGCTTCTGTAGGTAAAACACCCAAACTGAAAACCGAGAATAATGCTTCATAAAAGCTGTGAGATGTCAAACTTCAGCTCTCTGTTGAAACAGCTCCAAGTGTCAAAACAAAACCCAAACTGTACGTGGTATCAGATGCTGTGTAGGTGTTTCACAATATGACCTTTTTGGAGACAGTGTAGCATAGAGGGATCTTCTGAATTCACCTACCTTAGTTGTTAAAAAAAAGTAATTTGTATTTTCTCTTGAAATATCATAATCTCTGCCCTTAATCTGAGTTGCTTTCCTGTAGTAATAGTTCTAGAAAGCTCAGTTTTTTGCTTTCATTCATTGCAATAATGCATCGTGATCGCTGCTTCTGTGCTTTCTGTTGAGCATTTAGATTTCACTTCTATTGCACATGCAGTAGAGAGGTTCTTGCTTTACTGTTCTGTGGAGTCCTGGGTGAAGGCTCACAGCGCTGTAGGGCACACAGCTGTCTGTGGGAATGAAAACTTGCAACCTGATTTTTGCATCTTCGGTTTCTGGCTTGTTTTAGTTGAAGAAGCTGATTGTGGATGCCTGCCATAAATACCAAATATGGACTATTTGGTTAAAAATTAACCAGGGCAAAGACTGAGAGGTGTGTTCTGAAAATCCATTTGCTTGACCTGGATGCCAGCTTGTTATTTTTGTAATTATTGTTATTCCAATGCTTCTTTCTGTCTATGGAATCAGAAGATGCTATCTGCAGGCCACAGCACCGGTTGGCAAATAGCTTGGCACTGACTTTAAAAATAAAACATTCAAAAGAGGGCAAGGTCTTGGCTTCGTTAATTCAGCTGTTGATTTGGTGCTGGAGGTGTTGCTGCAGCACAGCAGTACAAGCAGTACAATGGTGTAACAGAAACTTTTTCTTCCTCCTTCAGGTTCTGTAGAAAAGAAGCAACAGAGAAGATCGATTCGAACCCGCTCAGAGTCTGAGAAATCCACCGAAGTTGTGCCAAAGAAGAAGATCAAAAAGGAGCAGGTTGGCTTCCTCCATGTAGAGAGTTAAAATATATTGTATTCATAAATGTTGTGGCTTATATTGGTGCCTTTTTATTTTTCTCCATTTTTTTTCCCCATCGGGTTTCGTTTTGGACTATCCTTCATGAAATCCCCTTGTCAATACCATTGCTGTGACTCTGCTACTGGCATCTTCACAGTATCAGTCAGGCTATGGAAAATGGGAACTCAATGATGCAAGACTCCTAACGAACCTGCCATGTTTTCTTTGAGATTTCTGTTATGAGCAAAATGATTTTGTTTCAGTAATTTCTCTTTGATGGAATTACCACCAGGTTCCTTCCTTTTGCTCTTGATTTAGCTGCTGGTTTGTATTGAGGTTTTGTTTTTCAGATGAAGTTAGACTGATTAATCTGACCACTTTTGAAAATGGACTCTGGGAATGATTTAATAGTCAGACTTCTATGTTGGCAGACATCAGCAAAACAGTTCTTCTGGGATATACTTTCTTCCCCCCTTTAACTAGATCTAACATGTACAGGGCATTCCTTTAATCTGGATGTGAGACAGACAAATGTTGTTGCTTTCAAACAAACAAACACAAATTCTGCGTGAAAACAAATAGGAAAGTTCAGTGAATGGACGTAATTTAATGTTTAAAAGCTGAATACTTTTTAACAAGTTTGTCAAAGTTGTTGGTTCTTTTCCTTACGTGGTCGATTTTCACTCTCCGTTTTCCTCTTGAAACCAGAGAATTTTATGTGAAATGTTTCATAGGATAGTTTTCTCCAATGAGGATTTCTTAAAAGGGGTGATTGGGCTACAGATTTTATATGGGAAGGGGAACATTTGGGGTTTTTAGCTCTTTTTATTCTAATTTATTCTTTGCCCTTTACACTTTGTTTTGCACTTCATTCACTCAGAGGTTGAAGGCAGACCAGACCCAGTTGCTTTTTTCCATGTTTTTCTTTTGATGCCACAGCATTTACATCTGTGCTCAGCAGAAGAGTGTTCTAACTCTGGAAAACTGCAGAAAGAAACCTGAAAGCAACAGAGATGTTGGGTGTGAGGCACCCAATGCTCCTTTCAGCCTCTTGTCTGGGGGTGTTGCAGCCTCCGTGTTTTCAGATGTTATTTCACGTTGATAAGTGTTTCTTAATTTAACAAAGGTTTAAGAACCAACAATATGAATTTCATGGATCCCAGTTAGCTTTGCTTGTTTCTATTACCTAGCTAACTAAGACTATGAACATTAAAGTGCTTTTCTCAGGAAAAGTGTGTGACTAAAAATTAAACACAGATGCACTGTAATGCGCCTAACCTTGAATGTATTAAGTTATATTAAAAAAAAAATTACTTCTTACAATTATGCAACAATATTTGTTACCCAAAGTCAAGTTTTCTTGCAACTGATTCCCAAATTAGTCTGCAACAACTTGGTATAAAGTTATAACTGGAACGAGTACAATTAATGGGAAAAACAAAATGTTAATGCTACTGTTACAGTGACTAGTGGAGAAATAAAAGTGATTGTTTAGATTTTATATTTGTATTATGAAATGTATCCTATACAAATCCTTCTATTGTATGTTTTTACCTATTGTACAACAAAATAAAATATTTTTTAAAAAAATTATAGAATAATCCTTAAATATTTACTAAATGTGTTTCTACATGCATATGTAACCACATTGTAAAGAAGTAACTTGTAACCCTTAACCTTAAAACCAGGACGTAAGGCAACGACTTTCCTCTCTAATTATTATCCCCTCACCAAATTCTCGTGTTACATGTACATTGGCAGAGCAGATTCTACTGATAGAGCATCGAGAGCCTGAAGTACTTTTGCAAGACTGTAAACTTGTCTGCTTAGGTGTGTACTGGCATTGAGTTTCCAGCTGTATAGAGCTCTGCAATGCTCTGTGCCTTGTCCGTGCCCCCATCCCCATGGCCTTGCAGCACTCTATACAGGGAAGGTCTGTGTTCCCAGGAGCCTGGAGTGCATGCTTGGAGGATGTGCCTTAAAAGGCGATACCTTAAGTGTCTCACTAACCTGAGTGTCATGCCTGTGAAGGTGAACTTGTGCTCACACAGGTGTGGGGTTGTACAAAGCAATCAGGGTTGGCTGCCACACTGAGCCCTGCTTCTGCCTGCTGGACACGGCTGAAGTTTTCTGTCGTCTTCATGCAGAAAGGGAGTGACTGGAAAGGACCTCGGTAGTGAACACGTGGCTGCCTTGTCTTCTGGTACTCAGCGTAGGCAGCTAGGATTAAATCCAGCAGGACAAGAAGGCTCGCACTGAGGAGGGGATGGCAGACTGCACATGAGTTCAGAGATGCTAATCGCTTAAACTTTAATGTTTTCTTTTTAATACTAGGGGAAAAAATTCCTTTGTTTTTAACTGTGGATTTTCCTATTCAAACAGGTTGAAATGGTTCCACTGGCAGCAGTGAAGACAGGCCTGCAGAAAGGTGAGTCGCACACTTAAACTTTCTTAAACTGAAAATTCCTGGCTCTTCATCACCCTTTGGCAGTGCTTTTCATCCTGTGTGAGCTGCAGAGGTCTTGAAGCTTTCTAGTGATGAACGTGGCTTGGTTTGGTCGGTTGGTTTGTTTGGCTTTGCATTGCTAGTTGGAAGGGTAGTTATGTTGTTCATGTGCTGTAAGCATTTAGTATGATTATGAGATGATGCTTTTGCTTAGCCCTATTTTAAAGATGAATGATGAAGAGATAATCTCATTAGGGCTTATCTTCTGTTACACAAAACTTAGTAGCTTCCTCTGCTATGTCATCGTATTCAGAAGATTGTCACAGGACTTCCTAAAGTGATCTCCAGTTAATTAGGTTAACAGTTAAAAAGTTAATTAGGTCTTTGCAGAGGATTAAACCAGTATCAAAGCTGCAAGCTGAGACTTAAAAAATAGCAAATAGAGTCCATTTTCAGGTTGTCTCATTTTCATTTTCCTTTACTGATTTTAAGGAAGAAAGAAAATGAAGGAGCATACAGTAAGACTAATTTAACATGTTGTGTTAAGGTGCCAGCGAGATTTCAGATTCTTGTAAACCTTTAAAGAAGAGGAGTCGAGCCTCAACTGATGTAGAACTGACGAGCTCAGCTTACAGAGATGCTTCTGACTCTGATTCAAGAGGACTCAATGATTTACAGGTAAAGGCATATTGTTTCTCACAGATTCAGTCTCTCTTCAGTTGCCTGTTGCTAAACACGAGTACTGTATTTCCTTCAAGTGTTGCCTTTTATTGTCTGAGAAGTGAAGTGCAAGCTTTTTAAAACTACCTTTTATTTCTAACCCTGCACATTGCATCATCCAGCAGAACAAATTGGTCACTGACTCATTTTGCTCTTTGAAAAGTTGTTGGATTCCCTGGGGGTTTTGGGACACCAGTATGAAACAAAGAGATTTCTGGCAAGAGTGAAACAGACAATTTTTTTTGCTTGTCCAGGTAAAAGATATGTCAAAAAGGCAGCATTTCTTGAGTCATTGCAGTGAAGTCCAACAACTTTTCAAAGATGTTTGAACCTCTTGATGTGCTGAATAATCTTTTAATCAGTGTTGATATAAATATTGTTTTGCACAGTGTGATTTGTCCTTTGAAAGTGTCTTGTTTGAGTGCCTTGGACTTTCCCTCTTTGTAGGGTAGTTTTGGAAAGCGTTCTGACAGCCCATCAGCTGCTGTCGATGCTGATGCTTCTGATGTGCAGTCAGTGGACTCCAGCTTATCCAGGAGAGGAACTGGAACAAATAAAAAAGACACTGTTTGTCAGGTAAATGATGGCACTGTAAAAAGAACTGTAAAGATGTTTTGGCTGTTCCTGTTAGTTTGAGGTGATAGACTTAAAAGCAAACCAGTATGATTTGTTATCTTAGAATATTAAGGCTTTTAGGACTTTGTGATCTGAAGATAGTTCCTAGGAGAGCTTGTGGATTAGGAATATTAAGGAGAAGCTCGTCTTTCTATTTAAGTATGAGAGAACTAGGACTCCAGGTGGATCCTGCATAGAACTACTTCTGTTTTGGAGAGACTCAGGCTGTTACAGGAGAAAGCTGCTGTAAATTCTTGGATTGTTTTCAGCCCATAGATTTCGTCAAGTCTGCTGTGGGATGTAAGGCAATTCTCCTGACTTATTGTAACTCTGTTTAAGATCTGTGAGAGCTCTGGTGAGTCACTGGTGTCCTGTGAGGGCGAGTGCTGCAGCACCTTTCACATGGAGTGTCTGGGCCTGAAGGCGATGCCGGAGGAGAAGTTCTTCTGCACAGAGTGTAAAAATGGTGAGTGTGTTCCCAGGGCTGAGAAATGGGCAAGGATTTCCTGCTCTGCCACAATATGATCAGAACAAATAAGGTTTACTTACAGAACCTTAAAATCTTTCCGTTTGGTCTGTTCTGTTACTTTTCTTAACCTCTGATGCCAGATTTTCACTTGGCAAGTAACTGGGAAGAGAAAGGGTGACAAACTGTTGAGAGTCCTCTCAGCATAAAGCAGTTCAGGTTAATAGCAGTTCAGTAGTGCCTGTGAATTGTAGCACCAAACAAACATCTGTGCTGATCAGAGCAGCAAAGTTCTGTTCATTCAGATGTTTTTTTTTCTAACAGCATCTGTATCCTGAAGTACTGACAGTTACATTTGGGCTTCTTTATTCCTTCTTTTACAAGGAGAACACACGTGCTTTTCTTGCAAGCTCCCTGGCAAAGATGTGAAGCGCTGCTCTGTCAGCACCTGCGGTAAATTCTACCACGAGGCCTGCGTGCGCAAGTTTGCCACAGCTCTGTTTGAGTCACGAGGATTTCGGTGCCCTCAGCATTGCTGCTCTGCCTGCTCCGTGGAGAAGGACATCCATAAAGCAAGCAAAGGTGAGAGCAGAGCTGGCTCTGAACAGCAGGAGAAACGTCAGATGCATCACCACGATGAGTCTGACTGCCAGTAACGCAGCGAGGAAGAAGGGCTTCGTTCTTAACGAGGTCTTTGAATCTGTTGTGGGTGGGAAAGCAGCTAGCAGCCTGAGACCATTGGTGTGAGCACGCCTGGATCTGCAATGCTGACGTTGGCTTCTGTTGCTGAGTTTAGTGTAAGCTGAGGGTTAGTGGCACGAGGCTGAGGAGTTTGCTTTTTCCTAAAGACAGTTGGGAGTGACTGCTAGAACAATTCAGGGGAAGAAAGAATCCTTTTAGAAATGAACTAAAATAAGCAAAAAAAGCGAACTCTAGAATGTTTAAACCATGTGTTTTTTTTTTCCCAACAGGGTTCTGAAGTGAAAGCTAACTTTTGTGAAACTTTTTCCAAGATGTAAATGTCTGTAATCTAGCACAACGCATGGAATAAAAGTCAGTCCTGCCTCTGTCTGTGCTGCCTTGTACCAAATCTTGACTCCAGGGTGACATGGTGCATTTTGTTTTTGCATTTATATTAAACAGGTCGCATGGTGAGATGTTTCAGATGTCCCATTGCCTATCACTCAGGAGATGGCTGTATTGCTGCAGGAAGCTTATTTGTGTCATCCCACATTCTCATCTGTAGTAACCATTCCAAAAGGAATCACTCCTCATCAGCTGTAAATGTAGGCTTTTGTTTCGTTTGTGCAAGAGGTGAGCACAACTGTTTTTTCCTCCCTCTGTTTTATAGTTCTTCTGTTGTCACTTGTGCAGTTTAATGATAAAAGTGATGTGAAAGAAACATCTCTTAGGGCTGTGAGGGGTTTTAATGCTTTCTGTGATTTTTGGTGTAGTCAGCAGTTCATGTTAAGCTTCTACATGCTATTTTGGTCCCTCACTCAGAAGGCATGCTTCTGTTGCCAGTAGAAAAGAATAGATGCTGAGCCCCCAGTTCTAGTCATTGCAAGCTGAGAATGAGCACTTATTATTCACTGTCTGTTAAGCAGAAGGGGGATTCTTTCACCACTCACAAATAGAAACAAGTGTTTAAGGCTGGGAGTGAGGATTTACTCATGAGCTAGAAAAAGAATCATTTTAAATTCAAACTACCATCATGTTTGAGAACTTTGAAAAGAAAGCATTTCCAATACCATGTAAACAAGTTCCATGCTAGGATTTTCCATGTGTCCATATTTTTTTTTCCTTTTTTTTCTTTCCATTTTTTTTTTTTTACTTTTCTGGTTCTCCAGTCACTTGAGTCGTTCCAAACAGCAAGCTGATAAGTTACAGCACACCAGTTACTCAAGTAATGCAAAAACATTGTTTTCTCTGGTGAAAGACTGTGTGAGGCTACAAGAGCAAACTCACTGGATGGGTTGGATTGAGTTCTGTCAGTCATATGTGGTCAGCATAGGGACACAAGGTAAGGACAGCATCTGTGAGAGAAGAACTGCTCAGAAGGAAATGGGGAGCTGAACAAGCTAGAAATACTTTAGGCATCTGTGTGAGAAGAGTTTTAGTTGATGTTAGAAGGAGATTTTCTGTGTTTAGATGCAAAACAGGAGTGAGGTGGGGAAAAAGCATCATTAAAACTTAATCATCATGAGGTACTTAAGGAAAACATTTAAGTCTTCTTATTCACCTTCCTGAAATATCCTTCATTGAAGCACTTCATAGTTCATGTAACTGCATGTGTGTAGATCATCCTTGCTTCAGGAGCTGTTCTGAGGACGTGCTTGGCAGGCAGGCAGGCACCATTCTGCTCTCACCAGTTTTTTAGGTACCACAATTCCAACGCTTCTTTTCAGCACTCGGCTCCGTGCCCCTCTCTCAGGGCAGTGAGTTGGTGGCTATCTTGGTGCCTCATCCTCCATGCTTCTTTGGATCTCAGCTGTGACACTTCCCAGAATTATTGGTTGAATGCTTCTCTCCTGTACCTCTGGCTTTCTGACCTGCGCTGCCTGACTTGGAGCAGTGTGGGGAGACTCTTCTTGGTGGAGAAAGACAGGAAAAAAAGCATGCAGGCATCATTTGAAATAAAGGCATTTAGCAGAACAGGGTGCTACTCCAAAAGGGCTGATTTGGCAGCTGTGGGGAGGCTGTTAGTGCAATTCTTACCTAAACACAATGGGTGTAGGGCAGAATTTCCATCCATTCTTTCTCCTCTGCTGCTTGCAGAATCACTGAGCCCTCCTGTTACTTTTTTAATTCTAAACCAATTATAAAGGCAGAATGCTTCCATAGGTAAGATCTTGGCTTTCTAGGATGTGGGATGGTGAATTCTGCACCTGTGGGGCCGCGTGGAGGATTTGTGTTCTTCCAGCCTGTAGCCCCAGCTGCTGGTATTGCCTTAGAAGCAATGGCTGCCATCACCCAGCTCTTCACATGAGCTTGCTTTTGCTCATTTGGGAGGGTGGTTTGCACAGGATGACACTGGGTTGACACTTCTCTTGTGCTTTCCTGTAGATGCACAAGTGTAAAAGCACTATTGAAGTTCCAGTTAGGAGAAGCTTATCCGCTGTAGGTTTTTCCAGTTACAACTGAATTTAGTCTCTCTGACCTGTGACCTCCTTCTTAGTGAAGAAACTTTGCCAGACTTTTCTTTTCTCTTTATCTATCATTTTATCTTTTTTTCATTCACTCGTGTATGCATTATAGGTGTTTCATTTGCTTTATTTTATTTTCTCCTTTACGGAATCATGGGTAGTTTCATTGCAACTCATCTCTTTCTGTTTGTTTCGTATAGGGCTGGTAGTGCAGGATCATTCAGACCCCCTGTTCAGTTCATATGCCTATAAATCCCACTACCTACTGAATGAATCAAATCGTGCTGAGTTGATGAAATTACCTATGATTCCTCCTCCTTCGTCAGCTTCCAAAAAGAAATGTGAGAAAGGTAACCAAAATAGTTTCTTTCTCTTTTAATTTACTTTTGCTTTTTCTATTATTTCTCTATCTTTAAATCAAACAAGATATGTCTGCTTGTCAAGCATCACTTACTGCTTTTCAGTAAATTTCACTCATTGATTATTGTGAGCGTGTTCATGTCGTTGGCAATTTTTTTTATTATTATTATTAAAGGGCTTAAAATAATTGCTGTCACTAAATTCTCTTTGGAAGAGGCTAAATCATTTTGTATCTGGCCTAGATTACTCCACTGTCAGGAAGCTGTTCACACAGCTGTAGGAAGAAGAGGCAAACAGAGCTTGGTACCATTGCAGTTCAGTGCTTACCTCGATGGTGTACAGAACAACAGCTTCTTAAATTGGTTTTATGTACAGAAGAAGAGGGGAAATCTCTGTCAGATCTTGTAGGTAGGCTAAGCCAAGCCCCAGGGAATGGAGGATTTTTCAGGTGGAACATTGCTGGGTGCTGTTGCCATTCCAGAGGAGATGCAGAGGGAAGGTGGTGAGGTCGTGCTGTGTGTGTGTGTGTTGCAGTCCTCGGGCTGTTCCTCTCCTGCTGCTGCTCCTGGCACTGCTGCTGTGCTGGGCAGGAGTGGCAGGAGAGGCTGCACCTCCAGCAGAGGGGTTTTGTCCTGTGGAGAAAACAGCAGGGTTTATTGCCAGGAGAGAGAGCTCATTTCATGCTGGCGTGGGTGCAGTGCTGGAGTGTCTCAGAACACCGTATGGGGAGATGCACGTTGTCTCTATGAAATACTCAGATGTTATATTTTATTCCCCACAGAAATGGTGCCCAATTAACCATTCTAAAGTTAGGTTATTATCAGTGTTGCTAGACTGATGGCTTTCAGTAGTTTCTGTAAGTCCTGAAAACAAAAATTATTTTGAGCCCTCTGCTTAGCTTGAGCAATACCTTACTAATGCATCCTGAGAGCAATTTTTTTTCTTGCTTAGCATTGAAAGATTTGTTTGATTTTGCTTGATTTTTTTGCATCTCCTGGCATTTTACCGTGTTGGATGATGCTGTGGTGATTTACACTGGGGCTGTATTTCCTCTGAGATCATATTTGCAAAAATTACTTGAGAAGTTGAAGTTTGACTTTGGGGAAAGTCTGGAAAACCCACCATGGTTGGAATTTGCTGGCTGTAGCAGAGGAAATACAGTATTGGTCGTGTGATTCATTTGTTTAAGGAATGCTTATTGCAACATTCAACAATCAATTAATGTAATGACAATTTGGAAAGTCTATAGGTGGACAAGATTTTCTGGTATGTGTTCTGGTGCTTCTTTTTCCATACTGTGACAGAAAATTCCTTCAAAAGATCTTAAGTATGTCCCAGATTTTTGGTCCCTGGGACACAAACATTTGATTTTCTTCCTGCTCCTTAAATGCATATATATACACATGTGTAATACGTCTGTATATATATTTATATAAAATACTACAATATGTGTGTTTTACTGAGACCCATTGTGTGAGCTGCTCTGGTTGCTGAGGATGGCTTGGAGATGTGCTGTGGCTCTCCATGTGTAATGCATCTGCCTTGTCCAAAGAAATGGAAACTTGTGCAGGTCAGCCACGCTGCACTGAGAGCTCCTTTACATGCAGAAGGAACCTTTGGGATCAGGACATCATCTGTGGTGCCACTGCATTATGTAACTGAGTTCACGTTCCTCAAAACACTTTATTTTTCCTTTTTCTGATACAAACAGATTGGTAATGAGAGCTCTTTCTATGATGCCATTACTACAGAAAAGCATTGATCGACCTATAGGCTGTGGGAGTGGGTTTTTGTACTGCACACTAACTGATTGCTAAGGGATTCAGTCATAACAATGTTGATTGAAAAAGCATTTCTTAGAATTGGGTTTTTTGTCACCGTTCAAGTTTTGGCCATCACCAAAAGCATTGAAGTTGATGGCACTGCTTCCATCTCTAGTGCTTCCTTCGAGTTGCTTCTATTGCCAACTTTGCTCACCTTGAAAAAAGCATTTGCTTTGTAGTAGATGGCTGATGCAATTAAGAGCCACAATTTGCACATTGCAGAAGTGCAGAAATGCACTGCAGCTTTTATTTTAATCCAGCACTGTAAGTGTGACTTGATCCCTTCCTTTTGGCATATTTTCGCTGTGAGGCAAGCAAAGGTTGAGAATATATGACTAAAAATTGGTATCAATTGCTGTGCACAAGAGGAGGCAAATCCTTACTTCTATAAACCAGACAGGGTTTCTTTGTTTAAAGGTGGAAAACTGTTGTGCTGTGAATCCTGCCCAGCTTCCTTTCACCCTGAGTGTCTCAACATAGACATGCCTGAAGGATGTTGGAATTGCAATGACTGTAAAGCTGGCAAGAAGCTACGTTACAAGCAGATTGTTTGGGTCAAGCTTGGAAATTACAGGCATGTTGACCATTTTGTTCTTCTCTTGTTGTTTTGTTTTAATGTCCTGTACGATCACAGGAGGGTGACTCAAAGTAGCTGAGTCTTGGAAAGCAAGAACTTGAAATATAATGATTGATTTATTTCATTTCAGGCATCAGTGTTTCTCTTCAAATTGAGTTCTCCTGCTTTTCCAGGCACTGAAGGATACTGAATTTTACTGGCATTGGTTCTGTAAAATGCAATGGCAATATAGAAAACCAGGGACTGCCTTCAGAGCCCTGATGTCTTAGCTTGTGTTTGTTCTTTGTCACCTGCAAGAACATTTGTGGTCTTAAAAATCCATTCTTACGTCATCTTCTCACAAGGCTTTTCCAAAATTTAGAGCAAGAACTTTAATAGCAAAGGGCTTCTGCTGTTTTGTGTGGCAAAAGTAGCCTTGGTTCTGTAAGGGAGGAGTTAATTTAATTGAAGGGAAAGAAGTGGCTGCTTTTATTTTTTGATGTAAGAGCGAAGCAAGCTTGGAGGCTTAGGCTGCTGTTGCCAGAACTTACATGCATCTTTTCTTTGTGCTTCCAGGTGGTGGCCAGCAGAGATCTGCAATCCCAGGTCTGTGCCTCTCAACATACAGGGCCTCAAACATGATATCGGGGACTTCCCAGTATTTTTCTTTGGTTCACATGACTACTATTGGGTACACCAGGGCAGAGTTTTCCCTTATGTTGAAGGAGATAAAAGCTTTGCTGAGGGGCAAACTAGTATTAACAAGACCTTCAAGAAAGGTAAAATCAAACAAAGTTTATAGTGGTTTATGACAAAAATTCCACGTGTTTGTGTCTCCATCACCACTTAACCTGCATGGGAGTATTATGTGACTGGTGTTCTGTGTTCACACATAAAGCTGCAAACATTGTAGATCCCTTAACTGCAGATAAAAAGTATTGTAACTGCCTGCTCATTGTGTATTGTTGTGGGCAGGTTCACTTCTTTCACAGTCTGGACAATGTGAAGGTGGTGTTTGGGCTCAGCTGCATGGGATCATTGTTCAATATCTCAGTTTCTGCTGAAAAGTATCTGATAAAGCTAGATTCATGATGTACTGCAATAATTCATCTTTAACTTTCTGGTTTTTTTTGTGTATGCATTTCTGTTCTTAGCTTAAAGAGAAAGTATATGTTTGATTAACAGCAGCTGGTGTTAATTGCTTCCTATTTTGAACTCCTTCCCTTGAACAGCACTTGAAGAAGCAGCAAAGCGTTTCCAGGAGCTGAAAGCACAAAGAGAAAGCAAAGAAGCATTAGAAATTGAAAGAAATTCAAGGAAACCTCCACCATATAAACACATTAAAGTGAGTTGGCTGCTTTTTTCTGTTTATGAGTAAGCTGATTGCATGCTTGCAACAACTTCAGCTTAAGGCGATGCACAAGAATCATTTTGCTGTTCTTTCCAAAAATCTTTTGTTCCCTCATGGTACCAAAAACCATTCTTTTAGCAGAGTATCAGTCCAAGTTAACAGTTGAAGATCAGCTCGACCTAAGGCAGAGCTTTGCTGCTTGCAAGCTGCTCTCATCCCTCTTAGTTTCATGCTGGCTGTTACAACCTTTTTTTACCACTCAGCCTACTTAAGAGCTGTGGAATCTGATTCTTGCCAGCAGTTTGGGACATGTCAGGCTCCATATTTTTCATATGAAGTTCTTAATTTTAGTGTAAGGGAATCCTGTACTTGAAAAAGTTGTTCAGAATCTTTGTGCTCATTGTCCTCAGCTTTTCTTCTTTTTGTCCCTTTGTTCTGCAGTCCAACAAGGTAATAGGGAAGGTTCAGATCCAGGTGGCTGATCTGTCAGAAATCCCCCGCTGTAACTGCAAGCCATCTGATGAGAACCCCTGTGGTCTGGAGTCCGAGTGTCTGAACAGGATGCTGCAGTATGAGTGCCACCCCCAGGTGTGCCCAGCAGGAGAGAGGTGTCAGAACCAGTGCTTCACCAAGAGGCTCTACCCTGATGCTGAAATCATCAAAACCGATCGACGTGGATGGGGTCTCAGGACAAAAAGGAACATTAAAAAGGTAGAATGAAAGTGAACAAAACTCCTTTTTTACAGTAGGTGAGAGCGCTGCAACTTGAGGAAACGCAGACAAAAGTTTCACTGCTCCCAGGTGAAATATTTTAAGTGTTTCAAAGACACTTGTGTGGGTGCAGCACTGATGGTGAAACCTGTTCAGCTGTTCTGACAGAGTTGTCATAAACTTGATATTTACTCCCAGAACAAAAGCGAGTTTCAGGTGACTGAATTCAGGTTCCATGGGTGGAGGGGATGAGGTCGCTGTCTCTTGTTTCTAGGAGGAAAAAACCCGTGTGTTTTCTCAGTGACTGCTGGGCAAAAGGGAGACCTCAGCCTGGAGAAGTAGTCTGAATGCTGATTTCTTCCAATGAAGATGATGAAGTCGTAGAGTTTTGGCACAATAAATCACCTTACATATGGTTTTATTTTTGTTTTTTTTGGCTTTTCAGGGTGAATTTGTGAATGAATACGTTGGGGAGCTCATTGATGAAGAAGAGTGCAGACTGCGAATCAAACGTGCCCATGAAAACAGTGTAACCAATTTTTATATGTTAACAGTTACGAAGGTGAATACTCTGATTTCATTCAGTATAAGCTGTTTATGGTTGGAACTATTTCAATTTCATAAAGCCCTTTTCTGTAGGAGTGACTCTGGAAAACTTCCCTGTTCTTACTAATTTGAACTAGAATCTTTTTTCCCCTTCTTAGCATGTAGTTACTTGTCAGCAAGAGACTTCTTTTGCTGTGAGTACCAAACATAATCTGTGCTGTTTCTCTGCCTTTTCATTTCAAGGATCGGATCATAGATGCTGGTCCAAAGGGGAATTATTCTCGCTTTATGAACCACAGTTGTAATCCAAACTGTGAAACACAGAAATGGACAGTGAATGGTGACATCAGAGTTGGGCTGTTTGCTCTTTGTGACATTCCTGCAGGTAAGAGGATGGCTCTGTTGTGTGTATGCACTGCTGTTAAAATCCAAAGCTTCTGACTTTTACCCAGTTTTCTTTGTGGAAACTGCTTAATCCAAGTGACATCTATCAGAACTTGGTCACTTGTTGAGGCAGAAATGTTACTGATGCAAACCTGCTTTCCTCAGAGTCAGTGTGGACGAATTGTTCTTCTTTACGTTTTAGGAATGGAGTTAACATTTAATTATAACTTGGATTGCCTTGGGAATGGCAGGACTGAGTGTCACTGTGGAGCAGAAAACTGCAGTGGTTTCCTAGGAGTGCGTCCAAAGGTATGTGGGTGAAAATTGGATCTGTTTTCCTCCCTTGAAAGTCTCTAGAGATTTTAGTTATGAACTGTAGTACAGCCATTTCCAAGTTAAAGTTAATTTACTAATTGGTTACTTCAGACTCATGTGGATGTGCATTCCTGACTTCTGTACCTTAAAAGCTTTTTTGAGCAAATTTAATGTGAGCCTAATTAATGCAAATAACAGCCAAAGGTGATTAAATTTATTTTCATGGGAGGGATTTATAAAGTGACTGCTGTTATCTTGGTAATTGCTAGACAGCATTTGCAACAGCAAACGAAGAGAAGGTGAAGAATGCAAAATTAAAGCAGAAGAAGAGGAAAATAAAAACAGAACAGAAGCAGATGCACGAAGACAACTGTTTCCAGTGTGGAGATGGGGGAGAACTTGTCATGTGTGATAAAAAGGACTGTCCCAAAGCTTACCACCTCCTATGCCTTAACCTGACTCAACCACCCTTTGGTAAGAGCATTCCTGTCACTTGCTTTTCCTTCCTGCAGTAAGGCAGTGTTGGGGCTGAATTGTGGCATCTGTTTACATGAAGCATAGCTGGTTTTGCAGTGCTGTCTGGCTTTAGAAGTCTATCAGGTGGCAATGTGCCCTGTAACAGGAACCTGATGAGAGAGGAAGCATTGCAATGTTATTTAACTTGATGCTTCTGTTCCTTGGATCAATTTTCCTTTTCTTTTAGTTGAAGTACAGCCATCGTCTTGATATGCCAAGGTCACCACCCACAAATCATGTGGTAGATCATGTGTTATGTGCCTTTCTGTTGCAAGCATAGAAGCTTTCCTCAAAATTAGCCTGTTTGCTGGAGGAAGAAGTAAAGAGTGTCTTAACACCAAGAGCAACTCGAATTCGAGTTTTCAGTGTTTTCCTTTGTTTCTCATTGAAGCTCAGCCTCCTGTCTCTCTCTTCTCCCTTCCCCTTCTATCTTCAGGAAAGTGGGAATGTCCGTGGCATCAGTGTGACATCTGTAGCAATCCTGCAGTTTCGTTCTGTGAGTTCTGCCCTCATTCGTTCTGTAAGGATCACGAGAAAGGAGCCCTGGTGGCATCGGCACTGGACGGCCGTCTCTGCTGCTCCACACATGACCCCAAATCTCCCGTGGCACCCGAGTACTGGAACAAGATAAAATGCAAATTGGAACCTCAGAATCCCATAGAAGAAGCAAAGGAGTGAATTTTTGTTTAAAAACAAACAAAAACAACAAGGGAGGGGAAGAAGAGGAGGGGCAAATAGGAGATGAACTTGAAGAGACTGCTATGCCACATTCAGTCTGTATCATCGGCGCTGTCTTGTGTGAACTGGGAGTGGGACCACTTACCAAGCAGAAGCAGGCAGTGGTGTTTGTTTTTTATTGTTTGGTCTTTTACCCTTGAATGTGCTACAAGCAGCTCTTTCTGTTGGGAAACAAACGTCTCGGCCTTCTAAAGCAAACAGTAGACCTTCTGACAGTTGAAAAGAATACTCTGTTTAAAGATGTTCAAGTGTAGAAAACAAAGCATAGCAACATATTTATTTATTTAATTTTTCAAGGATGTTGAAGATCTGGTTTGGATCAGTCAGCGTGTCTTTAAAAACAAACAAAAAACAGCGAAGCCAACGTAACTCCTACGTCTAGTTTACAACAAGAACAAAACCCTCCCTGCGCTGTGTAACATTCAGGTATCGTGAAGACAAAAGTGGGTTTCAGACCAGGTGACTGAAATGCCTCCATTCCGTACTTAATTTTTAAAGGCAGGTTGTATATCATGTTTAACTTGTGAATATTGCTGTAAAGCTTTTCCTGTGAGAAATAATGTGTATGGCTCTTTGGGAGTGCTTGTAACACAAGTGCTGATGTCTTAAGAAGGAAGGAAGTAGTTGCTTGCTTGGAGAGCTGTAATTGGTGGTGTTTGCAGACAGGTGGAAATTCAGAAGGAGCTGAATTGCACACTGGTCATTTCTTTACTAGGAAAACCTTCCTAGTTAGGAGAGCTCCTGGCCTTGGTCGCACTGCAGCACACAGAACTGAGGTCAGCCTGCTGCCCTGGGAGCAACTGCCTCTGACTGCTTTTGGTGGAGGATTGTTCTGTGTGTGGATTTGTCACCTGCCAAGTTCTGCACTTGTTTGATGGCCATTATGTTATTGTGGATCTTTATTGCTTTCTTCTCAGACTCCCATTGGCTCCAGAGGAAATTCGAGTGCTTAAGGAATCCAACCCATCTTCATGTTTCTTTTGATTTGAACGTTCATGTTGTTAGTGAAAAAGATTTTCTGACTTCATAACGTTCACTGTTAACAGAGCTAAGAAAAGCAAGTTAGTCCCCTACAGCACTTCATCCATAAGAGTGTTTGCTGAGCCAGGTAACGGGATTCACAGCAGCCACCCTCAGCCTGGTGGGGTGTTTGTGTTCTGTATTTCCTTTGTTAATCTGCAGGGGAGCAGGCTGCTTCAGTGAGGTTCCTGAGTTGGCTTAGGTAGGCTCCTGCTCCAGATTTTCTTCTGCAAACCTATCCTATCCTGCAATCCTCAAGCAAGGAGCTTAGAGGGATTAGTTTCTCCAGGCTGAAGTTGGTCTTTGAATCTCCTCCCCTAGCCTGCAACCTTTCCAAGCGCTGCAGTCAGCGTGCTTTGGCTGTGTGCTGGTGCTGGCTTTTTGCTAATGGCTCTTGGAGGCAGCCCTGAGCAAAAGGAATTAATTTGAAGTGTTGCTGGCATCTGGCTAAATCGAGCCTTTGAATTAATTCTCAAGAACCCTGTCTCTGGGAAACTGCTGACGTAAACCTGCAGGAACGTGGTGACTTCTCAGCCTGAGAAAACAGGCGAGGAAGACACACATGGGATTGTGGCGCTTCTGCTTCTGGCTGCTGTCCTTCTCATTCTCAAACTTATGGATGGGAAGGGAAAAAAAAAAAACAAAAGTTTGTGCACTTGTGAAGGTACAAAATACACTACAGTCCCTCAAAGCAGCCGTGGTGCCCAGCAGCTGATCTGTCAGTGCACCTCTGAGCCTTCCTGCAGCCTGGGGGTGTCTGGGGGCGCAGCAGCGCCAGCGCTGCTGGGCTCAGCTGGTGGGAATATAAAGCACTTCTCGTGGTCCATGCTGCAGTGAATGTCTGAAACACTAATCTTGCTTGAAATATTTTTTACGAAAATATTTACGGAAAGGATTTTATTTTTCTGAGCGTTTTGTGTGATAAATGTCTCTTTTTAAGCTCTTACTGGGGGTGTTTCACCTCCTCAGCGATTCCAAACGCAGCCGTTGCTGCGGTGTCTGTAAGGCTTGATGTGTTTACTTTATTTTTATTTATTAGTCTTGGTAGTGTTGAAATGATTTTTCTCTTGGGAAGTCAGAGCATTCCAATGATTACAGATGTGCTGTAGTGTGAGTGCACCTCACTCTGTGTCCGTGCTGAGGTGTGCTGATGCCAGAAGCCTTCGCAGCTGTTGGAGATGGCAGTGAGCAGAACACAGCTGGTGAGCATCAACTGCCACGTGCAACCTGTTGCTGTGATGTTCTGCTATGCTGCATAGCACGGAATGTGAAGGTTTGCAAAAGGCTTTAAAAACTTCTGAAATGCTGTGAATTGGGGCCTGCTGCTACTCCTGTGCCATGCCACTTGATTCCGGGTTAACTTTTTTTCTCAAACTTCTTACAGGTGCTCCTTTTTTTCCACTAAAAAAAAAAGTAATAATGATAGCCAGCAGCTGGGCTTGGACTCAAAAGGGAAAGCAGGAAATTGGTTTGTAAGCTTGTGCAGCTCATGAACAAAAATCAGAACTGGATGTCACACTACTGGAGAGAAGGTGAATCTAAAATCTTAAAGGGTGATATGAGGAAGGATTCAGAATAGCTTGATAGTTGTGCTGAGTTTGTTCTGTATGCCACATGCAGAGCTTTAAAACACACCTTTTCAACCACATCTTGGTCAATGGAGGAGAAAGAGAGTGCAATTGCTTTGTACGAGGGGGGGAAAAGATGTGACAGATCTGTGTTGTGATTCAGTGGCATCAGCTGCCAGATCCCATCTGTGTGGTCTCAGGAGGGAGGGGAGCAGTGCTGGGCAGCAAAGGCCTGGAGGAAATCCCCAGAGCTGCTCCATTGAGCTGTGCAACCTCCTGTCCCTTAGCTGGGACGTGCAATCCTGCTTCTCCCTTACTTTTGTCTTATTTTTTGGAGGGAGTTGCTGTGCTTCAGGTGCACGGCCGACCCCGGATCTCTCTGTAGTGTGCAGCATCTGAGCTGCTCTGCTAAGTTAGCAGGACTTTGGTGTTTACTGGACTCTGTGCTCTGCAGTACGAACGCATGGGCGTTCTGCAGATCACAACCCAATGGTGCAATGGTCAATTACTGCAGTTTCCTGCACACGTGACGCAAGCATTAATTATTGTAGCTTTCAGAATTCATCAGACTTGTCCTGTCAATGGACTGTAAGGATCAAAGGCATTATTTGCAGCTCAGGAAGGATGGCATGATGATGATTTGTATGGGCAAATTCCCTTCTCTGGTCACCACCACGGTCTGAGAGAGTTACAATGAGGCTGGAATGTAGAATTTTGGCCTTTCTTCTAAAACCTTGTTATCTTTGTTTCAGGATAGAACGAGAGACACAATTACTAGATGTAATTAACAATGAGCATAGAATCTGTATATATGGAGACTTTACAGAACTATGGGGTGGGTGGGGAGGAGGGCGGGAGGGGACGTCCAGCGCTGGTACGAAGTGGTCACTTTAACATGAAACCTCTGCCTCATTGAATTCAGGGTTTAATGTACTTGAAGCTCTGCATTCCTTATACAGCTTATTATTTTTTTTTTAATTATTATTATTATTTTATTTATACATCCCTTGTTTTGTATACGGCATCGAAGATGTGTTCACCTCCCTGCTGTCAGCTCTGCTCCTGTGGCACTGGACTCTGCGGTGCCGCCTGAGCGGCGATGGCCATTTTGTGTTTGGTCTCAGCTTTTCCCCCCTTTCCCCCCCCGCCTTACCTTCGTGTAGCAAAATGGTTTGCACTTCTGATACACTCCTATCCTTTGGATGTATTCACAACCTTGTTCTAAGGAGGAAAAGAGAAGCTGTTTCCTGTCGTATCGCGTTGCTGAGCGGTGGATTCGGGTCCTTCTGCTCCAGCAAGGGGCTCTCACTGCTGGAGGAGGGGGGAACTGAGTGGAGATCTGAGCTTTGCACAGGAGATTAATGGGAATGGATGGGAATTAATCTCCTTTGCACAGGTAATTAATGTGAAAACAAAAGGGCGCACAGCGTGCGTGACTCCGTGCCGGCTGTGAGCTCTTGGTCCCTTCTCCAGGGTGAGGATGGGAGCCCTGCATCGCTGCTCTGTGTCCATTTGGTGCCACTTCTCCTTTCTCACAAAGTGAAGGCAATGGCAACGACTGCCTGCGGGGATCCTGGGCCTCACCGCCGACCTTCACAGCGTCGCCATTTCTGTCCGCTTTGTTCCTCCGTACCAAACTTTGTAGGTTCTGTGAGATGTTCTTTTAACGAAATCACTTTCAGTCTTTACCTGCAATGCATCAGCAGTCACTGAAGTCACTCTAGAGCTGGGAAGCCGACCCGGAGCTCCGGGTGCTGTTCTGGGGTGTTACTGTACCATGGTTGGTGTTTTGCCACATAGGCTTTGAGAAATACCATTTTTGGGGGTTGTGTCGTTCGGCCTACGTTCTCTTGCATAGTGTGAAGCCTGTAAAGCTCGGTTACCCTGTACATAGGTAGCTTATTGTCAGCCGGTTCTAGCGTACTTAGCCTTGCCTGTAATATTTTAGCTTCTTACTGAATGTGTGTGATGGTAGAACATATAATTTTTGTACATTATATTTACTGAGATGTTGCCTTTTTTATTTTACAAATACTTTGGAATTCAGATGTGTTTTTGCTTCCGTGAGGATTCATTTGGAAAGGTTTTTAAATGACATTCCACCGATTTGAACTTTTTGCTTGAGGTTGACTTCAATAAATCGTTCTGAATGTTCCAACACCGGCCGCCTCCCCCCTTTCTTCCGGGGCCGGGATTCGAACTCGCGGCGCCGCACTCTGACCCGGGGCGGGGCCACGCGGTGGGCGCCATGCGGCGGGCGGGCGCGGCTGGGCTGGCGGCGGAGGCGGCGGTGCGGGCGATGCTGGCGGCGGTTTGCGGGTGAGTGCCGGGCTGTGGGGTTCCGCTCCGCTCCCTGCCCCGCAGATGCCCGCAGCCCTCATTTCCCTCCGCAGGGTGATGGAGCTGCTGCCTCCCTTCCAACGCGTGGTGCAGCCCGAGGAGATGTGGCTCTATCGCAACCCCTACGTGGAAGCGGATCGCGTTCCCACGGCGCCGATGTTCGTAAGTGCCGCGGTTCCTGCGCTCGGTTTGCCTTCGTTTGTCAGCTGTTGCTTGAAAGCAAAGCTACGGGCACAAAGCCGTGCAGATGCCTGCAGTTCTCGTCTGAAGTCACTGCGAGCGCAGCGCTCTTGCAGCAGCACAGCCATTTTTTGTAGTTCTTTTAGCCCTTACCATCCGGAATCGCCCTTTGGGTTTGAACTGAGCTTACAAATACCCCTGAGAACTTCTCACCGTCGTGTTTTGGTTGCTCTGCTAACGCTGGGCCGTTTTTTCCCTTCGCTGCAGTTCATCGCGTTCCTGTCTCCGGTGCTGCTCATCATCCTTGCCCGCCTGTTCCTGGGAGCTGACCACGAGGACACACGGGAGGCGTGCCTGGGTGAGCAGCTCCTGGCCCCGCAGGGCTGCCTGGGGGGGTTGGGGGAGCCCGGGGGGGGGGGGGGGGGGGGTCTCGCAGGTGAGTCCTTGCCAGGACACAGACATTATGCTGGGGTGTTAAAGCTGAGCGATTCGGCTCCAACTTGTCCACGTGGACCTCAGTGCTGCACGGGATGTGCCTGGTGAGCAGTGAGGCATAGAACGTTGCACCAGCAGCTCAGGCAGCCTTTGTGGGGCTGATAGGAGCTCTCTGCTCTCTCCCAGCTGCCAGCCTTGCTCTTGTCCTCAACGGGGTCTTCACCAACAGCCTGAAGCTCGTGGTGGGCAGGTGAGGAGCTCCGGGCTGTGTGGGATGGGATGTGCAGTGTTGGAGGTAGGAGAGGAGGAGGAAGGGCTGGATGCTGGAATTTGGATGTGCTCAGCCTGAAACAAAAGGTTTTTTTGTAGTTGTAAAGATGTAGTATTAGAGCAATGCCGTTCTCCAGGCATCGTTTAGATGAGCACATGGAGGCCTGCACCGGGGTCGGGGTGACTGCATGCTGTGGTTGGGGTGGCAAAATGTCACCCTGGAAGACTGTGCAGTGGTGCATCCCAGGCTGGTGAGGAGACATTGAGGCTCCAAGCATCCCACAGAGTGTGGGGCAACCTGCTCTGCTCTGCTCCTCTGCCCCAGGCCACGGCCAGACTTCTTCTATCGCTGCTTCCCAGACGGACGAGTGAACACAGAGCTGACCTGCACGGGTGACCCCGGCCTGGTGGCTGAGGGACGTAAAAGCTTTCCCAGTGGGCATTCCTCGTGTAAGTTCTGGGTGCCCAGACAGCAATTTGTGGAGAGCAGGAGCCTGGGGAGAGGGCAGCGTGGCTTTGCTGTCACACACACCATTCTGTGACCTTCCTTTCAGTTGCCTTTGCTGGCCTCTCCTTCTGTGCCTTCTACCTGGCTGGGAAGCTGCACTGCTTTGCTCCTGGCCGGCGAGGCTCAGCGCTGCAGCTCTGTGCTTTCCTCCTCCCCCTGTTCATCGCCACGCTCATCGCCGTGTCCCGTACCTGTGACTACAAGCACCACTGGCAAGGTGGGTCAGCTGTGGTGCCCAAGGCTGGAGCAGCCTGCTGCTCTGGGGCTGCAAAGGTGGAGGAAGGTAACTTATCCTGGCTTTGCCTGCAGATGTGCTGGTTGGCTCGGCAATGGGCTTTGTGCTGGCGTACCTCTGCTACAGGCAGTACTACCCTCCTCTGATGGACTCCATGTGCCACAAACCATTTCTGTCTATATCTAAACAACTGCCAGCGCACCAAGAAAAGCCTGCAGCTTCCAGCTTTCACCTGGACGTTTAAGTGATGTCACTGTATTCTGCTGGCACTTCTGCACCGTGAGTATCAGGGCAGGGGAAGGCTGGTTGTGGCCCACAGGATGTGTCTGAGGTGGTAAGCTGTCCTGCTCAGTAGGTGTGTGGCTTCATTTCAATTAATTCTGTAGGTGTCCCTTCCTTTGGGAAGCGAGCTGAGCTTCAGCACGTGAGACTACAGGACAGCCCAGCTTCAGAAGGTCCTACACTGAAAACTGGAGAGATGTGATGTGCTGCGCCATGGCTGTGGGTGTTCCTGGGTCCACAGCAAAGCACAGTCAGGTCCCCTTCAGTGCAGCTGAGCTGCCTCATCCCTTCCCATGGGATGCGTGTGTTGAAGTGAAGGGCAGGACCTGTTGTGGCGCTGGGGTCAAATGCATCTCATCAGTCAGAGATGAACTAATTTGGAGTAATGAATGTAAGGCTGCAGCCTTTAACGTGGATGGAGTGGGTGAGACAGAAGATGCAACTAGCGTGATTGTTATTTGTGTTATTGTGCTGGCTCTTTTTTCTCCTTAATTTGGCAAATAAAGGAGTTTAATTTTTAATGAGCTGTGGTACCAAAAGCTTCCTTCAGTGGCTGGGCCTGGGTTCCATGTAAGTCGATGCACCTTGGTTTGTCTGCATGGGTTCTTAGGCAGGTCCTTATTTGCTTTTCTTTCCCCTTGCAGCTTTAACACAGTTGTAAGGAGGAATCTAAGCACAGCTTTCTGGCAGGACTGCTGTAGGTTAATGGTTTCTCAGGAGTCTCCACCATCCCTGGGAGCGTTCTGTGTCACATGTGTGTGTGCAAACTGCAAGGTGAGACCAGCAGAGTGAGAGATGTGTGCCTCTCAAGCTCAGGGAACAACAGTAACTGATGTGTCATCAGTTTGGGCCCCATCAGCCCCACGTGACCCTGCAGCCTCAGAAGAACTCACAGGCATTGCTTTTCTTTCCTTTCAAATTATGCAAACGTAAATTCTTCGACCCCCTCCTCTCCCTCTCCCCCGAATGCATCACAGTCATCTGTTTATTTGTTTTGGCTTTTACTGGAAAAGACATTAAATAACATTTAAAACATATTTAATCTTTTTTTTTTTTTTTTTAACAAAGTGCATAACTTAAAAAGCTGGTCATGAGTGTCCCATGTTAAGACTGTTCCTTTTCTTACTCCCATAGGAGGCGTTTAGCAATCGGTAACTCAGACTCTGGAGGAGCAGAATGTCTGCTTCTGCAGTCAAGTAAATGAACAGCTGCAGTTCCTTTGGGCTGGGAGGAGGTTGGAGGCTGCAAACAACACCTTTTGAATAGTGCAAATAACGAAATACAACAGAGGACAAACAAATGGATGCTATGGAAACAAGGCTTGTTACCCCATGCAGGGCAGAAGTCAGCAGGAGGGAGGTGGCTCCAAAGGCTGCAGTGACTTTAATGCCACTGAAACGTTTTCCCCCTGCCCGCTCTGAGGCTCCAGCTGCAGCCTGGCAGTGGTTTGGGTCACAGGGAACTGATCACCTGGGGCTCTCTGTTGCCCTTGGAGGAGAGCTAACACAAAACAGCAAGGTGTGGGCTGTGCTGCTTGCTGGACTGCTTGAATCTCTTCGGTGGAGTCACTGAGGCAGTGCTCAGACCCAACAGATCAGGGCTCTGCCTTCGCTGGCAGCATTTGCTGTACTTGCCAACAAAACCACTGGCTGGAGCCTGACGGGCATGAGATCCCTGTAGCCACTTTGAACCCAGCACTGCTGTGTGCTCCTGCAGAGCAGAGGAGGGCTGTCCCTACAGGGCCCAGTGCCTGGAGCAGCTGCTTTCCCCAATCCAGTTTGTATCTGGAGGTAAAGCTTTCCTGGGGTGCTGTGCACGTGGCCATGAGCAACAGTCCTTATCTGCACCTCCCAAAGGCTGCAGCACTACAGCCCAGTGCTACAGCAGGAGAGCAGTGCCTCATCCTTCTCCCATGAGAAGTCAGCATCTCCTTTGCTCAAGGCTGCTATTGCTCTCTCCATGCTGTGTGTTTAAGGCTTTTATTTCTCAAGGTCCCAAGCTAAGAGTATCCTTGCTAAGCCCACAGCTGGGTTCAGGCCCTTGTATCGCGTTTCCTCGCCCAAGCAGCTGTCTGCATCAGTACTGCAAAGCCTGTGATAACCTACAAGCTGGGCAGACAAGTTCAGGGCTGACAGCACGTGTTGCCACAGGGAGTCACAGTGTAAGTGCTGTGTGTGTGTTTGCAGAAGTGGATTTTGGTTGGTTGGTTTTTTTTCCTACCCAAAATGGAGGAAAACCATCTTTATCTCCAGGCAGCAGCAAGTACTGGGGAAGCAGCATGCGGGGCACGGCAGCAGAGGAGAGAGGAAGGCAGAGAAGAAATCTGAACTTTCCTGGTGAGTACTCAATTGAATTGTATCTAAGAAAGCAAAGGGAGAACACTGGAGTAAATCTTGTGTCTTGACGTGCTTTTGTGCACGATAAAAGAGGAAGGAAGCCCTGTGTGCTGAAAGGCCAAAGGAAAGCCCAACCAGCGCTGTAAATAAGGAACATTATTCCCTCAAATGGACTTTATATCGTCTGGGGTCTCCTAGGAAGGTTGGAAGTGTAGGCATAAGGTGACTTACAAGAAGTGACTGAACAGCACGGGGTGGTCATTGGCTTCCTGGCAAAGGCTGGTCCAGTGTAACACCTATTGTCTGGTAGATCTCCTTCAGAACCAGCAGAACGGTGTCCTCTGACTCCCTGGAGGTGGGGACACAGCCGTGAGCAGGCAATGCTTCTCCTCACCTTGGTGTTAAGAATGGCAGCGTTCTGCCTACAGCAGACACGAATCTGAAGCTTGACGACAGGCAGGAGCTTACCAGTAGCAGAGATGCCCTTGCAGTGCAAATAAATACTCATTAAAGCTCTCAATGGGCTTTTCCTGCAGCACGTAGTCGATGCGATTCCCCCCGTTCAGCTTCCCCACGTTAACGAGGGAGGGATCCTCCTTTGCTGGCGCCTGGGCCTCCTCTGGCTTTGGATCTGGAGGAAGGAACAGCAGTTTGTCTCAGCAGCAGCACACAGCAAAGCACTGCCTGGTGCTCCTCCAGCTTTGTGCTCACTGACCTGGCTGCTTCTCTGCGCTCGCCTCTGTCTCTGCCTCCCCCTCACTGCTTGTTCCTTCCACAGCTGCCAGTGGGGTGCGGGTGAAGGACTGCCAGGCCACCCGCAGGGACCCCAGCAGGTTGTTCTTCAGATCCACGCTCATACGCGTCAGCCCTTCTTTCAGCTCTGCAAAGGCAAGGGCTGCTCTCAGGCACGAGGCCGTGGCTTTGGGCTGGGGCGAGGGGTGGCCGTGCTCCTTACCGAGGTGCATCCTCTTCCTGCCTTTGTGGTGTGGGAGCAGCATGGGCTCAAATTCCAGATCTGGGACAATCATGGGCTCAATCCTGTATGCCACCGGGTCGAACTGTGGGGAGAGCAGTGAGCGTGGGCTGAGCGCTGTGCCTCGCACCGGAGGGCTGCAGCTCTTATACCTACGGGGTGGAAGATGTTGAAGAAGCCCTTGCAGGTGGGCAGGCTGTAATCCGGGTTGATTCTCTTCACCCCTCGCACTGTGAGGAACATCCCAATGGGAGACCCAAAGGCAAAGAAGATGGCGGGCTTGTAGAGCAGCTGAGGGTAGTTGGCAGAGACCTACAGAGAGAAGGGAGGGTTGGGTTTTTGTTTCATGAGACACGTTCTGTGCTGCTGTGGTCCCACTGCTCCCAGCTCAGCTGTTACCTGCCCCAGGCTGATGTCTGGGTATGGGCCATCCCTGCTGGCAGTGGTGCTGTGCTGCCTGGCAGCGCTGTGTTCTTTGGTGCCCTGCACAACACAGAGGAGCCCTGGTGAGGGCAGGTCCTGCAGGCTGCATGGGGACCCTGCACGAGTCTGAGCTGAGTGATGTGGCTGGGAAGGAGGAGACTGAGCCGTGCAGAAGCCATACCTGCATCTCCCTCCTGGAGCTGATGTAATGGAGGAGCTTCATTCGTGGTCCTAAGGGAATTCCCATTTCTTCAAGGTTTTTCTCTCCACACAGGAGCTAGAAAGTAAGCAGTGCAGATATCAGCATGCGCCGCTCTGCTCCTGTGCAGTCAGACCTTTGTTCTTTGTCCTTCTGCTCCTGCTGCGCTAAGAGACATTTTGTGTGCAGGTGATTCAGTACTGGGAAGATGCACCCAGGTGGGGAGGACTGGAAAGTAAAACAAAGAAACACAAAGACAGCAAAACAACGGAGCTGCTCACCAGCGCTTCCCCATCTATTTTCTCCTTCTCAAAAGCAGGGCAGTACTCAGACAGATCCAACTTCTGCAGGATTTCTTTTACTTCCTCAGCATCCCTGCTGCTTGAAGTTAACTTGGATCCCTGCAAATGAAGCCCACAGGGATTGTGCTTTTTTCTCTTGGTGCATTTCAGAACTTCTCTACCTTCCCCACTGCCATGCATGGGGCAGAGCTCATACCTCCCTGCTGTGCTCATCCTCGGGAGCAGCCTTCTGGTTCGTCAGGAGATCAAACAAAATGAGGGACCCTAAAACCCAGGACAGAGCATCACTGGTTCATTAGGGAAAAACCTGAGCATCAGGACAGTCCCTGCTCAACACGACAGGGACATCTGTGGGCCTTACCCAAGCTGTGACCTGCAATGGAAACCCCCCCTTTAAAGTCTGGGTTCCTCTGCAGGAAGAGGAGGTAGAGGCGGTTCATTTCCGAGGCCACCGTGTCCAGGATGGTCTGGCAATAAGTGGAGCTGTTGTAGAAGAAAGCATCCAGGATGGTGTCGTTGATGAAGTGACGCAGGCGGCTGATGCTGGGCAAAGTGATTCGCTCCAGATCCCTGTGGGGAGCAAAAAAAGAGGAGAGGAAACTGCAGTCAGAGGTGCCCTTGAGCCCTCCCACATCTCTAAGGCAAAACTTGAGTTCAGAGGAGGCCTGCTGCCATCCTGATATTGCAATCCTTCATTGGAGGCCAAAGCAGAGCGCCCAGGAGCCCAGTAGAGGAGTGTCAGAGCCCCTTCTTCCCAATGGCAGCCAAGAGAAGGCAGCAGCCTCCCAGGGCTGTGGGCACTCACACGTCCACACCGGTGGAGTGCAGGGAGCTGTGCCAATTGACAGGCAGGAATTCCACCCGGCCGATCTGCTGCTGCTCCTGTGCCTTCCTGAAGTGTGCTTGCAGCATGCTCAGGGAAACGCTCCTGAAGTCGTTGACTGGAAAAAAAAAAGGCATGAACTCTTAGCAAAGCAGCAGGGCTGCAGGGCAAGGCTTGTGCATCAACAACGCTTAATAAGATAAAAGAAAAGATCATTACCGGGGGAAATCCCAGCAGGGTCTTTAATCTGCTGCTGCCACCCTAAGACCTTGAATCTTTAACTACAAGCTCAAGGGAAGCTCCATGTCCTTACATGTGTGTTTACTGGATTCTGCTGCCCCATCTGTGACAAGCCTCCTGCCCTACGTGCAACGCTTTAAGATGGCACACGGGGCAAAAGCGCTCTTAGGAACGTAAAGGGAAGAACAAATGTTGTGAAGATGCCTATTTTACAAGGGGAAGCCTGAGGGAGAACAGATCACTCCGTTTTGAGAAGGGGGAGAGATTGATTTCCATCATTTTAATTGGGCAGCCGTGGAAACAGTTGTGCTAGATGAACGTATGGAAGAACAGACTGCATTCGAGCAGATGTAATCAGTTCCTGTGTCGTAGCTTAGCAGGTTTAGACAGCTGGAAAACCCACATCCAGTGTGAAAAAACCCCATTTTGGAGCAGCAGCAGAATGCAATGATGAAAAGCAGTTGCCCAAACCTTTCCAGACAGTGGGATTTCATGGCTTAGTGAGCATTGATTCACTCTCCCCACTGCAGTCAGCAAATCGGGCCATGCAGCCTGCCCAGCTGAGCGCCAGGATGCTTTGAATTGCGCTCTGACAGCGTTTCTCATTGTCCAAGGCTTTACCCTCAGCTCAAAGCAGCGTGTGGATGGGAGCAGCAGCCCTGCCTGGCTCCACACCTACCGCACTGCACGATGCTCCTGAAGCGGATGTCACAGGCCGGGCCGATGCCATGCACCACAAAAACCAGGTGGTCGATCTGCAGAGGTTCTCCTGTGGGTAGAAAGAGGTCAGAGCTCAGCCCTAGAGACCGAGGCTTGGAAAGGAACTGACCCAGTGACCCCACCTGCAGCTCTGACGGGCACCAGGTGGGGCAACATTCTGTTCTCTACTTCCCACACACTTTGGTTTGCATAAGTACTTTCCCAAGTGGAAAATGAAGGGGTTAGACAGGAAGACGTGCCTGTCCTCACTGCCAGGTTAGCTCACAGAGCTGGGTCACGGCTGCAGAGCAGGGAAAGGGCGAGCAGCAGGCAGCCACCAGCCTGCAGCTGAGAGCTGTGCTCCCTTCGTGCTTTGGATAACAGTAAGGGAGGCTCCAAGTTTACCCACGCTCACCGTTGGGGATCTCAGCGGCGATGTTCTCCACTCCTCTCTTCACAGTCCTTGGTCGCCCTTGTTCTGTAGGAGTTGAGCCCCAGTCGTCGGAGGTGGCAACGGGGTGGTAGTGAACCATCAGCTGTGAGCAAGGAGGGCTGATCACTGTGCTGCACTGGGTGCTGGAGCCAAGAGCATCACCGGGCTCCCAGGAAGGCTGGCAAGAGGCACTGATGGCCAAAGGCTGTCCCTGCCCGGCCACCAGGCTCTGCTCACCTTGGGGTTGTGCAAAATGATGACTTCTCTGCTTGGGGATTCCAACTTCTTCTTCCACTCGTCCAAGGTTACAGCAATCATGTACGCTTCCTGAGGAAGAGAACGTCCCCTCTGAGTCAGCTGAGGGTATTCCTATGAATATTCAACCACTTGAGAGCTTTCCCACCCATTTCAAGTGCTGCTTTGTGAAAGAGGCATAGAAATCATCCAGGCCCAAACTGGTGAGGCCGCAGGATTCTCTGTGTATCGCCTGCTGAAGTTTCCAAAAAGCCACTGTTGTGAATAGAAGCAGAAAGCTTCCCCACCAGAGCCATGTATTTTCATACATTAGAATACAGATGACTGTAATCACAGCAGAAAAAGCCCCCAGCCTTTACAGCAGGGACCAGCAAGCATTCTGTGGGTCCCTGCAGCAGGAAGAACTGTTTCTTGCATTTACAAAGCTGTGAGCAGAGCGAGGGTGGCTGTGCTACGACAGCAAGAACCGAATTGTGGTACCAGGCAGGGTCAGGGGGAAACACAGAACAAAGACAGCGGGGAGAGGCTGCAGGATGGGCCAGAGCTGCATGGCTGGCAAAGAACAACCAGGCATTGAACAGAACGCTCTGGGAATGGGGAGGAAAGGGAAGCAGAGGAGTATTTAGTTATGTTAATCAGCCGTGAAAACGCCAAAGCCTCTTGTGAGTTCGTGTCCTCAGGTGCAACAGCAGCGCAGATGGAGTTTGGGATGTCAGGGCAGCATTTGGCAGGGAGAAGCAGAGCTTGTTGGTGAGCTGTGTGCTCCTGGGGTGTTTTTTACCTCCAGTTCCTGGCTGAAGCTCTCCGAGTAGGGGACGTATTTGTTGTCCTTGTCCCCTTTGTAGAACCAGGTGCAGCGGCGCACCTCAGACACCTCCTCCTCCCAGAACACTGCCAGGCGCTGCCTCTGCTTCAGGTGCACGTCGTACCTCCCGCCCGACGTCGGCACCACCACATCTCCTTTATCCTTCCCTGAAGACCACAATGAATTGTATGAGGGCCAAGAAGTTGAGCTGTGTGCTGAACCAGAAACAGGAGACTGCAGCAGCTCTGTGGGTTCACACCATGAAAGAGCAGCAGCAGCAGCAACCACCAGTGCTGCCCTTACAGCCTGCAGGGAGATGCCCAAACATCCCCAGGGCAGCAGGTGAGAGGAAAGCACTCAGCTGTAAGCAGCCACCTCCCTTCCAGCTTTGGGCACAGCCTTTCAGGGGCTCTCCCTGCCTGGGCTGAAGTGGCAACGTGTGAAATCGTGGCCCTGGGATCCTGGAGGGCTGCAGATCTCCGTGTTCAAAGCGTTCCCCTCCAGAACCCAGAGCTCTGCTCAGATCCCAGCACAGCCCCCACTGCCCGTGCTGTGAAGCAGCAGTGTCTCCTCGGACAGATCTCCCCACTGCCATTTCTGCCCTCCTGCTCATGTTTTTGTCCCCCCTTTCAAAGGTGCTTCACAACACAACGATGTATAATTAACAGCACGTGCCAAATTAATGAGGCCGGACCTTACATTCCCTCCTCCATCCTCACTGTCCGTTCACTTACAGCTCCAGCACTGGATGCGCTGCCACCAAACACAAGTCTCAATTACAAATTCCAAAGGGGGAATGTGGCAACCCAGGCAGGAGCTGTGGGCTTTCCCCGTGCATCACCACCCTGCTTCCCTCGGGCACGCACCTGATGCTTCCCATCGACCTCACCAGGCCGGTTCCCCATCACGCATGCAGGGGATGAGGTGTTTACAGCAGAAAGCTATCGAAGCACAGCCCTGACAGCTGAAGGCAATGGCTGCAGCACCGTCACCGTGTCGGATCGCATTGGCTGCACTCAGGCTGCGATGGAGGCAGCCGGGGCTGCGGACGGCTCCCTTACCTGCACCGTGAGCCTCTTCCAGCCGCTCCGAGTCCTGAACGCTGAACGGCAGCCACCGTTCCCTCCCGCCGGTCACCTTGCAGTAAAACCAATGCGGAGCGACCGCTTCGTACCCATTCCCCGCGTCCCACTCCGCAGCTTCGGCAGCGATCCGCGAGGACACCGTCGGATTTTGCTCCTGAGCAGACATGACGCTCCTGGACAAAAGGAAAGGACGGACAGATGGACGGAGCCGCGGATCTCTACGCCCACCCTCACGCACTCCGCAACGGGAGGCCGCACTCCGCTTCCCCACCGCGTTTCCCTCCGCTCCCGCGGACGGACGCACCGACGTTGGCCGTTCACGCACGTCGGGTGCGTCCGCCGCTCCCGCACCGCGCGGCTCCCCGGCCCGAGCGGCGGCACGGCGCTGCTTCCCGGCCCCGCTCCCAGCCCGGCTCCTCGCTCCGCTCCGTTCTCCGCCCGCTCGGGGCGGCGCTTCCCCTCCCCGCCCCCGGCGCTGCCTCCGTTCCGCGTTGCGCCTGCTCGTGGGGCCGGGCGGGGATCGGGGCGGTGCACCCCGCACACGCGTGGATACGGCGGCCGTTTCACCCCGCGGGGGCCGCGATAACGCCTCGCCCGATTGCGAGACCGGCGTTAATTAAAGGCCGGCGTTAATTAATTACAGCCCTGAGCCGGATGCGCGACCGCGGTTCGGGGCTGCGGTCACTGCGGGGTTCTCCCGCGGCCGGGGACGCCGCCGTGCCCGTCGTGCTTTTTGAGCAGCTTACCATCACTCCCTTCCCCACCCTCAGCCAACCCTTCCCGCAGCGGAGGCTCAGCGCCGGAAGAGGAAGCATTGCAAAGGAATTCGTTACCTGGATGAGTTTGACACTAAAACGCCCCAAAAGAGCCCCCCGTACCCCCCAGTACCGTGTACAAACGGCACAGCTTTTCCTACCATCAGGTATCAGATACCCTTCCTACCACATCGCTGCAATAGGAAACCTTTGCTCCGACCCACGGAGCGCTGCCGACGCGGCAGTTTGTGCGCAGCTCTTCTGCTCTGCCTGCCCGCATTGCGGTGTCACCGCTCCAAGGTAACCGGGGCTGCTCCACGTGTCTCCCTGCACGGCTAGAACCCACCGACCTCTTTATCTGACAGCGAGCCTTGGAGCAAAGAGGGTGCAAGGAGATGATGTGGGTTTGTTCCCAGTGTGATCCCGGCTGCTGGAAATGAAACAAATGTCAGAAAATAGTTTCAACCAGCTCCTCAGATTCTAAAGCCACCAAATCTTCTGCCTTCACAGCCCTGGAAGCAGGGACTGCCCGTGGAAGCAGCAGCACTGTCAGCCCCTGGTGGCATTTGGACCTGGTGATGCTCACACAACAGACAACAGGGGATGCTGCAGGGCCGACTGCAGCCATCTCACATCTGCTCCCCTTGGCTGCAGCGTGACTCACACGGACCAGCTTTTGCAACAGCAAATTCCAGTCCTCGTTGAGATCCTACCCAAAAGGAATGAGCAGCTTTGTGCCAACAGCTGTGCTGGTCTGATAGAAAACAAGCAGGGTAACGGAGGAAGAAATTGGCTTTGGTAATTCCTTGGCAATTCCAGCTCCTTCCCACCCCCCAGGGATGCCTCAGTGTGCGTCTGACTGCTGCCTGTGACCTCAGCCACATCCAAAGAGCTGCAAAGGTCAATCCATGCGTGCTCTCCATCACTGCCCTGCAGGCTGCCCTGAGGGTGGCAGCCAAGAGCAAATCCCTAAACAGCAGCCAGCAGTCCTGGAGTGGGGCTGCAGCACTCAGAGCCCCCCAGCAGCACCCAACGAGGGCTCCATGTGCCACATTCATCCCTAAACTCCACCTATTGCTGCAGCCTGGCTGGGCTCTGCCTGCAGGGCAGCTCTAAGCTGAGCAAACTGCACAAAACTTCCCCTTAAAAGAAGAAGGAAAAAACAAAACGAAACGAGGAGACTTTGAGAAACTTAATTACAAAATAACATTTAAAAGTCATCAGGGTTTATTATCTCATTACACACAGCAGTGATTCGCTTAACGTGTTGTAACCAGAAGATTAACAGTAGGCGTTAATTAAAAAGTGGATTCGACCCACGCGACCTGAAAAGCATTTCTGCACCTCCCATTGACCAGGGCTGCGCTGCTGCATGGCTCTGCCTGCACCTCTCTTTTTTCCAGGTGAAGAATTCACAGTTCCAGGCTGTGTTCCCACATCCACGTGGCATCACAGGACAGCTTCACACCAGCTGCTGTCTGCAGCACATCACCATCATCAGCAGAGCTACAGGAACGCACTGGAAACAAAAAGAACCCTGGGGTGACACACAGCAGCGAGGGATCTGAGGCTGAAAGCAGTGATGGACAACCAAGAGCCTTCATTTACGGCTGCACGGTGACCAATGTGACGAGTGCTGCAGTACCGTGGATTGGGCCTGGTTTGGGGAACTTTGTGCAGTGAATTTTCTTCTTGCTGAGTGAAGGATGCAGACCTCCAGAGAGCCCCACAATGCTGAGCACCTCAGGTTGGTGCTGCTTCTTCACATCCCAGAACAAACAACTCAGTTTGCTGCTTTCATCCTCCCTTAATTGGTCCACTGCCGAGCTGTTGGTTGGGGCTGGGCTTTCCTGTGGGTTTGGGTTGGTTGTTTTCTTCTTTTCAATCAGGACTTATTGCTTTTTCATTGTCAGTAGTGCTTAGCAGAAAGAGCTGAGATGTGGGAAAACTCTTTGGAACCTCCACAACAGGCTGTGTTGTGGCTGATATGCTTTCACAATCCCTTCCTTTCCAGCTTTTCCAGTATGGCCTGAATTCTGTGGACAGCTTCCTTCCTGGCCTGCCGGACGCCGTCCTGCCCACCAGTCTCAATGGAATCCAGTTCTAACAGCAGCTTGGTCAGCATCTCCTCCAGAAGCCGGTAGGATTTATCTGTCTTTTTTCCTACAAATTCATCCACCTCTTGTTCCAGTTGTTCAGCCTGCTCTGTGACGTGTAGGATTCTCTGAATCTCTGGCTGGATGGCTGCAGAATTCATTGAAGTGTGGTTGCCAGCTTTGCAGCCTGCCTCCTGGTTTCCAACCAACTGCCTCCGAGTTGTGCTGTTGTACATTTGAGGCTGTGCGCTGTACTGCACCTTGGGGTTGGATGGAGAGGACTTGGCGTTGAGCAGAGTGGGTGGTTTGTGGTCATTCACTGTCCCAGAGTGCTGGTGATTGCCCTCAGAATAGTAGCTGTGTTGGTTTGCAATTTGCTCTGGTTTGTCGTAAGCAGATTCCTACAATCAGAGGAGAAAAAAACCCAAAATCTGCGTTACAGAGGCTTTAGATGAGATCCACCCCACTTCAAGACCTGCCCCTCAAGGTCTGCTATCAGTGCTTTCTGGAATTACAGTCCTGACATTTTGCTGGCAGTACTCAGAACTGCTGCTTTGTTTCTGCCTCCTGGGAGCCGACTCTGCTTGTAGAAAGGAGCACTGAGGAGCTGCGTGAGTGTTTTGGGAAAGGCAGCACGATCTGAGCTCTGGTTGCAACCAAAACCTGTGTGTCAGAACCATCAGAGCATCACTGTACCTTTGAGTCCCACGCAGGAGGATGAGATGCAGCCCCACTGCCGGTCCAGGGCGGTTGTGATTCGGTGAGGAATGGGTTCCCATGTGCTGGAGCTGTGGGCCATGCATACTGTGGCTGCACCCCATAGGTGGGGGGAGCCCAAGCCTCCTCCTGTGCCCTGGGCTGTGGGTTGGCCCCGGGGCTGTGGTCTCCATACGGATATTGTGGAACAGGCATCCCTGGGGTCTGCGGGGAGAAGGGGGACAGGCATTAATCCCAAGTCACTCCCAGCACCACTGTTCTGTGCCACACAGCTCTGGGAAGAACCCCAGCACTGGGATTGCTGTCTGCTTTCTGTTCTACAGCCCACGACCTCAGAGCTCCCTGCAGAAAGGGACAAGTCCAAGTTTTTACTCAGACTTTTTACGCAGAGCGAACCGATGGGGTTTAGAAACCATTTGGACCCCACAGAGGTGTGCACTGCAGGTTCTTCCTCTGTGGGGCAGCACGGGAGCTGTGCCATGCAAACCCCAAATGCTGCACAGTGGTGTCTCATGGTGTCTCACCTGAGGTGGGGAGTATCCAGCAGGCTGCTGCCTGCGCTGTGAGCAGCCCTCTGCAGGGCAGTCCTGTGTTCCACAGCCCCACGGAGGGGCAGGAGGGGGGGGTCGGTACGGGGCTGTGCTGTCAGTGCTGTAGGATGGCCCCGAGCAGCTGTAGGTTCGTGTCTGTGGCAGTGCTGTGTAATGCGGAGCGGCCGGAGGGTACGGGGCAGTGTAGGATCCGTTGGTGTAGGGAGAATCCATGCCCTGGGAAGGAGAAAAGGGAGAAAACGGAGGGAAAACGTGTTGGGATGCACGTTAGGAGGTTTAGTTGGGTTCTGTCAGTCCCTGTGTGGCTGATGGGGGGGAGAAACAGCCCAGGAAAGTTCATGTCCTTTTCCAAGCTACAAACGACGCGAGGAGGTGAGATTTTCCAACCCTCAAACCCGAGCTGCAGGGATTCCAGCGCCGAGCTGCAGCCACCGCATGAAATCCCACCGCATGAAATCGGGGCGCTGAAACGTTTGTATGAAGGGAGACTGCATCGCAAGCGGCGGGGTTTTATGGCACAGCAGCCTTCGACGCGCATCCCACGGCATGGAAACAACGCGCAGCTCGGTTCGGGACGGAGCAGAACGGGAGGGAAGTGGAGCTGCACCCGCAACCCCCCGCCCCGCGTACCGACCTGCCGCTCCTGCGCGTCCGCTCCGCCGGGAAAACGCCCGAAGCCGAACGCTCGGGGCTGCGCGGGGTTCCAATAGCCGGGACCCGGCGGCTCCTGTAGGGAAAACGCCGTTACGCGGTGCGCTCAACCCGAGCAGCGGTGTAACGGGCCGTGCTCGGCTCCACCCGTCCTTACCTGCCCGCCTGCCGGGCCCCAGGGCGCGGTACGGCCGCGGGGCTCCATGTCTGCCTCCCGGCACGGCCGAGGCAGCCCCGCAGCGCGACGAATGGATGGAAAGCCCCCAAGAAGCGACCAATAGGATGCGAGGACCCCGGGGCTCAACCAATGGGAGGCCGTTCTGCGCGCACTACCGGCGCTGTTTTTAAAGGGGCAGAGCACTTTTCAGCGCCGCCTTTATCCGCCCGGTGCGGGGCGGTTCCGCGGTGCGCGGCGGCGCTTCCGCCACCATGAACTACATGCCGGGTACGGCCAGCCTCATCCAGGACATCGACAGTGAGTGCGACCGCGGTTCCGTTGTACTGCAGGGAGCGAAGGGTAAAACCGTCGGGGGCGCGGTTTTACCGTTCGTTCCCTGGGTTGATCCCTTCCCCGTTTCCCGCAGAGAAACACCTGGTCCTGCTGAGGGACGGTCGGACGCTGATCGGCTTCCTACGCAGCATCGATCAGTTCGGTACGTTGCGGGAGGGGGGGAGGGGAGCAACACCGGGAGCGGAGCTCTGATGGAACCCACGTGGCCGTGCATAGCGATAGGAGCGCAGTTTACGATCCCCCTCCATCCCATGTTATGATCTCACCTCGGGGCGGCACCGTCTGAGCACAACCTCCCCCCTCAGTGCATGGGGACAGCACTTGTGCCTACGGCTGAGCCCCTCAATCTTTGCCCCGCACCCCACAGCACCGGGGATGCCTTCATCAGCCCTGGGTTGGGGCTGTTCTGGGGTCCCGTTTTGGGGCTGGAAGGGCTGCAGGCTTTGGGGATGGTGGGGTTTAGAGGATGCTCAACATATGGGGTGCGTGGTCATGCAGTCCAAGAGCTGCTCCCCATGCTTTGGGCCGTGGTTTGATTCAGGTGAGGTGTTCTGTTTGGTGAAAAAGCAGTTAAAAATAGGATGTGGCTTTTCTTTGTTTTTTTTTAATTGCCACAGCAAATCTGGTGCTGCATCAAACCGTGGAGCGCATTCACGTGGGCAAGAAGTATGGAGACATCCCTCGAGGGATCTTTGTCGTGAGAGGAGAGAACGTGGTGCTGCTGGGGGAGATCGTGAGTGAGCCCCGTGCCCTGCAGCCCCACAGCCTGCAGCTCTGCTAACACAACTCCTTGCTTGCAGGACCTGGAAAAAGAGAGCGACACGCTGCTGCAGCAGGTATCCATCGAGGAGATCCTGGAGGAGCAGCGAGTGGAGCTGCAGGCCAAGCAGGAATCAGAGAAGCTGAAGGTGCAGGCGTTGAAGGAACGTGGCCTGGTGGTGCCCAGGGCTGACACGTTGGATGAGTACTGATGGGATGGGAACGGCTGCCCACGGAACTCAGCTCTGTGCTGCGTGGTGCAGGCACTGAAATCGTGGTTTCTGTTCCTCCTTGAGGAAAAGGAGGAGAGATGACATCGGGGCACCCTCGGAGGTAACCGGACGCTCCGGGGTGCGTGGCAGTTTCTGTTCAGAGATGAACACCTCTGTTCTTTTTTTGGTTTGTGTCTTCTGGCTCCTGGCGTGGAGCTGAGTGAGAGCTTCCCTTCACCTGTAAATAAATCCCTGACCTCAGCAGCAACAGCTTTGCCTGTGTTTGGGGTGTTGCTCTGTGTGATGCCGGGCACAGCGGGACTCTCCAGGACACAGTGAGGTCCCTGTGGGACAGCTCAGGTGCTGTGCCTCCTCCACTGTTCACCCAGGTGCAGCTGTTTGCCTACAGCTGTGCCCACTAATTAGCTAATTACCTGCTGAATTGCTCCCAAACAGCAGAGCTGCCTCACCTGGCTGTTCCTGCTGCCCCCCTCATCCTCCTGCAGCACCTCCAAACTTGAGGGAGGACCACGTGTGTGGCTCAGACAAGCAGGAGCTGAACTGGGTGCTGTGGGCTCCAGCACTTGGAGGCAAGGCAGGAAAAAAGAGAGCTTGAGGTCTTTTGTTGCCACACATCCTCTGCTCTGTGATGTTGTCGGGCTCCCATTGGTGTCTGTTTCTGCATTGGTGCTGCCTTTCAGCCCATGTTATCTTATCACCTGCTCCCTGCGAGGGGGGGGGAGCTGTGGGTTGATCTCTGCTCTCCAAATAGCATCAAAGCAGCCTTGGGACAGTGGGGGGGCACCTCAGGGCCCCTGCACAGGGAGGGGACATGGCTTCAGCCTCCCCCCTGCTGGAACCTCTCCTGGGGACTGAGATGTGGAATGGGGGTAGAAAAGGGAATTGTCCTGGTGGCTCAGGGCGCTGTGAGCGATGTGTGAGGTGCAGGCAGTGCATTGAGATGCTGAATGTCAAAAGGGATGTGAGGTTTGACATTCAGGGCTGTACAGTGGGGTTGGGACCCCTCCTTTCTTGCAGCTCCTGGGCATGGTTGTGTTGTGGGACACCTGAGGAGGTGCTGATGTGACACTGTGCAGTCGGTGAGCATTCAGGGGCACCTCAGTTTTGCAGGTATCCCTAAGTTTTGCCCTAGAATAAAGGCACCCTGGAGCTGAAGGGGTGGCTCTGTGAGGGAGCAGTTCAGTTCCTCTCAAAAACAAGTGCATGTCCTTGCTCCGAGGCCATGCGTCCGGGGCTGCTGCTCCATTAGGATAACAGCAGTGCAGAGCTGGAAATCTCTGAGCTGGGAAGGCCTGTGCTGCTGCATTGCCAGGGCAGCAATCTGGGAAGGGGATGCTCAGCTGCTGCCTTCCTGTGGTCCCTCCATACCCCGTCCCATTGCAGGTGAGATGTGAGATGTGCTGTGCTCAGTCTGATTGGAGAGGATCCATCCAGATCCCTCCTGGAGGTGTGGGCAGGAGCAGTGCAGCCATTCCCAGGCACAGGTAGGGCTGAGCACCACAGGGCTGTGCTGCAGTTCCCCGTGTGCCCTCAGCACCACAGTGAGTGGGTGACCTCCCCCCCCTCACCAAACTGTTGCGACAGCAAAGAGGAGCAAGGTCAGCATCCCCGCAGCAGAGTGCAGGAGCTGACGTCAAAGGAAGCAGCTGTGATTCACAGCTTTTGGGGAGCACTCAGTGCTGGGGCTGTAACTCATCCCACAGATGTCATTTCAGCCTTGAACATTATCGCTGCTCTTGCTCCACCCCCAGGAGATGTGGGGCTGCCCCCTTCAGTGCAGCAGAGCGTGGCTGGGACCCCCAACCCACAGCCTCCCTATGCACCTTGCAGCCCTGCTCTGCATGCACAACCCTCAGCTGCAGCTCCATGCAAGCTGTCTACAAAGTTCTCTCAGCCTCATAACGTGCACAGAGCATCCATGTGCATTCCCCACGTGCCGTGCAGCAGCAGAGGGGGACAGCAGAGTTTGCCCCACGTATCTGGGCAGCAGCAGCTGCATGAGGATGTGCGCATGCGCTGCTGCTGACACCCACTGTGACCCACAGCCCCCAGCAGATGCATGGGGAGATGGAGCTGCCCTTGGCCTGCAGGGCACTGCCGTAAGTGATGGCTCTTATCTCGGTGCTGACAAGCCAGCATCCTTCAGCTGGTGGATTTAAGGCCCAGCCTTGGGGCTGAGGCACAGCAGTATTTGCAGCAGTCACCAGAACTGAGCTCCACTGCGCTGCAGAGATGCTGCCTGCCACCTTCAAGCTGTGTGCTGCCATCTCCTACCAACACCTGCGCAACGTGACCGGTGAGAGGCCCGCGCCACGCGTTTTGCTGTCTGCACGACTCCTTTCTGCTCTACTTCTGGACTGGGGGATGGAGGCTGTGTGATGTTTCCAGTGGGGCTGCAGCTCTGGAGCAGGCAGTCAATCTTCAGCTGCTCTCAGGCTGTTGCATGCTCTCCATGTGGTGCTTGGAGCAAAGCCTGAGCAGCACGGATCCGCTCCCATCCTCCAGTATTGCGATGGGAGGAAGCTTCTCTCCCAGGGACTTCAGCTGGGTGCAAGCAAACAAGCAAGACTTTTCCAACCTGACACCTCACAGCTGTGTTGTGATGTGCTCTCTGCCCTCAGGGCTGCGCAGACAGGCTGCAGTGGCCATCAGCCAGGAGCTCAGCAAGCTGTCGTGCCACAGCGCGGGGCCCAGCACGTGGATCAGCCAGGTCCGCAGGCGAAGCTCTCTGCTCAGTAAGTGCCGCTTTGCTGGGATCTGCCTCCTTCAGGTCGGTGCTTGGGAGGAAATCTGCTCGTGGTGCTGTGAGCTTTGCTAATGGAAATGCAGTGGGTGGTGGGAACTGAGCTCCAGGCCGAGTCGTGGGGCACGGAGAGGTTGGTTTGATAGAGCTGGTGGGTATTGTGATGTGTCAGTGCTCTTATTCCTGCTTCTGCCTGCTCTCTCTCAGGTTCCAGGCTGGAGGAGAAGCCCTTCAGCGAGATGGAGATGTCCTACATCAAACAAGGAGAGGAAGCCCTGCAGAAATCACTCAGCATCCTCGGGGATCAGGAGGGCTGGAAGACGGAGACGGTGGTGGTGAGCCCTCCTGTGGCCGCGCAGCGATGCGGTGGCTTTCGTGTGAGTATCTGCGGTGCTGATCTGCCTTTCCCCCGTCAGGACAACGGAGACAAAGTGCTGAGCAAAGTGCTGCCGGACGTGGGCAAGGTGTTCCGACTGGAGGTGGTGGTGGATCAGCCCCTGGATGCTGTGTACAGTGAGCTGGTGGACAACATGGAGCAGATGGGAGACTGGAATCCCAGCGTCCAAGAGGTGAAGGTAGGAGGAAAACAGGGTGTTCATGGGGACAGCAGAATCCTGCTGTGCTGCTTGATGCACGTTCACCCGGCTCTGTGTGCTGTCACAACAGCCAAAGAGTGGCTGTGAGCATTGCTGCAGGCACAGGGGTTTTCCCTCCTGTTCCTTGGGGGAAGTCAGACTCACAAACACGATGCCACGAGGGGGATTTTTTGCAGCATGTCGTTGTTTGAACTGCTCAGATCCTCCAGAAGGTTGGGAAGGACACCCTGATAACCCACGAGACAGCAGCTGCTGTACCTGGGAACATCGTTGGGCCGCGGGATTTTGTGAGTGTGAGGTGCTCCCGACGCCGAGGCTCCACCTGCGTGCTGGCAGGGATGTCCACCAAGCACGGAGCCATGCCCGAGCAGCAGGGATTTATCAGGTAATTAATTAAACATTAAACACCTGGGGTGTTTAATGAACTCTGAATTCACACCTCGGCTTTCAGCAGGGGCTCAGGGTTGGGTTGACGTTTCAAAGCGGTCAGTTTGCATTTTGGGAAGGGAGAAGTTGTTGTGAAGGAGCTCCAAGTGCTCTGGCAGTGTCAGCTTTTGCTGTCTGACACGGGTGCTCCTGTCCTCGTAACAGAGCTGAGAATGGCCCCACATGCATGGTGCTGCGCCCGCTGGCTGGCAGTCCCTCGCAGACCAAGTTAACGTGGCTTCTTAGCATTGACCTGAAGGTAAATCCTGCATGGAACTGCTTCAAAGGCGAGGCAGGAGTTGTGCCTGAGGCACTGATGGGCTGCTTGTTCCTCTGCAGGGCTGGCTGCCAAAGACCATCATCAACCAGGTCCTGTCCCAGACCCAGGTGGACTTTGCCAAGCACCTCCGGCAGCGCATGGCGCGGGCTGCTGAGTGCACAGGCTGCCACTGAGAGCTTCGTTCAGGGCTGACAGCTGGGATCTCGACCCTAGATAAGTCAGATACAGCTCAATTCTGGCCTGTGCTAACAAGACAGGCCTTTAATAGTAGGCAGTAGTAATAAAGCTTAACTAATTAGCCAGGAGCCTGATTCAGAAGGCAGCGCCAGCAGCAAGCGGATGCCGTACCTGAAGGAGCACGTTGTTGCTGGGACCTCCCAGCTAATTACTTGAAGCTTTATTAGCCTGCAGTAAAAAGGACTTGGCTAATTAGTTATTAGGGAAGAGTCCCAGGAGCCTCGTTCAGAAGGCAGGGCCAGGCAGTGCTGCTCTGTGTGCAGAACACAGGGCTTAGCCTCAAATGCATTCCCCTCCTTTCCCCTAGCGAAGCAGCTCTAAGTTATTTGATGTGATTTTGCACAGGAAGATTTATTTATTCAAAGTTGTGCAATGATTGTCATTAGCAGGAGTCCCTGGGAAACTCGTCATTGCTTCCATAGACAGCTTCAGATTTAAAGTAGGTACTTTAAGGTTGCAGGTTATGAAGGGGGAACTGTGATACTTAACAAAAAGGACAAGACAAAAACGATGGAAGAGTTTAAAAGAAGAGTTTATGGTTCAACTGGCTGCCAGTTTATGTAAAAAAAACAAAAGAAAAACAAAAAATCCAGCTTGGGCAGAAGCCCAAATTTCAGTCTTACATGCAGTCGTCTCGTTACAACACAATCCTGGATGGGAACTGTTGAGATTTAGCCAAGCACAGCTAAGCAGAAGTGGCAGAGTTGCTTCTGCAGGGATGGAGACAGCAGGTGGGTCCAAGCACACAGCTGGTCCCACTGAACTGTTGTGAGTCAGATGGGGAAATGATCTCAACACAGTCGTTGCTTCTTCAGCTTGCCACACTGTGAGCTCCTGGAGCCTCGCAGAGATGCTCACAAACAGCACAATACACACTAGGACAGCATTGACTTGGACTCAGCACAGTGGCACTGCATGAATCTCCAGCATGCATGCACTGCACCTGCTGCCCAGAGCTGCGTTGGCTTCGTGTTTGTTCGTTATGGGTTGTTCTGAGCTGCACGTTCCTCCAGAATAAAATCCACCTGGGTTGAGTTGCTGCCTTATTGTGCTGCCCCTGCTTGCTTCAAGGCTCCCAGGGGGGGCTTCGTCTTCCATCCACTTCTGTCTCCACGTGATACAGGACGTCTGCCAGCGTGTGTTCCACTACAGCTCCCCAGCCCATGTCGCTCATCTACAAAGGGAGCAGAAGGCCAAGACAAAAACACAAAGCCAGGCTTAACCACCAAGTTTGTTTCCTCATCCTTGTTCTGCTTTTCTCTTGCTATTGCCTCTCCCAGATTTTTAAATGCATTCCTTCTGGCTGCACCATCAAGCTGTGAGTAGAAGCGATGATGCTAAGTGCAGCCCTGCTGTAAATCTCCCCTCCCAGCACTGAATTCCCAGTCCCCTTCTGTTGAAATGCTGTGCTGTGAGGTGAGGGAGATGCGTGCTGTTACTTACAGGGCGGTAGGTGACATCTCTGGGGGGGTACTTGAAATATGGCCCAAAGTTGATAGAAACCTACAGAGAACATTTATTTGTCAGTACAAAGCTGGACAACTTTGCTCACTTTATTTCCTCCCCCCATTCTTCAACCCTGACCCTCTTACACTCCTGAGCATAACTGCACCCTGCACAGATAAATATACATCTCTGCATTAATGGACAGCATTAATTAGGAGCTTGATGAGGTTAAATAACACAAGGTGAATAAATGCATTGTTCTGGGCTGCCTCCACCACCATTAAACTCTGCCTCTCCTCTCTGCTCACTTCACTGGGTTTGCTTGGCCCGTTCCCAGCACGCACACACTCTGCATCACCAGAACTATGGCTGGACTGGGGCATTATCTTTGAAAGCATGTTGTTACCGTGCAGCCTTTGTACAAAGAAATAGCAGGGAAATAAACTCCTTCAAAAATGTCTTTAAAAGCGACTCCTTGGCTGGCGCCGTTCTTGAAGAATATGATCTGAAAAGGAGAAGTTTTGCAGTTGGTTCCTTGGCAAAAGGCAGCTTATCAGCAAGGGTAACATGGAATAAAGAGAAAGAGAAAGCAGCCTCAGCAGGTTCTCCACCCATACTGAGTGCTGCATCTGCACTGACCAGTGCTCAGCTCACCTGGCTTCCTGGCGCTTGTTTCAGGCTCTTTTCTGCTTTGTCCACAAAATCCTTCTCTTCAAAGTACAAATAGCTTTTAAATTTGATCAAAGCCTGAAATGTATCAAGAAATGATTACTTCAGAAATGGGGACATGTCACAGAATGGCAAAGCTGCAGGGGTTCTGCCCTGGGACAGGAATGCCTGATGGCTGACGGTGCCCCAAAGTGCTTCACCTTATCTTTGTAAGTGTCAGGCAGCGACTTGGCAGTCTCAGTATCTTCTGGAAGACTGATGTAAAAGCCCAGAACGTCCCCCTGTCCGTAGCCAGATGAATAATGCTTCCCTATGGACTGGTGAAACTTTGTTCCCTTTTTGCTGCGCCAGGAGTAACTGAATTTGTCGTAGCCCAGAGGTGCCTGGAGGTTCCCTGCAGAAACCATGAACACACAAAGCATGGAACAGCCCAGAAGGTGTCCTTTCAGGTGCTGAGCTAACAGTTCCATTCAACACAGCACAAGTGTTAAGCAAAGCCAAGCACACAACAGCAGAAAGATCTGCCAGCAGTGAAGTTCTGCACAGTTTAGAGAACCAAAAGAGTTTATCCTAGGCAGGGGGCAAGTCAGACATCGCTCAATAGTCTAGGTTGAAACTGCTGAAGAAAAAAATAAAGTACCAACATCTGGTTAGAAGCCAAGGCCTGCTAAAAATGTTTGGTGAAGTTATTTACCCAGTGGCTGCGACCAGCCTAATCTGGCAGCTGTGTCTGGGGGCATCTCATCCATGGAGATCTCAAAGTACCACGCTCCCTTCCTCACCCCGTGTGAGGCTCGTACCATGGAATAGCCCTTCTCCCCGACAACAGTCAGCCTGTCATCTGAGATCTTCAGCTGAGGAGCTGCACGAGGGAAGAGGAAACACAACACAGCTCATTTCTGACCCCTAAAACAGGCAGTGATACCAGAAGGAAGTGAATGTAAACAAGTGGGTTTCACATTTTTCACCTCTTAAGCCAATGTTTGCAAGCTCAGCACACGGGGTTACAGGAGACAGCTGACCCCAGGAAGAGCTGCAGCACGACCTGCACACCATCAGCAAACCCCATACCTCGGTCATGCAGCGCCAGGAGGACCCTTTCATACAGGCAGGCTCTGTACAGATCCCCAGGAATCGGTTTTCCTGCCCAGCAATCCAACTCCAGCTTCTCTGGGTCGGGTGCGTGGGGATCTGGCTCAGCCAAGATGTAACGATAGCCGTCCTTGTTGAAGGGGTGCTCCAAGGGGTAACCGTGGGGTGGCAAACGCTGCGCAGAGAACAACGGGTCACTGTGAAACACAAAAGCTACAGGTTGGCATCTCGCCGTGCCTACAGTTTGTTCATGACCTGACTGAGTCCCTGTGCTGCTCCAGCCCTCCTCACCTCCGGGTTTTTTTGGCTGTTCCAGTCGTTGAGCCGTCCTGCTGTTTGCGTTTCGCTCCCCTTCCTTTCCCGCTGCCTCCCGCGGCGATGCCTCCTTTCCAAGAGGAAAACAAACACCTCGTTCAGCAGCTGCTGAGCAGGGAGAGCCTGTGAGCATGGAATCTCCACAAGGACAGAAAAAGCCTCGTTCCCATCAGTTGGGTCACTTGTGTTCCTCCTACACGGTTATGACCAAAAAGGACATCAGGGAGGATGAGCGCAGCGACCACCATCAGCTCTGTTCTTTCCCTTTGTGGAGATTCCAGTCACACAGCTTGGATTATTTCTGCAAAAAGCAGCAGAGAAACCCACTCCACAGCACAGCACCACCTGATTCTGAGCACAAAGTGTCACCCCAGTGACGTTGCTGTGCTGCAGAAACACCAGCACTGATAGCATCTTTCAATCTGCACAACGAAATACGCCCAAGTCGTATAAAACAGGACAGCAATGCAGGTGTTTCTCTTCAGTACGGTCCAAACTGGCACTGTGTCACCTCACACTGCAGCAGCTGATGTCCAGGATGAGCTGTGTGTCAAATCTCACCAAGCTAACACAGGTATCGATGTTTTCATGGGTGAAATGGCACGTGCAGTTTATCATGGCACTATTTCATAGAGAAATCTCTTGATTTGCAAGGAGAACTGTGAGAGGCACTGCAGACAAACACCTTCAGGAACCACGCAGTGTGCTGTAACTACAGCAAGCTTTTGCATCAGCAGCACCAGCCCTGTGCTGTGAGGGATTCAGACCTCGAAGGGACGCCACATTCTGCACGCACCTGACACCAGCTGAGCTGCACTCATGGACTTCAGCAAGAAATATTCAGCCTTTCCAGTTTCTCATCACTTCTTTATGCAAGGAATCCAAATAGCACACACAGCTTCCAGCCCACGGGCGTTATGATTTCAAATAGCCAAAGATATCAGGTCAGATCTTACAGAGTGAAAGATCAACACAACTGGAAACGGAACCTTAAGCCAGTCGAGTGGGGGCAGAATATGATGCACTAAAAGCTTCTAACTGCTAAACATTAGGAAGTGAAATGCTTGGTTTGCATCTTTCTCACAGTCACACCAGGACACACCTCTGATCTTTCATTCAATTCAAGCTTTTAACTGAACTGAGCACAAAAGAACACAGCAATACTTAAGTGTTAGAAGCTGAAAGGTAAACATTCACCTCCCAGAGAGGCTCCATCTGTAGGAACAGAAGTGGCACCACGTATGTGACAAACTTCCAGTAAAGAAAACAACAAGCAGTGCATGAAATGGAGACAGTGCAGCTTCAACCCTCTTGTTAAAAGCCCCAGCCACCTCCTGCTAGCTGTTCAGCAGGCTTCACACTCAATGGCACAGCCTTGGGCACAAAGAAACCTCATCAGCTCTTCAGTTTCCTACAGCAGAACGGCTGAGATTCATCTTAATGAGTGAGGGAAAGCTCTCAGCACAGCTGTCCTTGCATAAAAATGGAACAGCAGCAAAATGCAAGCAGCAAGTTTGAGGAAAACGGATCACAAATATTTCCCCTGGCTCCTTGCAAGTCCCAGAGTGAGGAGAGCAGCAAAAGGGCAGCAAGATTGGCTGGGTGTGTTTGGAAAGCACGACACAGAACCTCAGCTCACAGTGGGTTTAACTGCTGCACATCCAGCTGCAGGGCTGGGGAAGTGCAGCTCTGCCCCAAACCCTGAGGGGGAAAAAAAACCATAAAGAGCCTCGTTAAAGAACTTGCCATTTAAATTGCCACTCGTGGACACAGCGTTGTTCTGCTTCTGGTTGTCGTATGCAGGACCAATATTGGCAAGATCCTGGAAAAGGAAAGAAGGAGAACTAAGCAGATGCACACATTCAGACAAACAGCACCTCCTCGTGCTGCACTCCTCCTGGCACAACACTGGCTGGTGTGATCTTGGATACTTTATTTCACAGAGCATTAGACAGCAGCAAAACCAGCCTCCCTCCCCTCCTCTTCCCCCCCCTCCAGTCAGGATGCTCTCCTTCCATCTGCCATCACACACTTGGTCCAGAAGCCCAAACTTTGGGTAGTCTTCTTCAGGATCCTTACTCCCTGGGTCTGGGTGCTCCTTCACTAAGAACACATCTCTTTCTTTACACTGAAACAGAGAACAGAATGAGATCATATCAAGTTTTGTTAACAAACCTTCCCCATTTTGCTCTCCTTGAGCGTCAGGCCGCAGTTCTCACTCACAGAAAACCCCCCATGAACCCCAACTACATACCATAGTTTTGACAATATTATTAGGCCAAGTCATCTTCCCTGGTCTCTGTCTCGTGGTCATGCACTCCCAGTATTTATCAATGAATGGAATAATATCCTGTTAAAAAAAAAAACACCCAAATCCAGTCTTAAATACATCAGTTGGGGCTGAAAAGAGCCTGAAAGCCAACATTTGGCTGAAGCTGCTCTTCAGTGAAAGCACAGCTGACTTGAACACGTGCTGACTGTTGTGACACAAGTACCTTATCTTTGGAGAACATGGTTTTTGGATGCTCATCTTGTGTCCTTGACTGCCACGTTAAGTTGGCCAGAGCACTAAGGCACATTTCCTTGAGATCTTCAAAACAAAGATAACCCAAAGCTCCAGTTGCATTCCACGGAGGAGATCAGCACACAAACACAAGCACAGCCTCACTGGACGCACAGCACCACTCCAAACCCAGCCTCATCCCACACCACACAGAGCATTTCCATGCCTTATGAAGTCAGCAGCAGAGCAGCAATGTTTCAGACAGAGCTGCCCAATGCCTGCTGCTAAATTCTCTGGTCATTTCTGCCAGTTTCAGCTGACATCAGGCAACTTCACCTCATGCAAGGCTTCCATGAGTGAAACTCTGACACTTACTTGCTTGCTTCCTTAAGAAATACGTGTTCCCACTGTGGTGGCAAACGTTGCAATGGAAACTGTAGTTGGTCATGAAAGGCAAACAAGAGCTGGAAAAGAGCAGATCAGTTTGTAAGTTCTACTGCATGCCTTATGTGCTGCCTCAGGTAAGAAATGAATGCTCCCTCTCATTTATTCCATAAATAACACTTTCTTGGGTCAGCAATCATTGCAGCAGATGAAGTTGATCACTGGAAAACAGTAAGCTTCTTTCCTCCCCCACCTCTTTGCCTAACAATTGAATCTCACTGAGCAGCACACAGTGCTCCAATGAGGGCTGCACAGAAGCACAGAGAGCTCATTAACAACGTTCAAACTTTTGTCTTCGTGGGGTTTTAGTGCCTGTGTGGCTGTCAGCTGCCTCCAGCAACTCTGAGCTCTGACAGGAGAGGGGAAAGGGCAGCACCAACTGAAAGCTCTTCATGTGGTATGCAGGGAGGAGGTTTGGTTCTGAAAGAACTGAGTGGGGGGCTGCCAATGCCAAACCATAGGGCCACTGTAGGGCACCCAAGGGCCACTTGAAGGTCTCTAATGGGGGACCTGAGGGCCATTAACATCCAAAGGCCACTCAAGGGGCCACCAGTGGGGCATCTGAGGGCCACCCAAAGGCCACCAAAGAGGGACCCAGGGATCATCAACATCCAAGGGCCACTCAAAGGGCCATCGTAGGGCACCCAAGGGGCCACTGTAAAGTACCCAAGGGGCCACCTGAGGGCCACCAATGGGGCACTTGAGGGCCATCAACATCAGAGGGCCACACAAGAGGGCACCCAAGGGCCACCTGAGAGCCATCCAAAGGCCACCTGAGGGCCACCAATGGGGCACTTGAGGGCCATCAACATCAGAGGGCCACACAAGAGGGCACCCAAGGGCCATCATCATCCAAGGGCCACACAAGGAGCCACCATAGGGCACCCAAGGGCCACCTGAGAGCCTCCCAAAGGCCACCAAAGGGGCACCTGAGGGCCATCAACACCCAAAAGCCACACAAGGGGCCACCAGTGGGGCACCTGAGGGCCACCCAAAGGCCACCAAGGGGCCACCTGAGCCCCACGCCGCACACATACGTGGTGTCGATGCCGAAGGTGTCCGCCGTGAACCACTTGGTGCAGATGCCGCACTGCAGTTCGATCTCTCCCAGCTGCCTCCCGTTCTCCTCGTCCACCGACCCCGCCTGTGTGTCCATGGCCTCGGGGCCGTCAGGGGCGGCCTCCTACGGGCGGCACAGCGCCGGTTATCGCCGTCAAAGCCCTCACCCCCCCGCCCCGCTATGTACCCCACGTACCATCGGGTCCTTTCCGCTCGCAGTTTCGGTCTCCACAGCGGCGGCGGCGGCGGTGGCGGCGTCCCCCGGCGCGGCCTCCCCCCTGCAAGGCCACAAACGACTCCTCAGCGCGGCTCAACCCCGGGCCGCGGCCTCCCAGCCCCGCGCTCTGTTCCCGCCCTACCCGCTCTCGGCGTCGGCTGCGCTCGGTTCGGGCGGGGCGGGCGGTTCAGAGGCTGGAGGCTCGGGAGCCGCCTCAGCGCTCTCCTCCGCGGGAGCCGCCATCGCCGCCGCCGCCGCCGCCGCCATTGCTGTGGACGTTCTCGCGAGAGTTGGTCCCAAGCTCTGCTCTCGCGAGATTCCCGGTTTCATGGTCCCAAGAGCTGCTCTCGCGCCATTCTCGGCTTAAAAGGGCGATGCTCGCGGTGGGACCCACATCCCGAGGGCGGCGGCGCCCCCTACAGGCGGCCGGCGGAGAGAGGGAGGTGACGTCACCGCGTAGATGTGACGTCATCATGCTCAGCCATGACGTCACGCAGCCAGCCGGCCAGCGGGCGGGGCTTCAGAGCCTCTAGGAGGTAGAGAAATGGGACGAAGAGCCAAAAAGATCACAAAGCGACTGAGGTTGGAAGGGACATCAGGGGGTGGCGTGGGACAACAACTCTGCTCAGCAAGAACACCGACAGCGGGCTGCCCTGCTGTAACTGTTGTAGTTACAGTTAAAACAGATGAAAACAACCCAGAAGCAGCTGAAAAAAAGTGAATCACGTGTCGGAGATCATGAAGAAAAGAGCAGAGAAAGGCAGACCAGCCTGAAAGTCCCACATGGGCTCTGCGGGTTCTTCTGATCCCCTCTTCTCGAAATGACAGTGAAAGTGGAAGAGTCCAGAGGAGAGCATCAATGGCTTCCACAGCACAACACCCCATAACTGCGTGGGGCTCCGCAGCCCTAGTGGAGATTATTTAGAGGAGGAAGGGAATGGATGGGATCGTTCATTCCTTGGGAGGAATAAATAGAAGCTCTGTGAGCCCCCCCAGGCTCCTTCCAGCGCCGGTGCTGCATGCAGGGGATAAAGCTGAGCAGATGAACTGTGCCAAAGAACACTGACTGCTTAACACTGGCCTAAATCCGAGAGCAAAATACAGACGAGAAATCTGTTGGGGTTGGTAAACGTGGAGAAGATGGCCAGGCAGGGGATCTGCTCAGAAATACATAAATAAATAAGCACTACCAATAATAATTAACGAGTTTTTGTGTCATCGGATATAAGAGTGGGGCTGGGGGATCCCGGGAGGGACGGGAACGCGGGGAGGGGTGGGGAGGAGGAGGGATGGGGGGTGGACAGGGACGGGAAAAAGAGGGGAGGGGGCTCTCGGGGCGGCGCTCGGGTCCTCGCTACAAATAGCGAGCGGTGCTCGTCCCGGTGCAGCCATGCGGACCCCACTGCGCCCCGCGCTGCTGCTGCTGCTTCTTCTCTGCGGCTCCGTTCTGCTGCGCTCTGCACCCCCCCGCTGTCCCCCGCTGATGCTGCAGCTGCTCCGCGCTCCCCCCGCACCGCTCCGCGCAGCCTCCGCCACCGCGCTCAGCATCGCCCCGCACGGTGAGTCAGACCGGATCCGGCGCTGTCCCTGCGCGTCCCTCTGCACTGGGACAGCGCTGTGCTCACACACCCCTGTCCCGGGACTGGCATCTCTCCCTATGCCTGAGCATCTCCTTCCCCGAGCTCCCCTACCGCAGGATCAGCGCTGTCCGTGAGCATCCCCGTTCCTGAGCATCCCTGTCCCGGGACCGGCGCTGTCCCTGCGCGACCCTCTGCACTGGAACAGCACAGTCCCCATGCCTCCCTGTCTCAGGACAGGCACTGACCCCGAGCATCCCCATCCTGAGCATCCCCATCCCTGAGCATCCCCATCCCAGCCCCATGGGTGCTCACCGTCCCCACTTGCCTTCCAGGCTCCCTGCAGAACGGCTCCCGCTGGGCTTTTTCCTTTGATATGACATCCCTGTCTGGCAGCCAGGAGGTGAGCCTGGCCGAGCTGCGCATCCGTCCGCATGCTCTGTCCTTGTCCTTGTCCCACAACATCACCATGGACATCTACCACAGCCCGCGGCAGCCGTGCCAGGGCATCAAGGAACTCTTCCTGGGCACCGTGGCTGGTGGTCCCTCATCCCATCAGGCTGGTTGGGCAGTGTTCAACATCACCAACACCCTCAGGGCATGGCTGCACCAGGACACAGCTCCTGATCCTGCAGCCGCCCCTCTCACTGCCCCACCGGACCCCCATGAGACAGCAGTGCCCCAGGAGCTGGCAGACAGCATCCTGCTGCTGGTCTTCTCCAAGGACAAAGCACCTGGAGAGCACAGCCTCCTCAAGGCAGTGGAGAACTCCAAGCACATCATGCGTGATGGTCCCAGGGATGTCGGCACCCGTCGGCACCGCCGCACCGGGAAGGAGAGGCAGAGGCTCAGGATGAACGATGCTCCTGCTGCCAGCCAGGGGGACGAGGCCAAGTCCCTGTGCAGGAGGGTGGACATGACGGTGGACTTTGAACAGACGGGCTGGGGCAGCTGGATCGTCTACCCCAAAAAGTACAACGCCTACCGCTGCGAGGGGCTGTGCCCATCACCTGTGGATGAGAGCTTCAAGCCCACCAATCACGCATACATGCAGGTAAGAGGGTCTTGCTGCCCCGTGCTCCCACCTTCCCTGCCTCCCACAGGGATGGGACCTGATGCCATGTCCCCATGTGTCCCTCAGAGCCTGCTGCAGCTCTACAAGCCCAACCAGGTGCCGTGCCCTGCCTGCTCCCCCATCAGGATGAGCCCCCTCTCCATGCTGTACTACGAGAAGGGTGAGATCGTCGTCCGCCACCACGAGGATATGGTCATCGAGGAGTGCGGCTGCAACTGAGGGACCTCAGCTCCCACTGCACCCAGCCCACAGCTCCTCTGCATCCCACACGCCTGCAGGTCTGGCTGTGCTGGGACAGGAGAGGGGATGCAGCAGGGAACGTCCCTGCAGTGGCGGTGCTGCAGGGCACAGCCAGACCCAGGTGATGCGTGGGGAGGTCACTGGGTGCTGCTCTGCAGGAGAAGTCTGAGCTCCGAGCTCCCTGCTGGTGAATGCTGTGCAGGGCTCTGTGTGTTGCACACTGTGAACACCTCCTGGTGCTGGAGGGTCTCCGAGGGACACCTGCAGCACTGATATCCATCCACGCTCAGCGTCCAAAGAACTGAGATTTGCAGCATTCTTCAAGGCTCTGGGCATTTTCTTTGATGTTTTCTATTGTACTTGGAATAAAATTCTATCTGATTTGTATTAAACGTTTCCAGTAAAAGCCCAGGTGAGCTGGGTGCCCCTGGAAGCAGCATATCCGAGCCCCCCTGCCCTCCTGCCTGTCCCAGAGCCCCATCCATTGCCGTTCCCATCTGCACTGGGCTCACACTTTCCCAGCCCCTCGCTGGATCGGGTGGTAGAGAAAGAGCTGTGTTTGTACAACCCCTCAATAAATTATGTATTTAAGCAATAGTCGCTCAATCTGTGCCTCTTCCCACCTTCTCACCCCTCCTCTCTTCGCTGCTGGGTGGTCTTTGCGATGCACCCCCCGAGCTCTTGTGCGAGCAGCTGGGCAGCAAATGGGTATCCCGACCTCCCAGGAGCAATGCACAATCGCAGCCCCCCCCCCCAGTGCTCTGCCACGAGGCACAGCCTCAGGCATGGGGTGGGGGGGGGGTCTGGGGGCTCCCTGCGTGCAGCACACGAAGGGCTTTTGTAGAACAAAGGGACCCCCAAACGATGCCACGGCAATAGATATCGCCCTGCCTGCTCCAGGAACGGGAAAACGAGGGTGATGAAGGAGGTGTTCCCACCCTGATCGCAGATTGCGGGTTGCTCAACAGCAAGCCGGGAAGCACCTGCAGCCTTTGAAGGGAAATGGAAGGCTGAGTGGATTTTCCATTTATTTACCCCTCGGAGATAAGGGCAGGGCTGTGCTCTCCCGCTGTGTTACCTCGAGCGGGGAGGAGGGGGGGGGGGGGGGAGGATGGAATGGGGCTGAAACCGCTGCCCCGTCGGACCCCCTGCCCCGATTCCACATCTCCAATCCACATCCCGGCGGCGGGGAAACAAAGCTCGTCTGTGTCCCCTCTCCGTCATTAGAGGGTCATTTGCGGGAGCTGTTAAGCGCTGGGAGAGGGCGGCCGTGCTGCTAACCCCCGGCGGGGGGCACACACCCGCGGTCTGGGCTCTGCGCTCCTCCTGCGATGGATCCCACATTATTTCACCCTTCCTTTGCATTCTAGGAATGCGCTCTTAGATGCTATTGCACCGAGAGGGCACCGAGCATCTCCCTTGTTTGCTTGCCAGTTCCCTGCCCTCTGCCCCTCGCAGCCCCTCGTGGCCCCCAGACCCTCTCCAGGAGCCGTATCTCCGACATCTCAGCCCCTCCATCACCTCTGTCTGAGAGGAGCCTCGGGTTCAAAAGTTATCGTGGGCAGACGGGCCCCGTGAGAGCAGGGGGGGAAACACAGACTGGGATTGTGGCTGTTGGGGACATCAAAGCTGCGCCGTGACAGGTATCAGAGCTGGGGATGGGGATGGATCTGTGAGCTGCTCTGCCCAATACACATCAACTGCAGGACAGACTCAGGACAGTCAAACTGTAAGGGCAGCTGCAGCCCTTGGTGCTGCTTGCTGTGGGGTCTTGCTCTCCAGGGAGCACAGCCAGGCTGTGCTTATGGGCCTAACACCAGCTCTAACCTCAGACCCAACCCTTGTCAACCCTTCAGCACTCCATCAGGGGCAACATGTGGCAGGGATGGGTGGAGGGGATGCAGGAGCCCAATGGCTCCAACCCCACCACAGCCCTCCCATGGGCACAGCTCTCTGTGGCACCGTCTCCTGCCCCATGTTTTGTACCCAGGTGCTGCTCACTGCTCTGCAGAGCCCAAGGCTGCACGCGCCCCAGGAGGCGATGATAAGTGCAGTTTATTTTGGATGCACGGGGAAAGAAGGAGTGAGAACAAACAGATGGAAGGGCTTATCAAAGGCACAGGGCAATATTTGCTCAGTGGGTTGATTAAGGCACTATTCAGGTCGGGCAGGCAGCGCCAATCCCATGACTGGAACGTGGAGCAGGACGGAGGCTCTCTGCTCTGCCTTGCTGCAGACAAAAGGGGCAGGGAGGGAAAATGCAGCGACAAAAGCAACACTTGTCCCCTTGTACCACCCTGAGAGCATCCCAGCTGTGCCATGCAGCCACCCACAGCCACTTCACCTCCTGCTGTGCACACAGCAGTGCTGCCTGTCCCCTCTCCTGGTGCAAAGCAGTGGGTGAGGAGCAAACGCTGACCCAGAAGGGGCCTTTGTGGGAGCACCAAGCTGCTCTCTGCTTGGTTTGGGGCCCCAGGCATGCAGGAGATTAACCCAAAAAGCCTGGCTGAAGGATGTGGGGCTGCAAATAGGCGCTGGGGACACACAGTTCCACACCACCACCGACCTCCCTGCAGCTGCGTGGTGCAGCACTGAGGGCACTGATGTGCCCATGGCCCCAGGGCCCCACTCTGCCCATCCTGCAGGAATCCCAACCTGCACAGAGCCCGATTCACACCCGGCCAGGTGTTCCTCCCTCTGCCCCACATCGCTGGGGTGGGCAGCAGGGGCTTTGATGCTCCCCTAGATCTACATATGCACACAGACACCGATGCATAGCTATCTCGGGCATGGACAAAATACTTAGCACCTAAATGCACGCTGCTGCATGCTGCGACCCCCTGAGCACGGGGGGGAAGGTAACAGGGCTTAGAGGAATTACTTGCAATAGCTGTCACTCGTTCAAAAAACAAACCAACAAACCCTCAGAGCTGCTTCTGTACTGATACAGGAACCCACGGTCTGCACCAGCAGGCAGCACCCAAAGGCACGAGCACTTGGCAGGGCTCTGCCCATCTCTGTACCTTACAGATAACTAAGTGCATCTGTTCACCTCAAGATAGGGGACTTCTTTTGCTTTTCTACCATGCCTGATCTCAAAGGTCATGCAACTCCTTTAAGCTGGAAAGCCGTGCTTGTGATGAATGACAAACCTTTAGGTTAGGGCACAGCAGGACAGCAAGCTTCAGCACCAAATGCAGGCAGCTCACTGCTGCAAACGTCATCCTGTGAGCCTGTCACAGCTCTTTGCTCTACCCAAAACAACCAGATCAGACAAATTAACACCACGGGGGCGAGGTCTCCTCTCAACTAACCTGCTATCTGGACCAGAAAGCGCAGCTGGAGCTGCTGTGGTTGTGTAGAAAGCAGGTGAACTCCAGGTTAACTCCAAGCACACGTGAAGCCGCAGCCTCTGCAATTCAGCAGCGCCATTCCTCTGGATGCATTGAGCTGGAAAGATGAGCCAGGCCCAGCTGCAGGGCACAGCACACAGCAAGAGCAGCTGCTCGCCTCAAAACCCAGTGACACTGAAGGCAGGGAGATTGAATGCATCCCCATTAAGGCTTCAAAAAACACCGAATCTTATCTTCACAAACGCGAGCTTTATCTGCATCAATTGCTCCGACTGTTTCTTTTGTTACTTGTTATTAAAGGCTTGCAGGTCATAATGCCACCATTGAGCTCAATTAGCAGATATTTAAGTATTATCGGCCAAGAGTGATTTAAAGAGACGCTCATTGTCTTTTAGGAAGTCCCAAGTTCAGGCCATGTCCTAACAGGCTTTCTTTCCCTTTGAAACACCTCCTCAGGCATTAGCACCACCTCTAAAGCAATGGCACAGCAGCACGTTAGAGACTACTGCATAATTCACATTGGTTACACTGCACAGAGACCAGAAATGTAAATGTATTTTTGGGGGGAGAGCTGAAAATCCCTCAAAATCAAGCAAATTTATTTCCAGCCTCCCAAGTTAAACTCACAAACCTTAATTCCTTCCCATTACATGATAAGAAGGATGCCTACAAACACAAGTTTCAGCACGAATCATAAAGAAAGCCTAGGAAACGTGACAGTTTGCTCACATGCTGGAGAAGATGGGCAGTTTTGGAAGGGCAGGAGCTGCAGCACAGAGCATCAGGGCACCTCAGGTGGCTCCTATTGAACTCAATGAGACACTTCTAAAGCCTGACTGAGCCTTGAGAGGATGAGCAGGAGAAAAAGCTCAGGGACATCTGCACCACGACCTGGCAAAAGACCTGAAAGCACACGATGGAGAGTTTTTGATCACTGTTTCTGGAAGCAGGCTCTGAGCACACATTTCCTGCAGTCATCAGATGTTGATCCCAAGCCTGACTGCAAAACCACCCCAATTCTGCAACAGGCTGCTAGTTCCCGTGAGCTGGAATGAATACAGACCAGAACCAATATTTATTGCATACCAGGAGAGTCCAAATGATTTATTTCTCCCTCATATTGCATTTCTGTAACTTTTACAGTATTAAAATGATTAACAAAAGCATAAAACTGGAAACAAAAACAATCATTGAGGCTGTCTCCCCTGGCACCCCAGCAATCAGCAGGGTCTGCACTGTATTCACACCCACACGGAGAGGCTGAGCTTCAGTCCTTGTAACAGGATGCACTCTGTTCTCAGAAGGGAATAAACTGCCTTTCCCAAGAAACAGGAAGGCACTGAAGGCATGGGCTGCTGTAAGCCTGGCTGGTGGGAATCCTCAAACAAGGTCCTGGTTCTTCATTGGAGAAGCACTCTCAGGGCACGTGCTTTAGATGTCCATGTCAAACTGCTCTTCTTCACCTGTTGAGACAGAGCAAATGTATGAGAGTCCTAAAAGCTTCAAATTAAGCACCAAATATTGTAGTCAAACAGCCTTCAGGCTTGCCTAAGAAATGCATTCGTTTGGACTTCAGGTCTGCAGTCAGGAAGCGAGTCTGGCACCAAGAGCAGCCTGTGCAAGCAGAATACAGGCCCTCTGCTCAGAGTGAACCTCAGGCAGACAGCCAGGAGCAGAAGAAACGCCCTTTGTGTCACTTCTACACCTGGATTTCACTGCTGCAGACTTCTGTTGCCAGTGACAGGAGAGATATTTTACCTCAGTTACCTGTATAGATGTCTCCCTAGCTCATGCAACCTGATAGGATGCCAGCAGGAACAGCAGGGCTCTATTTCTGACAGCAGAACTTCTCTGGATTAAAAACCAAAAAGGCAGAGCCAAGCAGGCACACAGCATGCAGCCAATGCTTCAGTTTGCCAGTGAGCCACTAAAGGTCACCAGTGTGTAAAAAAGCCATTAAGCAACACTGACCCTGCAAAGATTTGGCTTAGAGTAAGCAGGGAAGCCAGCTAATGAGCATTCAGACCTTTATTTTTAGGGATTAGGACCATCAATCACACTTGGTAGGTTCAGGTTCCTTCAAGGAGCAATCTCAACAACAGCAGCTGCTCTTTTTTGCTCCAGTAACTTCAGATGTGTTCATGTGCACACTGGTCAATGCCCTCTATTCTGCTGTGAACCAACTTCCACCCTGCAATCTGAAGCAGAGCTGCAAGAAAGCACCCAAAAAAACTCCCAACCAATTCCTGCCCTGAATTATAACTTGATTTATAAAAATACAAACAGCTGAGATGTGGCAGAGGATAAAGGCCAAAAAAAACCCAGCTGCACCCGTTCTCTCACCACAGGAGAGATCCTAAATGCTTAATTAACGAGCAGCAACAGCACAAATTACAGTGAAATGATTCAGAACTTGTTGGTGTTAGCTGTGGTTTACAGGGATCTCCTGGCTCCATGTAGGAAGCAGCAGCACGCTCACTTGTCCTCGTGTACCCACCTACGTTTGCTTTCTCATCATAGTTCTGGACGTGGTTGTTTTCAATCTTTAACTCCTCCACAATGGGGCTGGTAACACCTGGAATGTCCGGAAGGTCAGAAGGTGGTGTTTTGGCAACCGGAGAATTACGGCACTCCATCAGGAATTTACGATCATAAATAATCCTGGTTCCTGGAAGGAAAAATCAACGAGGTCAGATTTTAGGATTTTGATGTATATCTGTGTCACCTCCCAAGCAGCAGCAAAGAGGGAAAGAGAGACTCCAAAACTCTGCTTGCAGCGGATCTTATGTTAGAATGGTGCAGAGCACGGGAAAACCCACAGCAAACAGTGAATGTTCAACCAGAGGACATCCTGCCCCCTCCTGCCTGAGCAGCACAGCTCCAGCAAGGCACAGAGGGAGCTGCAGAGCTGGAACTCCGTGCTGTTTTCTAGGAATAACACCAGAACGAACAGCACATTCCTAGTAAAGGAACTGGTGCTGGAAAAAGCTCAAAACCACGCACAGAAAATCGGATTCCTCCAAACAGACCACGGCCCTCATTCAGGGAATTACTGACAAACATCTTTTTTGTGCCTAGAAGGAATGCTGCAAACCGCCCTGCTGCTCTGCTTCCCTCCAGGCACAAGGGAAAAGCAACTTCTTGAGCACTGCCTGAAAAGCTTCAGCTACAAGCACACAAATGCAGGCAAACAAACTCCAAGAACATCTGCCCAGCAACATTAAACTCACTTTGTTTTGAAGCACTGTTAAAAAAACCCCAAGCAACGGTGTATTACGTTTCAAGGACATCGAATCACCCTGCTAATGAGCTCCCAAAACAAATGGAAGCTACTCCCCAGTAAAATATTTTGAGTTTGAGCCGTTCTGCTTGATCACAGAGGGGAATGAATCCAATTCAGAACTGCAGCGTGGCAGCTGGCCTGGATTCGATAAGGACAACTGACAGCCTGAGCACTAAGTGTTAAATTACAGGGAGGTTGCGACAGCAAGGACAGCAGTTCCTAGAACTGCAGCTCATGTACCAAGTATCAGGAGCACAGTCCATAACAGGCAGATGCAGCTCTCCCTCCCATGCATTCATCTGCTGGTTCACGTGCCCAGCACTCCTGAAAGCTGACACCCACAGCAAGCAGAGCAGAGGGGCTCAAAGCTTCCAAAAGGGGTTTGGATGCACAGAGCAGCTCTTGCTGCATGTTGCTCAGGCACACGTGGGCTCGGGGAAAGACAAAGTGTGCCCTCAGCAAAGGGCATGGTGCCAAGGCAAGCATGAAGGGAATAGCAAAGAACAGGGCTCTGCTGAGAGGTCACACGTCATCTCTTACACGCTCCTCGTTCCCTTACACTGTGCTTGTTTTTTTTTAACCTCTGCTGCCCACAGTCAGGAAAACCAGCTTTTTCCTGTGCTATCAGGGACTTTCCTCACCCCACCAACCCTTTGCTGACCCTGCAGATCACTGGGGCTGACACTGACCCAGTAGGGCTGGCACTGAGCCCTCCTTCCACCCCTCACCCGAGCGCTGCCTGCAGCCAGAGGGGGCTTCAAAGATCCCAGTGCTCAGTTATTCTTTGGCACGGCAATGATTTGCTTCTTCCTCCTGACTTCAGCAACTTTGCAGTAAGTCCCAGGCTTCTCTCAGCAGACATTTGCTGTTGCTCTCCAGGTTTGAGCTGGCTCACCCCCAAGCACCTCTAATGAACCTCAGTGTTTCAACAAAGGCAGTTCGGTGTGAAAGGAATTGAAAACCACTCTCAGAACTGCTCTCCTTTGGGACCCGGGCACAAAAGCATTGCGCTGTCAAAGGAGAGAGCCCAGGGCTTTGCCAGGCGTGCACACCCTCATAGCAAACAGCTCCGTGCTTTCCTTCCACACTCTGGACATTCATTAACTCTGCAGCACAGAAAAACAAGCGATAACCCTGGAGGGCTCGTTGTGCTGCACTGCAGCCTTATTATCCATCTCCATTCAGCTACTTGGAGCACGCCTGAGAAGCATTCTGTTTCTCCTCTCTTCCATGACATGATTACTGTGAGTGCTATTTAAGTGCCTTCAGCTATTTGCTGCTTTCATCGGAGGGGGGACGTGGCAGAAGTAACACAAACCCTTCAGTTTCCCCAATCCAAAACACGCCTGCATCAGCAGCACCGACTTCCCTTTTCTCTCTACGTTTTACCCCACGGAACATTTTATGCTGTGAAGAGAACGCACGCCCGAACGGCCCACAGAACACAATGCTCTGCCTCCGTTCGGTTTGTTCTCCTGGCACGGCTTCAAGAACGGTTTCATCATTCCCGCTCCTCACATCAAACCTTTTTCAGCAGCGGGGCTGATTTTCTAAGAGGCGAAAAAAGAGAAAAGCACAAATCCGAGCCCTGGGTGCGGGAGGGCGGCCCCGAAAACCCCGGCACGGCCCCGCTGGGCCACGAGGACCCCCGCAAAGGAGAAACCCCCCCCAAAAAAAAACCCCAACCCACGGCCCCACCGCACAGCCCTCCTCCCCCCCACACCGGACCCCTCAGCTCGAGTCCAGGCCCACAGCCCGGGCCCAAGCGCTCACCGCCCGGCGTGGTCCCGAAGACGGTGCCCCCCGGCGTGGTGCTGTAATCGCCGGGCGGCAGCGGGGCGCCGTCGGGCAGGGCAAGGCGCTTGCCGGGGCCCGGGATGTCGCGGCTCGGTGTCTGTCCCTGGCAGCAGCGGCCCGACATGGCGCCGGGACGCGGGCTGCTGCTGCTGCGGCCGCCCCGCCGCCTGCCCGCCGCTTCCGGTGCAAGCCACGCCCCTTCCGCCGCGCGGTGCGATGGGAAACGGAGGGGGGTGTCTTCGCTCATGGGCGGGGCCTAAACTGTTGAGGGCGTGGCCGAGAGAGAGGCGTGGTCCAATGAGGGGGCGTGACGTCAGGAGCGTGGTCCAATGAGGGGGCGGGGCTTATGGAGAGGCGGAGCACGCGTGGTTTCTGTGCCCGCTGCTGCCGGTGCCCCTTTCCGGTACCGGATGGTCCTGCAGGACGCGAAATCAATGCGCTGTTACAGGGTTCATGTGCTCCCAGTAACCCCCCAGTGCTCCCAGTGCACTTAAGAATTCCCCACTGCTCCCAGTTGTCCCAGTGCCTCCTGCCTACCCCAGGGTCTCTGCATGTGGCAGCGCCCACCCCCTCTCCTCGCTGTCTGCTGCATCGATCACCGTGCACTGGGCAGGAAAACACCACGTCCGGCCGTGCAGGGTGACACCAGCCTTGACCCCCGACCCAGAGAGGCGCCCAGGCACCGCTTAACGAGGCCTGAGGCCATTTCCTCCTCCTGCTCACAGAGAATAGACCATTATGGGGTCAAGGAGCTGCGGGGAGGTCGTCTGTTGGGGCACATCCTGGCTGGGGTGGGGTTGGGAGCCGTGATCTCTGTGCTGTCTTGGCATCAGTGCCTGGCATCCCATGGGATCTCGGGTCAGGGGGGACAGGACTGTGGGCTACTGGGAGCCCCCAGCCCCAACAGAGGGTCAGGGGACAGCCCTGAGCTGGAAGCAGTGTCATTCCCATATATGCTGATAATATCTCTGCATCAGGGATGGAGCTGGCACTGAGCAGCCTCAGGAATGCACAGTCCTAACAATGGCCCTTCCTCCTCATCCCTCCCTGCCACTCATTTCCCACTTGGACTGAAGATAAAAAGCAGAGAAAAGGGGGAGAAGTCACCTGGACCAGGTCTGGAGCAGCCAACTGTGGGCAATACATCAGCAGTAGTTCCATTGGAAATAAGGCACTTATGTTGGGAGCATCAATTCATGTTGGCAGCACCCACTGGTGACAACGTGCTCATCTCTGGGGTATTTCATCTTTCCAAAAGAGCTGGAAAGCCTTTATCATCCTCGTGCGATAGAAGGTTATCACCATTGCCTTCTAAATTGGGAACAGAAATGCACTTGTAGGTGTTTGTCCTTTCTGCACACCGCTGATTTGGCCACTGCTGGGAATTGCTGCCTGTGGAAACAGGGAAGGGGTGTTGTGAAAATCTTTCTCCTCTGGCAGGCTCCCATTGGAGGCAGCTCCCTGCTATGGCTCGTAGAGAACACACCCCGTGGGTCATGAAATATTGGGTATTTCTTCATGGGTGCCCCATGGCACCCACCCATGGCCAAGGGGAAGGCAGCTGGGGGTGTTATGTGCTGCGGCATTTCCACCCCATCCGTGTTTACATTCCTCTCTGATCACCACTGCAGATAACGCCAAACCCACATCCACTTTGCCCGCCCAAGGGCTGTTTGTGCAGATCAAAGTTGCCCCCGGTAAACAAACCCATCCTGCCCATGGGAAGTGCCTCCGCCCTGCGAATGGGGACGATGTGTGCAGGGGATGCTGTGCACCCCTAAATGGACCCTGGGTGCTGCTTGGCTCGTGCTCTGCAGAGGAATTTGGCACGGCAGGGAATGGCACAGCGTGAGCTGTGTTTTCAGGAGCCACATCTCATGCTCACGGCTGCTTGGCACAAATAGTGGGGTTCAGCCACACGTCAGGTGCCGGAGCATCCCCCACTGCCCCACTGCTAACTCCTGCCCACTGCCTGAACCCAGCAGCACAGCCCTCAGGAATGAACCTTCTCCCCATTTACAACACATTTCTGACAAAGCTCCCAGAACCAGGAGGAGCGTGGGGTGAAAAATAGCCGTGATGACATGGGAGAGCTGAGCCTGATGTGGCCGCTGCCATTGCTGCTGTTGTTTCCCTGTTTCTGCACATGGAGCAAACACAGCAGGGACAGGCATGGGCAGGCTGCAGGGCTGCGGTAGATGAGGATAAAGATGGGAATGGGGATGGCACAGGTGGTGCGTGGGGCTGTATTGGGGTTTTGGATATCTGAAAGCAGCAGGATCCAACCCCAGTCTGGAGACATTGCCTGGTCTCACCCTGCTGTCACCCGAAGGATTTTTTGCCCTCTCTGTCTGCAAACCCAGCTGCTTTCAGATGTTATTTTTGCTGTTGTTTTTTTTTTAATAGAATTTTCCACATTATTATTATTATTTTTTGTGTGTGTGTGTGTGAAATTGGTGCCACTGTTACTGCAGACTCGTCCCTCCTTCCCCTCCACTTCTGTTTTTCTTTAGCAATAGCTGCTGGAAAACCAGTCAGCAGGAGAGAGGGAGAAGCACTTGTGAGCATGTCTGCAAAGCCTTGGCAGAGCACATAAAAGCAAGCAAATCCCTTCAGCCCAGGGGCTGGAAATGCCCTGGAAGCTTTGCCATGTGCTCTGTGTTCCACACCTGACTGCGCTCCCACCTGAAGCATCCGCCCCCCCCACAGGGCTGGGATGGGAAGGGCAGGAGCACACCGTGCATCCCTTGCAGATGTGGTGGATTTGGAGCCTGCCTTGGCCAACTTGGTTCTAAAAATGGCAGCTTGCACGGAAGCCAGCAGAACATCCCATTTTTATTAGTTTGAATTGTTTGGTGCAGAGAATGCTTCACTTCCTGCAGCTGGCTGAGCCCATCCGACAGCCCTCGGGGAGGAGAGTTTATAGAGAGCTCAGAGTTTATGCAGTGCTTCCTCCGGCCTTCCTGGGACAGGCAGTACCCAGGGGTTAATGCTCCCTCACAGCCTGTTTATGTGCTGACAAGGAAACGTGCTGACAGATCGTCCCAAACAACTTCAAAGAAAGATTTGGGAATCCGATATGGAAACTATTCCCAATGTTTCAGCACGGCGAGCCCCAGACTAATCACCAGCACAAACAGTAAAGGCAGAGAGGGACCACTGCCAACAGCCACTGCCATTGCCCTGCCCCGTGCCCACCCCAGTGCTCCATCCCAATGCCACGCCATAGGGTTTGGGTTAAATCCATGCTCCCTGAGCAACTCCTGCCCTACCAGCGTGGCCGTGTGGCCCTGGGGATGCGCTGCACTTTGCAATGCAGCCCTGGCTCCAGCAGCCCTTTGGCACCATCCCTTACTGGTGCAAAGCTGAACTGGGTGCAGCTCTGCCCTGCTCTGCGCAGAGCTCTTCTTTTTCCTGTCCTGATGAGGAAGAGGAGCTGGCAGCACCCAACCTGTGTCCCAGCCTGCGGTGGCAGCGGCGATGCTGCAGTGGCTCACGCTGCTTTTATCACTTGTTCTGTAACAGCAAGCATGCAGACAGTGCGCTGGGGAGAGCAAGAGTTCCCAGCTATAAAAAGCTTTTGTTTTATCCTGATGTGGCATCAGCCTGACTCAGGCTTGGCAGGATTCAGTGTGCTGCTTTTAATGACGCTGGGAGGAGAAGCTGGCGTGTGCCCATCACTTCTATGCTGCCTTCCCTCCTCTCTGCCTCCTCCATGCCTTGGAGCCAGGGCGCAGCCAGCTCTGTGGGGCTCATGGGTGCAGTTACAAACTGAACATGAGAGGTGGAGGATTAAAGCTCACAGCAGTGCTCCCCCCTACCTGCACTGTGCCAGGCACTGCTGTATGCCTCATTCCCTCGCTGGGTACAGGGGATTAATAGGACCTGAGCACTCCCTGTGGGCCTTACACACATTGTTAGGGCTTGCTGTGTGCACGCTGCCTCCTTGGCATGGGGGAAGGCTGCAGGACAGGAGCTAGCTGGCTCTACATCCCCATAGGCAGCAGTGCCATTGTGCCCAGACTGTCAGGACCAGGTGAGGGCTTCCCCCCTCCAAACACAGCCATGGGTGCTGGTAGCTCCCAGAGCACAGAGCTGTGCTGCTCTGCCTGTTCCCACTGCAATTCTGCTCTCTCCAAGGAGGGATCTTCTCTAATCCATCCTGTCTCTATCTATAAAGATGTATTTTTAAAACATCCATTGTTTATTCTGTAGCAACAGAGCAGCCAAGGGAGCTGCTCTGATCTGTGGCATAAACATATTTTCCCAGAGTTTTCCAAACAGCCACTTGACCCCATGGGTCCCCATGGCTGGCAGGGCTCCCACTGCTCAGCACTGTGCAGGTGGCACATGGCAGAGGTGGCAGAGGGGACACATGCCGTGGTGGCTGCTGGGCCTTGGAGGGGGACAGCAGGGAGACAAAGGGGGCAGGAGGAGAAAGCAAGAAAGAGCTGTGCAGGATCTCTGTTTTGCAGGAGGCATTTCCAGCCTCTTTGCTGGTGGGTTCCTGCTCGTTGCCAGGAGCCGAATGCTGTGCTGGTGGAGCAGCCATCTGGGCTTCAGCTTCTCCAGCTGCAGAAGTGGGATGAAAACACTGAGCCACACTCAGTGTTTTCAGGGGGAAGTCTCAGGAGGAAGGATCTCATATAGGTGTCCACATGGCAGCAGGCAGGTGGTCAGAGCGTGCCCTGAACATGCAGTAAAACACCCAAAAGCCTTCATTTTCTGTTATCCACTGCCATTCCCACAGCACTTCTTTATTCTTTCATACACACTCACTATGGCTCCACGTGCCAACACACACTGGGGTTACGTGTGCCATCACACACTAAGAAGATTGTGGCTCTCCCTGTGCACGTTTTGCTCATGCCATGCGTCGTTTGAGCCCAGGGACACCTCACACTGGAAATAGTAAGCTCAGAACTCAGCCTGTGCCAGCAATTAGTGCCAGAGCTGGAGCTGAAGGGGTTGTTTGCATCAAGAGTTCATCTGACCGCTTTGAAGAACCCAAACAGCCTTGTAAAGATAAAGCTTGTAAAAAAAAGCGGGCTCTGTTTTGCTAGCTCATGAATGGGAAGAAATGCCAACTGGATAATTTTTTACACATTTCCTTTCCTTCTTTGTCAACATTCCCCCCATTTGGCCAAAACTTCAAAATGCCATATTTGGAGAGCGCCCGTCTTAGAAGTTCCAGTATTTGTATAAATAGCTGATAGTGAAAAAATTGCCCTGCCCTGGAGTCTGCCCAGGGGCCTTTGGAAGGAGCAGCACTGGGAACAGGGGCAGGGATGGGAGCAGCACGGTGCCCCCCATCTCCCTGGGCATCCCAAAGGATGGATTATGGGGATCCCAAAATCACCAGCACTGACTCAAACTTAAGGGGGTAGCAGTGCGTGGTTACAGAAGCTGGGGAAAGGGTTCAGGCATTAAATGTGGGGGTGAAAGAGAGGCTGTTGGATGATTTCTTTGGGGTGAGGCTGTCATTTTGCCATCCCTGTTCTGATGGCAGCCGGGTCGGTGTCTTCACTGCATACCCTGGAATGCGAGGAGAACAGAGAGGAGCACGGAGCAAAGAGCTGGGATGCAGGGCAGGATGCACAGTGAGGAACTAGGAGCCGTGTACTCGGAGAATAAAGGCGAGTGGGGTGAGGGGCACAGTTGGGTCCGGCTGCGCAGTGTCGGGGGTATCCGGCCCGGGGGCAGCAGGGAGGCGGTGCTCCCGCTCTGCTTTCATTGATCTCCGCAAAGGGGCAGCCCGGGGCCGCCCCGTGCCTTTAAAGGCTCCTCCTCCGAGTAGCGGCCGCGGACGGAGTGCGACGTCGGTGCAGCCTCGACGGCGGCGGCCGCCCCGAGCCCCGCTCCGGCCCCGGCAGCCGTGGAGCGCACGGGGGGCAAAGGAGTGCACGGAGCTGGGCCGCCTCCCTCCCCGCCCCCCCCGCCGAAGTGATGACCCCGCTTCCCGCAGGCAACGGCACCGTCCCTAATTGCAGCTGGGCCGCCGTTCTGAGCCGGCAGTGGGCGGTGGGAGCCGCGCTGAGCATCACCATTCTGGTCATCGTGGCCGGCAACCTGCTGGTCATCGTGGCCATCGCCAAGACACCGCGGCTGCAGACCATGACCAACGTCTTTGTCACCTCGTTGGCCTGCGCCGACCTGGTCATGGGCTTGCTGGTGGTGCCACCGGGGGCCACCATCCTGCTGAGCGGCCACTGGCCCTATGGGACGGTGGTGTGTGAGCTGTGGACCTCTCTGGACGTGCTGTGTGTGACGGCGAGCATCGAGACGCTGTGCGCCATCGCCGTGGATCGCTACCTGGCCATCACGGCACCGCTGCAGTACGAGGCGCTGGTGACCAAGGGCAGAGCGTGGGCTGTGGTGTGCATGGTGTGGGCCATCTCTGCCTTCATCTCCTTCCTGCCCATCATGAACCACTGGTGGCGGGACGGGGCGGACGAGCAGGCGGTGCGCTGTTACGATGATCCACGCTGCTGTGACTTTGTCACCAACATGACCTACGCCATCGTCTCCTCCACTGTCTCCTTCTACGTGCCGCTGCTCGTCATGATCTTCGTCTACGTCCGTGTCTTTGCTGTGGCCACACGCCACGTCCAGCTCATTGGCAAGGACAAGGTGAGGTTCCTGCAGGAGAACCCCAGCCTCAGCTCCAGGGGAGGGCGGTGGCGTCGGCCGTCCCGCCTGTTGGCCATCAAGGAGCACAAGGCGCTCAAGACCTTGGGCATCATCATGGGCACCTTCACGCTCTGCTGGCTGCCCTTCTTCGTGGCCAACATCATCAAGGTGTTCTGCCGGCCGCTGGTGCCCGACCAGCTGTTCCTCTTCCTCAATTGGTTGGGCTACGTCAACTCAGCCTTCAATCCCATCATCTACTGCCGCAGCCCCGACTTCAGGAGCGCTTTCCGCAAGCTGCTTTGCTGCCCGCGCCGCGCCGACCGCCGGCTGCACGCTGCCCCACAGGACCCACAGCACTGCTCCTGTGCCTTCAGCCCTCGGGGGGACCCTGTGGAGGACAGCAAGGCTGTGGACCCCGGGCAGCTCAGGGAGGACAGCGAGGTGCAGGGGAGTGGCAGGAGGGAGGAGAACGCCTCATCCCATGCTGGTGGCCACCAGCAGCGGCCTCTGGGCGAGTGCTGGCTGCAGGGCACGCAGAGCATGCTGTGCGAGCAGCTGGATGAGTGAGTACTGTGTGCGTGCTTGGGGTGCAGGGTGCTGTTCTGGGGGACTGCTGGTGATGGGGCTGTGGTCTGATGAATGCAGAGCACTGGGATGGGGTATAGAATGGGAACTGCTGCCCAATGCCTTTGAGCTTCCCTAAACCCCTCTGCCAGGCTGCAGAGCTGAGGTTCTTTGTGCCTCCCTGGGCACTTTGTCCCTTTCTGGGAATGCCCCAACAACCGGAATGAGGTTCATTTCCTCAGGTAGTAAAACCACCACACCAGGAGAGTGTTCCTGTCCCTGGGATCTTTTCCCTTCTCCCCTCACTCCCGATGACTTCAGGGAGCCCCTGCTGTTATGGGGAGGATGTGGGCTCTTTACTCTCTATGCTCTCTCGTTTAAGGTTCACCAGCAGAGAGATGCCGGCGGGTCCCTCGGTCTGACTGGGAATGCAGCAGAGCAGGGAGCACTGTAAGTGTGTGTTCCATCTGGGAGCAGTGCCACAGGAGACCCCAATGTGTGGCTGCAGCAGGGCCACCCCTGTCTCTGCAACAGTCCCCTCTGACCAGCTTGGCTGTCCCCTTCCCTGGGGGAGCTCAGCCCTTGGCTGGGTCACAGCCATGTGCCTGCATCGGGCATGTGAGCTGACGCAGGCGTCTGCTGACACATTTCTGTGCTGCCCAGAGTGCTTAACCCCCTTCAGAGCAGCTTGCACGCTGCTGCTGAGGCCAGGACCCCTCTTTGCACTCTCTCCTTCCAGGGGCTCAGCTCCTGGAGTGGTTGCTTTGCATCCCCAGAGTTGTGATGCTGGGGGGATGCACACCATCAGCTCCTGCTGTCTTCTTGCAGATGTTGGGACGGGGACGCTGTGTGGGGAAGGAGGAGTGGCACTGAGGGTACAACGCTGGAAGGACCCTCTGGTGCACGCACCCACACGGAGAGCAAAGGGGCTCCTCTGGTGCTGGAGAGATAAAGGCAGCAGCAAAAAGATCCTGAGCCCTTCACGATGAGGTTCCAGCACAGCTTCTGGGGATGGGGACACTGCCACCCCATAGGGATTGGCACTGGGACGTGGTGACCAGCAGCTCTGCTCGCCCACAGGACCCCATCTTCCCGGGTTGTGTAGCTGGCAAAGGAAAAGAGGATCTCCTGCTGGCAAGAAACTGCTCCGTGATCTGCACTGGGTCCTGCCCCAAACACTGCAGTGAGCTCCCGGAGCCGGGTGTGATGCTGGGAGCCACAGCAAGGGAAAAGCACAGGCGGGAGAGGAGAGAGGGATAAAGAGTGCTGCAGGAGAGGCTTTCCCCAGAGCCCTGCACGATGCTGTGGGTTCTGGCGGCGGCGATGCTCTGCTCTTGCTCTGAAGCCTCTACGTGCTGTAGGAACAGGCAGCAGCACCGCACCGCTGCACGGCCGTTCCATGCACAGCACGGAGCACAGCGGCACAGAGGGCGCTGTGCAAAAAAACACGGGTGTTTGTGTCCGCACCGTCCAACCTCGCTGGGACTTCGGGGATGATATCGGTTGTAAACGTGCGTCGTGGTGACTGTAATGCTTTTGTGTGAAATAAACCTCGGGAATCACTCGGCAGCTTTCACCTGCATCACCGGCGCCTTGCCCTTCCTAAGGGTAGGGGGCTGCCTGAGGCTGGATGCCCACGGGCACCCATCCCCATAGCGCCTGGGGGTCCCTCCCAAGGACCGGGCACAGCCTCTGTGCTGCTCACAGCCTCAGGGAGGCTCTGCGCCCCATCCCGGGGTTTGCCGGCTCAGCAAACAACCGCATCGTCCCATTCACGTTTGGAATCGGGCTGCGGGGTCCGAGCGGAGCCACGGCGACCATCCGGAGCCTCAGTGCCACCTCCCGGCGCTGCGCGGAACTCGTAACGTGTAACGGGAATAAAGAGAAAAGCAAATCCGCCGGGGCGGTCCTGCAGCTTCGAACCAGTTGTGGCTCTTCACTGCTGTCTGCAGCCGCCCCGAGCAATGAGCAAAGAAGCTCTGAGAATGCATTGACAGCACCTGAGAGCCTCTATTTGTCCTCCGCAGCACCTGCGCTGCATTTCCGAATTACAGCGCTGATGGGCTGCCGCTGCTCTTTATTTGCAGCACAAGGGGAGCTCGTGTTCGGTGCTTTTTCTGGCCAGGTGGGGGCTGCAGGGCAGCGTGTGGGGCTGGGGTTGGTTTCCATTGAGCCCTTAGTGCTGGACGAGCCTCCTTCAATGGGCTGTGCTGTTCTTAATGCTGTCATTGTGGTTTTATTTCTCATTTAACTGTGCTCTCCCAGCCAATAAGGCATTGCTCTAGCTGCCTCCAACTCTTACAGAAAGCAAGCTGTGCTGGTGGGAGCTGCCAGCATGCTGCTGCCCTGGCTCTGGACTTTGGGAACCTTCTCTAAACATTCTAAAGTCACTTTTCTTCTGCCTGTTACAATTACAGGCCAGCTAAAGGCTGCTTTCTCTGGTGCTTGTTCTGTAGGGCCTGGTTCCTGGTGCTGTGCAGGATGAGCAGTTCTTCCCCTGCTCTCAGGTCGCTGTCAGAGGACAGGACAGCTGCTGTGCTATGGGGTGAGCAGCAGCCCCCAGTGCATTGCAGGGGGGCAGCAAGGGATGCTTTTTCCCTTTGCTTTCTGCACCCCTGAGGTTTGCAGGGGAAGCAGCTGGTGCACGCAGGGACTGGGCTGTGTGTCCACAGGCTGTGAGCTGGGTGTGAACAGCCAGAGCTGCATGGTGAAGGAGGATGATGACTTCCTAGAGCACCTGGTCCTGCTGAAGACGGTAAGGTGTGGGGCTTGCTGGTGTCACCGTGCTGCCCTACTGTAGGGCCTCTGCTCTGTCACGGGGGCTCTGCCCAACCCACAGATCTCCCTGGGGGCCGATGCCAGGGATGAGTTGCATGTGGTGGCTGTGGAGTCCAAGAACACCTATGGAGACCACAAACCGGTGCCCATCGCATCCCTGCGTGTCTCAGTGCTTCCCATGGTAAGAACAGGGAATGATTCACCCTAGGTAATCTGTGGGCTTTTTCCAGCTCTGGAATTGTCCAGGCTGTGCCTACAAAGCGCTCTGTGCTGCAGTGCATCTCCTGTCCTGTGGCTGTTGTGGAGGCTGGGTGGATCTGGGGGGGTGCTCTGAGCTTTGGCTCTTTGCAGATCAGTCTCAAAGGTCTGGAGTTCGTCCCTCCTGTCACCTTCATGCTGCAGTGTGGAACTGGACCGGTTTATCTCAGCGGGCAGCACGTTACCTGTGAGTCCCAACTGGGCTATGGGGCTGGATAGCAGCAGGGCTGGTCCTGCAGTGGCTTTGTGGCAGCTTCTGCCCTGGGGATGGGGAGCCCTGCCCTGTAGGAAGCACCCACACCAGGGTGCTGGGCCTGACTATGCTCCTCCCCACAGTGGAAGATGTCCCCAGGTGCAAAGCCCATGAGGAAGAGCTGTTGGATATGGATGGAGGTGATGAGGACGATGCCAGGGCAGCACGGGATGGAGAATAGTTGCAGCTCTGGATGGGATGGATCCTTACACAAGGACACAACGGGCTTCTGCTTTGGATAGATCCTTCTCTCCATCTCAGTCGTGTTCTGATTGTGCTGCTGCTGGGATGCTGTGGGTCGTGCTGCTGAGCTGTGGGTCTCAGAGCATCCTATTGAGCACCATTGCCCCTTCCCTACACTGGCACCTCCCAGATGGTCTTAAAATGTGTGTGTTGTGTCCCCCCTGTGCAGCCCTTTTGCCAATCAATCTGCAGTCATAATGGTAGTTTTGTTCCAGTAGGAATTACTCTGGCAATTGTTTGGATAAACAGAGTAAAGTTACGTTGCAGCCTTCACAGCAGCCCAGGGAAATGCAGCCAAAGTCTGTTCAGAACAAGCAGCCATTGAAGTAATCAAATTAAAGCTCCCAATTGAGGAAAATTGCCCAAATCAGTTATTTGCATGATAGCAGCTGGCTGGGAATTTCTCTGCAGTGGAATGAGGAGCAGAGCTGGGTGTGGGCTGGTGGCACACTGGGCTGACAGCAATGGGATGAGTTTGGAAAGATGCCTGCTGGGCACAGCAGTGCTTCCCCACTCACCATCCCTACTCTGGGTTTTAATACCCCAGCCCTGTGTGAGAGCCACCCTTGCTGCTCTAAAAAAATCAAAGGGTGACAGTTTCTCCTGTTGTGTGCTGGCAGGAGAAGCAAACAGGTAAAGTGCACTTAGATGGTGATGCAGCTCCTTGCCTTGCTGTGGTACCCTGAAAGGAGCAGCTCTCTGCCCCACGGGGTTGTGGGGACAGAACTCACTCTGCACAAACCATGAGCCATCAATTAGACCTGGCTGCAAAAGCGCTGTGGTCCCTGCATGGCTGCAGCTGTGCCCTGAAACAGGAGGGCTGTGCTTGGCCATGCTTTCACCCCTCCTATGGCCGCATCCTGCAACACAGAGAGGGCTTTGGCATAACCATGGCAACTGCCAGGTAAGTAATAGATGGCACTCAGTGCCATGGGAACCAAAGAGGAGTGAGCAGGGTGCTGGGCTCTGCACCATCCTGGTGCCCCAGTGTGAGGTGTGTGGTCCCATCTGTGTCACTGTGAGGGTGGCACTGGGTGCAGGTGAAGGTTGGGGCTGACACCAATAGGAGCCCTGAGCAGTTCATTCAGCACACAGCACAGACTTCTGAAATCTTTGGAGTGGGTTTTTCTTCACTTAGTCGGACTCGGGAGCCAAACGACAGCTGATACGGGGAGAAACGGTCAGAGCTGTAAGCTCTGTGTGGAGGAAGAGTGGGAGGCGATGTGTGGAAATAGCTCAGGAAATTAAAGTTTGCCTGCGGTGTGGTTTGAGATGATTCAGTTGGGGGGGGGAAGCTGTGCTGTGCTGGGGATGCTCTCCCCATGGGCAGAGCCGGCGCCGGTGAGTTCCCTCCTTCCCTCCTCCCCCCCGCGGCTCCTCTCTTTCCCTTTGCAGCTGATTGAACGAAAGTCCGGAGTGGCTTCGGGGAGGACGGCGGGTTACCCTCAGTGCAGCCTCTCGGATCGCAGCAGAGGAGCGGTGCAGCCCGGCTGCTGCCAGCGCTGACGTTTGGATTGCCTGGCTAATCTCGTTACGGGGACGGATGAGCGGAGTGCAGGCGCGCAGGGCTGCAACAGTGCAAAAGTAGCAGAGCATCCTTATTCGTTTACCCATTAACGTCCTTTGTGATTTCCAGAAGCATTAGGAGCTCCTTTCTGGAGGAGCTGCGATTCCCTCCTGCAGTGCTGCCGGAGTGCTCCGTGTTCTGCTGCTGAGCCCGGGCTGAGGTGAGTGCATCCCTCCCAGCTTTGGGGCCAGAGCTCCTCTTTCTCCTTTCTCTTCCCTCCGTGGAGCTGTTCCACTTTGTGTTGCCATCCCTGAGGGGCTGCTTGCTGGCACTGCCTCTCTTCTGACCCCCTTGCACACCATTCCCTTGCCAGCAGGCTGCAGCGGAGAACTCCCAGGCTCAGGGCATGTCCATGGGAGCCACCTGAGCCATTGGGTTTTGGGGTCCTGGGATATCCTACAGCCACCCCAAAGAGGCCATGGAGCCCGGTGGTGATGGTGCCAATGCCAGCTCCTCCGGGCTGGCCCTGCAGAGCCACCCCAACGGCAGCACACAGTTCACTGGGGTGCAGCTCATCCAGTCCTTCAAGCCCCTCATCATCCCCTGCTATGCCCTGGTGGTCCTGATCGGCATCTTCGGCAACTACCTGCTGCTCTACGTCATCTGCAAGAGTAAGAAGATGCACAACGTCACCAATTTCTTCATTGGGAACCTGGCCTTCTCGGACATGTTGATGTGTGCCACCTGCGTGCCCTTCACCCTGGCGTACGCCTTCAACCCGCAGGGATGGATTTTTGGGAGGTTCCTGTGCTACTTTGTGTTCCTGATGCAGCCCATGACAGTCTATGTCTCTGTGTTCACGCTCACGGCCATCGCAGTTGACAGGTAAGGAGACATGGGGGTGGCACGGGGTCCCCACCATGGGCAGGATGGGGCTGATGCTGCTCGGTGGTGCAGCTCAGGGTGTTCAGTGCTGGGCACAGAGCTGGAAAAGGAAAATCCCAGGGCTTCTGCTGCACGGGTGCTACAGAAGAGCTGCTGTTTGATGGATTCATGCTCCCAGCTGTAGCACTTTTGGTGCTGTTTGCGCTACGCAGTGGGCAATGCTACCAGACTGGGTGTGGGCATCCAGGGGCTTTGTCACTGGGCAGCAGTGCCTCTGTTCTCAGCTCAGGCTGGATGTTGCCTTCTCTGGTGGATGCCTGTGGTTTAGAAATGTACAGATTTGCCCCCAAATAAAAGTTCCATGGACCCAAAACGGGAGGCTGTGCTGTCCCAGCAACTTCACTGTGCTCAAATCAATGGTGGTGGCACTGCTGTGACTGTGCCAACGGAGCTGACGCCTGGGTCTGCAATGTTCCCATGCCACCAGCTCTATTGTGAGCACAGCAGGGATGGGCTCCAGCAAAGTGCCCCAGCGCAGCCTTCTTCCTCCACCTCAGAGCAGAGAGATTTTCCTCCCGGGTTTTCATCCTTTGCTGCACCAATTTGCATCAAAATTACATTGTGTTCTGTCACCTGGATGGAGAGTGCTTGTGCTTTCTGAAATGGACACAGGCAGGACCTGATGGTAGTAGGGGGGAGGGGGAGGGAATGTATGAAAACTGTGTTTCCATAAATACATGGCTTCATCAGAGAAGCTGCACAAGCCAGGCAGAGCCCAAACCACTGATATTGGGGGAGAGAGCCTTAGAGCAAAGGGGAAAGGCAGAACCAAGGGAGGATGAGGTGGAATAGCTGAGAAAACTCTGTGGAGCTGAGCTTCTGTGCCAGTGGATTGAGGTATAACTTGCATGAGCTTGCCCTGTTCTTTTGCTCTTCATCAAAGCCGCTTTTTGGGGGGATGGAAGCAGAAATTTGAGTTCTTCCTACTACAGAAGCATCCATGGTCCTCACCGTGAATCATTGCTGAGCTTCATCTTGTGTGGTTTCATCCCAGTCCCTTTGGCTGTGGCACAACCTGGCTGGAGCTCTGCTGCACTCCCAGCCCATGCCCAGCTCAGTGGCTGTGCCCTGACCGCAGGCAGAGGGTTCAGTTTCTCCCTCAGTGAGGCACAGCTGTCATGCAGCATAGAATGGGAAGGAGCCACATGAAATCCCAGCCTTGCCGTGATGATGATCTGGGGTGGGAAACGCACCCTAACCCTCCATCCCCACACTTTAAGGGCTATGGGGTGCTCTCTCTCATAGGTACTATGCCACTGTGCACCCCCTGAAGAAGCGCCTGTCGCTCACCAGCTGCATCTACGTGGTGGGGGCCATCTGGCTGCTGTCCTGTGCTCTGGTGGCCCCTGCTGTGGCCCACACGTACCACGTGGAGTTCCAGCAGCAGGGCTTTGCCATCTGCGAGGAGTTCTGGATGGAGCAGGAGGAGCAGCGCCTGGCCTACGCCTACAGCACGCTGATTGTCACCTACATCCTGCCTCTCTCTGCTGTCTCCCTGTCTTACCTGTGCATCTCTGTGAAGCTGCGGAACCGCGTGGTGCCCGGGCATCCCACGCAGAGCCAAGCTCAGTCTGACCGCTTGAGGAAGAGGAAGATTTTCCGCCTCATCGTGCTGGTGGTGGCTGCTTTTGGGGTGTGCTGGCTGCCCATCCACGTCTTCAACATCATCCGTGACATCGACATCGACCTCATCGACAAGCATTATTTCCTGCTCATCCAGCTGCTGTGCCACTGGTTTGCTATGAGCTCCGCCTGCTGCAACCCTTTCCTCTACGCCTGGCTGCACGACCGCTTCCGTGGGGAGCTGCGCAAGATGTTCTCCTGCGAGCCACGAATCCTCCCAGCCAGCCACTGTGCTGCTGCTGTGCTCTGAGCTTGGCTCCGGCACCGGGGTGTTGTAGTCCTGAATGAATGAAATAAGGCCCTGGGAAAGCCAGGAGGAGTTTGGTTGGGTTGTAATTAGCTGCCTGTCGCGTTAATTTAATGGTATGACTTCCATTAAATCCAGGATTGGGTGTTGAGAATGGAATTTTGCATGAGGTGGTCACACCTGGTGTGTCTCTATGCGTACCAGCAAGCTGGCAATGTGTGCCCTGCATGCATGGAGCTGTGCTCGGGGTCATGGAATCATGGAGTCATAGGGTCATTTGAGCTGGAAGGGACCCTTAAAGGCCATCTGGTCCAACTCCCCTGCCATAAACTGGGGTGCCCACAGCTCCATCAGATGCTCAGAGCCCCATGCTGACTGACCTTGAATGTCTCTAGGTTGCACCTCTCTGGATGACCTGTGCCAGCACCTCCCCACCCTTGCTGTAAGCAGCTTTTTCCTTATACTCAGCCTAAATCTCCCTCTTTTAGCTTGAAACCGTTTCCCTTTGTCCTGCCACAACAGACCCTGCTGAAGCATTGGTCCACATCTTCCTTCCAGCCCTGTTGGGTACTAAAAGGTGCTCTCAGGTGCAGCTCCTTGTCCCTACAACCCACACCGTTGGAGCTGTCCCCATTCCAGGCAGCTGTGGGCAGCAGAAGCCATGCTGACCCTTCCCTGGCTCATTTGGCCACTGCCTGGGTGCAATTTGCTGTGGGCTTGAGCCTCAATTTGCACCGCCTGTGATTGCACATTGTGTACCTAATGGAGCTGGCTATTTATAGCTGATGGGTTCTGCTCTCCAAGGCAGGGACACAGCTCCGAAACTGCTGTTTTCATACTTAATTCCAGCTGCTGGAGGGGCTGTGCTCAGCCATGGCCCAGAGGGGAGGGCAGAAGTGTGGGCACAGGTGGGGCGACCCATGTGCAGCCTGGGGTCTGAATCTGGGGGTAAAAGAGGTAGTGGGGATGGATAGTATGGGGGTCAATGTGGGGCTCACAGCCCAGGTGGGTTCTGGGGGTGGAGGAGGAAGAAAAGGAGGAGAAATAGGTGCTCCTGGTGGCAGGGATGGGTGAAGAAGGGGTTGGATACATTCCTGCATGCACCTGTGCATAAACATATTCCTGTGAGGACACGTGTACCTATACACACACCCCTATATGCACACATACACACACATACCTGTGCCCTTTATGAACATCTGTATGCACACACATGCACACCTGTCCACACACACCTGTACTCAAACACACGTGTACTCACATATCTTTATATGCAAACACCTGCACACACACCTCTATATGCACACACCTGCACACACACACCTCTATATGCACTCACACACCTACACACACACGCCTCTATATGCACTCACACACCTGCACACACACACCTCTATATGCACTCACACACCTGCACACACACACCTCTATATGCACTCACACACCTGCACACACACACCTGCACACACCTCTATATGCACACACCTGCACTCATACACCTCTATATGCACTCACACACCTCTATATGCACACACTCCTGCACACACACACACCTCTATATGCACACACCATCACCTGCAATCACACACCTCCATATGAACACACCTGCACACACATGCCTCTATATGCACATACCTGCACTCACACACCTGCACACACACACCTCTATATGCACATACCTGCACTCACACACCTGCACACACACACACCTCTATATGCACATACCTGCACTCACACACCTGCACACACACACACCTCTATATGCACATACCTGCACTCACACACCTGCACACACCTCTAATATGCACACACACCTGCACTCATACACCTTTATATGCACACACACACCTCTATATGCACACACCTGCACACACACACTTCTATATGCACACACCTGCACTCACACATCTCTATATGCACACACACACACCTCTATATGCACACACACACAGCTCTATATGCACACACACACCTTTATATGCACACACCTGCACTCACACACCTCTATATGCACACACATACCTTTATATGCACACACCTGCACTCACACCTCTATATGCACACACACACCTTTATATGCACACACACACACACCTGCACTCACACACCTTTATATGCACACACACACCTTTATATGCACACACCTGCACTCACACCTCTATATGCACGCACACACACACCTGCACACACACACCTTTATATGCACACACACACACACCTGCACTCACACACCTCTATATGGACACACACACCTGCACACACACCTCTATATGCATGCACATACCTTTATATGCACACACCTGCACTCACACACCTTTATATGCACACACCTGCACTCACACACTTCTATATGGACACACACACCTGCACACACACCTCTATATGCACGCACACACCTTTATATGCACACACCTGCACTCACACGCCTTTATATGCACACACCTGCACTCACACACCTCTATATGGACACACACACCTGCACACACACCTCTAGATGCAAACACACCTCTATATGCACTCACACACCTTTATATGCAAACACCTTTATATGCACACACACCTTTATATGCACACACCTGCACACCGCACTCTCAGGCCCCGCCCACAACGAGGCCACACCCCTTTCGCCAAGCCCCGCCCACACCGCATATCTCGCGAGATCGAGGGCGTGGCTCACGCCACACCGCGTCGGGAGCTTCCGGCTCCTCATCGCTCCGCACCGCCCGCCATGGCGGCGGCGGCGGCGGCCCCGCGCTGGGTGCCGACCCACGTCCAGGTGACGGTGCTTCAGGCGCGGGGGCTGCGCTCCAAAGCGGCCGATGGGCATGGCGGCAGCGATGCTTACGCCGTCATGGCGTTGGGCCGCGTCAAGTTCTCCACGTCGGTGGCGGAGCGATGCCAGGGGCAGCCGTTGTGGAGGGAGGAGGCGACGTTCGAACTGCCGCCGCCGCCTCGACCCGCAGCGCTGCGCCTCACCGTGCTGCACCGAGCGCTCGTCGGCCTCGATAAGTTCCTGGGCCGCGCCGAAGTCGATCTGGCGGCGCTGAGGGAGGACGGAGGGCGGAGGCATTGCAGGTGAGGGGACGGAGAGACCGGCGGTGGCACTGCGGGCTGCGGGGGGGGGGGGGGTATCGGTGGGAGGAGCCTCAGCGGGTTTGATGATGATACCGAGCTGCGTGGTGGGGATGAGGCGATGGGATGCCGTTCAGAGGGACCTCAGTAGGCTTGGAGGATGAACCTCAACACGGCAGAGTGCAAGGTTTGGCACTTGGGCCGGAGGGATGGCAGGCATCAATACGGACTGGAAGGAGCGGTCCTTGAGAGCAGCCCTGTAGAGAACGACCTGGGGGTCTTGATGGGTGAAAAGCTTAAGATGAGCCAGCAGTGTGTGATTACAGCTCGGAAAGCAAATGGGATCCTGGGCCCCATCAGCAGAGAGGGGGCAGCAGGGACAGGGAGGCGATCGTCCCCCTCTGCTCTGCTCCTGTGAGGCCCCATCTGTAGCACTGCGTCCAGGGCTGGAGCCCCCAGGACAAGAAGGACAGGGAGCTGCTGGAGAGGGTGCAGAGGAGCCACAGAGATGAGCAGGGGCTGCAGCACCTCCACTATGAAGACAGGCTGAGGGAGCTGGGCTTGTTCAGCCTGGAGAAAAGAAGGCTGCGGGGTGACCTCAGTGCAGCCTTCAGTACCTAAAGGGAGCCTGCAAACAGGAGGGGAGTCAACTCTTGGAAAGGGGAGATGACAGCAGGACAAGGGGAAATGGTTTGATGTTGAGGAGGGAAGATTGAGGTTGGATGTCAGGGGGAAGTTCTTTGCCATGAGAGCAGTGAGGTGCTGGAACAGCTGCCCAGAGAGGCTGTGATGCCCTGTCCATCCCTGAGGTGTTCAAGGCCAGGTTGGATGGGACTCTGGGCAGCCTGGGCTGGTGTTAAATGGGGAGGTTGGTGGCCCTGCGTGTGGTAGGGGGTTGGAGATTTGTGATCCTTGAGGTCACTTCTAACCCTGGCCATTCTGTGAAGGCTCCCAAGGGACTCTTGAAGGGATTTGAGTGATTCTGGGCGCCCTTTAGGGGGGAGCTGACGGCACTGCTGGGAATGCATGAGGGAACGCTGGCATCCATCCTGTAGGGCTGCATTGGGATCTGATGATATGGGGGGCAATGGGGATCTGAGCCCCGCTGCTGTGGCACTGCTGGTGATCCGAGCGATCACCTCAGGGCTGTGCTCAGCTTTCCTCTTTAAATATTTACATGTGAGAGCCAACAGGTCACGGTGAGAGGGAGGAAGTTATCTGGAGAAGCTCTGTGTGTTGGCAGCACGTTGTTCATCCAGTTCCAATCCCCTGCTATGTGCAGGGTCGCCAACCAGCAGACCAGGCTGCCCAGAGCCACATCCAGCCTGGCCTTGAATGCCTGCAGAGACATCCACAACCTCCTTGGGCAACCTGTTCCAGCGCCTTACCACCCTCTGGGTGAAAGACTTCCTCCTGATATCCAGCCCAAACCTCCCCTGTCTCAGTTGAGACTTAGTTCAGGCAGGGAACGAAAGCGCAGTGCTGCCAGCACGCATGGATTTGTCTTAATGAATGCTTAGCAGAGCTTAATCACGTGTAAGAGCAGATAATTCGGTGTTATATGGGCTCATGTCACTGCTGGCTGTTAGGCTCTGAGCAGGAAGGTGTCTCCTTTAATAGGCTGTGCAGCTCTGTGTCATACTTACACCTTTGGACGTACACAGCAGTGCGGTGTCCTGAAAGCCCTGGGGTGGTTCCTGGAGCTTGGGACAGCACCAGCACTGTGTGATGTGGTTTGAGAACAGCACTGAGTCACCTTCCTCCTGTGCTGTTCACACCGGTTTGGTCAGAGCCAGGTCTGGGTCGTGTTTGTTAACAAAGCTTGTGAAGTCCTAATTAGCACATAGCTGTCATTAGGGGCTGTGTCAGGCTGTAATGTGTTTACATGCAGAGCCTCGTGCTTACAGCCAGCGAGTTGGCATGGGCTCCTTTCTTTGTGTTGGGACCAAGGGAGAAGCATGGAAAAATATTACTTTGGGGCTCCTGGGAAAACTGATGGTATTCCCCATCATTAGCATTGATTTGCTCTTGCTTTCCTGTTTGCAGCCTGTTTCTTCCACCATCACGTAGCTGCTGTGATGGCATAGAGCATCAGGGGCTGCTGCTGAGCCCTGTGCTGTGACCTGGGTGCTGGCCAGAGCCACTGCTTGTGTTTTGGAGTGGCTGACAGCGCTGGTTGTTTGCAGCTGAAATTTGCCTATGCAGTACAGGTAGCTCCTAGAAACTACACGATGCAGAGCAAAGTCTGCCCTGTACTTTGCTGGGATCAAGCATGGGCACAGAGGGCTGTCCAGGGAGGTTCCAGCTTCCCACAGCCTTCGCTCATTCACTTCTGCTTTGTTTTGTTCATCAGAGCAAATTGCTTTTTCTTATTCTCCTCCACACAAAGTACTGAAGTGTGAACTCGATGGAGTTCTGCCCTTTGCAAGGCAATGTCAGTGTTCTCCAGGCGTCCTTTCTATCAACTCAGTGGAGGGAGGACGCCTGCAGCTCGCTCAGTAGACACAAAATAAACAAATACTTTGGCATGCAGCACTGATAACCTCCCTTCTCTGGCACTACTGTGCTTTGAATGTCATTGAGGGGGACATAAGGAGCAGGAATTGAGCAAGTGCAGTGCAGGCAGGTGCTGGGTTTGCAGCTTGGTTCCCATTCTGTGCTGTGTTTCAGAAGGGAATAAGGCTGTGCCTGGAGCAGATCTCATGGTTTGACCCAGTTGCTCTCTCTCAGAGCTGAGTGGCAGTCCCAGCCATTCTGTAACTCTTGTTTTGGATCTTGCTGTGTTGATTAGGGGTTCTTTAGCTTAAGAAGCATTACCATAGCTGCTGAAAAGGAGCTGGAATGAATGGTATGAGGGTGTGGGAGGCATGCGTAACCTTTCTGGTACAGCGTCAGCAGCTCCCTTTGCACCCACTTCAAAGCCTTGAATCTGTGAATTTCAGGAAGCCTGAAGAAAGTACAGGAAAAAAAGTGGCAGAGCTGACCCACGTCAATTCCATGTGTTGTTTGTGATCCCAAACAAGAAGACAAATTTCACTCTAACAACTTTCTCTTTGCAATAACAAGTGTTTTCCTGTGGGTTCTCGGATGGTGACGTTGGTAAGATTAAAGGTTTTGCTTTTTTTTTCTGCACTGTAGGCTTTTTGCATTCTTACAGCACCTCCTGTTAAGTTCTCAGTGTGTCTGGGGGTCACTGACACTGTTGGTCCTCAACCATGTCTTGCTGAGGATAGAAATCTCCTTTTGCAGGTGGTACAAACTGCGCTCCAAACCAGGGAAAAAGGAAAAGGAGAGAGGGGAGATCGAAGTAGACATCCAGTTCATGAGGAGCAACTTGACTGCCAGCATGTTTGATCTGTCCATGAAGGACAAGGCCCGCTCCCCATTTGGCAAACTCAAGGACAAGCTGAAGGGGAAGCGGAGCAGTGGCTTCTCTGACACAGCCTCAGCCATCGTGCCCAACACGACGCACTCCCCTGCCGACAGCGAAGATGAAGCATCTGAGAAGGAAAAGAAGAAATCCAAGTTCAAAACGCTGTTTTCCAAACCTGGCCTCCAGAAGACTTCCCTCTCCCAGTCCATGTCGGTGCTGCCCACACCTCAACCCGTGGCTGCCAGGGTGAGGCTCAGACCCACGGATTTCCATCCGCAGTGGGATGATGAGGATTCAGAGACCTCTCCAACCTCAGAAGGTGAGTGTGCACCCTGCATGCACGGGGCTGTGCTCAGAGCCATGAGAGGTACTGGAACAGGCTGCCCAGAGAGGCTGTGATGCCCTGTCCTTGGAGGTGTTCAAGGCCAGGTTGGATGGGGCGCTGGGCAGCCTGGTTTAGCATTAAATGTGGAGGTTGGTGGCCCTGCGTGTGGCAGGGGGTTGGAGATTCGTGATCCTTGAGGTCCCTTCCAACCCTGGCCATTCTGTGAGTCATAGAGGCGTTTGAGTTGGAAGGGACCTTTAAAGGCCATCTGGTCCAACTACCCTGCCATGAACAGGGGCACCACAGTTCCATCAGGGTGCTCAGAGCAGCATCCAGCCTGACCTGGAACTTCTACAGGTACAGACGTTCTCAGCTAAGCTTATCTTGGGCTGGCTTAGCAGCCGTGAGCCTAACCTGCAGTGGTGTGGTTCCATAGTGGATATCTGGTAGTTGTAGGTGCTGAGAAGCTGCGTGCAGAGGGCTGGCAGCACTGAGGGACCCAGAGGAGTCACACTCATGCAGCTGTGATCATTTAACGAGTTGTTATTTGCAAGCATCAGAGAAATCTTAAATTTCCCCCCATTTATTTTTTTCCAGGAACCTTTGAAATTCCTCTAGATGAGAACTCCTCTCCTTCTGTATTTAAACATCGTAAAACAGCAACTTTGGACAGCAGGCAGCTGAACCAACCAGCTGCTGGCAACACCAAGAAAGAAGGGCTCTCTTTATTTAGCGGCCTTAAATCTAAAAACGATCCGGTTTCCAAGTCCAGTTTGTGTATCAATGGCAGTCACGTTTATATGGAAGAGAGCACCCTGAAGGACAGCACTCCAGCTTCTTCTCCCTCTCCTCGCAACTTCAGGAAGAAGCAGGTCTCTGCTTCAGAAGAGAATCTCTCTTTCAGGTCTGCTAAAGGACCTGAGGAGACGGAAAGAACGACTCCCAGCAATGCTTTGTCTGGGTCTGCATCCTTGGAGACCTTTAAAGCTATGTCTTTGCCATCGTACAAATTGCTGAGCAGTGAGGATTGTGTGGAAACCAGCATTCCTGTGAGTGTTGAAGTTACCAAAGAGACCAAAAGAACAGACCAGAAAAAGTCTGCCTTGCTTTCGCTGGTCACGGGGAAAAAGGAAGCAGCGAAAACCAGCGATGCTGAAAGTATTCCAGACAGAACTCAGAAGGAAGAGGAAAACAAAGCTACAGAAGAGAAAAATGAACAGGAAGCCAAATGCCTTGAACCTCCAACAGATTTAAGCAGAGGAAACCCTTCGGAAGACATTCAGCCAGAAGGCTTCACGAGTAAGCAGCCATTCAACCCTTTTGATGAAGAAAGGAAACCTGAGAAAGCAGCTGCACCAGCAAAGACCAAAGCTGTCAAACCCAGGTCAGTGACTTTTGCTCCATGTGCTGACATAAATGGTGACACGCAGCGGCTGTAGGTTTGGTTAGGGTGCTTCCTACCCCAGAGCAGCACTTCTGAGCTTGATGCTGCGTGCTGCTCAGGGGGAGGGGAGTTGAAGGCTTGGAGCTAGGCATTGGTCACAGGTATTTCTTTTTTAATTTTTCAATGTGAATAATAGATTGATATAGGGATATTACCTGTGAGTGATGCCAAAATAGCAGTTCCCTGAGCACAAGCATCTTTTCACAGTCTGGGGTAAGTTTCTTGCTGGCTCCTTTTGCAGAAACTAACATTCTTCTGTCAGAGCTGCGTGGCTTGGAACACATCCAAGGGCTGAAATATCAGTTCTAACATCTCTGCTTCCCCCTTCTGTTATTTGCTGTGGTCTTCAAGAGAGTTAACCTTGGAGCCCTTCTGCTTCTGACATTCACAGCAGCAGCAAGTACATCTGGGGCATTTTGTACTCAAGGCTTTTTCGGAAATTCTGCTCCTTCATGTGTGTATGTGGTATCATATATATGTCTGTCTATATATATGTGTGTAAATACATCTGTCTTACTAATAAGGCTATGTTTTGCCTGCCTCTAACTCTCTGTTGTCAGTGCTTCTTCCTGTTTAAACGTCTTGCACACGAAGTGTCTTACTAATGAAAGTGCTTGGGATGCAGAAGTTGAGGCAGTTGAGGCAACCTGAGTGTGCAGATGGCAGCAGAAGCATTTTGACATCCATCAGGTGTTTGTGAGGAGCATTTAAGCATATTTAGTCTGTTAGATAAGCTCCTGGCTCTCTTGCTGTGTAATTTATCTCCATTGTCAGGCAGTGGTGCAGTCTGGTGCTGAAGCTTGTCTGTTGCTGCCTCGTGTTGCATCCACAGGTGACATGCAAGTTTTTTGTCCCTTTTGCAGACTGGGCCTGTCTTCAGAGGAGGAAACCAAAGCCACTCTTCCTACTCTTGCACCTGATTCCCTTCCTGCTTATCTGCCTGTGCCCCACATCAGTAGTGACAACAATCCTTTTGTTCCTAAACTAGGACAGAAAGTAGCAGGCTCTGAGGGCGTTACTTCTGCATCTCTTCCTTCTCCTTTCACTGCAGAGCTTTTAAGTGGCAAGAACCCCTTTAATCCCAGCTGGGGCAGGGAGTCCCCAGCCCCGAGTTCTGACCACACTGCCATCCCTTCATCCCATCACCTTGCAGCCTCTGCTCCCAAAGGGCTCCCAAAGGTCTCTCATAGTGGCAATAATCCTTTTGCTTCTGAATGGGGCCGGGATCCTGGAGGCTGTGATGCACGTGCTTCCACATCTCCTCTGCCTGCACCTTCTCTCCATTCTGGTGGTCGCTTTAATGGCAATAACCCTTTTCTACCCAAGACTGGATGGGGGGTGGATGAGCCAGGTCTCACAGCTGTCTCTGCTTCTTCCCCTGTTGCCCTTCCTGGTGATGGAGACAATTCCTCAGCAGGACTTTCTGCTGATCTGAGCTACTCTGCTGTCGCTGCTTCAGGTGTGAGTGTGGCTTCAACCTGTAATGTAAATGCTGTAGCAAACCCTGCTGGCACTCTTTCTGTCAACCCTGGTGTGGCTCTAAAGAATCAGTGTGATTCTGTACAGGGGCAGGTGGGCCTTTCTTTAGATACAAGCGAGTCAGTGCTCTTCACAGAGAACAGTGCTGAACAGTCACCTTCCTTTGAGAGTAAGCTCAAAGAGAAGCAGGAGGTGCTGAATGAAAAGAGGAGGGAGCAGCATTCACCCACATCAGAGCCTCAGGATGCTCCTGCATCTCCAGTGCAATCTGTGAACCCAGCCCACACGCAGCCTCCTCAGGAAGCTGCAGCAGGGAGAGCTGGCAGGGAGGGGGCTGTTGCACCACAGCCTGCACCACGGCTGTCTTTAATGCAGCAATGCCCCCCAGTTCCTCAGGCTGATGAGTTAAGTGTCAGGCCTTCAGGGGAGGGCAAAGACTCTGCATCTGGCCTTGCTTTACAGGATGAGAAAAGCCCCTGTGCTCGTGGGTCCCTCCCCCAGAACGGCTCTGTGGCAGCCCTCGTCCCACCAGTAAAGCTCAGAGCTGACAGCCTTAGCAGACGTGTGAGGAAGGAAGGGGACGAGGAGTTGTTTGATTCTCTCACGAATCTGCAGTCTGCCCTTTCAGTTACTGGAGATCACGGCGTGAGGCCGGCTGCCCTTCCTGCTATTCCTGAGGCAGGCTCTGATGATGAGCTGCAGGGTGACTGTCAGGAAAACCACGGCGTTGCTGCAGGTGATCAGGACGTTTCAGAGCCTGTAGATAGAATGCCTTTGCACGAGAACCAGAAGGAGAGCTCTGATAGCTCTGCTGCAGGCAGAGTAACCCTGTGTGCAGGAGGAGGAAGTGCTGTGCCTGTGCTGCCTGCAGGAGGGCACGGCCACGGGGTCAGTAAGCAGACACCTGACTCAGGTATGACGCCTCATTCCAGTGAGCAAAGTCATTTTGAGAAACAAGAAAGGAGTGCTGGTGCTGGGGAGCGTGCAGAGAGTGACTTCTTTGAGCCTTCTGTTTCCTCTTCTTCCCTGTCGTCTTCTTCCCAGCCTCGCTCCTCCTCTCGCTCCCTCTCCTCTGACACCCCAAGTCAGAGAGCAGAGTCTCCGAAAAAGCCAACAGCAGAGGGCTTCGCAGATAAAGCAGGAAATTCTGGCAAGAAGAAGCTTCTTCAGGCATGGGTTTCACCCTCTGAAACGTACCCTAACCAAACTCAACAGGGTGGTGAAACCGTGTCTCCTAAGCACAGGTGAGAGAACATGGGAAATACATTGAAGGTATCTCAGTGCTGAGAGCCTTGCCCTCGATGTGAGCGTTGCCTTTGATGTGAGCTCTGCCTTTTCTTGCTCTGTTAGAACCAGTGCTACGAATCCTGAGCAATAAAACACCTTCTGACACTTTATGGCACAAAATCCCATCAGATCAATTGCACTGCCTGCATGTCCCAGGAGAGCAGAAGCATTTGGTGTTTAGAAAGAACCACAGATTCATTAAGAACTCATACACTGGTGCACAGAAGATGGGAATAACTGCTGGTATTACTGCCTTCTCCTGTGGACTGACCTTGCTTTTTCCTTTGTGACATTGTTTAGGATATATTTCCCTTGTTACTGCTTCTTTATCTCCTGAAGTCTTATGGAGTTCTTTATGCCTGAAGTCAGTAAAGACAGCAGAAAGAACTGGAGTGCACTTAGAGGAGCTGAGGCAGAGATGCTTGATCTTCCCAAAGTAGAATCTTTAATCTCTGGACTGGGAGGGAGCACAGAGTAGGGATTTCCCCCAGTTTCTCACTGCATTTGTTTGCACTCTGAAGATGTAATGCCAGTATCAATGTACTGCTTGAATGACACAAGCCTTTTGTGATGTTACAGACTTCACCCTGTGAAGCCAATGAACACCACAGCAAATAAGTCCCAAAGCAAAGACCTGAATGTCATCAGCGCTATGAATGAGAAGCTGCTGGAGATGAACATAAAGGTAAGGTGGAGAGAAGCACTTCAAACTCAGCTCCCACACATTGCTTAGGCTTGTGTCTCCTGTTTTGTATCCCTGTGCTTGTGCTCACACCATGGGGAACGTGCTGTTTCCTTTTGCCCTTAGAGGGGGGGGCATTCTTGCATCTATTTCCCTGCATCTCATCAGTAACAGCATCAGAGCCTCCTGTTTGCTCAGGGGTTTCTGAGTGGAGGGGATGGAAGGCTGCTGCCTGACTGCCCAGAGGTGAGCAGGACGTTCAGAGCTGCAGCTCTGAGTGACGCTGCTGTGCTGGTCCTGCTTGTGAGCTGCATAACTTGGATCAGCAGGAAGGACTGGACAAATTGGTCACTGTTGATAAGCAAACGTGATTAGTCTGCAAAGCTTCTTTTTGCCCTGAAGTAAGTTTGTGGATCTTAAAGATGGGAAAAAGGTATCCTGGGGTGGCTGCTGCCTTGTGATGTGTTGATTTTATATCCTCTGCTTCCTAAAAGCATCGCTGTGCAGCTTGTATAACCACTCAGATTTAATGAGTGGGTGATTCTTCTGATAATCTTGGTCTCAAGTGACCTCTAAAGCCAATCCTGCAGTGCCTCCTTCCGGGACAAGTGGAAAAGAAGAAAGTTTAATTTAAATGGTAGAAACCTGTCATGTTGAAATATTTGTGGAGTTTAAGGCAGAGTTTTCCAAGTGTGTTTGTGGTGATAATCTGAAGGAGAGCAAAATGCCTGAGGCCTGTGGGAGGGTTTGTGCTGTTTCACCTGAGTTTGACCTCCCAGGTCTTCAGTGTATTTCAGGTCTGTGCAGTCATAAGGTTTCAATGAGCAGCATCCACTGAGATTGGATGTAGCTCTACAAAGGTGGGAAGCAGCAATACTTCTGAAGAGCAGCTTTGTGTTGGCAGATGGACGTACAAGGCAGTTCCTTGCTGCCTGAACTCCAAACCACCTCTTGGACAGCATTCAGTTCTTACCTGCAGTGTGAGATGACCCTGCCTTTCTTTTGCAGAAATACAATCCTTCAGATCCTGCCTATGCTTATGCTCAGCTCACACATGATGAGCTGATCCAGCTGGTCCTGAAACAGAGGGACACAATCACCAAGAAGGATCTCCAGGTGCGTGAGCTTGAAGACTACATCGACAACTTGCTTGTCAGAGTCATGGAAGAAACCCCAAACATCCTTCGTGTTTCAACTTCTGGAAACAGAAAAGCTGGGAAGATGTAGGAGATCTCTGGATGTCAAACAAAGGGCTGAGATCCTGCCAGCAGAGTTTGATTAATAAGGAGACGACATGAAATAGGTGACAGCGCTGTGCTGCCTGCAGACAATGAGCTCTTCTGTTTCTGGCTTGAGCAGCCATCAGTTGGAGTAATGCTTACATCAGCTCTGGTACATGGAGCTCCAGAAGTAGAATCATTTCCCATATTTATTTTTTGGTCTTTTTCCATGATTGGGGAAAGATTTGTTCAGGCATTTAACCCAAAGTCTGATTGCCCACAGGAAGGATGAAGGGTTTGTTGTTGTTTTGTGTGTTTCCCTTGCCAGCAAAGCGCTGCTGATCCTTCGATGAAGATTTTTTTCACTGTTGTTTTTGAGCAGCTTTGATAGATCAGTTACTCATCTGTCTGCACCTGAAGTTGTAGTGCAATATAAAATCTCATACAGTAGAGCTCGAGGATTTGATTTTTCCTTTTATCTTTTGACACTGGAGGAATCCAAAGAATGAACGCTTCAAGAACAGAGCCGTGTGGGCTGCATTTTAAAAGCAATTTAATGCCCTGAAACGGGGTGCGAGTTTAAACCTCAGTTTGGAAAGGAGGAAACAAAGCAAAATGAATGAGACAACACAAGCAAAGCAGTTCTCCAAGGGGAAGGCTGACAGGGTTTTAAACATGGATGCTGTGGGATGTTTGTGTTCCATAGGAATAAGGAGTAGCAACGGGTTTGGGCCGATGGTACGTTGTGGTGGAAGCTGTTCTCTGGATTTAAACTCCTGATTCAAAGGCTGGTTGAACAGGGAAGGCAAAGGTACAAACACCTGGATTCTGCTCAATAGTCCTGGGTTGGGGTGGATTTCTGTGTACACATGCATGGCCTGTGGCTTCTGTGTGAAAGTTCTGTGATGGTTTTGGTGTCAGACCATTGCAGTTTATTGCATGTAAGTGCCTTGAATTTTGGAGCTTACCCTGGAGCTGCCTTCAAGGGCGATCAGGCTTAAAACTCATCTCTTTTTTTTTTGTATCCAGCGTACAAAAGGAACCAAATTCCACTCTTCCCCTTGGGATGGGAGCAGTCAATATCAGCACTCAGATCCTGCTGTGTTCTTTGTGACCTGAGCTCAGAAAGGAATGAAAATTTCATGCTGTTGGCTCTGCAAGACAATCAAATATTCCTTAATTTGTGGCTTCTTTGCAGCTCAGTAGAGACAAATGCTTCTCAGCATTGCCTCAGGCAGAGAACAGCAGCACAGGGCTGTGAAGCAGCCACTGCAGCAGGCTTTCTCCACTGAAAGTTAAACATGCCCCTGTTTTTTGTGGTCATCTCTTGTCCAAGGTCAACAAACCGAATTTCTTTGCAGCTCTTAAGTTCACCAGAGTTTGTGAATGCCTTGAAAGAAAGCTGAAATACCAAAGGAGTGTGCAGCAGAGGAACACAGTGAGCGCTCCTACCTTCTGTAATTGAAGTAATCTATTAATTAGGTCACTTCTGACGTAGCCTGAAAGGAGTTTCTAACACAGTTTTCCTACAGCAAAGCACTTTATTGAGGGATTGATTATTAACCTCTTAGCAATAATCTTACTAGTTTCATAAAACACTGAAAATTACTGGAGACTTCTCAAGTAAATGCTGTATTTTTGTAGTGGAAAGTAGCTAATATATTATCCTAGAGATGTTTGTTGATTGGAAAACTCCAAGCGTGCTGTTAATCACATTTTCTTTCTGTAATTGGGCGGATGGCTGAAATCAAAGCTCTCCTGACAGCTCTCCTGCATCAGAAGCTCAAATCGAGGAAAACCTTTTGCTTTAAGCATCTTTAAGAGTCTCTGAAGGCTCGAGGTGGTGCTTTTCTGTACCCTCTTCTGTGAAAGATGGCTCTGAGATGCAGAAGTTGTGAGCAGTACCTTCAGCTCCTGCAGGGCTTTGGGTGGCTCCGCTCGGCGTTGCTGGGAATGGATGCTGCTCCTCCTGCCTGCAAACAGCAGCGGGGTGGAGGAGTGCTTTGCTTCCTCCCTGTGGATCTCTGGAAAGAAATGGTTCCCAATACCTCATGGATAAACTTCTAGCTTTCTGATTGTTCTGGTTTAGAGAGACAGAAAAACCAGTAGTGCCTTCAAACAACGTTAACAGTTCCAAATCACAGATGCTGCTGTTGGTAGTCATCACTGGACGCAGGCTGAGGAAGGCCTGATGTGCTTTTATGGTTCTCACTTCAGCAGTGAGGGCACTGCTGTGGTTCCTGCTGTGCTCTGTGATGCTGTGCGCAGTGCTCCTGCAGTCTGGATTCCACAAAGCTTTTACAGTGGGTTTTGTGCATTCCTTTTGGCTACGATGTGCATCTCGAGGTTCTGCACGCAAATGAAACACTGATTAATGAGTCTCCTTAGAGACAAAGCCTTAAGACTTGTACTGTCCTTTGCCAGTTACCACTTTGCCCATCGAGGTGTATGGCCTTTGCAGGGTGGGTTATCTCCTGTGGTGACAGGTGCTGCTGCAGGCAGCGCTCCTGGATGAGCCACACTTCCATTCCGCAGCTGTGGGAACGTGGCACAAACCTCAGACCTCCATCTTTGGTTAGCAACACTATTTAAAGCTTTTCTTTGGTGTAAGGGGTGCTCGCCTTGATTTTAAGGGACCTAAGAATCGAGTGCATTTTCTTGTTTGATTACTGAAGGACCTATATGTATTTTTCCGTTTATGGGGTCTGCTTTTATTTGCAGGTACTGTTTGTTTTTAACCCCCCTTTGGTTTTGTGGAACACTACAATAAAATTACTTTAATTCCAATGTTCTCATCGCTGTGTTTTTTCCTGTGTCAGAGGGAAAGGCAGCGGATGTCTGAGCGCAGCTCCACGGGCCCTTCCTCAACCTGTTTGTGATGGTCAGAGTCACCTGATTTCTGGATAACATCTCCTAATTGAGGTGTGGGATGCTGGGTATGTTCTGTCTCCTTGGCAGCTGTGGGACAGAGGGAACTTTGAAGCACGCTGTGCCTCTTGAGAACAGGTGAAAAAGGCAGCAATGGCTCAACAGTGACCCACAGCCTGAACCCACAGCCTGTGCTGCTGCAGGCAAAGCTCGGCTGCTCCTCGTGTTGAACGTCCTCGCCCTGCAGCTCCTTTATGCTGCATTCATCCCTGCCAGTTGCCCGTGATGTAAACATCTGACAGGGTGGGAAAACCTGCCGGGCGAGCTCATCACGGAGCCGAGAGTTTCTGCGAGCGGAAAATGTGCAAAAGGTCCTCGGCCGGGAGCAAAATCAGCCGCAGTTCCGCGGAGATCCGCGAGGGAGGAGCCGCTCAGCGACGTGGGGCGGAACGCGCGGGGCCGGAACGCAAAGCTTGGGAGCGGCGCTCCGCCCGGACCTCGACGGGGGTTGCACCGTGCGGCGTTGTGATTGGCTGAGAGCGGTGCGCCCCCCGCGCGGGTCCCCATGGCGGCGCACGGCCGCTGCCCCGAGTGCGGCTCCTCTGCGCTGCTGGAGGACGCGCACTACGCGCAGCAGCAGTTGGTGTGCGCCGCGTGCGGCTGCGTGCTGGCCGAGGGGCTGCTGACCACCACCTACAGCGACGAGGGGCAGCTGCGAGGTGAGGGCTGTGCCGAACGGGGCACCGCAACAACCCCGTGCAGCGCTGCGGGCTTGGGGCTGAGTGGTTGGGTGACCGTGAAGAGGAAAGGGACCTGGGGGTGCTGGTTGATGCTGAACACGAGCCAGCAGTGTGCCCAGGTGGCCAAGGGGGCCAACGGCATCCTGGCCTGCATTAGAAATAGTGTGGCCAGCAGGAGCAGGGAGGTGAACATCCCTCTGTACTCAGCACTGGTGAGGCTGCATCTCCAGTGCTGTGTTCAGTTTTGGGTCCCTCACTACAAAAAAGGCATTGAGGCCCTGGAACGTGTCCAGAGAAAGGCAGGGAAACTGGTGAGGGATCTGCAGCACAAGTCTTATGAGGAGCGGCTGAGGGAGCTGGGGTTGTTCAGTGTGAAGAAGAGGAGGCTCAGGGGAGACCTCACTGCACTCTACAGCTTTCTAAAGGGAGGCTGTGATGAGGAGGGCTTTGGCCTCTTCTCCTAGGCAACAACCAGGACCTGAGGAAACGGCCACAAGTTGCAGCAGAGGAGGTTTAGGTTGGACGTAAGGAAGAACTTTTTCTCTCAGGCACTGCAATGGCTGCCCAGGGAGGTGGTGGAGTCGCCGTCCCTGGCAGCGTTCAAGAGGCGTCTGGATGAGGAGCTGCGAGATCTGGTTTAGTGCTTGTGGTAGCAGTGGTGATGGGAGGGCGCTTGGACAGGATGGTCTTGCAGGTTCCAACCTTGTGATTCTATGGTTCTGTGGTTCTCTGCACAGCCGTGGTGCTCTCGGCACTGACCACTGCTGTTTCTTTCAGAGGTGTCCTATTCGCAGAGCACTGGGCAGAAGGAGCAGTTGAACCGCTGCGAGCAGCGAGGTAAGAGCAGACACCCCCACCTTGGGTTTCTCTGGGCTGCATTTCTCTGGACGACCAATGCTGGTGCATCACCACCCTTATTGCAAACAGCTCCTCCCTCATGTCCAGCCTAAATCTTTCATTTTGAAATCGTCCCCCTTGTCCTGTCATAGCAGGCTCTGCTGAAGGGTCTGCCCCTTTCTTACAGCCCCTTGGGCTGCTCTCAGGCCTGCCTGGAGCCCTCCCTTTCCTGGCTGCACAATGCCCATGCTCTGCTTGTCCTCACAGGGCAGTGTTCCATCCCCCGGATCATTTCTGCTTTGCTGTAATTCTAACACACCTCTGAAATGGTAAAAAGCCTTCAGGAGCTGACAGTCGAACACGAAGGAAGGAGTTAGTTCTGCTGATCCTTAAGGGCAGTGTCTTTTTTCAGGGATCAGACGGGTCCAGGATCTCTGTAAGGTTCTTCGGCTCCCGTCGGTGTTTGAGGGAACGGCCGTCTCCTACTTCCAGAGGGCACTGCAGCACCCCTCCTTCCGCCTGGTCAGCCTGGAGAAGAAGGAGCTCCTGGTGGGCTGCTGTGTGCTGGCAACCTGTCGGCAGCACAACTGGCCACTGACGTTGGGAACGATCTGCTCCCTCCTCTATGCAAAGCAGGAATTGGTCACCAGCGTCTACCTGAGCCTTCAGAAGGAGCTCGGGATCTCAGTGCCGGCGCTGAGCCTTTCAGATCTGGTGAAGACTCACCTTAACAGGTAATGGGAACCTGTGACCCGTGTGGCGCTTTGTGTGCAACACCGGTTTGTGCAGGAGCTTCCAAATGCAGTTGCTGTGGAAAGCTGTTTGGAGAGCAGGCAGTGAGGGACTTAGGCATGGCGAGCTACTGCTTAACTCAAGAGCAGGGTGTGTTTGCCCTTAAGGACCTCACTGTGGCTTTCTTGGTGTTTATTTAGATGGATGACTGCAGCAGCGGCTGCCACTGTGGTGGAGTATCAGCGAGCCCTCAGGAGGCTGAGGGCAGAAATCCCTCACAGTCTGAGCCGTGTTGCTGTAGCCACGTCCCGATGCTTTTCCTGCTGCTAACAGTGGGTTTTCTCCTCTTCCAGTTTCCGGCTGTTCCAGCACACAGAGGACATCCCTGTCCTGTTTGTGGAGGACAAGGAGTCGATGCTCGCCCGGACCATGCAGGTGGTGGAGCTGGCCAGCGAGACGTGGCTGGTGACAGGCCGGCACCCCGTCCCCATCGTCACAGCTGCAGCCTTTCTGTCCTGGCAGTCACTGCAGCCCTCCGCCCGCCTCACCTGCACGTTCACACAGTTCTGCAAGGCAGCAGGCGTCGACCTGCCTCCCCCAGCACGCCTGAGGCTGAAGGAGCTTTATGATGTCCTCCTGAGGATGGCAGCTGAGCTCGCTTGGCTGAAGGTGCTTAACTTGGACAAGAAGACGGTGGTCAAATACATCGGGGATCTGCTGCAGCACCGAACCTTCCTGCTGAAAAATGCCTTCCGTGCAGCAGATGTGGAGGAGCAGCAGAGGGCAGCCCAGGCCGAAGACTCCTCCAGCAATCCTCCAGCAGCAGCAGGGACAGCACAGGCCGAGGGCCGTTCCACAGAAGGGAAACAGAAGGCTGTGGGCAGCCGGAGGCCCTTACTGCCACCCTGCCTCCTCCATCCAAGGAAGAGGCTGCGCACTGCAGCCTTGAGCGCTTCGGATGCTGGCGTCACTGGAGATGATCCCATCTCTGACAGTGAAATAGAGCAGTACCTGAGGGGCCCAGAGGAGATCAGGGCATTCAGGAGGGCCAAAGCGTGGCAGTAAAGATGAACGTCACTGGAACGGCAACCCCGGAGCATCGGAGAGTCTGGAACCAAAAGCGTAAATCCTGGTGGTTAAAGAGCTATGGAGTGCTGCAGGGAGGAAATGGGGTGGGGTGGGGAGTGGACGATGGCTTCTTTCGTGTTCTGGACCACAATGAGTCATTTTAATTAGAAGTAAATAGAAACACAGGTGCCAGGAATGGTTTCAGCTGCTCCGGCGTCGGCTGGACAGGGAAACCAATGGGGATCTGCAGCCAAGTGACAGCAGTGGGGTCTACGAGCACAGCACTGCTGGCTGTTTAATTCACACACTGTGAGGCAGTGACCTGTGTCTGCCTAACGGGCTGTTGTGTTTGCATGCAGAATCTGTGGGGAATAACAGCACTTTTTGGCAGATTTTGCAAATCTTTAATATATTAAACAAAACGTATCTGCTAGAAACATTCTATTCATATAAAAATGCAAAAAGACCCCTTTAAAGACATTTCTTTGGCATATTTTCCCTTCCCTCCCCCATGTATATTGCAAGAAGCTCTCTGTTGATCTGTCATTTGCTTGTAATGTAAACATACAAAGAAAAAAAGTGTAATTAATAATACCAAGCTTTTTATATAATACTGTCACAGTGCAGCAAGCATATATAACAACTCAGCATCAGCAAGACTGTGTGGGCTGCAGAATTGACATAAGGATGTAAATTGCATCGAATTCCAGGCACAATAAACGTGGTATGAAGCAGGCTGTTTGGTCAGGGAAGTCTGGCAGCCCAGGGACACAGCAAAGCCAGTGAACTGCAGCCCTGCAGGACGAGGGGTTCCAAAGGGAGAGGAGTTGGATTCTGAAGGGGAGAAAAATCTGCCTCTAAGTGCTGTTTTGCTCTGTTAACTCCTGGATCCCTCGGCTGTGGGGTAGCAGAGGGCTGGCTTGAATGCTTCCCAGCGCTGCAGTCCTTTGCTGCTCCCCGGGACCCCATGGGAGGTAGGTAAATAATTAAACCCATTTGCACACGTGAGAGAACTGAGGCTGAAAACAGCACAGATAGACTCCCCTCGTTCTCCTTTAAGCAAATGGAGACTTGGGAGTGCTCCTAGAGCCTCCTACAGCCTGCAGTGAGTCTGGCTTTTTATTTGCCTGCTGGAAAAAAGGGGGACCTGTTTTTAAATGGGGAAGAATAAGTGCTTAGCAAAGTTCCAGCCCTTTGAACGTACTGCAGTCCTTAGGAAGGGCCCTGACAGCACCGTGGGCATCTCACTGTCCAGGAGCAGCCTCCTGTGAGGGAGGAGCCCACACTGGAGGGACAGGAGGTGGCTCAACACAGCGCTGTTGGTGTCCTGGCTTTGGGGGAGCAAAGCCTGCTGGGTCCTGTGTGCACACATGGGTGAAGGATGAGGACCTGCTTCGGTGCCTGCACCCAATTGGGCTCTTTGGTTCCTGGAGGAGATGGGCAACCCGTGTCCACCTCAGGCAGAGCAGTGCTGCTGCTCCACCCGTTTGCATAGGTCACACCTGGGAGGGTTTGGGAGCATTTTCCTGCGGTGCTTTTAGTGTCTGACATCCACAGAGTGCAGACAGTTTCTCGGATCAGTGCCTTCTCTTACCTTGTGCTTGCTTCGCAATATGGCTTTTGCTTTGGCAACCCTCGGGGCTCAGTGCTGTCCTTTAAGATAACAACGTTTGCTTTTCATAACACTTCAAACTGAGACTCTTTCAGAAAAAGCTCATTTGGGGCCACCCAAGCGTCCGCACGACCTGCCTACGTCTTTGGGAGTATTGCATTCGTGGCTGTGGGAGAGCATTGCTGCTAAGGCGGAGGCACTTGCATCAAGTCTATACATATATACATTCACCAATATAGAAATTTGAAAAATAGACATTTGTTTCCTTTGTATCTTATAAAATAGCATTTAGGATCAGTCTGAAGTGAGGTGCGGGAGCGACGGAAGCGAGGCTGCAATTCGTGCTGCTGAAAAGCAATGGTTGCCTTTCACCTCCGCCTCTCGGTGCTGCAACATGGGCAGGCTGTGACGCCCGTCCTGCGGGGATGAGGCCCCACGTAGTGCACTTAGCCACGCTCGCAGCCTCTCTCCAGCCTCCTCCGTGCACAGCCTCCAGCCTAGGAGGACGTGCTGCAGCACTATGGCCATCTGCTCCTTCCCCATCCCTCACACCGTAGTTTCGCTTTTCCAGAGCCCGCTTCTCATCCCGGCCCCGCCGTCAGCACCGGCCAGGTTGACGTCGTACTTGCTGCCCTTCAAGCCTCCGTTGTGGCTGCCCACGTTTAGGGGGTAGGAGCGTCGCTTCGCCTCCCTCTCCGCTTGCCTCACGTTGTCTCTGCTCCGCCGTCGCGCCTCCAGAAAGCCGTCGCTGCCCTCCGACTGGCTGGGTGCCACCTCCCCATCCTGGGTGCCCGCGGCTCGCTGCGCAGCGCAGTTGTTCATGGGGCTGTTCCTGCTGCTGTGGTAGCTCTCGGAATGGCTGTTGTGCACGCTGCCGCTTTCGCTCTGCTCGGAGGAGGGGCCCCGCAGCACCTTCAAGCGGTGGTGCTTCCCCTCGCGGTGCTGCTTAGTTCTGCTCTTGTGGTTCCTGCGGTGGTTGTTGGCGTTTCTCCCCACCCCGGAGCTTCTCCCCCCGTCGCCGTGCTCCGCTTCCTCAGCCTGGCTCTGTGCCGCCCGCAGGTTGGTCAGCTTGCAGCGGCCGGCGGCTGAGCCCGTGCTGCTGGGTGAGGAGGAGGACGTGGCGCTGCGGGCGGCTTCGGGATCGCAGCTGATGAACATTTGGGAGCCGTCCTCTACCGCCGCCGTGCCGGGGTGGCTGTAGGGCTGCATGGGCAGCGCAGAGCGGTAGGAGGGGCAGCAGGAGAACCACGAGCCCAGCACGTCCCGGCGACGGACGCAGTGATGGATGAAGATGAAGAGTCCCAGCGCCACGGCCGTCACCCCGTAGAGGCAGCTGAAAACGACGTTGAGATCTCCACGCTGGGACACGGCCATGGCTCCAAACGTCCATAAGGCCACATACATGGCGTGCACAGCCAGCAGTGCCCAGAGCTGTGCCTGCAGTGAGTACACACCATCCACCTCTGGGCAATGCGTCCCTGAGTGCAGCGTCACTGAGATGGAGCCTGAGTCTGTCAGCAGCTCCCCGTTGGTCCCCAGCCTCGGCGGTGTGCCTGGCAACTCCGGGGGCTCCTTCCCACGAGGAGCCTGGCACTGCAGGCTGAGTCCAGCACACAGCAGGTACAGCCAGGTGACCAGCAGGATGAAGGCCACCGGCACGTAGAAGGCACCCAGGCTGGGCCTCCACACCAGCCAGCAGCTGTAGGGGAAAGAAAAGGATCCAATCAGTATGGCTTCAGCCCCTGGACATGTCCAATGGCCTCTCTCCATGGGTTATGCATGGCTCGTCAATAGACAGCTCCTGGGATGGATTCCACAAGCATTTCCCTGGATTCCCAGCACTTCTGGCTTCCCTTCCCCTTGCCCAGGCTGAGGAAGGCAGCAGGACACTTACTAAGGGTTGTTGTCATGGTAGTTGTGGATGTTGACAGCTGCTGTGATGCCGCAGATGATGAGGGGGATCCCACCAGCAATCAGATAGAACCTGAAAAGAGAGAGCACACCAAGAGCACACCGTTGTGCTGGGTCAGAGCACACCAAAATTATGCCATGCTGCTGAGTGCAATTCCCAACGGGGAGGACCCAGGGAGGAGTCCCAGGCAGGGGATGGCAGTACCGCAGCATGGGCCGAGGGGTCGGCGGTGCTGAATCCCCATCTGGCTGCCGAGGTGCTTTCCAGGTCGCCTCCTTGTAGAGGACACGGGCTTTCACCACCATCCACAGCAGCGTGGACAGGGAGGAGTAGTGCAAAATGATGCCGACCTGCAGGACGAGGTGATGTGGTCAGCACAAGGATGATGCAGCCAAGTGAAGCTCAACTGTTCAGCTTGGAGGAAGGCCCCATTTGGGGTCCCCCCCATTGCAGCAGTGGCACCCACCGCTTGGCAGACGACCAGGTAGCCGGTGAGGGTGATGCCTCCTGCAAACACTGCTGATGTCATGGCCATGTGGAAGCAGAGGTTAAGGAGCATGTGCCAGCACTTCCGCGTGATGTGAATGGTGCTGAAGGGAGCAGAAGGGAGCGGTGAGCTGCCTGGCTTGGGCTGTCCACCTCCAGCCATACCCCCACCTACAGCCAAGGCCACGCTGTGATGCTCACCCGTGGTGGACGATGTATGTGATGATGGTGGTGAAGAGGCAGAGCAGCAGCACGGCTGTGCAGGTGTACATGGCTGGGTGCAGCACCTCCACTGGACCTCGTGCCTCACTGGGGAACCCGCTCAGCTCCTGCACGGCACCACACAGCCCGTCAGACCCTACCCCATATCCCCACAGCCTGCAGTACCACGCATCATACACCTCCACAGTGCGAGCACAGAGCCCCAGTGCTCACCCCCCACCTGCTGCCCCATTTACCATGAGCACAGCCACGTTGCTGAGGTGCCGGCAGTGCAGGGAGGTGACGTTGGGCTCACGGGCAGCCAGCTGGCAGCCCTCGGCGCTCCAACCCCCCATGCCCCCCAGCACCTCAAAGTTCCAGTAGGCAGCCACAGGGTCTGCACCCTCCCCGGGGTGTCGCAGCGACACGGCCACCGGCTCCGTCAGGTTCCCTACACTGCAGCCATCTGCAGGGATGGAGAGAGCTGGTGAGCCAGGGGGATCCCCCCCCCCAAAAAAAACCACCACTTTCCCTTCAGCAGCACAGCCCAAAGAAATGGCTTTGCTCTGCAGGAGAGCTGCAGAGAACAGCTCTAATCTCTATAGAAAGGCAGCCCTGCTGGCACACAGCCCTTACATGTCCCTGCATAGATGACTGGCGTGGCCACGCTGCGCCGCTTGCCGTCGTCTGCTAGACGTGAGGAGTTCCCTGTGCTGCAGAAGAGCTTCCCATTGCGGAACACCAGCAGCTGCAACTTGCAGTCGGCCAGCGGGGTGGGTGGAATGGGGCTGGCAAAGAGGCTGGGCGGCAGCTGGATGGAGGCCAGGGCAATGCTGTTCTGTGGGCACGCAGTCATCGGTGAGATCAAGCCGCACCCTCAAAAACCCCTCACCCCCATCAGACCCATACCTTGATGTGGAAACTGCTCAGGGAGACGTTGGGGCGTCCTGTGGTGCAGCGCAGTCGCAGCTGCTGGTCAGGCTGGGGCTCGGCTCCCTGCTCAGCCAGGGCCGTGCGCCCAGGAGGGCCCCCATCCCGGCGCTGGAACGCCACGCAGCTCAGCCCCACGTAGCTCTCAGGCTTTACCACGTACGCCTCGAAGGCGATGTTGCGTGAGTTCTGCCAGGCACAGAGCAGTGAGGCGGCTGTCAGCCCAGCATGGGCAGAGACCCCTAACATGGGCATGGATGGACCCCCTCTGCATGCAGGGACTCACCACTGCCATGTGCTGGGAGTTGGTGCTGAGGGTGTGCGCTGCGATCTTCTCCAGGGAACGCACGATGCTGGTGCATGCCTTCTCTTCTTTCTGTGACATCCAGAGGATGTGGTCGTCCACCAGCATGATGTTGCTTGCCATCTCCACGATCACATCGGTGAGCTGCGAGGAGAGCCGGCTGCAGGTCGCGCTCAGTTCATTCATCCCCAGTTCATGCTTCCCTCCCAGTACCCACCATGCACGGATGGGGAAAGCAAAGAACAGCAGCGTTACCTGCTTGATCTGGTCCACGTAGCCAATAAACTTCTCAATCATCTGAGCCACGTAGAGGACATCGACCATATCTGAGAAGTTGGCAGCCTCGGCTGTGTAGACGCGCAGCTGGTGAGCCAGTGTCAGTGCATTGGAGGCATTGATGGGCATCTGTAGGGTGGCACGACCACAGGGCACGATCACTGCTGTGCCTGACCCCAACCTCAGCAATCCGTGCGGGCTGAACACCTGGCTCACCAGCACAAAGGTGTAGAGCACGCGGGTGATGTCGTTGGTGTAGAGGCAGTGGGAGTAGTCGCCCTCCTCCCAGCGCCCCGCACGGTCACAACGCCTGGACGCTTGCTTCTCTGCTGCTGGACCCCCACTTGCTGGCCCCGAGGCGAAGGGGTACTGCAGGCATGACTGGAAGGCAGTGATGCCAGCCAGCGTGCGGGGCCACCTGGATGCACACACACACACAGTGACAGTGGGGCAATGCTCCCCACGAAGCTGCTGTCCCCCCATCCCACATCCTGCTCGGCTCAGAGCAGCGCAGGGGGGCACCGCTAATCGAAGCCACATTGACTGCAGCAGTAATTTATATTCTGGAACAGCCCTGCCGAGGTTACGGCAGACGCCCAGAGCCTTTCGTCTTGTGCCAGAGAAATTCCAACACCTCTGCTGCTGGAGCCTGGCTGCGCTGCCGGCACGGGAAGGCCTTCAAAGGCGCTCATGCTCCCTGTGGCTGCTAATTGCAAGCAGATGATTGGGCACCTGTGGGCTCCCGCCTGCAGGCAGCCCCCTGCCCGGCACGCATCGCACACGGCCACGGCCACACTGCTACTGGTCTCTACCTGAAGTCCCCTCGGTTGTTGGTGACGCGCTCTGCAGGGCAGTAGGATGCAGAGGTCTCCAGCACCACGATCTCCACCTTCTTGCTGACGTTGCCCTGCGAGGTGGAGACGGCACACTCCCACTCACCGTTGGCGGAGACGTGGATGTTGGAGAGGATGAGTTCACTGTGGGCAGAGGGGACACGTTGGCATGGAGGGGCAGTCCCTGGAGTAGGCACATGCACCAAGAAACAATGCCAACACTTTGCATCCCACCTACAGCACTTGGTACCCGCAAACCTGCAAGCCCTGCACTGTCCCCAGCATATATGCACTCCATCTCCACCTCTATCTCCATCCTAATCCCTATTCCCATCCTCATCCCTGTTCAATCCTCTCCCCATCCCACCTCCATTCCTACCCCCATTCACATCTCTATCCCCATCATCCCCATCTCAATCCCGATCCCATCCTGTTCCCACCTGGTGATGAAGGTGCAGTCATGGATGAGGCTCTCCTCCACGATGACGCCCGCCCGCTCATCCTCCTGCACTCGCTGCTGGTTGTGGTACCAATGGATCTGGGTGCTGTTGTCCAAATAGGTGGCGGTGCACTGGAAGGGCAGTCGGTCCCCCTGGAACACCACCTGGCGCAGCGACGGGATGAGGTGGTGGGTGTGCAGCTCCGGGGTGCCGGCTGCAGGGGTTGGGGGGGATGGGACACACACACATGTGGTGTGAGCCCCCCCTGGCCCTGGCACACTGCCCACACCCTTCTTCTCTCCTGCTCACCGCATTGCAGCTGGTTCTCCTGTGCGCTACGCAGCGGGGTGCTGTGCAGGTGACGTGGATACACACACAGCGTCCGCTCCGAGATCTGAGCTGAGCGGTTGCGGGCCCAGGGCAGCACCCAGAGCAAATTGCAGTCACACGTCAGGTATTCGGTGGCAAAATCCCTGCAAGGGTCAGCAGCCGTGTGGGGAGGCTGAAGGTGGAGGTGGCACAGCTGTGCACAACTCAGAGAGGGTCTGTGTTTGGGGGTGGACGTGGTGTACTCACACGACTTTCAGTGAGGGCAGCTCGTCAAAGACGCCAGGGGGGAGGCTGGAGAAAATGTTTCCTGACATGTTACTGCAAGAAGCACAAAGCTGTGGAGGAGACTGGGACATGCTTGGAAAACCTAAAGTCCTCTCACATCCTGGAGCTGCTAATGTCACCCACTGGTCTGGGCATCCTCATCCCCATCTCCATCCCGTCCCCACCCAATCCTAGAGATGAAAGCCTTTAGGAGGGGACCAGGAGTCCGAGCCCCCTGATGTGTCCCATTTACAGCCCCCACCACCCAACACAGTGTGTGGGAGATGGTGGCCCTTCTAGGGGAGCCCACGGCACTGCTTACAGTCGGAGGAGGTTGGTGAGACCCTGGAAGACGCTGGCGCTCAGACAACCGATGCGGTTGTTGGAGAGGTCCCTGCAAGGAAGTAGAGGGGCTGTGAGTGCTGGAGATGCTGAGCTGCTCCCAATCCCAATAGGCTGCCCTGCACTCCCCAGGTACTTACAGACGCTTCAGCTCGGGGAGCCCAAGGAAGGCGCCTGGCTGCACCGTGCTGATCAGGTTGTTCTTCAGGTCCCTGCGGGGAGACAGACACGGAGCTCAGGGCGTGCAGCCAGCATTCTGCCCCTTCCATCAGCACAGCTCCACAGTGCTCCCAGCCAGATGGAAGCCTGGGGAACGCAGCCCCGCTCCCAGCACACTGCAGCCACACAGAGCCAGGCACCCCAGGGACACAGCAGGGCCCCACACGTACCGTGCTCACCTTTCCCTCCTGCAGAGCTGTTTCCAGAGCAGCCTTATCCCAAGAAGGCTACTAGGATAAGAGCACGCTGCAAATGTCAGCACAGCTTCACAGTGGCTTTGCAGCCCGGAGGAAGCTCGATTGGGTTATTACATTGATTGCAGGCGTGTATCTTATCAGAGGCACGCCAGGCACGCAGCAGCCGCTGCAGTAGGGACGTAGGGAGAGCTCTCAGCTGCTGCGCTTCTGCTGAGCAGAGGTGTCCCATGGGTACAAGGCACACAGCCAGCTCTCAGGGCGCTGGGCAGGGTGCAGAGGTGTGCAGGGCTGTGGGTGTGCAGGGCTGTGGGTGTGCAGATTTACAGGGGTGGCTCAGGTGAGCCCCAGTGCTGAAGGAACAGCTCCACTCACCCACACCTGTAGTGCAAACCCAGCCATCCCAACAACCATCCCCACCCCAACAACCCTCCCCATCCCAACAACCCTCCACCACAGAACACACCTGACCCTGGGACAGCCCCACGGACAGACAGACAGACAGACAGACCCCACACCTGCAGCACCGGCACTGTGGGATCTCCACAACTCTGCACACGGCACCGTTCAACGTCCCCCCTCCCCACACACAGCGTTGTTCATTCATTCCTTTGTTGGACCTTTCCCAGTGCTTCCATGTGCAGGCAGCTCACACAGGCTTTTAGTTGTGCTCCCAGCCCCATCTACAGCACGTGGGATGGAGTTACCATGAGTGTGGTTTTCTCCCGTGCTCACTCCCATCCAGAGCCTTTCAGCACAGTGCCCAATGCCTGGCTGACAGGAGCCACTGTCACCACGGGGCTACCCCAAAACTCACAGTCCTGTATGGGGCCATCGAGGGACCCATCCTGGCCAAATCCCAGCCCCTGAGCACGGTGGTGCCGGCGGAGGGCATGGCACTCCCAGTTGGGGCTGCGCTAATGAGGGTGGCCGCATACCGGCCCTGCTCACACTCATTAATCTCATTACGCCGCCACATATCAGTGGTGATGCTGAGCTGCCAGCCCCGAGGGGTGGTGGGCATGGGGCTCTTGGGAATGGCTTGGGGACTCTGGAAACAGCTCAGCCCCAGTGACTGCGTCACACCGGGATGCCAAACCCCCATGGCCCCATGACCAAAGCAAGGGGGCCCCTGAGGTCCTTGTGGTGCCAGCACAGCCCCTCTGTGGGGCTTCTCTGTGCTGCAGCCCTGGACCGACCCGATGCATACAATTAGAGCTGCTGTCGGGAGCAATCAGGCGCAGCCCTGTGCAGGCTGGGGGACGGGGGGATGCTGCCCATGGCTGTGCTCTGAGCTGAGCTTCAGTGGAGGCCACCCCATGCTACACACACAGAGACCTCAGGGCATGGGGATGTGCAGACCTCCTGCACTCAGGGGCTGCGGTCCCCAGGTATCGCCCCTGGGCTAGGCTGCTCCCTGTCCAGGCTCATTAATCCTCTCGTTAATGAGAACTCAGTGCCAGGAGCCTAAATGTGACCCCATACTTCAACCACAGAGTGGGAGAAACTTGGGTCCTCAAAATGACTGCTTCAAATAGAGTCCCAAAACAGCTCCATGCGTATTTTCATGGCTTCAAAAATCTCACGTCAGCCTCAACACCACGCACTGGGAACACAAGCCCAGAGGCAATGCCATGCCCTGCAGTTCCTGCCCTGACCCAGCACTGCACACCCACTCCCCATGGAGCAGCTGGCCTCTGCTGGCCAGGGCAGGTGCACACTGCATAACTCAAACAGGCTTCACGTTCATAAATGCTTCCTTGTTTGAGCTAATGAGATCCAGGCTGTGCTGATCCCACTGCCCATGGGGAGCAGTGGTGAGACCCCTGGGCAGTGGGGCTGGGACCAATGGGTGCTGTGGTGCCAATCAGAAGCCTGGGCACCATGGAGGGGTCCCTGCACCCCAAAGGAATAAAGACATCCTTGGCACCATGTGCCATGGGATGGTGCAGGCACAGTGCCCTGCAGGGACCCTCCTGCAAAGGGATGGGCACCCATGGGCTGTCCCCACAGCTGGAGCCCCCCGGCCCCGGTGTCACCCCATCCCTGTGGGGCTGAGGAATGTGTGAGCCCCTTGAAGGGGAACAAAACACCCTCAGTGTGCCCGTCCCCACTCCTAAAAACCTACAGATCAGATCCATATGGGGGCCATAAATCTCCTCTTATTAACACTCCCATCATAGAGATGCCTTTCATGGAGAGATAAGAAAGTTGACTTTGTTTGGGGGGACAATGTCGCTTTTCATACCAGCCCCCACTGAGTGTGGCCCCCCCGGTGCCTCTGCCCCAATCCAGCTTCCAGAGACCCCAGGATGCCTGTGGGTGCTGGTGGCAAACCCAATGCCCAGAGGCTCACTGAGTAGCCTAACCCACACCACCCCCAGCCTCCATTCACTCACAGCTTCTCCAGCGCCCGCAGCCCGAAGAAGGAGCCGTTCTGCAGCACTGTGATCTTGTTGTTGCTCAGCAGCCTGTGGGGATGAGAGCACAGGGATGGAAGGAGAGGGAAGGTGCTGTTACATGGGCTGTGATGGAGATGCCCAAGGATCAGTGAGGCTGGGGGATTGGGAATAGCTGGATCTGTGGCAAGGTGGCATCGCTGGGGGATGACATGGGACACACAGCACCCTTGTGGGGACACCATGCCATGGTGGCACTGGGCTGGAGGTCCCCAGGGCTGTATCAGTGCCTGGGGCATCACAACATAGAGTTGCACGTGTAGGCAATAAGAACCCCCAAACCTGCACTGAGCAGCATCGAGGAATCCTCAGCCCCCACCCCATCAGTGGCAGGAAGCGCAGAGGGAAACCGCAGCAGGGAGGGTTCCCTGGGAACCCCATCCGGGGGCGAGCAGCAGGAAAAAAGGCCTCATTGAGGGCTGTGCCAGGGCTGTTTACACACGGGCCGTCCCTGCAGCTGCGCTGAATGGGAACTGTGTGCTGCAGACAGGACGAGCTCCACACCATCCCAGTCCCAGGGGGCAGACGTCGGGTTTCCCTGGCCCCATTCCCACATCGCAGCCAAGACTGGGGGACTCCAGAGGGGTTGCAATCTAACCCCAGCAGCAGCTCAGCTTCATCCCATTCCATGGCACTCACGTGGCACCCAGTTCCCTCACTACAGCCCCCAAGGGATGCTGCTGCAGTGCAGCACGCTGCTCTCCATGGATGTTGCACTCACCACTGTGTCCCCACCACCATGTGCTCTCCACAAGGGTGCAGCTTTGGCTGGGGTTACAACCAGGGCTGCACCCAGCTGGGAACATGGCCCCCAGCCCACCATGGGCCCCAGGAAGGAGCCCCCATGCCAGGAGATGTCTTTGTTCTTCTGACCCCTGGGACCATCAGCTGTGTTTCTGCCATAAAAACAAAACTCCCCTCCATAAAAGGCAAAGCTCAGGCTGTCCAAGATGAAATCAGTATCCTGTGTGATCTGCAGCCAGGCTGCGGGGAGAGCAGAGGCGGGAGCAGCCTCCATCCTGTGCCTGATGGAGCTGGGACCCCCTGCACCTATTTGTGCAAGGAACAAAGCTCCCAATGAGTGACCAAAGGATGCTGGCCTTTTTTCCCAGGCAGCCCCACTGGGTTCCACGGAGATCCATGAGTTAGTGGTGATGTGTCTCTGCTGGCACCACTCAAAGCAGGGAACCAAGAAAGCTCTGAATGCATGAGACGGATTCATGGGGCTGCAGGACGGATCCAGCCATGGCAGTGGGTCCCTGTCAGGCTCCTTATAGCCACTGATGCAGGGGGACGTGGTCCCTGTGCCCAGGCTGCCTGCAGGGCTTGGCACACCATGAAAGTGCAGAACCACGAGCAGGACATGCCACTGAAATGGAACAGTTCTGCAGCACCCAGGAAGCCGTTGGCTGACGCTGCGTTCAGTGAGTGATTCTGGATCACTCCCTAAGGGTAATGCAGAGATGACAGAGCACAGCATGAAGGAAAAGCAAGGAGTGGGTGATGGGTCCCACTGGGTCCCACCTCCTCTCCCCAGACCCCATTACCAATGGCACGGAGCCCACGAGGCACCAGCGCAGGCGCAGAGATGGAGAAATCCCTTTCCCTTCTCATTTTTCTTCCCCTCATCTCAAAAAAGAGGAGCCAAAAAATGGAACAACAACAAAAAAAAACTAAAAAACCCCAACCAACAAAAAACACACACACACACAAAAAAAAAAAACAACCCAAACAAGCTTGTTTTTTCAAGCGTGCTGGAATCCACTTGGATAAATAACTGCTCCAGAACCCGGCCTGCTGGAACAATAAACTTCCTATGTCCCCGACCAAAAAAGGAGGCAGCGGCCGCGCTCCCCGCAGCCGGCGTGCAGCGGGAGGAGGACGCGGCACGGAGGTTAATAGTGGGGCGAGGATGGTGGGGGTGGGGAGCACAGCTATGCTTTGCTCTCTGAGTGCATTAATTTAAAGCATATGCTGTGTGCAGATAGGGCCGTGCCCTGCGCGGCGCTCGGCCGCCGGCGGGGGATTGTAGGAAGGGTGAAGCGGGGGCCCCTGGTGCTCCCCAACCCACTCCTTTCCCCCTCCTACCCCCCCAAACCGGGGCGGTGCCACCAGCTCACGTCACACCAGGCTATTTCGGATGGTGAAAATTATTGTTCCAACCCTCAGCACAGGAAAAAGGAGCCCCGGAGAGAGGGAAAAGTGGTCAGAGTGGAGCGGTGCAGGGATGGCCCTGGGGATGTCACGTCCCCGTCGCTCCATGGCTCCGCAGGGTTCCCAGTCTGTAGGGATGGGAAGGAAAAAAACCCACCGACCCCTAAAAACTGCCCAATCAATATCAAAAGGTTTCCAAAAGAAAGCGCCTGCAGGGCCCAGGATAAGCAGAGGGGAGTTCAAGTAGAACTGGAAATTGGTCATAAGTCAAAGCCCTCCATTCCCTGCAGACAATCTGTAATTTCAGTGCAATCAAGCTGTGTGCAGAAATGAGGCCTGCGTTGGGATTCCACATCTGGAAGAGGTTTGGGCTCCTGCCCGTGTGACAGCAGGGCCAACAGGGTGATTGGGGCGGGTGGGGACGCAGCACACTTCCATCAGGGTGTGAGCACGGGGTGGAGGGGGGGCATTCAGCCCCATTAGCAAAGGCAGCAGCGCTGCAGGGACATCCCCAGCCAATGCCCTGAGATGCCAGTGCCCAGCACCAAGGAAACTGCAGTCCCAGGAGGATAGATGATGCCCACTGGAGCAGGACGTGTGGCAAGCAGCAAAACGGGAAGCAAAGCACAAAGGGGTGCAGGAACTGCACAGGGTGGGTGGCAGAGAGCACATGAATGTCTGCTCAGGTTGCATGGGGGCACTGTGTCACCAAACCCCACGCGTGCTCCTGGCCAGCACTGCAGCAAAGAACTGCAGGGCTCTGCACAAAATGCACCGTGTGCCCCACGGTCGAGCTGCCCCTGGGGCACACAGGAGCTGTGGGCTGCCCAGAGGGATGTCCCCACAGCCTTAACCACACCTGGCAGCACTGAGAGATGCTGGGTGAACCTGGAGCCTCTGGTTTTGATTGTCCCATCTGGAAAGGGTTTAGCATAAATCATGTTTACTGCGAGAGAGCAGAGCTCAGGGTCACCACGTATTTGTAGGTTTCTGTCTATGCCAGTAGGTTTCATGTCACGTCAGAGTGGGGTTGTGTCACGTCCTGATGCTGCCATGCAGTCACCCCAAAAAGAAGCTCAAGAGCAAGCGAGGAATGGGATGCTGCTCCCAAATACAACTCAACAAAGCATTCCCAACCCTTGTGGGTGCCTGCAGTGAGCTGACACGTCACAGCACCCCAGGGCAGGGATTGCAAGAGCAGAGAAGCGTGGGGAGAGCACTGCTGCAGCGTGCAGCTCCAGCACGGCAGCACGGGATGGGACCACAGCTTCAGGGCCATCGATGCTTCCATTGCAACCACTGCATTTCAGAGCTCACGGTGCCACACAGCTCGGATGAGCTTTGAGGACATGCTCCATATTTATGGGTTTTCACCAGGCCAACATCATCACACTGAAGTGAAAACATGAACTGCTCCAAAGCAGCCACAGGACCCCCATGCAAGAGCAAATAGCAAATACGTGGTCATTGGGCAGGATCGGGAGCACCCCGTGCACTGCAGGACCTCAAAAGCAGGACAAGGTTCTGGTGGGACGGGTGAAAGTGCCGATTCCAGCAGCGGCTGTGCCGTCACTGCCCTCCCAGGCAGCTTTAATTCAAACCTCCCTGCCGCAGTTATAAATAAACACACACCGCTGCCAGCGCCTGCCCAGAGCCCGGAGCTCCCCTGCCCAGGGCCGAGCGGAGGGAGAGAAGCGACAACTCAGCCCCATCGCAGAGCCCAAATCCACGGCACATCAGATCCGTCTGGAGCAAATATTCCCAGTAAAAAGCTTTCAAACAAAAACATCCTCCCCCAGCGCTCCGATCAGCAAACATCGCGGAAGGAAACGCGGGGATGGAGCCCGTTTCCTGCGCTTCCACATCGGGTCCACGCTGCGCACCCACATTTCCAGCCCACGGAGACGGAGAGATCCCGGGGCGGCTCCACGACGGCTTTAAAACCCCATCGAACAGCGCTCCGCGTTACGCAGAGCAGAAAAACCGCTACAGTCGGAGCAGAGCCGCCGAGCTCACGGGAATCGGTAGAGTTCGCTCTGCGTGGGACGAAGGGACGCGGGCACGCGTGTGCGCGGTACTCACAGCGTGGCGGTGCCGTCGGGCAGCAGCCGCGGTTCGGGAGGTGCGGGGAGGGCCGCTCCGTTGCACAGAACCCGGCGGCGGGGCACGGCGGGGCCGCTCGCCTTGTGCCGCTCCGCCGCGCACTTACAGCCCACGCTTTGCACCGCGCAGCTCCGCACCGCCGCCGATTCCGCAGCCCCGCTCAGCGCCGCCGCCGCCGCTAAGAGCAGAGCCGCCGCCGCCGCCCCCCGCATCGCCCCGGCACCGGGAGCTCCGGCTCCCCGAGCCCCGGGGCGGCTCCGGCGGCGCCTCCCCCGCTTGCAGCGCTCCGCCGCCAGCCCTGGCGCCTCCCCCGGACCGCCCCCCGCCACCGCCTTCTTCTTCTCCTCCTCCTCCCCCCCGGCCCGGCCACCACCGGACGGCCCCGGGTGGGGTGGAAGAACGGGGATCCCGAGGGGGCAGAGAGGCGTCGGACTCTGCGCGGGGCTGCGGGGCAAAGGGCTCAGCCCGACGGCACGGAGCGGGGCTCGAAGCGCAGAGCTGGAACCCCGTGCGTCCAGCGGGAGAGATGGAGCCCCGGGCATCCATGGAGAGAGAGAGGTGGAGAGCTGGGCATCCATAGAGACAGAGACGGAGCCCTGTGCCTCCATGGAGAGAGATGGAGATGCAGCTCCATGTATCCACGAGAAAAGATGCAGCCCCGCACCTACAGAGCTCACATGGTCCATACAGACCATGACGTGACCCTGCAGTGACAAGCACTGCATCCCAGGGACATGCAGCCCTGCTGGCCCCCCAGGGCCCCACACTGCAACCAATGCACAAACTTTCACTGTCACTTCACTGCTTCACTCCCTCCCGGCCCCTTCTCTGCAGTCAGCATTCCTCCCTGCTCGCTTTTAACTTTGTTTGCCTCAGTGCTTTTCATGCTAAGTTCAATATTTTCCTTCCTGCTCCCTCCCTCCCACGTCCCCACTGTCCCCTGTGCTCCCCCAGCCCCTCTCAGCCCCATGTTCATCTTCTCCATGCACGCCACTCACTGCAGCTCCAAATCAAAAGCGATCAAAGCACGAAACGAATTCTTTGGGAAGCCTCCAGGAAGAGGGAGAAGAGGGTCACAGAATGGAGGCAGAGGCTGATTGGGGAAAGCAGTTTCTCTCCAGGACCAGCAGTGGATGGAGGAGGAAGAAATTGACTCCATTCTCTAAATAAATAGATCTCACTGTGGTGGTGGGCGTAAGGAGATACTCATCACACTCCCATCATTATAAGAGCACAAACCCAGCTCCAGGAGCTTGGTCACCAAATCACAGTCATGCACACTGTGTCCCTTTGTGTCCTCTTTTTTTTTTTTTTTTGAGGAAAATTTCCACTGCAGCAATCACTTCCCACTGCTCATTGCTTCAGGATGCTGGGCCCGGACCCCACAGCTGGAGCTGGGAGCAGCAGGAAACTGTTTGTATCCAGCATCCGCCCGGAGATCCTGCATGAACAGGTGATGGCCAATGGGAGGAAGAGGCTCCACTGACCCCCAAAGCAAACACTGAGCCCTGCCTCCTCTTCATGCTCTGCAGAAAGCACGAGCGGTGCTCCCTCCTCCTCCTCCTGTAGGTAACACAGCAATGCTCTGCCACTTGATCAAGCCCTACAACAACTTCTCATCACCCTGCAGTGTTTGTAAAGGATGTACCATTTCTCCTCTGGGAAGCTGCTCACACCACCCCAACCCTGGTGCCCCTCTTCTTTCTCTTTCTGAGGGCAGTGACTCCATAACCAAAGGCTGCGAGGGCTCTGGAGAACCTCAGCATTAAACTGGGGGCTCTTCATACATGAACACGGCAGGACTTGGCACAGCCCTCAGCCCTGGAGGACACTGGTCAGTGCTGTCACCATCTGAGGGTGGTCGGAGCACTGAAGCTGTCTCCACCACACACTGAAGCAATCAAGCTACTCTATGTGGTCTTCAGAATCCCAATCCCCTATAAAATTACCTCTAAGAACAGTCAAAACTTTGTCCAAGCCCATAATGTGAGCTGCCTGGCCCCATGGCTGCTCAGCTCCAGCAGGGCTCCCCACGTGGCTCAGCTCCAGGTCCTTTCAAGTGCTTCCAACCCCTCTCCACACTTTCCCAGAGCCCCTCCAGCCCCTTCCGACACCTCCTGCAAGGAGACCACGCAGCATCCCATCCTCAGCCACAATATCAAGGATGTGCAGTGCCAAACCCGGTACCCCTCGCCCTCATTTGGGTGTAACAGTGCTCCTTCTCCACTGCAGGCACAGGGAAAGACAACAAGCACGAGACTCGAAATTCCTTTCACTGGGATCCAATAAAAACCTTGGCAGTTGCCGGCCTTCCTGCCGGAAACCCGATCTCCAAGAAATAAACACTCTTTGCACTTTGAAAGGCTGTGTCACACAGGCTGTGGGGCTGGGGCATGGGGCAGCTTCTGCCTACCTCGGGCATCTCCAGCAGCTGCAGATCCAGTGCTGTCCATGGGGAGCTCTGCAGTCCCATAGGGACGTGCAGCACCCTGGTGTGACGTGCAGAGCGGGTCTGGTTGGTGCAGCAAGAGCTGTGAAACGTCAGCAGGCGGCCTTTGTGCCCCTCCAAATCTCAGCACCTATTGCATCCCTGCATGCGTGCTGCATGAATCGCAGGCACTTCTTGACAGGGAGGTCAAGCTGCAAGCCAGAGACTCTGCAACACAAAAGATATGGATCTGATACAATAAATCAAGCCTGGCTTTGGGGAAGAAGGGAAGCGAGTGGTGTCTGCGCTTTTGGCTAAGAAAGGAAACTGGAGCACAGCAGCTTTAAATGCTTCTAACGGGGACAGGCTGCAGCTCAGCACTCTCCCATGATGGTCGTTGCACCAAGAGCCATGAAAGAAGCAGCAGCAGCACGTTGTCCTACCCTGGGATCATCCCAGCTTTATTCCTTCCAGAGGCAGCCAGCTCCCAGGTGTTCCCTGCAGCAGATGTGCAGCTCTGCAGATGCTGCTGCGGGGGGTTCCTGTGCTGCTGGGACCTTTGGCTGGCCCCAGGTGGGCAACACTGGGGTCTGCATGAGTGTTACCTGGTGGGGCTTACCTGAAACCTACAGCTGTGCATTCCCATTGCCACTGAGAGGTGGTGCTTCTATGCCAGCAGCAGGTGCTGAAGCCACGAGGAGGAAGAGTCCCTCGGGCCATGAAACAAGCCTTCATCTGCTGGCAGCATTCCTCCAAGGCAAATATTGACAGTGACACTGTCCCTACGAGCAGTAAGAGCACTGCTGCTCCAACAGACCAGCAGAGTGCTTTTCACAGATGTAAATAAAGCTTGTGTTGCAGGGGGCCTAAGTGCCTGGGCAGAGGGGTTCATTAAGAGCCCTTTGTCTGCAGTTTGCTCGCTCTGCTCCTCTGTAGGAGGAGCCCAAGGTGGGCAGTGAGGGTGCAAGAGCAGCAGAAGGTGCCTGTGGGTGCTGCACTGACCTCAGGAAGGCCCAACCATGTGAGGAGCATGGCAGAGCTCTCAAAGAGATCAGAAACCGTGCTGCAAGCGGGATGGCAGAGAAAAGCAGCTGCAGAGCAGAGGAGCAGTGGCTACACTGCTCTCCTCTCTCTTTAGCGCGTTGTCACCACACAGCAGTCTGCTGCAGCTGCTGGAGCAGCACCCCAGTCCCATCCTACGGCCACCTGCGCTGGAGCAGAGCCCCATCCTGCAGCTGGGAGCTCACAGAATCAGAGCTGGGGGAGCCCTTGAATGCCTTTAGCAGACAGATCGGAAAACCAGCAGACCACACACTTCTGTGAGCCTGTCTGCTCCTAAAGAACCACCGTGCAGAGTCAGACCTCCAGGGCATGGAAGCCAGGACAAAGCCTGCCCTGCACGCAGCACCCCGCACGCTTACCTTAACTGCTTCATTAAGCATGATGAGGGTTGAGTTTCAACTCAGGAAATAAGTGCAAAACGCCTGAGAGAGGAAAAGTGGGAGTGTAAGGAAGCCATAAAGGCAGACAATTCCCACAGATGTTCAACATCAATCCAGCCCACTCTTCTGTGCTCAGACATTAGAACTGTGACCATGCAGCTTGCTCCAGCTTAGGAAGCTTTATAAGCAGCACTACTTTAGCAAACAAACACTGCAGAGACACCAGCAGTCTTTACACATTTGCATCAAACTCAGAAAGAAGAATGCGTGTCCCAAGTTCATTCCATATAATAAATAAAGCTTTTAATATGGTGAAGTTTGCAAACAAAATCCGCGGTCAGGACGTTTCACCAGTGCAGAAATTCAGAGATGAAGGAGAAAGGGATGAACCACGGGATGGAGAGCAGTTATTCGTGAGCCCCATCACCCATCTGTCCCCGCAGGGCCGGGGGAGCAGCGCCACCCAGAGGCTCCTCCAGAGCAGCTCTCCCCAGCACGCAGCTCGGCAGCCACTTCTCCCCTTTTCATCTCACATATCTCCACTTTCATCGCTCTGCTTCAGCTGCCGTCCCCTCCAAGCCAGAGACCAACAGATCTCACCGAACAATAAGCCCAGATTACAAAAAAAAAAGCTCCAGCAACTCTCAGGGCTAGAACATAAAAATAACATCTTTAATAGCTTTATAGTTGGCACAGATGGCGTTTGAATTCACCACTTTTTATTAAGAAACTATGAAACAACACATTGTGCAGTTCCAGAGAGGGCAGCTCAGACTGCATGTTGCTTTTAAACCACGTAGCTACAACAGGTTGGTGTTGGAGTTCACTCTTTGCATTTATAGTCAGAAAGTAAAACCAACAGCTAGATTTGATTGCATACACAGAGAAAAGCCTAGGAAGGATGTTTCTGCTGGCAACCAATGCCTCCTCTCAGCAGCACACAAAAACCCAGAGCACAGAGCTGTAACAGATTACATGAGACTTGCTGAGGTTACTGCTGGCTGGCGCAGAGCTTCTGCTCAGATCTTGAACAGTTACCACAATGAGAGCCCTGTTTCCCTCCTGCAAGAGGGGTGAAGGCCAGACCAGCACTTCAAATGCATGTAACCAATGGGAAAAGCCTGTAACATCCATCACAAAGAACAAACACCAGCTGAAAAGTCCCACACTTGCAATCTGCAACCAAAACATCAGGCCATGAACTCAAAACTCTGTTCTTTACCCATCCTCGTGTGCTTGTTATTCATCCTCTGTTTAAACGGATGCCATCTCTTCAGCAGGCTCAGTGTCACCACGTGCTACAGTACCAAGCATTGCTCAATAGCCACCCCAGGCAAAGGAAACACTTCCATGTCTCTCATGTAACTTGTTTAATGAACAATGTAGCCCTGAATGACAACATAATGACCCGCACTGCTGAGGATACATCTTGTCCAGGAGCAACTCCATCCTGACAAACATTTGCTCAACCTACTTATCCAAAAGTCACTGTTCACGATGTGCCTGAAGTAGCCAAGATTCTACAGTCATCTTCAACCTTAACTTCTCTTATCGTTTTTGGTTATAGACATTTCCAGTTTCTATGGGTGCTCTCTAATAATCACAATAAATTACGAGGCGTTTCTGGCCTCTGTTCTGTTATGAGGAATTCCTTCCCCCTGCCGTGACTTGGAGCTGGCAAGGATGGAAGTAAGAATGCATAGTGAGGTCTCCTATCATCTGTCCTCTGCTGAGGCCACTTATTTTCCCCATCTAATGACCCCGTGCCGTTGAGGCCTCTGTTTTGCCTTCAGTTCCAGCAGGAGCCTTACCACCATCCGCCTTGTTGGAATAATCGCGCTCTCCAAAAATGGTGCTTCCGATCCTGACATTTGTGGATCCAACCTCAATCTATGGAAGGAGACAGAAAGAAGGAACTCAGCGCAGGTAGATGGCTGATCTCGATGCTCCCCCATCTCACACAAAGGCAGCTCCCTCTCTGACAGAGAAGGGGGGGCAGAAGGAAACGACTTACTGCGTGCTGGAAGTCTGTGGACATGCCCATGCTCAGCTCCACCTTCTCAATGGGGAGATTCAGCTTCTCACACACTTCTTGACGCAAAGACAGCAGCACCTAGAAGGAAGAAGAGAAAAATCACACATTTGGTGACATTTTGGATACGTTTTCATGGTTTCACTCATCACAATTTCTGCCTTTTTTTGAAGCCTCCCTGACACAGAAGGTGAAGGTCCCACACTCCTCTGATGCTCGCTCTGCAGCACTGAAGGCTCCCCACTACAGGCACGCACAAGTCTACACAACCAATTATGGCAGATAAAGAAATGCAGAACCAGTTCCCCTTCCTGACACAGCCCTATGCACAGTGCAAGAGGCTGAAGGAATAATTATCTTCAGATAAAAAGCAGGACCAGAGGATTCAGAACAAAAACCGCTGCATAAGGTGCACTGTTGATATCCTGGCTACAGCTTGAGAAAAAAGATGGGACAAAAAAATGCACACGCGTCAGGCATTTGCAGAAATGAGCCCATCACTTTATTTAATATTGATACTTCACAGATCTGTACCACTCTGAACCAGGTCTGTGCTTCTATTGGCAATCTACAATCAGATTTATACCCTCAGTGTAATGGGAGGCCAGCCAACAGTTGACATTTGCTTCCAAAAATCTTACCTGGAAGTCAGGATTTGGCCCCTTGCTAAGGTCATGTCCAATGCTGCCAATTGTCATCAGCCCCACAAATTCCAGGCTTGGACACTTGTTGATAACGTGCTCCACAGCAGCTGCAGTGTCTCTGGGAGGCAGGCCATGCTTACCTAGCAAAAAGTAGGGTGATCTGTGCCAAGTTCCGTGACAGAACTCCCCCCCACAGCCAGGCAGAAGCTAACTGATGGTTAAGTATCATCTCAGCAGAGAGAAACTCCTTAAGAACACAAACCAACACATCCAGGTTGCTTCTTTTATCAAGTCAGCAGGACAGATCTGCACGTCATCACAAAAAGTGTCTGCCACTTACTGTCTTCTCCACTGGTGTTAACTTGCACCATGACTTTCAGCTTCTGAGGTGATCCTTTTTTCTGCCATGAGCTGTTGACTCTGTCTGCCAGTTTCACAGAATCCACTGTTTCCAACATGAACAGGTTAGGGACAGCTAGGGAGAAAACACAGAGGCTTCAAGCTGCCTGTGTAACACAAGAATAGTTATTCACAGCTGTGCACAGCTAGCAGCAGACTATGGCAAGAGATAGCAAAGTGAATCAGGACTAAAACACAGGGCAGCACCAAGTTCTTCCATTTGCTAATTGGTATTCTTGCTAGCTTGCAATTATCAGTACTCATAGGTGACAAAGATGATTATTACTTAAACTATGGGAGAATACTGCCCATGGGACACCACAAATAAAGATAAACAGAGCTTACCGATCAGCTTGTTGACATTACTTTTCTGCAGATGGCCAATAAAATGCCACTTGATCTCTGGACAAGACGACAGAATCTGTAAGCAAAAGGAACGGGTAGGTCTGAATGAGGATTCCTCCTTCTTTCATGCAGCAATAGGTCCTGCTTTGCTCACAAACAAGATACCAGATATTCAGTCTTCTTCTGTTTACTCTGAATAGCACAGCTCAGACAGCACTCGTGTGCACTGAGACTGCTTCACGCTCTGAAGAGAAGCAGGGCTGTGGCAGCAGAAAGTTCATTGCAAGGTAAGTGGGAAAGGCTCTTTTCTAAGAGAACAATCACAAAACGAACTGCTTTCCACAAAATAAAGATGCTACCATTTTAAAATGAGGACTGTGCCCATCTTAGGGCAGAGATCATGAGAGATAAAGTGCCGCCCAGACATTTTATGACTAAGGTGCATGTATTCATATATTCACAGAGCTATATATTCACTGGAGCTTGCAAGACAAGTAGGGGGAAGAGTGAAGAGGCACAGAGCTAAGAATAACCTTCGAAAAGCACGGAGATTTCAGAAGTCGATTTAACAGCCTCCATCATCACCTCCCTACAAAAAGCCAGGACTTCTGCTGGACAGCCTTCAGGACACAGCTTTGTGAGGAGGAATAACACACACACACACACACACAAAAAAGCACGCACTTACTCTGGAATCCGACGCCTTTTCTAGCAGCTCCTGAACCTAGGAGAACACAAGAAGATCTTGTTAGGATCCACACGGTGCTCCCCCTGCACACAGCACAGCCTGCACTCACGTAGTTCTCCCCAAAGCTGCGCTGCCCGTGGCTGTAGGCGTCCAGCACCATCTCCGCGGGCTTCGTCTTGCTGACAGCCACCAAACGCGGCTGCACGTCCGGGAGACCCTGCGGGAAGAACGCTGAGTGTCGGGGGCGGCCCTGCAGCCCCGCAACCCCGCTCACACCGCGCTGCTTATGGCGGTAGGCCCGTTGCCATGGAGACGGGCGGGCCGCACTCGCGATGCGGGCTTGCCTCCGCGGTTCGCAGGCCTATCTCCGCACGCAGAGCTTCTCCCCCCGAAACCAAGTCTCCTCAGAGCTTCAGCAACACTCACCTGCGGCCTCCGCGCTGCCGCCTGCTGCACCTGCTCGGTGACGGCCCGCAGCGCCGGTCCCAGCCCTTCCCCGGCTGCCATGCCCGCTCTCCACATCCCCGGCCGCCGCCGCGCCGACTTCCGCCACACACGAGTGACGTTCCCGCCCCCCCCTCACGGCGGCCAATCCAAAAGCGCAGTCGCCGCCACAGACCAATGGCAGCGAGGGGCGGGAAAGCGGGGCCGCCATGATGGGAAGGATGGCGGCGCCATATTGGGAGGGTCGGGAGGGGTCATGGCGTAGAGTGCTGAGGGGAAGGTCAGGCGGGGAGGCCGGGTGTCCGCAGCTCCCCAGGGCTTTAGAGGCTTTCTGCCGAGCTCTGGTGAAGCTTCCTGTCAGCGAAGGCAGTGAGGAAGGAGAAGAGGCCCGTGCTGCGCTCTCAGTTTGGTGTCTGCATGTACAAATACACCAAATCTGCACTGCAAATAAACCAAATCATTGCCATCCGTATCCAGAACAGCTGCTGTAGGGCACAGCTCTCAGCATTAAAATAAGCAAATCAACCATAAAACAGGCTCCATTGCTCGCCCCATAAGCCCTATGTAAACCCAGGGCTGTGCCATGGAAGCCCACAGCTGTGGGGCGCAGGCAGGCAGTGCCAAGCTGCATGGAAAGGTGCCAGCTGGAAGCCATCAGCCAAAATAATTCCCTCATGCACAGAACTTGCCCTCCTCCCCCCCAGCAGCTTTGAGCACCAACAGTTTTTACACAGCTGCTCCAAAACGCCTGGCAATTATTTTCCCGCTAACTTCACTTGCCAAACTTTTGTGACAGTGATTTTCTGTAGTTCTGCAACTCCATACCCTCCCACAGCTGTACTCCTGGTAATGCCTCCCTGCAAACCCACCCCCTCCTCGTGTTAAAGGCCCATAAAACCAGACCACGATTAAAATTGAAGGCCATTTTATTGTCATAGCAAGTATCAAAATAAAAAGGCTTTTAAATTCAGTATACAGATCCACAGCTGCACTGGTAAAGCATCACCGTGCCTCTGCCAACAGTTGTAGCAGTGCCAAACAGCAAACCTGTGCTTCCTTGTTAGGCAGAGCTGTTTCAGCAGTTAGATCTTCCTTTTGAGACTGCAAGATCACAGAGATGACAGAATGACAGCGAAAGAGATAAATGGGATAAAGGTTTACATGTAGTGACACACCTCCTCTGGAAAAATCAAGGAAATTACACATAGAATGAAGAACTCGAATGAAAAGCAGCAATCAACCCTGGCCTGTAAGGTCTGGTATAATTTCAACTTTGTTCTTGCTTTTTTGTTGTTGTTAATCTGTTCATAGGTTAACTAAATTACTTGGTTTTCAGCCGGTGCAGAACCACAAAGGTTCCAAAGTGTTCTAAAAATGCAAGTTTGAAATCAATAATACTGGCTATTCCTTCTGTTCTTCCCCTTCCTCTGAGAAATACTTCAGCAGTAACGTTTTCAATTTAAAATCCATAAGACCTATTTATTCCAAGCTATTGTTTTACTGTGAACTCATATGAAAACATCCTTTGTTAATACTTGGTTTCTTTGTGTCCCCTCATTAGTGAAAACACTTTCACAAAAAGCAGGTTTTAATTACTAATGGAAAACCTTAACACGGATGCAAAATAATGCCAAACAACTGAGATCACCCTAAAAGTTTAGGTACTGTTACCTCACCCCTACATTTCTGCTGTTCTCTGCTCAACATCTTGCAGAGACCTATTTAGAAAAGTGAGCAATATTACAGCCTACCTCTTAATGCAGGTTTTATGACCACTGTGCTGTCAGCCCGAGGATGGAACTATCCTTAGCTTAAGATTTGCCAGCAAATACAAAGATGACATAAAGGAGATGGGACTTTTCTCCAGCAGAAACTGACAATCTCTTTTATTTTGCATTTTCAAGTATCAACTGTAATTCTTCTAACAGGGAAAATAAAACTGAAATGAAAATACTGGAAAAAAAGCAGCAGAAATTAATGAGATTTCTATCTTAGTGTAAATTACTTATTTAAAATGATTAATGCATTAAAAACACTGAAATGTGAAACCAAGCTTCGTAAGCAGCAAGCATGTGGGGCAAAAGATCACAAATTCAACAGGTTGGTCCTGACCAACTTAGTGCTTATGCTTTCATCATCTCATAAGGATGCATTGGCTGCAAGCTATAACAGCAATTAATAAGCAGGCTCTCCTGCCAAGTAGCAGATGGATTTGGGGGGGAGAGGAAGAAAAAAGTTTTCTAGCCCTGAACTTTTGCCTTTAACACCCCCTCAAGTTTTGCACGTGTAAAACAAAAGACCTCCTTGCATCTGGTAAGTAGAAAACGAATCAGTTTTCTGAAATGAAAGGTGCATCACACCTCACTGTTCTGAGCAAAGAATGAACATTTCTCTTTGAACAGCCCAGAAAAGAGGTTGTCATTTCTTGCCCTGTGATTTTTTCATTTCAAAATGGTGCTTTGAGCCCATTGCTCCTAGGAGATCTTCCTCTCAAGGTCCATTCTGAAAAGAAAAAAATCACCCAGGTACAACGTTCCATTCATTTCAGCTTCTCTGAACATCCTCTAACACAACACTGCAAATACTGAAATTCCACTGGCCTCACAGACCAGCAGAGGTACTGCAGTGACTGTGGGATGAATCATTCAAGCAGCTTTTCACTAGCAAGGCTTTTTGCAAGGTCAGGGTCCCTGAGACAAGAATTGCATTCTCTCTGCTTTTCTCTATGACAACTGTGACGAGCACCGTGCTTGCAGCCTGGTTTCACCAAAAGTTAAGTTCAATTAGCCACTGGCAGGCACTGCCTCCACCAGCACATCTCAGCCCCTCAGCCAGCAGATAAACACCAACTCCCCTCTGCTCTACCCAAACACGACCAATGGAAAAGAAACCAGTGTTAAAACGCAGAAAATGAGCAGTTTGGGCCACTACCTGTGTGACACGTGGTCTAAGGCTTACATCTCCCCCAGGGTAACCTGCAACACTTCAGCTGAAGTGCTGTTACTGTGCACAAGGTTTCAACTGCACTACTGAAAAGAAAAACACTTTGGCTCAGACCTCAGTAAATGGTAATTTCATGGTTTTGCTACACCTTGCAGGCAGGATGGGCCTGCAGTGCACACATGGACTGCACACATGGACTGCCAGCCCCAGTGCCCCAGGCAGCGACCCACCAGTCTGAGCGATGCCCTGAAGCAGACATGGGTAGTGTACAAAAAGTCTAGCACCTTTTTAAAGTTGGTTTTTTTTTTCCTTTTTCCTTCTCCAAGGGCGTTTGAATTAAGTACTAGAAATTTCCAACTAGAAAATAAAAGGTCATAGCAGCAATCCCCCCTCCTGCCAAAATCTCAAAACTTCCAACTGCTACCAACAACCTCAATTAACTAATTAACCATCTAAGCTGGCTGCAGGACAGATAGCCTAGCTAGCCTCTCTGGAATCACTGGGTTTATCAGCCCATCAGAAGGGAGAGGTGCATCTAGCAGACATATCTGGAGCAGATTACTTAGCAGTTACCAGAAACACCACTCCATAAATACCAAAGTCATTGTGTCTAATTGTCATACAAAAGATTGAGAGGATTACATTTTATCTCTTTCAGTACAGGAAAAGGGGAAAACAAAAAGAAAAAAAAGGAACTTCCCAGTTCACGTTTCTTTTGATATAAAACAAATACAAACGTTTCTTTTCAGTTGGTGTTATGAAGCAGTTTTGTGTCCTCGCTGGGTCCTGCCCCATCCTCTTCATGGATTCCTTCTGCCAGTCCCTCCACAAATTTACTCTGGCTACCTGCATAGTCCATGAACATGTTGGGAATATCTTTGCCAAAATAGATCTTGCTGTTTGCTGCAATAGCCTTGTATTTCATCAGCTGCAAGTACTCGGGAGTTAACTTCAGCTGCACAAAAAGAAAACAGATCACCAACAGCTCAGACTCATTCATAGGCACAGGAGGCATCTACCTTTCCAGAACACTAGTGGGCATGCTCACCCACTCTCAGCTGAAACCATGAGTTCCCTGAACAATTCTCTCTTTCAGCATGTCTAAGCAAAGTCTCTGAGCCCCAGGGACTGAATGGCAAAATGCGAAAGTGATGGAGGCAGCTGGGGAAATGTTCAGTCCAAATGTACCACAGAGATGGAGATGCTCTGAAGCACGTAACTCACTGAAAGCTCTTGCAATGCAAGCTACTAGAACTGCCTTTATTTTCCCCCACAGAGTGGATTGAAGAGTCTGTTCCACAAGGCAGAGATCACTCTTTCAGGATAATGACATTATAAAGGAGTGAACGGAATATCTAACTGGAACAGAACTTGTGCACAACCATCTCAGACCCTCTGTCCATTTCTATTGACCCTTACAACACAGGAAATCTTCCTGCTGGGATGTCCTGGGAACATGATGTAGACAATAACGAGTCCAGCAGTTGCATCCATGTATTTTCTGTCTCTAGGGTTTCGTTTTTTTTGCAGGAACAAGGCTTTGCCAGGCTAATGAGTTTGGTGAATAACATCTCCATTTGTTCTTTACCTGAATACTTGTTTACTTTAAAGCCTGTCACTCTGCAGATCTCCCCCCTGCCTGGGTTACTTGCTAGCTTGCAGACTGAAATGGATCAACATGTCTCATTACAGCAGCATGAAAGGGCAACACTGAGAGTGATATTCTTTCTACAGTGGGAGTCATGGCCCCATTAGCATCTACCAGATCTGTCTCCACTCGTAAACCAGATATTTCATGTATCCTGACACAAATTCATCTGTCTGGAGCAAAAAGTGAATTTGCAAGTAAGGACATAATTGTTGTTTCAGTCTCAAATATAACTTCTCTGTCTTTGTTTTGCTTTTTCTGACCAAAACAACTAGACACAATGAGCAAGCAGCAAAGACAGGCTGCTCTGCTGCTGAGTACTTCTATACAGCCTAATGTAAGGAGCTCTGCTTCAAGGCTCAGCATAAGGAAGTAATACCTTGTTAGCTTCAGCTACTTTCATAGCAGTGTAGCATTCAGCATCAGCTCTTGCCTTCTCTCTTGCAAGAAACGCAGCATCTGGAAGAAAACATATGCTCCCATATTCAGATTTTTGTTTCCAGTCACGTTAGCACCATTTACAGCTGGAAGATTTTTAAAGCAGCAAGCACCACATCTGAACTGTAAGGGACACAACAAGGGGAAGAGGGAACAAAACTGGAAACCCAGAAACGGGATCTGCCTTTACATCTAAAATGCTACAGGATAATATTAAATAAATTGTATCTGCGACTGAAGACCTCAAAGCATTTTATAAACATGAGGTTTTTATTACTGTCCTGTCACACAGGCACAGAATGCTCTTTCTTCTCTAGCCAGCCACTAACTCTCGTGCTGCAAACAAAACAACTGTAGGGCTGCAAAAGTGATATTTACCCATGACATTTGCACAGGACTCCAGGAACTGCACAGCAGTCTGCTCTGCAGATGAAGTCTGTGGCTGTGAATGCAATTCCCCAGATGGGGTTCTGTCTGGGATACTGAGGTTAAAGCTCTGGCATGTAGGGGCAGGCAGATTTAACCTTTCTAGGCTCTGCCCCACGGACAGATGTTGGCAGAGCTGTTCTGCTGCAGTATCAGTGACCGTGTCAAGGCCCTGATCCCAAAGGACACTGAACCTCCCTGCTCCTAACAAAGACATTTAAGGAAAGAAACACTTCCCTTCTCTGTACTGCGTTCCTCTTTTTGGCTTCTGACTTTCTATCTGTCAGATGACACCGAAGTGATGCCAAGCCATCAAGTTAAGGCTAAGATGAGTTTAATCTGGCTGGTTTGATGTGATCTCTTGAGATTCTTTCCATAAAAGGGAGCCACATATTTGTAATACATGTTAATTTGGATCTGAGAATTGCACAGCTGGATAATCCTATTTGTTTACCTAGATTAGTGGGGAGCCCTGTGAGCAACAACACTTAAAAACAGGATGGTTTTCCTGAGACTTCCTCTTTGGGCTAACAACTACAGTAGTGCCTATCAGGGACACTTAAAAGAATGAAGACCTGAATCCTCTACAAGCATAGAGCTGAAGGCCTGACACACATTTATAAGAAATAAAAGCTTATTGTACTTCTGCAAATAACTTCATAATGAGAAGCTGCTGATCTGTAAAACTCTTAATTGGCTCCTCAGTGGACCTCTGCAAAGGCTGACAGGACCTACAATGAAAGGAACTGAAAACAAGGCTTTGCCATTCGGAGCTGGAAATGCAGACCTCTTTTCACATCCTGGAATTTGCTTGGTAAAGCACTGCATTGGATGAGACGTCTTCTTAATTTAACAGTACAACCTCCTAGAGAGATCACCATCACAAAAAGCTTTAAGAAACACACTCTGTAAAAAAAAAAACCCCACAACATTCCTATTCCCACCTCTGGTCAAGTCTATTTGCTAAAGAAAAAGGTCAAAGAAGCAAAATGCAGATTCAACAGAAAGATTACAGAACCAGGAACGACTCAGACCTGAAGATTTTCTTCAGATAAGTCACCACACAACATTTTCTTATTGTTCATCACTCACCTTCAATCTCTGAAATCCGTTTCTCTGTTTCTTTTTCCATCACTTTCTGTCCATAAGTTATTTCAGCAACTTGGGCTATTTTTTCTGCCTCTGAAATCAAAGACAGCACGTCCACATTGTCATCACAGTCATCCTATTGCCAAAGCAACTTCACCCCCAGAAGCCCTTCCTACCCTCTTCTGGTGGCAGTCATTACTAAGAATTTTCAGCCCTCACAACGTATCAGCCTACATTTGTGGGCAAAGCTGGAACCCACTTGAGTTTCTTTGGAGGAGCATCAGATCAGCAGCACAAAGATGCAGCAGAGAAATCAGCCAATAGTGAAGCAGGTGCATAACTCCCTTTGTTCCCAGTTTGGTTTCTGCTTGCTGCCTACCCCACCACAAACCAATAGCTACTGCTGTCAGACAAAGCCATACAGACCAATGAGGGCCTTCTTCCTTTCTGTCTCTGCTTCCTTTTCCACCACCTTCTGCTTCTGTGCTGCTATCAGCAGCTTTGTCTTCTCGCTCTCCCTGGGGTGGCAGAAAAGACAGTTATAAAATGTCAGCTCACAAAACAGCTTGGCCAACCACACCACCATTGGCTCAAACCTCCTTCAAGTACAAGTTGAGAGCCACAGAAAGTGAGAGCAAGAACCTTCAGAGCCTTTTTCTAAACCAAGATCTCACGTGACAGCTTATTTTCCTCCATTTGGACACATACAGCTTTGAAATCATCATTCAGTCAAATGGATGTGTGCATTTTACATGCTAAAGTCTTCTCCACCTTATCACTTTGGGCACATAAAGTGTGTGTGCACACATACTGAAAAGAATATAAATAGTCTGCTCCTGCTCCCAATCAGGGAAGGGATGGGAGCCAAGAGCAAATCTTTCTCAACTGGATTTATGGCAAGAGATAAGAACACACTGATTGAGGATTCTAATGTGACCTTATTGCACATGACTTACCAAGACAGCAAAAGGTCAGGCAGAATGGATGAGAGGGAACTGATTCTAGCCTGTGCAGACTCTGTTGGCAGAGTGCTCAGAGAACATAAGCATTTCTGAATAATTGAGTGCAAGAAAAGGCAGCTGGCTCACAGCATTGAAAAGGGATCAGTATGTCAAGTGCTTTTAAAGAAAGTTATTCCAAAGCTTTGCAAGTCTTCAGCCTGTTGAATCAACAGTTTCTCCATCCTAGTCAAACAGCAGGATTAGTGGTGGAATCCATCCACCTGCCACTCACTCACATGCTCTGTGAGGCCTTTTTAAAATAGAGCCAGTGTCAAGGGGAAGGAGCCCTTGGGCAAATAACTACTAAGTGTTCAAGATGGAGTAACACCCTCAGCAGTGACCTGCAGCCACTTACAGACACGAGCTTGTCTGGTGCAGCCTCACCAGAGCTGTTCTGAATGGCAGCAAGGCAGCACGAGGCAGAGCACAGGCCACTCTGATTCAGTGCATGCTGTGAAAACACATTAATCTGGATGACCGACTCCTTTTGGTAACACAAAGGTGCAAGTCTCAGGCACTTACATGAGCTCATAATTCCTCCGGATTGTTTCAGGGATGTTTGGCTTTGTAACTCGAACTGCCTGGAAAGAGAGACAGAAGAAAACATAGGCAAGCAGCCAACAATCAAAAGGCAAACGGCCCCGAAGGCTGCAGAGGGTGGGGGAGCTCACACTTGTGGTGAGCTCTGCCAGACAAAGCTTTCACGCTTCTACATGCTCTGCAGAGCAAACGCTGGACTGAATGATCTCCTGACAGGAGGAACAAACTGGATAAGCTAGGATTGAGGGTATCACTTAAAGAAAGCCAACAAGGCAAAACTAAGAGGGGACAGAAGGACATTCTCATTCCTCACGTTAGCAAAGCCTGTACTTGCAGGGAATTTTCTAAGAGCTACATCTTGCTATTTCCTCCTAGCCCTTACCCCTCGTGATCTATGCATCTCCAAAGACAGCCCTGATTACCTGTATAATTAATCCAGGGGCCATTGTAGTCAGGTCTTGCTGCAATGCCAGTTTAAGGTTTTCATCGATCTGATCTGGTGGAAGGAAAGAAAGGAGGTAAGAAATGTAAGCTGATATTGAAGTGCTGGGCTGAGAAACACCATCCCTAACCTCAGGTGTCGCTCACACCTTTTTCAGCATGTCAAGCAATGGTGACCAATGACAAGCAGTTGGGAAAGACTAAAGAAGTGTGGCAAGCATAAAATGAAGTTCTCTTCACTTTTCAATAACTTACAGTTTGGATTTCCTTTGAGCCAGAAGCAGCATTTTTATGGCAAAGAATCTGTGCTCTAACTCACTTCCATACTGGTACCTTCCCAACTGGATTCTGGAGCAGATCTGATCCAGCTAAACCTTGAATGATTAGGAACTACATCTGTGCCAGCAGCAAAGAGAATGGAAAGGCAGAAACATAAAATGGCTGCATGGCTTATTTTAATAGGTTGCAACAATTTCAGTGGTAAAGCCTGTTTGGCTGAATGGATGATGGTTTATTCCAGCATAGCTAAGAAATTTCAAAAGGAAGCACAAAACAAAACCCTTCTTCAGTGAAGAGTTCTAAGGATAGCAGTGTTTCCAGTTGGGGCCTGCTGAGAAATTCAAAGGGAAAATAAAAATGTAAGAGCCTTGAAAGTGATCACATTGCACTCCTTGATTATTTGCTTTGGTCCCAGTTTAGCGAGCTGGAACTCACACTCATAATGAAGTTCAGCCAGGAGTTTAGGAAACAGCTGTTATCAGTTTCCTGCACCTGCTTGCAGATGTGGGGGCAGAGAATGACATAAGTCTGCTTGAAATGGGCTGTGCCCCATTTCAGAACTCCGGAGCCAGAAAACTTTCAGCTCAGACTGAAAGAGTTACACAGGGGTTTATACAAGTTCCTTCTGTGCAAATTGGTTGTCTTGAGTCCATTTCAAGCAGTTGTCATCAGCAGCTGCTGACATCTGGAGTCTCCATTGACAAAGAACCAGCACATTCACCAACAACCCCATAAAGGAACAGGAGGCAAACTGAGCCCTCGTTCTGTATTTTGTACAGAGGCCCCATCAGAAAGGGGATAGCCAAGCTTCTTGGAAAGCCCTAATTAAACAGAGAAGTGGTTTGCAAACACCTTGTGCTCTTTCAGGCCCTTGGCACTGAAATCTCAGCCACTAATCCTGTACAGTTTGGGTCCAAACCGTTCACAGTAACACTTCATCTGCAGCCAGCACTGCTGTACTGCCAGATGCTGGAAGGGATTTCTTCTCACTCCAAAGCCATAATGAAAACACTCAGCACTGGCAGAGACTGGACAATTTCTACCAAGAAACCACCACTTTTCTTCAGGCTGTCTCTCATAATGCACTCCCAGTGTTTGTGCTGCCTGATTTCCCACTGCTCTGCAGAGAGGAAGGGAAAGTCAGCAGGCCCTCACCACACAGCTCTGGTTTGTAGCACTTACAGCACCCAGGAACCACAGCAACGTGCACAACACAAAAATCATCAAGCTATTAAGACAGGGAACACTATTTTTTTTAACAGCTAAGAACAAAAGACTGCCTTTTCCACCTAGAGTAGCAAATATTGCAACTGACTCAACCAGTCACATTTGCTAAACACATACAATGCAGCAGAATTACTACTCCCTTCCCTAAATTCTGTGCTGCTTCTGACAGGTTTGGGCTTGTTTTTTTTTGTGTGTGTGTGTGTGTAATACAGTGAAGCACTGTAAAAAGATAAAACGAGGTCAATATGACTGGTTAACAGTTGTGACTCCAAACAGAACAGGCACTAGATGAATATGCAAGAAGCTCCCCAGCTGAAGCCAGAGACTTCTGTACCAGCAGACAATGCAAATAGCTGGCAGAGATGTCATTCAAGGAGCCATCAATCCAAGAGTGAAAGGTCAGAGAAGCAGCTCACCAAACAGCTCAATGTAGACCTCCTGGAGCGTGTGGACACTGCAGAACTGGTTAAGCTCATGGTGAATCTTGTTGAAGATGAGAGCTTTGTCGTAGTCAGCAGTGTAGTTCTTCACTATGTCATAAACTGCAAAGGAAGTGCAACTGACATTAACAGCTGGGATAGAGAGAGGCCACAGGGCGGGTTGGGTGCTGGCAGCCTGAGTTTATGGCTCAGTCACAGCAGCAAGAAACGCAGTGATGGGCTGCAACAAGAAAAGCACCCACAAGAGAAGAGGCTGCACCACAACCACTTTCTTCTGGGGAGTTTTAATTACTGCTGAGATTTCATCACACCCCAACCAATATCTGGTCACGTGCCTCGTAAACAGGGTGACATCTCAGTAATAGCAGCCTGCTCTTGATTATCTGCAAATCACTCGCCAGCAAACGCACAGGGTGTGTCTGAGTTGCAGAATACACAGGCTGAAAGAAAGCTGCACAGGCCCTTCTGTGTCACATTCCAACCTTCTGCTCTCTGCCTGTTGCACATCTCGTTATTCAAATTACAAGATCCTCACTGAAGCATAAAGCCCAGTGGGGCCATAATAATAATAAAAAACAAAAGAAGCAATGGGTGGCATTCAGCTGTCAGTGAAGCAACCAGTAGCAAAGAACAAGTATGTGCAAGAAAAAAATAAACAAAGTGTCTGGTAGAGCTGGTTTAAAACCCAGGAAATACAGAGCTCTACAAGGCATACAGCATGCAAGCACACAATGCTTGCAGTACTGCTCAGCTCCAAATGAACAGCTTTTGCCTGCTAACCTCTTCTGGCACTAGCAGGAGAATAACCACCACTCTGGATGGCAGGATGCACAGGGTCACAGGGGAAGAACTCACCTGCACTCTGGATCAGGAAATTCACCACCTCGATTCTGTCAAAGTAAATCATCACTCCTCCACTGCAAAAAGGAAGGAAAATAAAAAATAAAAATAATTAAAAAAAAAAATAGGGGAAAGCTTGCAGGAGGAGGAAAGATCTGCCCTACAGCCAGAGAGCCTCTGAGCAGAGCACACCCCCCTCTAGTGGGCTGACCACAACATTCACATCCTTCTGTGCAGCACCGCTGCGACAAGCCCCGGTACAGCCCCATGCCTGGCACCGCGCTCCCGGTTTATCCACAAACTGGATCATTAAACGTGAGCCCAGGCTTAGTGACAACCATATGGAAATATAAACTGATTTCTTCCCTATTTCCAACCGTATCGAGCAATCCACGTCCTTCCCTTGATTCAGTTTAGGCAACAAGAGTGGAAGCAACTTATTCACTAAGATTTTATAACATTCAATTAAATTCTACAAAAAAAAATAAGATTGAAACATGCTCTGAACTTAACCACAGTGCAGTTTCCTTCTGAGATGGGACCATACCAAGAATCAGGTTCCCAACTCCTGCTGGCACCGCCTGCAACAGTTCCATACGTGGAAGCTCGGGGGAAATAAGTGGTGCAGGGACACTGATACGGGCAGCACAGAGCGGAACAAAGCATTAAGGAGCCTTTCGTTGACTTTGTGCCGGGGGGGAGGGGGAGAAACACAAAGCGAAAGCACAGCAGGTGTGTTAAAGCACGGGGGGAGGAGGAGGGGGAGGAAAAGGGATGAAAAAGGCGTTCATAAAAACCGGAGAACCGCGGGGAATGAGAGCCGAGCACCTCACCTCGTACCGCACGGAACGTTTTTCACCTCATCGGTCTGCAGCGTGGTCTGAAAACGACGGAAGAAACGTTCCTTCGAGAGCAGCTCCTCACCGCACCGCCGCGGGCCCGCATCTCACCCCCAACCCCGCAACCCGGGGCGGCACGCAGCCCAGCCCAGCCCCACAGCACCTGCACTGACTTGTAGGACGTGATGAAGGGCAGCATGAGGTGAAAACCCGGCCCGCTGGTGGAGGTCAGCAACGCGCCGCCGCTGCGGGGAGAAGCGAACAGCGACCGTGAGCGCAGGCCCGGCCCGGGGATGAGAGAAGGGAAGGCGCGGAGGCCGCTCACCGGTAGTAGACTCCGATGTGACCTTCCTCGATCTTATGGATGGCGGAGAGGAAGGCGGCGGCGAGGAAGCTGAGGACGAGAGCGGCGATGGCGCCCAGCTGGGCCATGCCCGGCCTCGGCACGACGCGGCGCTGCGCCCGCCTTCCCGCAACGGCGCAGCTGTGACGTCACTAATGCGCGACACCGCAGCGCGCCGCCAGAGGGCGGCGGAGGAACGGAGTCCTCAGGATTGTGGGTTCGAATCCCGCCCGCGCCAACACGCGCCTCGGCCCCGCAGCCCCGCTGCCGAGCGAGGTCCTGGTGGAAGACACGGGGCTCTGTCCCACCCTGTGTGAACCTCGTGTCCAGGGAGCCGCTCTGCAGGAGGTTCCCCCATGAACTGAGCTGCTGCTCTCATGTGGGATCACCATTTGTTGCCCACTGTGCTGGGGAAGGGCATCACCAAACCCCAAAGTCACCCCAAAGTCACCCCAAGGTCGCCCCAAGGTCACCCCAAAGGGTTTGCACCCCACTACCAGCCCACGTCACCCCTTCTGCCCAGCAACCAGCACTCTGCTCCCACTGCGGGGACTCAGCCATCCAGAGTGCAGAAATGCATTACATTCCCACCTCTATAACTGTTGAAGGGGGCTTAAAAACATAGAGGGATCGTAAAGTGCCAATAAATAGTCTAATTTCATTCTTATATTGATAGATCTCCCAGGGTTATATATCGCAAAGCTGTCAGAAGGGTTCGGTGCTGTTCAGAAATAGAGAGTGAAGTATCTGCTCTATCTGTCCAAATGTTACAGCTCTTAAATAAGTGCAAAAGGCGCCCGAGATGAAATACTCTCTCCATAAGATTTTTAAAAAATGCTTGCCCAGATTTAAGGCCCTGATAAAATGTATTAAATCTTTAAAGGTTTTAATGAATCTCGTATGTGTTTCATAAATCACAAGCCTCTGCTCAGCCCCGCTCAGTTTAATAAGAGTAAACTAGGAAATTGCTCCGAGCTGAAGCAAAATGCACTCATATAATATTGCAAAGTAATAGATGTTTAAATGTGGGGTGTTCTGGCTCGCAGGAGAGGCTTTGCTGCATAACATGGGCACTATATCATTGCCCAGAATAGGAAACCAGCTGCGGCCACGTGTTTAACAGCATCAAGATGTGAGCGAGCACAAAGGTAAATATTATTTGTAATAATCCTGGAAAAAAAAAAAAAAAAAAAGCCAAAAAAATCATTACTCCTCCACCTCGGGCCAGGAACATTCAGCAGTGTCTGCCCCAGCAGCACAGACTCTTTTACAACACCAACAAATGCTTCACTGCACCCACACTCCAAGCCTTTTCAGCTCTGCCCATTCCTCCTTATCCCACAGAAGTGAAAATCTGTTGGGGATTTTACTGCAAAAACCGAGAGGAGTCTGAAGGTCTTTGAGACAGTCCTGTCAGCATCGTCACCCTCAGCCCCTGCCACCTGCTGCCTTGCACCAGGACAAGATGGAATGGGACAGGACAGGGCAGGACAGCATGGAATGGGGCAGCCAGGATGGTCCCAGTGCTGGCGGCACCAGCACAGCAGGAGGGAGGCTGAGACCCACTGTGATTGCTGCGTAAAAGTCTGTCCAACCTCATTAACTGTCACAAGTAACAATACCAAGCTGGCAATAAAGGCAATTTCGAGCCTGTTGGCCATTAATCACTGCCTGACAGTTGTGAATAGAGGTGGAAAAACTCTGTCCCCGTGGTTCCTGCTTCGACGTTTAAGGTTACCTCATGTGCAGCCGTGTGGGGAGCAGTGGGGTGGAAAGATCACACTTGTTCAGACCCCATTCCTGTCCCTATCCCTATCCCCATCCCATCCCATCCCATCCCATCCCCATCCCATCCCATCCCATCCCATCCCATCCCATCCCATCCCATCCCGTTCACACATCCATCTCCATCCCATCCCCATCCCCATCCCCATGCCATGCCATCCCTGCAGGGCTGTGGGATGGTGTGGGGCTTTCCATCCACTTCCCAAGGTTTTGAAAGGGAAAGTGGGAAGAGAGAAGGCATGGGGGGGGACAGGGGGCAGGGGGAGGGGGGAGAAATACTTAACAAATTAAGTCTATCGAACGTTATTTGCAGATTACAGTGCAGAATTGTGTTAAAGTATGTCCGGGCTCGTTACATGTCAGTGCTAACAATACAGCACTTGGCAATCAAGGCAGCTCTCTGGCGTTGGCCATTAATCATCCCCTGACAGTCCTGAGCTGGAAACGAGGAAACTGCTCACATGTGCTCGATGCACCTATTTACACACGCTGCAATCACGTCAGGAAAAGTTTTCTTTGACTCGCTGCCTGTCCAAGCCCTGCTGTTGGGCCATAGGCACAGGGGTCTTCCTTCCATAGGACACCAGCATAGGGGCACGGAGAGACCAAGCTCTGCTTCCCAGCCCGAGGGAGCGTCCCCCCATCCCATGTGCTGCAGTTTAGGGCTGGCCTGGGGGGGCTGTGCTGGGGGCAGAGCTCGCCCTGCAGACGCCAGTGCTGTGGCTGGGTGCCAGAGTGCCAGGTCACCCTTCCAGAGCATAAAGGAGCCATGTGTCCAGCCCCCCGGTGCTGGTTTCTAAAGGGAAATGATGAATGGTTCTTGGAAACCACAGCTCAGCCCGGGAGAGAAAGGAGATTTAGCATGAACACGCATGAGAATGGCACATGGATCATCCCTGCAACTGCAGCAGCAGAGTGTCGTGGGGAAGAGAGGGTAATCCTGGCTGCAGGACCTCAAAAAGGGGCAGAAAAGCCCCTGCATTGGGAATGGGATCCAAAATGCTCATCCCCCAAAGTCCCTGAGGTAGAACGGAGAAGCACGAGGGGAGTTTGCACCAAAACCCAGCAGATGTCCTGCCTGCAAATGCAATTGTTTAAGAAAAAAAGGAGCCAGCAAACAATTTTTGGCACAGAGGAACAGCTTCATTCTGACCAGGGAGACACTAGGGGATACCAGGGTGGCATTGGGTGGAACTGGGGGCATTGGGTGGGAAATATGGGGACAGTGGGGGGACAGCGAGTGGCGCGGATCCATGGCTCCATCCTGGAGATGGAAGCAGGAGTGGCTCTGGATTGAGGCAGAGCCACACGCAGCCCCATCCTGGCCAGCAGAGGTGCTCAGGAAGGGCTCCAGGACACTGATTTATTTGTGGGATTCCGGGAAGGGCCGGGGAAGCCTCGGCGAGGTGCTGAAGCCCAGGTCAGGAGTCAGCAGCGTCTCGGTGATATATTTAGAGTGGGAGAAGGCGAGTGACAGGAGGAAAAAAATAATGCTCCGTGGAGGAGGTGCAGATCCATTCCCTTGGCCGGGAGTCGCTGGATGATCTGAGCCAGGGAACAGATAGTTGGATTTCCCTGGTTTCTCCCTTCAAATAAATCACAGCTCCAGAGCCCTTTAAACCCTGCAATATGATCTGTTCCAATAAGGAAGGGAATGAAAGGCTGCGTCTCTCTGGAAGCCTCCAGAGCCATAAATCTCCTATGTACAAACACATACCAGATTTCCAAGCGCATTTATTTTATTGTATTGTTTTAACAGAAAAATCAAACTGCAATAAACTCAGTCCCTCATTAGCTGTCTCTGTGTCCCAGCCAAACGCTGCTAACGAATCAAATCAGGACAAAGGAATGTGGCTGGAGGTCAACAGTCCGGCCGAGCGCTGACCCCCAAAAAGCAGTGGGGGGACATAGGGGAGGTAGGGGGGGGGGAAGGCATGGGGAGACAGCCCATGTCCTGCACAGCCCTCCTCTGGGTGCTGGACTCTCTTGGGGCTTTGTGGGGGTCCCCCCTTTGGGCTGAGCGTGCCATGCTCTGTGAGGCTGAACGTGCATGCAGCAACTTGCAAAGCATGCATGAAGCACGGGGCACAGGCTCCTGGTAGGGCCAGCTTGGGGGCTGTTGGTCATTAATCATTTGCTGACAGTCCTGCAGGGTCCGGCTGCACGAGCGTGGTCCAGCAGGGGCGCAGGGATCGGCGCTGGGTTCACCCAGCTGGGGGTCCCCATTGGAGCCCCCTCCCCACCCTATAGCATTGCTCTGAGCTCTGCCAGCATTTTGGGTCTGCGTGAGTGCGTGGGAATAGGGGGGCATCCTGCAGCCTTCATGCCGTGGTAGCAAGAACCATTTTGGGGTGAAAACCTATAAAAGAGGAAAGAAGCAGGGGTGCAGGACAGGGAACACGGATGCGGGAGCAGAGGCAGCGCTTTGCTCTGATCCTGGAAAAAGCAAAAAGGAGAAGGAAGGAGGAGGCTGTCCCCAGATTTACGGCCGGGAGCCCCCCCAGCGCCCGAGCCTCAGCCCACAGAGAAATTCTTTACTTATTGAATCACATTTGTCATCTCTAAATACATATGCAGGCCCGTGTTTCTGAATCCATAAACATCTTTAACTAACTCCGCTCGGCTAGGCCTCTTTCAGCAGTAATTTATATTTAACTTTTTCCATATGCTGGCCCTGTCGTGTTGGTGTCATTTCCGGGAGAGCCGATGGGGTTTTGGGGGGGGGGGGGAGGTGGGGGGGTGGGGTTGGGGCTGCTGGAGCAGCGCGGCTGCTGGCACGGCGCGAGCAACCCGCCCAGCAGAGCCAGCACTCATTAATCATTGGAACTCCTCAACTGCCAGCTCCTTTCAAGATCTTTCAAGAAGTGTTTTCACCCAAAATAGAGTTGAAAACGCGCCGGGTCCTACTTTCAGAGTCTCATCCATCTGGCCATTATGGGGAGTGTCAGGCGGCTCTGACAGACAAGGCTGCTCTGTTCGAGGGGCCCCGGCTCCCGCAACCTGTCATACCACGGGCTGACGGCTCCATTGGTACCTACAGAAGAGATAAAAGCACGGCGGGCAGGGGAGAGGGGTGAGCACGGGACCCCCGGGTGGGATGCAAGATGCTGATGGCACCCGTAGGGCTGAGCTCCCTGTGCCTCTGGCAAATCACTGCACTGCACCGGGTGCAATGGAAGGGCAGCAGAGTGAGACGTGAGCTGCAAACCTGGGGGCTCCTGAACCCCTTCCTGCTGCACTGCGGCTCTGAGCATCCCCTACAAACTGAGCACCCCTTGTAAATCAACCGCGGGCTCCATCCCCCCAGCTCTCTCCACACCCCCTGTGAGAGCAATGCTCGCTGCATGCAAACCTCGAATCGTTCCAGCAGCGTGAGTCAGAGCCCAGAAATAACACACTGGGTCCGAGTGCTACGGGATCTTCCCCCATAGCACGAAGGGCTGCGAGCTTTCCTCCTGCAGAGGGTGAAGCAACGCGATGCTGGGGCTCCTGGGAACCCTGAGCTCTTCTCGTAGCTCTTCCCAGGAAAAGTGCTGCTGAACCCAGCCCACGTTTGCTCCTTGCTCTCCAGGCATACAGCAGGGCTGCTCCGTGCCCACGCTGCACAGGTTTGGGAGCCATAACACAGCCACGGAGGGCCCGATGCGTTCCTGCAGCTGGAGGAGCTGCTGCTGCTGCCCGAGCAGTCATTCCAAATCTGAAATTCAGCCACAGCCTGGGAAATGAGCACAAACACCGGTGGGCACAGAGGTCTTTTCTCAGCTCCATTCCTCAGTGCTCCATTCCTGCTCCAACCCCACCCGGGTGCATTGAGAGGTTTTGTTGTCGGGCTGGGCTGAGCGATCATTTTCTCACCAACACCAGGCAGCTCCATGCCTGCGGCTCAGCGCCTCGGAGCGAGCGCTGTGCTTCACGTCAGAGACATTTTCCACACAAAACGACTCGTTCCACCTTGGAAGTCAGGCCTGGCTGCTGTCCCTCCGCACCCACGGACGTCACTGGGGCCGTGTTGAGCTGGAACAGAAACCCCGTGGAGGTAACAATTGCTCCGGCAGAAACAATTCGTCACTTCTGCAGGAGAGCTGCCCAGCGGAGCTCCCAGGTGCTGGGTTCGCAGCCAGCTCTGCAGGCATCAGCCCCATCCCAGCACAAGGACATGGGATGGCTGAGTGTCCACACGTGTTGGTGCCAGAGGGGGTCCTGTCCCCATGCTCTGCTCAGGGAAGGCAGGAGAGGAGCACAGCAGCTCCGGCTCACAGCGAGCGAACACGCCAGGAAAGAACAGCACAGCAAATCTCACACACTCCCATCTCCTTTCTTCTCTTCCCAAAGGAGAGGAGCAACAGAGAAGGCTGAAACTCATCCAGAAAGCATCCCAAAACGTTTTCGTCCCCCTCTCCTCTTTGCTGTGCTCTGGCACCTCCCTGCGGTGCGGTGCTGGGTGGGGGTCCAGGAGGGCTCCATGGAGGTGCTGGGGCTGCAAACACTCAGCATCGAGTCGGTTGGGTTCCCTGGGTGCCCACGGCCACATCTGTCCATCCACACCGAGGCTGCCTTCCCCCATCGCAACACCATGGAGTGAAGTCATGGCACACGGCTTCCATAAACACCGCATTGGAAAACATTATGGTCTGTGGAAATCTGTTTGTTATTGCGAATGGAGCTGAAGGAATACACTCTGTAAACGAAGCTGTCAGCCCAGCGTCTCCCCCAGCGTCCTCCAGCGAGCGTTTAGCTGAAACATTTGTGTATATACAGAATTACGACTCTTCAGTTATTCATCATGATAATAAACAGAGAGATAACTATTAACCATGCATCACCGTAACCAACAGCATCACCAGCACAGCCCGGTGCAGATCTGAGCAGGCAATGGATGCAGGGCAATGGCTGCAGGGCTGCAGTGCTCCACAACTGTGCCGGGTGCTGCAGGGAGGAGCAGCAGCTGCATGCTGTGCCCACTTCACTGCCACGCTGCAACCAGCAAGAACCTCTGTCCTGCTGCAGGGAAGGTGTCTGCAGGCCCATTGCATCCACATGTTGGCCCACTGTGGCTTTGGCCACGGCAGCCATGGGAAGTCACTCAAAGCCTTCTCCTGCCTGCAGCTCTCCATGCTGTGGGCACGCTTTGTTTTGGGGTATCCAAAGCCCTCGCTCCTTGCTGCTATCAGCCCTGCTGGGGACAAACCACAGCTGCCTTCCTGAGCCCTCCTCCCTGTTTCTCCACGCCGAGCACCCCTGGAGCGGAGCCGCGGGCACGGAGCACAGAGCCTGTATTATCCGGGGCGTCCACCGGGGGAAAGAAAAGCTGCTTTGTGCAGCTGGGAAGCTTCTCATCCACCCACCACAGCCCAGCAGCCTGACCGGAGCCCTCGGCCTCAACCCTGCAAGACTTTGCTTCCCAGAGCTTTGTGCGGGGTTCCCATCCGAACCGACACAGCTCGCATTCTGCTGGATGCAGGGATGCTTCGGGCTGTACCGGTGGGATACTGACGAGGAATGCAGGATGGCTGAGTGCAGTGCATGCGCTCCTGAGCCGTCCCAACCCCGGCATGAGGTACAGTGCTGCCTTTGTTGGGTTTGGGGCAGAGCCTTCACCCTGCATGGAGGAACCCGTGTGCGTTCCGCACAGCGCGGAGCGTCCGACTGCTTCCACACACCGCGGCCTCAGCAACCGCTGCAATAAATCAATAGGAAAATAGAGGCTGCCAGTTAGACTAAACAAGTGCATTTGCAAGGATTGCTAACCCTCATTAATCACTCTGACAGTCCTAAAAACACATTTCCCCTTTAATGACTGTATTTGGATAATCAGTGCTTTTTCCTCCCCGGTCGGAGCCGGGCTAACTGACAGCTGGTGTTATTAGAGCCGGCCGTGGGGATCGGGGTCACCTGAGAGTCAACCGCTGGAGGTCTCCTGCAATTCAGGGCTCGCTGGAAAAGTTGTTGTTATGCAATGCTGAGCTCCGTTTGCTGCCAGCACAGCTTCCAGCACACCCTTCTGTGGCCCAACACCCACCTGCGCTGCCCCAGCCCGGCGCTCCCTGCCTGCTCTGAAAGGCCCTTTCTGGTCCCTCTTTCCCTCCAGGTGAATTCCCGGAGAGGTTGGAAACCTCGTGCCTTTCTCTCTATAAACGATGCAACACATTCATGCTCGGCACGTGATGAAAATGGTAATTCAAACCCATACAACTCTAAATTAAGCCATACATTACCCGACCCACTCAGCCACATATTTTGCAGAAAGACAGGATTGAATCAAATCTAAACCGAAACTGTGGAGTGCGGGATGTTAGACAGAATGATTAATAAAGTGCATCCCAGCGCTCTGATTATAAAATGAATTCTGCAGTACCTGGGCAGGCGATAGGTGGGGAGTTATTTAATATCTCGGCAACGCTCTCATTTCCCTGCAGATAAAGCCCTGAGTGTCAATTGCTATCAGATGATACTTGGCAGTGTTTACACATGCCTGCCCCGGTGCTGCAGTCTTTAGGGAGGGGAAAAGCAGTTCCCCAAGGAGCTGTCAGCATTATGGGATGCATTGGAGCAGCACCGGAGGTGCAGAGAAGGCACGGCTCAGTTCTGTAGCAAGAAAAACTCCAGGGGGGTTTGGAGAGAATTGAGAGGCAGAGACCCTTCTGCAGAGCGGGGCTGACCAGAGCTGGCATGGAGCACCCCGACAGCCCGCAGGCATCCCATGCACTGTGGGCACAGCAGCCATGGGGCACGGAGAGCACGCAGTGATGACACCTCAAAGCACAGGGGAGCAAAACGCCCACAGCAGCGACCTGTGTGGGATTTCAAAGCCGCAGTGGAGGAGCGGTGATCTATGCCATGATTTACACCACCACTGCCCGCCGCCCTGCAATGCCCAGCACCAAAGGTCGCAGCTGCTGCAATGCCCACAGGGTTTGGCACTCAGCAAGGATGTGGGGATGGGTGGCACCGGGCCTGGCATCCCGGGCAGAGCAAGGAGCAAACCCCATCCTGCAGCACCCAGGCCTTCATGCTACCAACACCGACCAGACCTGGGCCAGATTCACTGCAGACCCCAAAACTGGGGTCTGACAGCCACTGGACAGCTGGACCCCCACCTGCCCTATATGCACTGGGGAGCTGCAGCCATCACCCGGCCCCTGGCTGCTCACTGGAAGGAAAAATAAAAACCCCATTGGCCAAACAAGTCTCTGTTTTAAGCGCATTATTTTTCAGCTCAAAAGACACAAAGGAATTTAAACGCGGGGCATAAGGCAATAGAGAGCAGGCAATTAACTGGGATTAATTGCATGACTCACCCGAAAAAATGCAACAGGAGCAAAGCACTCAACAGCAGGGGAAAAAAAAAAAAGGAAAGAAAAGGAAAAGCCATGTGGGGCAATGGGAGCAGTGGGGCTGTGCAGGGAGCAGCGTTTGGCACAGGTGTTGGTGTGGGGTGGGCTCTGCAGAGCAGCCCCCGGCCCATAGAGGGGGGTGGGAATGACGAAACGGAGAGGAGGGAGGGGGCACAGCTCATCCTGTGTGGGGATGGCGGTGGGGAGGGGGTCCCTAAGCCTGAATTCCTATGGGGATGCAGCTGCGGGGGGGGAGGGACAGGAACACCGGGGATCCTCGCACCAATTCTCGAACCTTCCCTCTCTCCTCCACGCACGGACAAACCCAGCACAACCCCTCCGTTCCACGCGCGATCCCGCACCGCTCCTTACCGGGATCGCCCCGAACCCCGCACCGCCCGCAGCCCCGCGCCGCTAGATGGAGCTCGCATCCCGCATCGCATCCCGCACCACCGGGAGAACGGACAAAGCCGCGGGGTCGAGGGGAAGAGAAACCACACCACAGGGTGAATATAACCAAGTATTCATTTATTAACAAAATAAGACTTACCAAGCCGCAGCTCTTAAGTCACCCGCAATGCTCGCAGCCCTCCCGGCCGGGCGGCCCCGCGCCCGCCGCCGCCACCGCCGCCGTTCCGTCCGTGGGGCCGCCGCCGCCGTCGGGGTGGAAGCCCGCAGCCCCGAGGGGAGGAGGAGGAGGAGGAGAAAGGATAAGGGGGAGAAAATGGGATTCGTCCCCGCGGAAGGGCCGGGCGAGAGCCGCGGGGCGGGGGCCGCTCCATCCGCAGCCCCAAAACGCATTGGCAAAAAAAAAAAAAAAAAGAAAAAAAAAAAACCCAATAATAATTAAAAAATGGACGTCTGTTAACTTCACAAAGGAAGAGAAACTGAATCCCAGAACGATAAATGAGGTGGGGGGGGGGGGAGGAAGAGGAGGAGGAAGAAACGTGGTTGAATTTTTTTTGTCTTTTTTGTTCCTGTATGCGTTGGGAGTCATGCAAGAATTTCTCAGGGGGAAAACGAAGAAGGGGGGGAAGGAAAAAAAATTAATTAAAAGAAATAACAGGGAAAAAAAAAACAACGAAAAAAAAACCCAAAGCCCCACACCTGCAAAGAAAAGATTTTTTCTTTTTTTTTTTTCTTTTCTTTCTTTTTTTTTTTTTTTTTTTTTTTTTTTTGGACACAGACTTTTTTTGCATACCATCGATTCATTGGTGTATTAATGCACTTATATTCCCAGCTTTAAGCTAACATACAGTAAATAAATACACAGTTCCAAGGAGGGAGCCGAGGGGGGGGGGGTTCGGGATGGAAAGGGGGAGGGGGCTCGGCGAGGGGAAGGGGCCGCCGTGGTTACTGATATCCCAGTGCAGAAGCTGAAGTCAGTCTTTGGCCATAGAGAGCGTAGGGGGAGTAGTAAGGTCCGGCAGCCGGCAACGACGGCACGGGGAGAGCTCCGGCTGCGGGCAAATGGCTCTTGCCGTACGGGTGATACCTGTTGAGTCCCAAAGTGTGTGGGCTCCTCAAGGACAGGGAGGCCGGTAACGTGCTGGGGCTGCCGGGGGCGGCGGGCGGGAGGTGGAGGTGGCAGGAAGCGGCCGAACCCAACCCCGACGTGGGATAACCGGCCAAGAGTTTCTCCGCGCCCGGCAGCGCCGTGTGGGTCCGTAGGTGGGTGAGCAGCTCCTCCGAGGTGGCAAACCTCTTATCGCAGGGTCCGCTGGCAGACACCCAATTGCATATGTGGGGCAGGGGGTCGTTCTGCAGCATGAAGCCGTAGGTGTAGAGGGGGTGGCCGGGCAGGCTGGGGGTGCCGCCGGAGGAGAGCGTGGTGTGCACCGAATGCAGGGGGTGCGCGGGGTACACCAGGGGGTATCCGCTCTTCAGGCTGCCGGCGTCGTGTACGCAGCTGGAGCAGTTGCCGGAGCCCAGGTGCGAGGCGCTGTGGTAGCTCAGGCAGTACGGGTCCCGGCATAATCCCTGCATGAAGGAGGGCGGCGAGGCCCCGGTCAGCGGGCTGGAGCTGGGCGGCTTCCCCGGCAGCCCCAGCGCCCCGGGCAGCTGGCTGCCCACCAGCCCCGCTTTGCTGGGGTCCAACCCGGGCACGAACTGCGAGGGGTACCCGGCGTAGGCGCCCACGATGGAGCCGTGGTAACCGATGCTGGAAGGCGGCAGCGGGAAGACGGAGTGGCCCGGCTTGTAAGGAGACACGGGGGCCACATGGCCGGCGGCGGGCGGCAGCGCTGGGGGCTCCGATTTGCGGCCCGATGAGGGGGGTTCGCCGTGCGCCCCGGACTCCGCCGCCGCCCCGCGCCCCAAAGCCCCGCTCGCCCCGTCGGGGCCGGGCTTGCCCGCCTCGGGCTCCTTCTTGTCGTCGGCGCTCTTGGGCTCGGAGTGCTGCGGGGACGCGCCGCGGGAGCCGCCCGGGGATGCGGCGCTGTGCGGGGGGAACGGCGGGCAGGCGGCGCTGGGGACGCGGAAGCCGGCCTTGTCCGGGCCCTCCTTGCGCGGCTCCCCGCCCTTGGAGTAGGGCTTGAAGCTGGACTTGTCCTCGGGCGGAGCGTCCCCGCTGCCGCCCGGCGGTTTGAGCGCGGCGGGGCGGGCGGAGGGCTCCTTGTCGGCGGCGGGCAGCCCGGTGGAGGCGACGGCGTTCAGCTTGGAGGAGGGCGGAGGGTCGGGTTTGCCGATCTGCGAGCAGGTCTGGGCCAGCAGCGCCAGAGGGCTCTTCTTGGCGTCCAGCTGCGGGCGGAGCGGAGCGCGGCGCCGGTCAGGGGGGGACCCGACGGCACCCCCCGGTCCGGCCCCCCC